>NC_082721.1:67951159-68649659 GCF_030144855.1 Hypanus sabinus | reverse complement strand
GATACTTGGTAGTGTGGAGGAGCAGAGGGATCTGGGGGTACACGTCCACAGATCCCTGAAAGTTGCCTCACAGGTAGATAGGGTAGTTAAGAAAGCTTATGGGGTGTTAGCTTTCATAAGTCGAGGGATAGAGTTTAAGAGTCGCAATGTAGTGATACAGCTCTATAAAACTCTGGTTAGGCCACACTTAGAGTACTGTGTTCAGTTCTGGTCGCCTCACTATAGGAAGGATGTGGAAGCATTGGAAAGGGTGCAGAGGAGATTTACCAGGGTACTGCCTGGTTTAGAGAGTATGGATTATGATCGGAGATTAAGGGAGCTAGGGCTTTACTGTCTGGAGAGAAGGAGGATGAGAGGACATGATAGATGTATACAAGATATTAAGAGGAATAGACAGAGTGGACAGCCAGCGCCTCTTCCCCAGGGCACCACTGCTCAGTCCAAGAGGACATGGCTTTAAGGTAAGGGGAGGGAAGTTCAAGGGGGATATTAGAGGAAGATTTCTCACTCAGAGAGTGGTTGGTGCGTGGAATGCACTGCCTGAGTCAGTGGTGGAGGCAGATACACCAGTGAAGTTTAAGAGACTACTAGACAGGTATACGGAGGAATTTAAGGTGGGGGGTTATATGGGAGGCAGGGATTGAAGGTCGGCACAACATTGTGGGCCGAAGGGCCTGTAATGTGCTGTACTGTTCTATGTTCTATATCAGAATGGGAATGGGAAGTGGAATTAAAATGGGAGATCCCGCTTTTCCTGAGGGATGGAGTGTAGGTGCTCAGCAAAGCGGTTTCCCAATCTACATCGGGTCTCACCAATATACAGGAGGCCACACCAAGAGCACCGGACACAATATATGACCCAACAGACTCACAGGTGAAGTGTCGCCTCACTTGGAAGGATTGTTTAGAGCCCTGAATTGTAGTGAGGGAGAAAGTGTAGGGGCAGGTGTAGCACTTGTTCAGCTTGCAAGGATAAGTGCCAGGAAGGAGATCAGTGGGGAGGGACAAATGGACACAGGAGTCACTTAGGGAGTGGTCACTGCAGAAAGTAGAAGCGGGCGGGGAGAATAAGATGTGTTTCACGGTGGTAGCAAGCCTCCACCAACTTCCTCCAATTCCAAGTTGGTGTTCTGCCTCCAACCTCCACCCTGCTCTCAAATTTACCTGGTTCATTTGCAACACCTCCCTCCCCTTTCTTGATGTCACTGTCTCTGTCACTGGAGACAGCTTACCCACTGATGTCTACTATAAACCCACAGACTCTCATAGCTACCTGGACTATACCTCTTCCCACCCTATTACTTGTAAAAACACCATCCCCTTCTCTCAATTCCTCTAACTCCACAACATCTGCTCTCCAGATGAGGCTTTTCATTTTAGAACAAAGGAGATGTCCTCCTTTTTCAAAGAAAGGGGCTTCCCTTCCTCCACCATTGAGACTGCCCTCAACCACCTTTCTTCCATTTCATGCACATCTGCTCTTACCCCATCCTCCTGCCACCTTACCAGGGACAGGGTTCCTCTTGTCCTCGCCTACCACCCCACCAACCTCTGCATCCAGCACATAATTCTCCAAAACTTATGCCATCTCCATGGGATCCCACAATCAAACACATTTTTCCCTCCCCCCCCCAACTTTCTGTAAAGAGGTGTGATAAAGGTGGCCTTCTCTTTCGCTGCCAGTGACTAGTGATGTTCAATAGCAGTTGGGACTGCTTCTTTTCAGGTATATATCAATGATCTAGATGATAGAATGGATGGTTTTGTGGCCAAATTTGCAGATGCTGTAAAAATAGGTGGAGGGTCAGGTGGTGTTGAGGAAGTTCAAAGTTCAAACTAAACTTATTGTCAAATTACATTTATGTCATTATATGAAACCTTGAGATTCATTTTTGCAGACATAATCAATAAATCCAATAACCATAATAAAATCACTGAAACACCACACCAACAGGGCAAACAACCAGTGTGCAGTAAGACAACAAACTTAGCAAATACAAAAATATATAATGTAAATAGGTAAGTAATGAATATTGAGAACATGATATGAAAAATCTTGACAGTGAGTCCATAGATTGTGGGAACATTTCAATGATGGGGCAAGTGATGTTGAGAGATATTCTATACTTTGGTCCAAGAGCCTGATGGTTGAGGAGTACTAACTGTTCCTGAACCTGCTGGTGTGAGTCCTGAGGTTCCTGTACCTTCTTCCTGACAGTATCAGCAGGATGAGAGTATGACGTGGCTGGTGGGGGTCCCTGATGATGAGGAAGCAGGGAGGGTACAGAAGGACATGGATAGATTTGGAGAATGAGCCAAGAAGTGGCAGATTGAACTGAATACAGTGTAGAGAAGTACATGGCTCTGGACTTTGGAAGAAGGAATGATCTCAGATGTAAAGGGGAGAGTCCCTAGTGCAGGATTGCAGGTTGAGTCCGTAATAAGGAAGGCAAATGCAATATTAACATTTATTTTGAGAGACTAGAATATAAAAGCAATGGGCACATTTGGAGTATTGCAAGCAATTTGGGCCCCATATCTTAGAAGGAACGTGCTGGCATTGGAGAGGATCCAGGAGATTTACAAGAATGATCCTGGGAATGAAAGGGTTAACGTGAGGTGCAGTTGATGTCTCTGAGCCTGTACATGCTGGAGTTTAGAAGATTGAGGGGGAATATCATTGAAACCTGCCAAATATTAACCATATATAAATAACAGTACGGAAACAGGCCATCTCGGCCCTTCTAGTCCGTGCCGACGCTTACACTCACCAAGTCCCACTGATCCACACTCAGCCCATAACCCTCCATTCCTTTTCTATCCATATACCTATCCAATTTTACTTTAAATGACAATACCGAACCTGCCTCTACCACTTCTACTGGAAGCTCATTCCACACAGCTACCACTCTCTGAGTAAAGAAATTCACACTCATGTTACCCTTAAACCTTTGCCCACAAACTCTCAAATCATGTCCCCTTGTTTGAATCTCCAAACAAAGGCTTGATAGAGTGGAAGAGGAGAGGATGTTTCCTACAGGGCCAGATGGTACAGCCTCAGAATAGAAGGATATCCCTTTAGAACAGAGATATTTATTTCACCAGTGGGTGGTGCATCTGTGGAATTCATTGCCGCAGATGAATGACATGGAGGAATTTCTTGAATTACAAGGTGATGAGTCTGTGGAATTCATTGCCTTTGGCAGCTATGGAGGCCAGGTCATTGGATATATATAAAACGGAGATTGATAGGTTCTTGGGGTGACAAAGGTTACAGAGAAAACGCAGGAGAATGGAGTTGAGAGGTGTAATAAATCAGCCATGATCAAAAGGCAGAGCAGACTCGATGGGCCAAATGGCCTACTTCTGTTACTACGTCTTATGGTCTTTCCGATTGTCTGTGTCTGTGATGTTGCTGTGGATAATTTTTTTCATTGTGCCAGTGCTTACCTGTACTTGTGTGCGGGTAAACACAATACCCCTCCGATGGGTGGTTTTGTTTCCAGCTGGGTGGTCACTGCTTGCTTCCTTACCTGGAAAGCATCTTTGTGCCTGACATCCGTCAGAATCAGGATCAGGTTTGATATCACTGGCATATGTCATGAGATTTATTGTCATGCAGCAGCAGTACAGTACAATAGAAACAATGTGTATTACAGTAAATAAGTGTGCGTATATATTTAGTTAAATTAAATAAGTAGTGCAAAAATAAAAATTTTAAAAAGCAGTGAAGTAGTGATCATGATTCAATGCCCATCCAGAAACCGGACGGCAGAGGGGAAGAAGCTGTTCCTGAATCGCTGAGTGAGTGCCTTTGGGCTTCTGTACCTCCTCCCTGATGGCAGCAATGAGAAGAAGGCACGTCCTGGGTGGTGGGGGTCCTCAATGATGGATGCCGCCTTTCTGAGGCGTCACTCCTTGAAGAGGTCCTGGGTACTACAGAGGCAAGTGCCCATGATGCTTGAGTCCCTGCTTTTGTTTTACCCTGTGTGATTGTATTGTATTGTAACGGTCAGTACGATGCTATTGCGGCTCAAAGCGCTCTGGAGTTTGGTGCCGCCTGTAAGGAGTTTGTGTGTTCTCCCTCTGTTGTGTCTCATGATCATCATGCAGCGGGGAAACTCAGTGAACAAAATGGATCAAACTTTGGGTGGCGGTGACCGCAGCTGGTGGATGGTTGGATTATTGAGTACGTTGGCAGTTACTGAAACAGGTTTGCCCATTCATCTGATGCAGCTGAGAACAGCATTCTGTCCAGATGCATCGCAGCTTGCTGTGGCACCTGCTCTACATGTGACCACAAGAAACTGCAGACAGCTCGGCACATCGCAGAAACCAGCTTCCCCTCTTCAGCCAGAGGCGGTGCATCTGTGGAACTCTCTGCTGCAGTTGGCTGTGGAGGCCACTCACTGGGTATAGTTAAAGTAGAGGTTGATAGGTTCTTGATTAGTAAGGGTATCACAGATTATGGGGAGAAGGCAGGAGAATGGGGTTGAGAGGGATAATAAATCAGCCACAATTGAATGATGGTGCAGGCTTGAGCCGTGGCCTAATTCTACTCCTATGTCTTATGGTCTTATTACCTTTGACTTTTTTTGTTACCCACAGCCTGTGTCTTTCCCATGTAAATACTTTTTCCTAACTGGGATGAAGACCTACTGGGTGTTATAGACCAGTTTAGAGATACAGCATGGTAACAGGCCTTTCCGGCCTAGCAAGCCTGCACCAGCCAAACGCACCCACGTGACCTACTTTGGAATGTGGGAGGAAACTGGAGCACCCTGAGGAAAACACAAAGTCACGGAGAGAACGTAAGAAATTCTTTACAGACAGAGATGGGAACTGAATCCAGGTCGCAGGTGCTGTAATAGCATTATGCTAACTCTGGTTTGAATCCAATCTGCCCTGTTTGTAACCCTCTCACCACAGGCTCGTAATTAGTTAGTTATTTACTGTGGATGCACACTAACAGTAACGTAAGTCGACGATGCCTGGGGAATAACGATGAGAAGGCTGTCTCCAATATATGAGCAGTTCTAGGGTCAATATGATTCAGGTAACACAACACATAAAAGTTTGAATGTCCCTTTAAGGAAAATTAGGACTTGCATCAATACTGATACACCCATGCAAATGTATCATTTGCCTGGAAGTGACAATTTAACACAGCAGTACAAGCTTAGATCGAAGTTGTTTTGACAAAATATTTTAAACTATAGCAAACATGCAATAAAGAAAAGGGCCCATTACACATATGCTGCTTAGCCTACAGTGTGCACATAATTGTTGAGGCTGATTGTTGCATAATCAATCCTGTTTGCTCTACTTCGTTTACTCACGGTTCTGAACAGTTCTGCCTGAAAACACAGTCCAAATGAAACATAAATAAATGTCCAAGGATAAGGTGTCTCAAACTTTCTCCAAGGCCATGTGAAAACTAGCTAACTAAAGGTTTTCTGTACACTCCCTGTAAGACCATTGTCTGCATGAGGATTTTCCAGCAGTGGTACTGGCCCTTCCAAATGCATTCATGTTCTTCTGCTGCATTTGTTCTCTATTTCTATTTTCCTTCTCCAGAAACTGGCTACCCCCAATCCTATGAATGTTCTGTGGCAAATTGTTAACAAGACAAATCCTACTGGCTAACTCAGCAAGCCTAACTTATCAATCAACTGAGTTACTCGACTGTGTGCGGCCTTAACTCCTGGTGGAGGAGTCGGGGCGCAGTCAGGGCAAGCTTTTTGCACCGATCTTTTTGGTGATTGCTCATCATGTGGCATGTCTTGAGCCCATCCCTCTCCAAGTTTTTTTTTAACGAGGTCAAGTTGCTAGCTTGACTCAACCCAGCACGGACGGAAAGCGTGCAAGGGAGCCGGCTGGATTCGAACGCGGGAGCCTTCGCTCAGAAGTCCAGCGCTGATGCCACTACACCACCAG
The DNA here is from genome assembly GCF_030144855.1 of Hypanus sabinus. NCBI lineage: Eukaryota > Metazoa > Chordata > Chondrichthyes > Myliobatiformes > Dasyatidae > Hypanus > Hypanus sabinus. The sequence goes on along the minus strand of NC_082721.1, from coordinate 68,643,722 downwards.
CTGGTTCAACCATCAATCATTGCCAAAACCTGGGGTTGAACCAGGGACCTTCAGTCTAACACTCTCCCAACTGAGCTATTTCACACTGTAATTTGAGAAAATCTGCAGAAAGTAAATACCCAAGAGCATAACAGTATTAATAAAGCATGATCTTAAACTAAGGTATTACACATGTAATGAATGGATAGGTTCTCTCTTGTTTTGAAAACAGATTTCCTTAAGTCGATTTTGTCCACAGTTTGGAGAATTCACAAAATCACTCACCATAGGAACATGGTTTTGTAATGAATGACAAAAGCATTGAAGACAGGTAAGAAGGAAGAGGTGTGAGAGAGAACAAGAGGCATGGCAGATGTGCTGGAATCCATGCTGGGTTGGGGGCTGGCTCTCCCATGAGTGCTGCCCTCCAGTGTTCACTCCCTAGAACACAAGCTGGATTGCCTTTGCCTGTAGCTGTCCCAGTGCGAGATGAAGAACTGCTGTGTGCTTGTTCTTGCAGGAACATAAGCTCCAGGACAATGTGCCATGCACACAGGAACTTGTGCTAACATAATTTTGTATGTGCTGTGTGTGGCTGTATGTTCTATGTTTTGCACCTTGGCCCCAGAGGAACAATGCTGGTAAAATGATAAACTTGAACTTGAAGGAACAATGATTAAAAGTGGAGAGAGAGAAGAAACCCATTCAGCTTCTTATAGGAACAATGTACTTATGTATGATCTTTGAAGTTAATAATATTATTAATATTTAATTATTTGATTTAATACGAACAATATATTAATATTTAATTTAATTATTAATAATAATATTGTTTTATCTATTTATTTATTTGTTTATTTATTTATTTGTTTATTATAGTTTTATGTTAGCTCATAAGTAAAGGTGTCCTGAAACCCAGGGATGGACAGTGTTCACCTGCTGACCTGCCTCATAGTTTATTTACTCAGTTTACCATCTTCATACTGGTTTAGTCGCCTTTACCATGAAGACAGTGGTTCTCACAAAAGCTGTTAATAGAATACACACAAAAGAAAATATGCTGATGCAGGAAATCCAAGCAACACACACAAAATGCTGGAGGAACTCAGCAGGCCAGGCAGCATCTATGGAAAAGCTTAAACAGTCAACGTTTCAGGCTGAGACCCTTCAGAGGGACAGGAGAAAATAAGATGAGGGGTCAGAGTAAGGAGGTGGGGGGAGAGGAGGAAGAAATACAAGGTGCTGGTGAAACTGGGAGGGGTGAAGGGAGATATAAAGAGCCGAGAGGTTGATTGATAAGAGATACAGAGCTGGAGAAGGGGGAATCTGATAGGAGAGGACAGAAGGCTGTGGAAGAAGGACAAGGGGGAGGAGAACCAGAGGGAGGTGATAGGCAGGTAAAGATAAGGTAAGAAAGGGTAAATGGATATGGGAATGGTGAAGGAGAGGTGGGGGCATTTCCGGAAGTTCAAAAAAGTCAATGATCATGCCACCAGGTTGGAGGCTACCCAGTCAAAATCTAAGGTGTTGCTCCTCCAAGTGTGACCTCATTGCAACAGCAGAGGGTCCACGGACTGACATGTCAGAATGGGAGTGGGAAGTGGAATTAAAATGGGTGGCCACTGGGAGATTCCGTTTTTTCTGGCGAACAGAGTGTAGGTGCTTGACGAAGCAGTCTCCCAGTCTACGTCAGGTCTCACCGATACACAGGAGGCCACAGCGGGAGCACCGGGTACAGTAGATGACCCCAACGGACTCACAGGTCAAGTGTGCCCAAAACGTTGACTGTACTCTTTTCCATAGATGCTGCCTGTCCTGCAGAGTTCGTCCAGCATTTTGTGTGTGTTAATTGGATTACAATTTCAATTACTTCTGTGAGAGATAAAGCTTCAAATGGTTTGGAACTTTGACATTTGAGTTCTTTCAAAACCAATGAATATATAAGTTGGGTAATTAAATTGGTTTATTATTGTCACAAGCACCAAGATACAGTGAAAAACTCACCTACCATACAGATCAATTCATCGGCGCAGTACGTGGGAAAGCAACAGCAGAATGCGGAACAAAGGGTAAACGCAAAACAGCCTGAAGCTGCTGGAAATCCAGAGCAACACACACAAAATGCTGGAGGAACTCAGCAAGTCAGGCAGCATCTATGGAAATGAATCGACATTCTGGGCCGAGACCCTTCTCCAGAACAAAGTGTTCCATTACAGAGAAGGTTCTGTGCAGACAGACAGTAAAGTACAAGAACATAACAAGGTAGCTTTTGAGGTCAAGAGGACATTTTATCACAATGCAGAACCATTCAATTGCCTTATAACAAGTGTCCTTGAGTTTGCAGGTTTGTGCTTTTGGGTTCTGGTATCTTCTGCCTGACAGGAGATGAGAGAGAAGAGAGAATGCCCCGGATGGGTGGGGTCTCTGTGTATGTCAGCTGCTTCACTGAGGCAGTGAGAAGTGTAGGCACAGAGTCCATGGAGGGGAGGCTGATTTCTGTGATGTGCTGAGCTGTGTCCACAACTCTCTGCAGTTAGGACTAACGATCTTGATGTGGGAGATCAGTATACTATAGGTGTGTGAAATGTACCAGGCAGCTCAGATCCAGGGAAACAGTCGAAAGATCTAAAACTGCCATTCTTGACTGGAGTTACTGTACTTAGTAGGTTGCAACAGATTTCAGAGGTAGACATGGCAGATTTATTTATTGAGATACAGCGCGGGATAGGCCCTTACGGCCTTACATAGAAACATAGAAAATAGGTGCAGGAGTAGGCCATTCAGCCCTTCGGCACCGCCATTCAGTATGATTATGGCTGATCATCCAACTCAGAACCCTGTACCTGCTTTCTCTCCATACCCCCTGATCCCTTTAGCCACAAGGGCCATATCTAACTTCCTCTTAAATATGGCCAATGAACCGGCCTCAACTGTTTCCTGTGGCAGAGAATTCCACAGATTCACCACTCTCTGTGTGAAGAAGTTTTTCCTCATCTCGGTCCTAAAAGGCTTCCCCTTTATCCTTAAACTGTGACCCCTCGTTCTGGACTTCCCCAACATCGGAAACAATCTTCCTGCATCTAGCCTGCCCAATCCCTTTAGAATTTTATACGTTTCAATAAGATCCCCCCTCAATCTTCTAAATTCCAGTGAGTATAAGCCTAGTCTATCCAGTCTTTCTTCATATGAAAGTCCTGCCATCCCAGGAATCAATCTGGTGAACCTTCTCTGTACTCCCCCTATGGCATAAATATGAGTTACGTTCCTCTGCAGCCCCTCATTTAATCCTAGTCTAGTCACGGGACAATTACAATGACCAATTAACCTACCATCCAGCACATTTTTGGACTGTGGGAGAAAACCAGAGCACCTGGAGGAAACCCACATGGTCACGGAGAAGACGTACAAACTCCTTACTGCTGGTAGCAGGCATTGAACCCAGGTCACCTGTACAGTAAATCATCATGCTGATGATTACGTAGAGTTAAAGTAAACACATGAATAACCTTTGAGAAGTCAGTAGGTCAAGCAGAATCTTGAAATAAGTATTAATTCTTATTGCTGAATCAACGAGGGTTGGGACCAGGACCTACTTTTACACCAATTCTAGCTCAATCCATCGTTTATGCAGCCAACACCAGCTCCATTTTTCATCTGCAAAATAGGGGCGATGGTCTTGGCTCGAATCATTTCCCCTCCATGAGAGCTGCCTGACTTGCTGAGTTCCTCCAGCACTTTTTGTGCGTTGCTCAAGATTTCCAGCACTTGCAGAAACTCTTGTGCTTACGGCCTACCAAGCTGCATGTCTTGGAAAACCCACGAGTTCACAGGGAGACTGTGCAAACTCCACCCAGACAGGCAGCAGCTGAGTTGAGGTGTGAAGCCAGGTCACGAGAGGTGAGAGGCAGCAGCTCTATCATTGTGCCAACATGAAATTTACTGCTATCAAAATTCAGTTCCATTGAAGAAAACCTTTTTTGCCTCTTTTTGATTTACTGTCTGGTTCATTCAAATGATTATTTTTGAACACTTGGCCTCAGCTTATTAATGGAAGTCTGTAGACCGAACACAAGAGATTATGCAGATGTTGGAAATGAAGACCAACGCACAAAGTGCAGGAAAAGCTCAGCAAGTCAGGCAGCAACCACGGAGGAAAATAAAGAGTCGACATTTCAGGCCAAGACCCTTTATCAGGACTGGAAGGGAAGGGTGAAGAAGCTGGAATAAGAAGGTTGGTAGGTAATGGCAGGGGGAGGAGGAGTACAAGCTGGCAGAAGATAGGTGAAGCCATGTGATGGGGAGGGGGGGAATGAAGCTAGAAGCTGGGATGTGATAGGTGGAAAGGTAAAGGGCTGAAGAAGAAGAAAGCTGATAGGAGAAGAGAGTGCATCATTGGAATACAGGAAGTTGAAGGGCCACCAGAGGGAGGTGATGGACAGGTACGAAGAACGGAAGGGGCAAGAGGGGAGCCAGAATGGGAAATGGAAAAGGAGAGAAGGGGAAGGGGAGAAACTACTGGAAGACAGAAAAATAACTAGAAATATAAATAGAAACATGCTAATGTAACCACAGCTCTGTGACATGAAGTGCTCTGAGTCCTACACAATCTTTTAAGACATCTTGGATACAAGTCCTGATAACCTAGAGGCCCTTTTACACAGTACCCCCACCCTGAATCTGGAATTGGCTCCATTGTTCGTATATACTGTAGATCTAGGTAACAGCAGAGCACCAGGAACAAAAATAAAGTCCGAAAAAGAAATCCATTGGTGGAAAAAAAATGACTTCTGGAGAGAATAAGGGTCTCTCTCCTGAAACATAGTGAACACTTAGTGGCCATTTTAGTAAGTTCAGGAATATATCAAATAAAGTAGCCACAGGAGAGGATGCCAGTGTGGCCAGGACATCCACTTCAAAATTCGATGTGTTATGTGTTAAGAGATGCTCTTCTGCACACTACTGTTGTAATGTGTGGTTATTTGAGTTAATGCTGTCTTCTTGTTAGCTAGAACCAGTCCGGCCATTCTCCTCTGACCTCTCTCATTAACAAGGTGTTTCCATCCACAGAACTGCTGCTTATTGGATGACTTTTGTTTTTTGCACCATTCTCTGTAAACCTAGTGACTGGTGTGTGTAAAATTCCAGGAGACCAGCAGTTTCTGAGATACTCAAACCACCCCATCTGGCACCAACAATCATTCTGCAGTCAAAGTCTCTTTGACCAGATTTCTTCCTCATTCTGATGTTTGATCTGGACAGCTGAACCTCTTGACCATGCCTACATGCTTTTATACATTAATTTGCTGCCATGCGATTGGCTCATTAGAGATTTGCATTGTTGAGCGGGTGTATAGGTGAACTTCATAAAGTGGCACTGAGTGTATTACCTGGTATGTTAATTTAAGTCACAAATAGAAGCATTCAACCCATCCTACATCATCCATGGAGTCAATCCATCATTTTTTTATTTAAGCAAAGTTTTCTTTTGTACCAATGTTTCCGCAATGGCAAAGCAGCTTCCACATTTATTTTTAAAATGGTAATTCCACAGTGCATTTTGATTGGTTAGTATTTGATTAGTTACCACTTGATTGGCTAGCATTCAATCAGTCAGCCATTCCAGGTGGTTACCCTGTAACCAGTAGGTGCTCCTGTGCTGTTGATGATGGCATCTTTAACCCTGAGGCAGACGGTTCAAGCGGTGTCCGGAAGCTTATCACTGGCTGATGTTTAGTTTGTCTCACTTAGCTGCTGCTGCAAATTATGATGTCTCATCCTTGGGAAATACTATTAACCATTCCTCTGGCACTATTTTGAAAGGGATAAGATAGTTGTGCTCAACATTTATACCTCAACTAATTACACTAATTCTCTCTCCACGTATGCTGCTTGACCTGCTGAATCCAGATTTTTTTTTAGTTTTATTTCAGATTTCTAGCATTTGGAGATTTTTTTGTTGTTTTCATTAAGACAAATTGGGAGATGTATTCTCTTAAATATCTCAATATTTAGTTAGAGAAGAAAGTATGATTTGAAGCATAATCATTGAATGCAAATGGGATCTTTATATATACAGTACATCATGTACCTAAGCAAATTCATCTGCATGCTCACTACATGAGACTTGCACTAATACAGAGGCTATGCATTTCAAATGACTTGTAAAGTATTTACGTTTATGCAAAACTCTTGAGCAAAGTGCAGGCCTGTGGGTTCAGGACAGCTGCAGTCTCTGACAGAATGACCCTTACCCTACCAGCTTCCTTTCAGGGTTTCCAAAACCGAATGCGATGTATACACAAGCCAAAAATACCCCCTTCCCCATGAATTCAGTCTGAAATTCTTGCTGCCTCAGTAAAACAGCCAATATGATCAAATACCACCCCCCAGGCAGAAGATGCAGAAGCCTGTGTCTATAATCTTGTGGGTAAGCTCACTGTCACTGTGCCCCCACCTTCTTGTGAAGTCCTTGGGGTCCCACTCCCATAATTTCCTTCTGTAGCTCAGCGTGGTCCATCTAGCCAACTCTGTCTGGTCTAACATTACCCACCCAACTAGCCACCAAACTCCAGGCCTCACCAAGGCTCCCATTCATTCCTACTCAAGTCCCATCCTCTCTTTCTCTGTGCAAGCCCCACCTTCACACCCTGGAAGCATTAACATGTAACAATTTGGCCCTTGTGTATGAGCCCCACAAACCACGCTGGTGTCGAGGTGCCGTCAAACTCTCATCAACTACTTGACGGTCACACCATTGCTGGGATCTTGCCGTGCACCAGTTAACAGCTGTTTTCCCCGCATTGCAGCATGGGCCACGCTTCAACAGCGCATCCTTCAGCTACGCTCAGATCACGGTGCTGGGGGTCTCCGTGAATGTTCTTCTTCCACAGTACAGGAGCTTGGAACAGCTGCCACTCGCAGAACAGGAAGGGAAAACTCCCACAAAGATCTCAAGGTGAGCAGAACAAACAAATAATAATATTAACCTGAATCTAAGAATTTATCCAAAGAACAATATCTCCAGTGAGTGTAGTTAAATGAAGGGGGAATCCAGTTTGACGGCTTCTGGCTTTGCATCTATCTGAATCATACAGCCGGCCGGTGGTGGAGTGGCACCTGCGCCAGACTCCGAGGCGAGTGGTCGCGGGTTCGAATCCAGCCGGCCCCTTGTATGCTTTCCATCCGTACTAGGTTGAGCGTTGAACTAGCAACTCAGCCTCGTAAGAACAGACAAACGCTAAAGAAACAGCGATGTTGCCACCTGGTGTACCACAGCGAACGACAACCTGAATCGTAGCATTAACTCAAAACCCAAGAAGCATTCAGCAGGTCAGGCGGCATCTGAGGGGAGAGGAAGGAGGACTTTATGCTTCAGTATGATAATGCAGTTAGGACACCGAGGGACGCACACATTGTTGTGGCTTCTTTTAGCCCACACAGGACATCAGCAAAACTGCAAAGTGGTTTTAATATAACAAAGTAATAAGGATCTAGTGCATTTCCTGTTTAAATAACAAACAAATTCTTCTCAGGTTTCCAGCTGGGTACGGATATCGACTATAACCGATGTTTCGATGACAATCTCTGCCATTCCCAATGAAGACGGCAGAGTTTGTCACTGAAACATCGGTTAACATCGATAGCGTATCTGGATGGAAGCCCGAGAAGAGTTTATTCGTAATAAAATTCACATTCAAATTTGAACTTTAATGAGAATGGAACACAAGGACTGTGGGATGTAAACTGGAGACTGAAATTTGTTCTAGCACCTTCTACCCCACAGAGGTTGGCCTCATTTTCATAGCAGTGGCTTTGAGGGAGTAATAATACCCAGTCCATGTGGCCCAATGGATTCCATTGGCGTAGGAAGCATGGGGTCCCCTTAAATAGAGGCCATTGAGGTTTACCGTGTGGCATGACTTGTACCAAAAGGCTCCTGAGTTCTTCTGCGCACAGTTTATGGGGCCTTCTTGATTCTTGTCAAACGTGCTGAATTTGAGCCCATTATGATAGACCAACGAGTCTCCTGCAACAAAATATATCAGCAACTAATTAGTTTATTGTCCTGTTCACCAGGATGTAATGAAGCTCACAGGGCAGCTTAACCGCAGATCAAGGACAAACTTAATCCAGGTACATCTTGTTTTTACTCCATCTCACCTTCCTGCCCCAAATATAGTAGTCAGTCCTCTATCATTGGAAGAGTTAGTATTGGTTATCCTGACCAGATATTCATTGCAAAATAGTCCCAACCTCGTTTTCTAACTAACCAGTGTTGCGTCCAGCTGACATCACTGAGCTGGCGACCGGTGATCAGAAAGATTAAGTCCCTAACTAATGCGTCACTGAAGTTGAACTGGGAAGGTTAAGTCACCACGCCGCTGATTCGTAGACCTAACAATACCTGTATGACACAGCTAGTAAAGTTGATTCCTCACACTCTGGTCCCTTGGGCTCAAAGCTGATCTCCGACACTGTGACCTTCTTGTGACTGTGGGTTTCCTCTGGGTGCCGTGGTTTCCTCCCACATCCTAAATATGAAGCTGTTGATAGGTTAACACTCAAGGGCTGATAGATTAATAGGCAGCGGTTGATAGGTTAGTTGCCCTGGATGTGTCGGTCAGTGGTAGAATCTGGGGGTATGAGAAAATAAAGTAGATGACCTATGCTCTAGGTCTATTCAAATGCTATGTCAAAACTCATATAAACTGGCCATGATGATCCATGGTAACACTCTGAGGGTTTCAATGATGGGTCGCTGATCTGAAACATTAACTCTCCTCTCTCTCCTCAGATGCTGCCTCACCTGCTGAGTGTTTCCTGGGGTTGACACTAACTTTATGACTCACGTGGTAGATCCAAAAGCAAATTAAAAAACTAAAACACCTGAAAATTTCTGGAATGACGCAGATAAGCTGTAATTGTGCAATCCAGGAATAATTCACTCTCAACATCCTGCTTCAACCTTCTCCTAGCCCACTCTCTAGAACAATACTCCAGTTGTGGCTGAAACATCTCTCTACAGACTCTGTTGTATTCCATGCTATGCTCTCTTCGCAGCATCTACCTGATCTGACAAGAAAAAGGGGGCAGGAGTGGGACACTTGGGCCATCAAACCTAGCCCACCATTCAATATGATCATAGCTGATCTGCCTCAGACCTCACCTTCTCCACTGTGCCAGTTCCCCATAGACCTTGACCCTTCAAAAAAGTACCAATTTCCTCATTGAATCTGGCAGTGAATTCCACAGAGTTTGCACAAGTACAAAATATTGCACTAGGCGTTTGAGAGACCGTTGGTTTAGATCATTTGTTCATTATGCGCCATGTCATATGACATGGGCGGTTATGTGGCCATGATTGTTCTTATCTACAGAAGTGGTTTGCCATTGTCTTCCTCTGGGTAGTATCTTTACAAGACGGGTTACCCCAGCCGTTATCAATACTCTTCAGAGCCTGGTGTCAGTGGTGCATCACTGGGACTTGTGATACGCACCAGCTTCTCATACGACCATCCACCATCTGTTCCTGTGGCTTCACATGACCCTGATCAGGAGGTGGGGGGGGGGGGGTTGCTACACTTTGCCCAAGGGTGACCTGCAGGCCAGCAGAAGGAAAGAGCCTCCTTTGGTAAAGAAGTATCCCCACACCCCCCATATGGTTTACGATTTAATATCTTATCTAAAAAAGCTACACATCCACCCTAGCATTTGTGGCCAAATGTCTAGAGCAGAATTTGAACACGTGACCTTTCAGTTACCCACTGAGTAACCTCGTCAATGTGAACAAGATAATGATATTGATCTCTGATAATCTATTAAATCCAAGTTCAAGTTTAATTGTCATTCAACCATACATGAATGCCATTGAATACGACCAAACGAAATAGTGTTTCTCCGGGGTAAGGTGCAAAACACAGCACCAAGTCACACAGAGCACAAGGCACATGTAGCACATGAAAGAAATCAGTAAGATACAGTCACACAATGTCCATGAAAGTCTCAGCGGTTTGCAAACACAATACAGCTTGTCTTCTGCCAAGTGAACACCGGGGGGCAGTACTGAGTCCAGCATGGACACCATACCACACTAAGGCTACGTCCAAACTACACTGGATAAACCTGTAGCCGAAGCTTTTTCTCTTCGTTTTTACCCTCCGTCCACACTAAAATGGTGTTTCCGTCCCCCGAAAATGGAGATTTTCGGAAACGCTCTCCAGAGTGTGTAATTTTGAAAACGCTGCTTGGGCAGAGCAGTGTGGACGGGGTAACCAGAGAAATCTGAAAACGTTGTCATGACATGCCAGAACAGATGGTGGCAGCAGCGCAGAATTTCATGGTTTTCATGAACCCAATAGAACAACACCGCAGCAGAAACGGAAATAGTAAACTGCTTCCTCTTTGGTTCTTTTCTGTAGATGTGTCCTGCACATGCCCAGGAGAAGGAAATTCGCCCAAATATCTGTTTTAATGTGAACAGAGATATTTTTAAAAACGCCTAGTGTGGACGCCTATCGTTTTTACGTGAAACTGGCATTTTCAAAATTATCCGGTCTAGTGTGGATGTAACCTAAGTCCAGTTTGGACTCTGTCGCCCTCTGCTGGGCGGCTGTGAGCAGGTGATGCCGCAGCTTGAAGCCGAGTCCTCACTGCAACTGAGGCCACTCAGCTCCCTGCTGTCCATCCCTGCAGTCCTCCAATAAATCGGTGAATCAGACGAGCAGCTTTCCACATTAACAATCTCCAACAGGCTGTTGCGTTCCCAAGAAAAGCAGCTAAGACGATCATTCATTGTTAGACTGCACACCACCTGCGCACACCTACTCCTCTGATGCATCAAACATTTATCAGTATCATTACAACAGTATTAGTTATTTCCTGATGACTCAAACCAAAAGTTAAATCTTATACAGTATGCCTCCTCACAGCTCCTAGGAACAGTGTCTGCCTGTGACTTTCGGTGCTTTCTGTGTGGGTTTTTGCATGCTGTCCCTATAACCATGTGGGTTTTGCTGTGTGATCTGGTTACAAGTTTGTTTAATTGTCATTCAACCATACATAAATATGGCCAAACGAAACAGTGTTACTCCAGGGTTACAAAACACAGTACCAACAGTCTTTCACAGCACAAGGCAAACATAATATACATAATGCAGCTATAAAATACAGTCACACTCAAAAAAAACATAGTCCAAGTCTCTGAGTCCAGGAATGTTGCAGCAGTCTGCAGTCAAACACAATACATCTCGTCTTTGCTGAGTGAACACTGGAGGACAGCACCAACTCCAGCATGGACGCCACACCACACTGACCGTGTCTTGTGTTCGTGCTGCAAACAGGCGGCTCCCGGTCAGAGGCCTAGTCCTTGCTACGACCAGGGCCACGCAGCCACCCCCCTCCCATTCGCCAGTAAAATGGTGAATCAGACTTGCAGCATTCCACGTTACTAATGTCCAACAAAGTCTTGCGATCACAAGAAGAGCTACTGAGACAATCACTCACTGTTAGACTACACACCGGCCTCACACTCTGACGTCTTTCTAACACAGACAGTAGCATTATTCACACCGTCCAGCTCCTTCAGTTTCTCCGTCAATGAGCAACTTGCTGATGGGCTAGATCTACAGTACTTTAAGTTCGTAATGTTTAGCAGGGTCTTGCAAACATAAAAAAAAACATTTTGTGATTAATGTTGGTGGTGCCAGTCTAGTTGATATTCCAGACTTTTAGATGTTACTCCCTACCAATACTCCTGCCTTTTAACATCATAAACCTGCAAATTGTTTGTTATGTCTCCTCTCTTGCTGAGAAACAGAGACATCTCTTTCTCCCTGAGGGGAGAGAGAGCCTGTGGTATGTCGAATACCGGGTGAATGTGTAGTCTTTGGAATACTGCGCGACTGTGTCTTTGCTGTTGCTTTTGCTGCATGCTTGAGTGCTCGGTGGCGGGTGCTGATGCTTTTTTTTGCTGGTGGGGAGAGGGGGGTTGTTGCCTGCTGCTGCTTACGCGCGGGAGGGAGGGAGGGGAACAGGGGGAAACTTTGGGTATCTAACGTTTAACTGTCATTCATTCTTTGGATCACTCCTCTGTTTTGTTGTGAAGGAAAAGCATTTCAGGATGTATATTGTATCCATTTCTCTGACATGAAATGTTCCTTTGAAACCTATCAAATCCATACCCTACCTTCCCCTCGTGTCAGATTCCACCATTTGTCATCCCCACCTATCACCTTCCAGCTTCCATCACAACTTTAATCCTTCTTACCCCAACTCTTCACCTGAATCCACCTATCGCTTGCCAGCTGTACTTTCAATGCTTCCCTTTACAAGATTCAAGAATCAAGGCTGTTTATTCTTATTCCCCAGTATGCAAGTGTAAAGGAGAGTAAAATGGTTGTTACTCTGGATCTGACGCAGCATAAAAACACACAAAACTGTTTGAGTGTGGCCATCAATACATTAGATTAGCTTCCACACATAGACTGATTGTATGTTAATAAAGGGGCACCTGGCACAGGAACATAAGGTGACTGTGATAGGAAATAATGAAGTGCCCAAGTGACTCGGTGAGAGGAGCTTTTCTAGACAGCAACCAGGCATATAAAAACACAGCAGGGTAGTAACAGTCCTGCCTCTTTATACTGGCTATCTCCTGTCTACTCTTTCAGCCCAAGTAAATTATCTTGACCCAAAATGTCAACTGCACATTTCCTTCCACAGATACTGTCTGACCTGCTGAGTTCCTCCAAGAGTTTTGGTATTTTTTGTTGCCCCAGATTCCAGCATCTACAGTTTCTTCTGTCTATTCATCGCACCTATACACAGTACATTTTACACAGTAGAAAAGCAAACCTTCCAGTGAAACCCGTACAGTTTATGAGATCAGCGGATAAGCAGGAAACAACCTGCTTCCACGCTGTATGACTCTGTGGTTCAGTAATCAGTGAGTCGGGATTGGGATTTCCAAACAATTGGGTGCTGGATTATCGAGTTTTATTGTATGCCCTATGGATAGGACATTCTACAGGGGTTGTATTGAGAGCATCCTGAGCAGCTGCATCACTGCCTGGTTCGGGAATTGCACCGTCTCGGATCGCAAGACCCTGCAGCATACAGTGAGGGTAGCTGAGAAGATCATCGGGGTCTCTCTTCCCCCCATCACGGACATTTACACTACACGCTGCATCCGCAAAGCAAACAGCATTATGAAAGACCCCACCCGCCCCTCATTCAAACTCTTCTCCCTCCTGCCATCTGGGAAAAGGCACTGAAGCATTTGGGCTCTCATGACCAGACTGTGCAACAGTTTCTTCCCCCAAGCCATCAGACTCCTCAATACCCAGAGTCTAGACTGACATCTACATCATTTATTATTATATTGAAATTTGTCCTCTACTGTGCCTATTGTCTTGTTTATTAATTATTAATTAATTAATTATTGTATTGCCCTGCACTGTTTTGTGCACTTTATGTAGTCCTGTGTAGGTCTATCGTCTAGTGTAATTTTTGCATTATTTTACGTAGTCTAGTGTAGCCTTGAGTTGTCTCACATAGTCTAGTGTAGTTTTGTGTTGTTTCATGTAGCACCATGGTCTTGGAGGAACGTTGTTTCATTTTTACTGTACCAGCAGTTTATGGTCGAAATGACAATAAAAAGTGACTTGACTTAATAAGCAATTACCTGCTCCTCCATCAGTGAATCCCTGAACTAGGAGAGTGTAGCCATTTCCTTCAGCGTGAATGGAATCGGGGGCCACTGCAAACTGCTTATACTTGGCATGGACAGTCTGGTTCTCAAAGTCCTCCATGTCAATTCTTAGCTCATAATTCCTCCTTGCTGTTAACAAATGTATGTTCTGCAGACCTGCAAGCAATAAAGATTTATGTTAAAAGTCTATCATAGGTTCATAGCAAGAGAGAGAGAGCAGCAAGAGAGTGAGACGGAGACAGAGAGAAAGAGAGAAAGGGGGAGGGAGGGAGGAAGGGAGGGAGTGGGAGAGAGGGATGGAGAGAGAGAGTGATAATATATAAAGATACAGGCAGATAGAGAGAGAGAGACAGAGAGGAAGAGAGAAATGAATGAGAGTGAGAGGAATGAGAAACAGAGATGGAGAGACAGAGATATGGAGAAAAAGAGATATATAAAGAGATGGAGAGATAGGCAGTGATAGAGATATACAGTCGAAGATATAGACAGATAGAGAGAGGAGAGGGAGAGTGAGAGAGGAAGAGAGAATGAGAGAGAGAGATGGGGAGAAAGATAAAGATATTTAGACAGAGAGAGGGGGTCAGAGATGAAGAGAGTAGGGGAGAGATGGAGAGATGGAGAAAGATGGAGGAGAGAGAGAGAGAGAGACAAATGGCACATTTCACTGTACACATGATAAATAATCTTGAATCTTGTCATATGCTGCAGTTGAATGAAGAATTGATATTCATTAGGATGGTAATGTTCTTCAAGAGAGTAATGATTCATCAGGAGAAGAATGAGGAATATATATTCAACAGGAAAGGAATGCTCAACAGAAGAGGAATGTTCTTCAGGAGAGGAATGAGGAATAGAAATTTATCAGGAGAGGAATGTTCCTCAAAAGAGCCAGGGATTTTCTTTTATATATACACGTGACCGAGGAGCTACTGACTGCAAAGCACTCTGTTTGCACAGTACAGGCTGGTCAGTATAGATTTCTACAAGCAATCTGATGATACAGAAAAATTGGCTTATGGTCAAAGGAATTAAGAAGCTTCTTTGGCAGAACCCAGACTAATTTCAAAAGGACAAATATCAGTAGTACTTGCTATTTATAGAACACTGTAAACATAGTAGATAATCCTATTTGATACCAATCTAAATGGTCAAATATAAAGTTGTGGGAGGGTTGAGCTTTAAAGGATAGAGAGATTTAAGAGATATATCATTGAATCCTGGGCACAAAGAAGCATTGATATCTTGAAGTTGTGGAGCCACAAAATACCAAAACCAGACTTGTCACAAAGCCAAGTGAACCCTGAGAGTCTTTTGTACTTATGGCCTTATAACAGTGTGTTATTAGCAAACATTCTGCTGGAGGAACTTGGCAGGTCAAGGGGCATTGGTGCAGGCCTGATAAAGGGCTTTGATTCAAATGTCCATAACTCATCTCCTCCCCAGTGATGCTTCTCAGCCCATTAAGTTCCTCCAGCATCTTGTTTGTTGTTCCAGGTTCCGATATCTGCAATCTCTACAGTGCATTATTAATTCTAATGTAATAATTAATACATAGAACAGTACTGCACAGTAATCCCTTTGGCTCACAATGTTGTGCCGATCTTTTAACCTACTCCAACCTCAATCGAACCTTTCCCTCTGACACGGTCCTCCATTTTCCTTTCATCCATGTGCCTATCCAGGAGTCTCTTAAATATCCCGAAGGTATCTGCCTCTACCACCATATCTGGCAGCTATGATTCTCTGTGTCACAAACCTACCTATGACATCTTAAATGCAAGAGGTTCTGCAGATGCTGGAAATTCAGAGTAATACATACAAAATGCTGGAGGAACTCAGCAGCATGAATGGAGGAGAATAAATATTTGACTGTTGCAGGCCAAGACTCTTCATCAGGAGTGATAAGGGTTCTTGGCATGAAATGTCGACTGTTTATTCACCTCCATAAATGCGACCCAAGAGTTCCTCCAGCATTAGTTATAGGGTCAAGGACCCAACAACTCCTGTTCTCAATAGTATTTATCATTTATTAATGTATTCTTGCATTTACATATTTTGTCTTCTTTTGCACATTGGTCATTTGTCCATTTTTGCGGATAGTTTTTCAGTGATTCTATTATGTTTCTTTCTACATATTGCCCGCAAAACAAAAGGAATCTCAAGACTCTGTGTAGGCACCTCTGGGCACCATGGTAGTGGTTAGCGCAACTATTACAGCTCGGGGCTTTGGAGTTTAGAATTCAATCCCAACATCCTCTGTAAGGAAAAGCAAATTGTGCAGATGATACGGAGAGTCTGCAGAGAGAGATGGATAGGTTAAGTGAGTGGGCAAGGGTCTGGCAAATGGAGTACAATGTTGGTAAATGCGCGGTCATCCACTTAGGAAGGAAAAATGGAAGATCAGGTTATTATTTGAATGGTAAAGGATTGCAGTAAGCTGTTGTGCAGAAAGACGGGAGTTCTTGTGCATGAATCGCAAAAGGTTGGTTTGCAGTTGCAGCAAGCTATCAAGAAGGCAAATGGAATGTTGGCCTACATTGCTAGAGGGATTCAATTTAAGAGCAGGGAGGTTATGCTACAACTGAATAGAGAACTGGAGAGGCCGCACCTGGAGTACTGTGTGCAGTTCTGGTCTCCTTACTTGAGGAAGGGTATACTGGCTTTGGAGGCGGTGCAGAGGAGGTTCACCAGGTTGATTCCAGAGATGAGGGGTTTAGATTATGAGGAGAGATTGAGTCACCTGGGACTGTACTTGCTGGAATTCAGAAGGATGAGAGGAGATCTTATAGAAACATATAACATTATGAAAGGGATAGATATAGGAAGCAGTGGAGGCTACCTCTGTAAAAACATTTAAGACAAGGTTGGGTAGATTTTAGCACAGTAGAGGAATTAAGGGTTATGGGGTAAAGGTGGATAGGTGGAGATGAGTCCATGGCCAGATCAGCCATGATCTTATTGAATGACTCCAGTTTCCTCCCACAGTCCAAAGATGTACTGGGTAGGTTAATTGGTCATTGTAAATTGTCCCCTGATTAGATTATGGTTAAATCAAGCCTCCTTGGGCCTCTGGGCAGTGGCTTGACGGACTGGAAGGTCATATTCTGCAGTGTTTCTCTAAATAAAAAATAAATAAATATCCCCCAACTTTTCTCCAATAAGCTTTAATTATGCTTTCTCATATTGGTCACTTCCTCCCTGGAAGAAAGGCACCAGCTGTTCACTGATGCTACTACTTCCCACCGTATATTGAGCCAAACGGTCTGCAGGCTGTCCAGCTCACCCAGCCAATATTCACCGTCCGCTGTCCCGAAGCCTTTTTTGTAGTTGTCCCATCCTCTGTAGAAGTCAACAGAGCCATCCATTCTTCTCTGAAACACCTGGTAAGCATAAGATTGAAGGTTCAGGTTTATTCATCACACGTACATTGAAACGCACAGTGAAATGCATCGATTGTGTCAACAACAAACGCAACCCAAGGACATCGTGGGGTCACTGCACATTCCAGCGCCTACAGAGCAATCCCACGGCGTTCAGCAGAACAACACAACAGCAAGGCAAGGCCCCCTCTCCCCCCCTCCCACCCAAACAGGACAGGACAGGACAGGACAGGACAGACCGCCTCTAAGGCTTCCAGTTCTTGTTCCCGGATTCTTTGGCCTCCAACTTCAGACTTCACCCCAGGCCTCGACTTCCAGACCCAAACAGAAGTGTTGCAACAACTTGTCATGAACCCTTCCTATAGAGCTTCGCTTGAAGGAGTACCTTGCTGAGAGAGGTACATAAAATTATGAGGGGAATAGGTAGGGTGAGTGATAAAAATAGTTACCCTATCTTGGGTGTATCTAAGGCAAGAGACTGCAGGCTTAAGGTTAGAGGTAGTGGATTTAGAGGGGATCTGAGAGGGTAGTTTTTCACAAAGGGGGTGGCTGGAGTCAGTAATAAACTAGAGTCATAAAGTCTTCAAATTATACAGCTTGGAAGCAGGCTCTTCGGCCCATCTATTTGTGACTATCCATCTTATCTATGCCCCTCTTCAGCCTCCTTTGTTCCAGGGAAAAGAGTCCCAGCCTTTTCAATCTCTCATTGGAACTGGGACATTACAGTAATGTGGTGTGAGCAGAAAGTTTCACAGCAGCCAGCTGTAAGATTGGGGGTTCGATTCTGCTGCGGCCTGTAAGGAGCTCCTTTCCTCCCCCTGTCACTGCATGGGTTTCCTCCGGGTGCTCCAGTTTCCTCCCACATTCCAAAGTTATGGCTATGCTACATTGGCGCCGGAAGCATGCCGAAGCTTCCGGGCTGCCCAGCACAATCATCACTGAATTGATTTGTCATAAACAATGCATTTCCCCACATGTTGTGATGTGACAAATAAAACTAATCCCTCTCATAAAATCTCTTAACTCAGTCCCACAATCCCAGCACCAATGGGGCCAGACATTTAAAACCGAGGGGAAACTTACTTTCTCAGACTACAGTCAATCTCTGGAATCTTCCACGCTTGTGCCAAGTGCAGACCAGATGATTGGGTTAACTTGAGGTGGAGGTAAAGAAATTTTAGAAATATCAAGGAGCCAGCACAGAAGCTGAATTGAAATCAGCGTAGGTCAGCCACAAGCATATTTTAATGATGGGTCAGGCATTGTGTCTTACTTTGGTGTCTAGAAAAGGCATAAAGGTTGATCTTCATAACAAAGAAACCAGAGAACAGGAGCAGAATATATTGCTGCACGTATACAGGGAGAAGAGGTATGTTGTACAGTTTTCGTGTCTTACCTAAGGATATCTTTCCTATGGAGAATATTTAGTGAAGGTCCACTATTCTGATTTCTGTGATGATAGGACAGTGAATTAGGCTCATTCACTAGAGTTTAGGAAAACTAGAATAGACAAAATTTCTAACAAAGCTGGGCCAGTGACAAGCACCAAGGGTGAGGCAGAGGCAGAGGAGGACTTCCGGTAAGATGGCAATTGTTTACTTGCTCCGAACCTTTGCTCCGTTATTCTTCCTATCTTTGCACTATATGTCTCCCTGCTTAAACCTTAGTTAGGTATTTTATTAGTTCTCTTTTACCTGCCTGTGAACACATCTATCTTATAATGGCTACCAAAAGTACTAAAACTGGGAAAAAAGAAACTTCTACGGCTTTGCCGGCTGACATTCTCGCTGTTCTGGAACAACATCGACAAGATACTTTAATGGATTTTAGAATTGAATTTAGAACTTCTTTCAACCAGCTGAATGTCAAATTGCATCAGATTAAAGCTAGAGTGGATGAGCATGCTGAACATTTATCTTGCATTGACGTAACTTCTGAAGATTTAAAACGCCGTGTTCAATATCTTGAAACTCTCTGCTCCAGCCTAAAGGAGAAGAACAGTAAACTTTTTTCCAAAATGGTGAATCTTGAAAATTGGAGCAGACGTTGCAATCTACGAATTCTTGGTTTGCCAGAGACCACCGAAAAGGGCTCTCCCGTTGAATTTTTTTCTAAGTTTCTCTGTGAGATCTTCGGGAAAGAATTTCTTCTGACTCCACCTGAGCTTGAAAGGGCACACAGGATCTATGTTCCTCGAGCAATTCTGAGTTCCCGCCCACAGCCGATTATTTTATGCTTTCATCAATACCAGGTGAAAAACCGTTTGATGATGGAGGCACGCTGCAGAGGTACTTTTGCTTTTCAAAATACTGTCATTCGTTTTGTGGAGGATTTTGCCCCCCAAGTTCTGAAGATGCGTGCTGAGTTTAAAGGTGTAATGAAAGTTCTTTTTGATCGCGGATTCAGACCCTCTCTCCGAAATCCAGCCGATCTTCGAATTACGCTTACTACTGGAGATTATAAGTGGTTTAAATCAGTGAAGGAGGCTGAGGCATTTGTTGGAAGTCTTCCAGCTACCTTGTCTTCCTCGGAACCGGCCTGACCTTCTAAAATGGTTGATAAGTACTTCCCGGAGTAAAACTATTTTCTCCAAACTCAGACTTTACTTGAATAATTCAGTCATTATCTATTGAAACTCTAAGGGCTGTATTCAATCTCTCCCTGGACTTGGTGCGTTTTTTCTAAATAGATAATTTAAGTTTAATGTTTCCCTGCGAACTTTTAGATTTTACCTGTGTAATCTATTTTATTTTTGTATAACCTTATCTATAGAGAACTACATTTGTCTTTAACTTATTTTGGAGGTTTGGAGTTTTTATTGAGGGCCTCCCTGTTGGTTGATTCATAGTTTAAGTTTTGCTTTTTTTTTCTGTAAATGGTTGATAAGTACTCTCTTTGAATTTTATAATTTCCCCCTTTTCTCCCTCCCTTTTTTTTTCTTTTAATCTTTTATAATTTTTCGCGGGTAGGTTAGTTTTAGTTTTCTTCTGATTATCTTTGTATTAAGTTTTATACTTCTGTTGAAGTTGTTCCTATTTGTAATTCTGTTTTCTAGTGCATAAATTAGTTATTATTTGCTATATTATTTATACAGAACTTTTGTTAACGACACAGAACTGGAAGTCATACTTGGGTTAACTTTTTTGGTAGAGCTAGCTGCTTTTTTAGGTAGCCATCTAATTTTGGGTTGCGGGGGGGGGGGGGGTTCTCCAGTTCCAACACTACTCACTGTTTCTTTTGTTTTCCTTTGTTATTCAGGGCATGTCTCTGTTTTGATTCTACGGATCTATGTTTACATTTTTGCTCCCAGACTGCTATTGTACTGCTTGATTTTTTTATATGCCTGCTACCTTATATGCACTAACAATTGGTAATGGTTAATTCACTTAAATTTGTGAGCTGGAATGTAAAGGGACTGAATCATCCTGTTAAAAGAAGGAAGGTCTTCTCGCATATTAAACAACTCAAAGCTGACATTGCTTTCCTTCAAGAAACTCATATTCGTAGTTTTGATAATTCTCGGCTTCTGTCAAAGTGGGTGGGTCAGCATTTTCATTCATCCTTTGCTGCCAAAGCTGGGGGGGGGGGGGGGTCTCCATATTTATTAATTCAGATATTCCTTTTGAACTCCATAATAAGATATCTGATACAAATGGCCATTTTATTATTGTTTCTGGTAAATTAAATAATACTAAAGTTGTACTAGCAAACCTGTATGCTCCCAATTTTGATGATGCTAATTTTTTGAACGTTTTTTCTCCTCACTACCAGATTTTAATTCATACTCTCTTATACTGGGTGGCGATTTCAATTGTTGGTTAGATCCTAATTTGGATCAATTGTCCTCTGTTACTAGACTACATACTAAATCTGCCTTAGCTATTCACTCTTTTCTCTCTAATTATAGTATCTCTGATATATGGCATTTCCTTCTTCCTACTGAGAGAGATTATTCTTTTTTTTCACATGTTCACCATACCTTTACTAGAATTGACTACTTTTTACTCGATAATCAACTTATTCCATTTGTCTATTCTTGTGACTATCAGAGTATACTGATTTCTGACCATGCCCCAATTACTTTGTCTTTAAATTTTCCTGGTCTCCCTCAGAGGAATAAACACTGGCGTTTTGACTCGACTTTACTATCGGATGATGATTTTAAAAAATGTATTAAAGATCAGATAACCTTTTATTTTAACACCAATACATCATCTGAAATGTCATCCCAGATTGTCTGGGATGCCATGAAAGTATATTTGAGGGGTCAAATAATCTCCTATACAGCAAATCTTAATAGAAAGTCCTGTGCAGATCGATTAGACCTCATTAATCAGATTAAAGAATTGGATTAACTGTATGCTCAAACTAAGAATCCTGAATTATACAAGAAGCATGTAGAACTTCAAACTAAATTTAATCTTCTGTCTACTCAACCTGTCGAACGCCAACTTCTTGAAAGTAAGAGTCGCTTCTATATTCATGGTGACAAATCTGGTAAATTGCTAGCCAATCATCTGAGGCATTCCAAAGCCAAACAACATATTACAAAGATCCGGAAGGAGAATGGAGACTTTACATCGGATCACTTAGAAATCAATGACGCATTTAAAAATTTCTATTCTCGACGTTATTCCTCTGAATCTTTGAATGACAATATCTCTGTAGATCATTTTTTAAATAATCTGAATAGTCCTTTGCTTTCATCTGATTTTAAAGCCAAACAATGCGCCTATATCATCAGAAGAAATATCTTTTGCAATTTCTGCATTGTCCTCAGGGAAATCTCCTGGACCTGATGGGTTCCCCGTAGAATTTTATAAATCATTCTCTTCACTTCTTTCTCCTCAGTTATTCTCAGTATTGTCTGACTCATTTAATTATGGTAAATTGCCACCCTCTTTTAATGAGGCATCTATTATTCTTTTATTAAAAAAGGGTAAAGACCCAACAGAGTGTTCCTCGTATAGGTCGATTTCTTTGCTTAATGTTGATGTTAAAATCTTGGCCAAAGTTTTGGCTTATAGATTAGAAACTGTTATTCCCTCTATTATTTCTGATGATCAAACTGGTTTTATTAAAAACTGTCTTCCTTTTTTTAACATTCGGCATTTATTTAACATTTTATATTCACCTCCAACGGGGATTCCTGAATGTGTTATTTCCCTCGATGCGGAGAAAGCATTTGATCGTATAGAGTGGAACTACCTGTTTGCAGTTTTAGAAAAATTTGACTTCGCTCAAAGTTTTATCTCTTGGATCAAATTGCTGTATTTGTGTCCTACTGCCTCTGTTTTGACTAATTTTCAGAAATCCCGGTTATTTAACCTCAAACATGGCACCTGTCAGGGATGCCCTTTAAGTCCCTTTCTCTTTGACTTGGCTTTAGAACCTTTGGCGAATGCATTTCGAAATTGTCCTGAATTGACCGGGATTTGGAGAGAGGGTGTTGAGCATAAAGTTTCTCTTTATGCTGATGACTTATTACTTTTTCTTTCAAATCCGTCTACATCCTTACCTCCAATGTTTTCACTTCTTGATCAGTTTAGCCAGTTCTCTGGCAATAAACTTAATTTACATGAGAGAAAACTTTTCCCAATTAATGAAGAAGCACAAGAAATAACATTTCGTGATCTCCCTTTTAAAGTAGTTCATAATCAATTTACTTATCTTGGGATTACAGTCACAGGGAAGTTTAAAGATCTCTTTCGTGAAAATTTTGTCAGTCTTTCATATACTATAAAATAGAGTCTGTTACAATGGTCACCTCTATCTATGTCTTTGGTAGGTCATATTAATGTTGTTAAAATGTATGTTCTCCCTAAACTTTTATATTTATTTCAATCAATCCCAATTTTTATTCCTAAATCTTTTTTTGATTCCTTAGACTCTATTATTTTGTCATATCTGTGGAAGAATAAGCGCTCTAGAATTAATAAAGTTTATCTCCAAAAATCTAAAAAAGAGGGTGGTATGGCTTTACCTAACTTTCGGTTATGTTATTGGGCAGCCAATATACGTTGTGCTACCTTTTGGTCTTTTTTCCATGGCCAACCCGAGTGCCCTAATTGGGTGGCAATGGAGTTGAGTTCCACTAAAGATTTATCTATCTCTGCACTTCTTGGCTCTGTACTCCCTAGTAGTTTGTACAGATTAATTGTTAATCCTCTTGTTAGACACACTTTGCGTATATGGGCTCAGTTTAGGAAATTTTATGGTTTCCATGGTTTTTCTTTTTCTAGTTCTATCTTACATAATCACCTTTTTTTACCTACTACGTATGATTCAGCATTCCATGATTGGTATAGAAAGGTCAATAGACATTTTGAAGATCTTTTTATTGATAATTGCTTCGCATCTTTTCGACAGCTCTCTGCTGTTCAATCTGCCCAATGCTCATTTTTTTAGATATCTCCAAATTAGACACTTTATTAATCCTTTAATTCCTAACTTCCCTGAAATGCCTGAGAAAAATTTTATGGATTTATTTCTTTCTATTAACCC
This sequence comes from Hypanus sabinus, assembly GCF_030144855.1. Taxonomy (NCBI): domain Eukaryota; kingdom Metazoa; phylum Chordata; class Chondrichthyes; order Myliobatiformes; family Dasyatidae; genus Hypanus; species Hypanus sabinus. Next base: position 68,620,151 of record NC_082721.1, on the reverse strand, counting down.
ACTAGGCAAAGGTTTAATATCATTTATTCGTGATAAATTAGCATCCTTACGGCATGCTCCTGTGGATAAAATTAGAATGGCTTGAGAGCATGATTTAAATATCTCCTTATCTGATGAGACTTGGGACTCGATTCTCAAATCGGTTAATTCAACCTCTCTTTGCGCTCACCATTGCCTTTTACAGTTTAAGATTGTTCATAGAGCCCATTTGTCTAAATCTAAACTATCTCGATTTTATCCTAATATTAGTCCTCTTTGTGATAAATGCAAAAGGGGTGAGGCCTCTCTCATTCATATGTACCGGTTTTGTCCTAACTTGGAGAAATTTTGGAAAGATGTCTTCACAACGTTATCTTATATTCTGAATCATCACCTAGAACCAAACCCTTTAATTGCTTTGTTTGGTTTTTTGGGTGAGACAGATTTACATCTGAGTTCAACTAAGTGTCGAATATTATCTTTTGCTTCTCTCCTGGCTAGACGTTTAATCCTCCTTAGATGGAGAGATGTTGCCCTATCCACGCATGCTCAATGGCTTAATGATATTATGTCCTGTTTAGACCTTGAAAACATTCATTATTCAGTTCTTAATTCAGATACAAAGTTCCATAAGGTCTGGGGACCTTTTATTGAGTACTTTCATAACCTTCCTCTTAACTAAGGTTTTTTTTCAGTCCCTTGCTTTCAGCTCCTTTTTTTTTGGTAGTAGACATCAATATCTTCTGTTGCTAAGTGTATTTACAGTTTTGGGGGTTTGAATGTCCTGATTTATGTTCTCTATATTGTGTTGTGGTTGGTCTGGAGTTTTTTTTGTTTTTGCGGGGCTTGGGGAGGATACTAATTTTACATGTCTTCAATTTGGGTGCTTTTTCAATTATCTTCTTTTGTATTATATTATTATTGTATGTTTATTTTTGCACTATATTAATGCCCTTCATTTCGATCTGGTTTTTTTTTTATCTGTAGCGATGTAGAAAATATTTTTTTTTTAAAAAGGGAGGCAGAGGAGTGCTTACACGACTGCTTTGAGTTGTGGACTGGGCAGTATTCGGGTTCAGCTTTGAATCTGAATGAATACGCCACAGTTGTCACTGACTTCCTCAAGAATGTGTGCCTTCGAGGACATTCCAGACACCCCCAAACTGAAAGCCATGGATGAACCAGGAGATTCGTAGTCTGTTGAGGGCTAGAACTGTGGTATTAAAGAATTGTACAAGAAGTCCAGTTACGACCAATGGAAAACTATTTTAAGTGGGAAAAGACCTCCGACTGAGGATACAGATGGAATGGGGCTTGCAAGTCATTGCTTCCTACAAAGCGAAGCTTAACATCTTGAATGGCTTTGATGCCTCACTCCTCGATGAGCTCAATGCCTTTTATGCATGCTTTGAAAGGGAGAAGAAAACTACATCTGTACAAATTCCTGTACCACCTGGTGACCCTGTGAACCCTATCTCAGAGGCCAATGTCAGAACCTCTCTTGAGAGGGTGAACCCTTGCAAGATGTCAGGCCCTGATAGTGTACCTGTTAGGGCTCTGAGAGCCTGTGCCAACCAACTGGATGAGTGCTCAAGGACATTTTCAATCTTCCACTATGTAGGAGGTTCCCACCTGCTTCAGAAGGGTGACAATCATACCAGTGCCCCAGAAGAATAGGGTGAGTTGCCTCAGCTTATCACCCACTTGCATTCACATCTACTGTGATGAAGTACTTTGAGAGGTTAGTCATGGCAAGAGTGAACTCCTGCCTAAGCAAGGACATGGACCTACCAGAAAAAATCTACAGCAGATACATTCTTACTGGCTCTCCACTCAGCCTTGGATCATCAGGACAGTAGCAATACCCACGTCAGGCTGCTGTTTATTGATTACCACTCAGCGTTCAACACAATCATACTCTCAGTTCTAATCAACAGACTCCAAAACCTGGTCTTCTGTACCTCCCTCTTCAACTGAATCCTTGACTACGTCTCTGGGAGACTAGTCTGCAGGGATCGGAAATAACATCTCCTCCTTACCGACAAACCACACTGGTGCACCTCAGGGATGCATACTTAGCCCACTGTTCTACTCTCTCTACACCCATGACTATGTGGCTAGACTCAGCTCAAACATAATCCATAAATTTGCCAATGACACAACTATTGTTGGCAGAACTTCAGGTGGTTGATTAGATGGCATACAGGAGTGAGATAAATTAGCTGGTTGAGTGGTGTTGCAACAATAACCTTGCACAATGTCAGCAAGGCCGAGGAAATGATTGTAGACTTCAGGAAAGGGGAAGTGAGGAGACACACACCAGTTTTAATCAAGGGATCAGCAGTGGAAAGGGGGAGCAGTTTTAAACTCCTGGGTGTCAACATCTCTGAAGATCTCTTTTGGTATTACTTATTTAATTTCATTTCTTTTGTATATAACGTTGTAATTTATATTTTTTTATTTTATGTATTGCAATGTACTGCAGTCACAAAACAATACATTTCATGACATACAACTGTGATATTAAATCTGCCTCTGGTAAGATGGCCCCAGTAGATGGGGACCATGCGCCAGAAACACCATCTAAGGATAACGTATACGCCATGAAGGGCTGAGAAGAGGAGAAACTCTCACCCTGTGGCATAGAAGCCAAATTGTTAAATTTATTCAGGAAGAAGTTAGACATACTTATAACTATTTTCTAAGTGGGGAACAAATTCAGAAATCAGAGGTGCAAAGAGACTTGGGAGTCTTCATGCAGCATTTCCTCAAGGTTAACTTGTAGGCTGTGCTGCAGAAAGGAAGGCAAATGCAGTGTTAACATTCATTTCAAGAGAACTAGAATATAAAAACAAGGATGTAAGGCTGAAACTTTATAAGGCATTAGTCAGGTCACATTTAGAGTATTGTGAGCAGTTTTGGGCCCCTTATCTGAGAAAAGATATTCTGGCGTTGGAAGTATTCCAAAGGAAGTTTACAAGAATTACCTCAGAAATGAAAGGGTTAATAAATGAAGAATGTTGACTCTGGCCGTAAGACAATAAGACATAGGAATAGAATTAGGATATTTGGCCATGGAGTCTGTCCCACCATTCAATCATGTCTGATCCTTCTTTTCCCCTCCTCAGCCCCACTCCCCATAACTTTTAAAGCCATGTCCAATCAAGAACCTATCAAGCTCTGCCTTAAATACACTCAATGACCTGGCATCCACAGCTGCCTGTGCTCACAAATTCTACAAATTCACCACCATCTGACTAAAGAAAGATCTCAACTGAAGTAGCATGGTACACAGCTGCCATCTTGACCGGACGGTCTAGAAACTCATTCTTTAACTATGTATAAATACGCCACGATAACAAGCCCTTCATCCCAATAGACCCACCACCTCTAATTACACCCATGTGAACAAGTAGCCTACTAACGCACATGTCTTTGGAATGTGGGAGGAAAGTCACGCAGGGTCACGTGGAAACTGTAACACAGTGGCAGGAATTGAACCCAGGTCATTGGCACTATAAATCTCACTCAAATGCCACAGGTAAAAGGTACAACCAACTGCAGTGCTTGTTATTGTTCTAACACAGTTTACATCTGGGGATACACTTCATTATTATACAATAACTTACTCAAATACCCACATGTAAAATAAACTGTGGTGTTTGTTGTCATGTTGAGTCATTTGGTGGGGTGATCTCCTCTTCATTGGTTGGGCAGATTTGGTTAATGTGTACATGTGGAAATAAGGAAGTTTGATTTGAGCATAAAATTGATAACATCAATGGCTAAATGGCATGTCAACAGTTTTAGTCTGCAAATGGGTAAATGTCTCATTGGTGAGGTTCAAGATGATTGTCATACAGCATTGAAACATGCCCCTTGTCCCACTGGAAAGCAGCATCCATCATCAAGGAACCCTCACTATCCTGTACCATTCGGAAGGAGGCACAGGAGCCTTAGATCCCACACCACTTGGTTCAAAAACCATTATTACCCCTCAGCCATCAGGCTCCTGATAGCTTTACTGGCCTCAACACTGAACTGATTCCACAACCTATGGACTCACTTTGAAGGACTCTGCAACTCATGTTCTCAATACTATCTATTACTTATTTATTATTATTATTATTTTGTTTTTCTTTCTGTATTTACATAATTTGTCATTTTTGCACAGTGCTTGTTCGTGTGTAGTTTTTCATGTGTTTCTGTGTATTTGCAATGAAAACAAACCTCCGGATAGTGTATGGTGACAATAAATTGACAATAAATTTACTTTGGACTTTGTACTTTGTATTTGGCAATAAGATTAAAGACTTCCAAGGTAAGACAAGGAGACTAAGTACCAACTTCTAGACAGACAGGAAAATAATTTCATTAGGGCTAAGGCCCCAACTTACAGTCCAGCCTCCACCGTCACTCTCCATGTCACAGTAAACACTGAGTGGAAGGAATGGTCCAGAGGGGTAGATCCTATAAACGCCACTTGTGTGAAAGCCCTGGCGGTAAAGGTCTGAACAATCCAGGACAAAGTTAAACCAGGGAATCCAATTGTTCAAGGTATTTGCATCCACTCCTGGATGGGAATGAAAGTATTAGTGAGAGAAATACCTCAGGTTCAGCATCAAGCAGCATACTGATATCATCACTGCCTCAAAGTGATTTGGTTTTCATTTCACCCTTGGTTCTGCATCCTGCCCAACTCAATCCAAATTCAACTCATCAGCACCTCTCTTACACTCCATACTTGCAAAGGCCTGTTAATGATAACTGGCCCCTTTCCTTCACTACTAACATCTCGCTACATTACTCTTATTTCATCACCTGCTTGAACTTGTGACTTCCAATTGACTCTGTCCTCTTTGTAATGAAAGTGGAGTAAAGGAAACTACAGAGACATGGGAGAGGAGATGGGCAGAGTTCACTGGGAAAGAACGCTGGTAAGGATGACAGTAGAGCAGTACTGGTTGGAATTTCTGGAAGAAATTTGGACAGCACAGGATATTCACGTCCCAAAGAGGAAGAAGATTTCTACAGACAAAAAGACACAAGGGAAGGCAAAGCCAACACAAGAGCCAAAGAGAAGGCATATAGTAAAGCAAAAATTAGTGGGAAGTTAGGGGATTGGGAATCATCTAAATACCAACAGAAGGCAACTAAAAATATTGTTAAGAAGCTAAAGATGGAATAGGAAAGTAAGCTAGCCAATAATACTAAAGAGGATACCAAATGTTTTTTCAGATACGTAAAGTGTAAAATAAAGACAAGAGTGGATATCGGACCACTGGAAATGATACTGTAGTGGTAGTAATGAGGGACAAGGAAATGGAGGATGAACTGAAGAAGTATTATGTATCAATCTTCACTGTGGATGACACTAGCAGCATGGTGGAATTTCCAGGTGTCAGGGGTAATGAAGTGTGTGAAGTTACCATCACGTTACCATCAAGTGTGTGAAGGATCTTGGGAAACTGAAAGGATTGAAGGTAGAGAAAGGAGTATCAGTGGATGTTGTGTACTTGGATTTTCAGAAGGCCTTGGACAAGGTGCGACTCATGAGGCTGCTTAACAAGCTACCAGCCCATGTTATTACAGGAAAGATTCTAGAATGGATAAAGCAATGGCTGATTGGCAGGAAGCAAAGTATGGGAATAAAGGGAGCCTTTTCTGGTTGTGACGAGTGGTGTTCCACAGGGGGCTGTGCTGGGCCCGTTTCTTTTCAAGTTATGTGTCAAGGATTTGCAATGATGGAATTGATGGCTTTGTTGCAAAGTTTGGTACGTGGATAGGTGGAGGGGCAGGAAAATTTGAGGAAATGGGGAGGCTACAGAAGGACTTAGACAGTTAGGAGAATGAGCAGATGGAATACAGTCACAAACAAGAGAAAATCTGCAGATGCTGGAAACCCAGGCAAAACACACAAAATGCCAGAGGAACTCAGCAGGCCAGGCAGCATCTATGGAAAAAAGTGCAGTCGATGTTCCAGGCCAAGACTCTTCATCAGGACCTGAATAAGCTTGTAATGAGTTATCTCTTACTGTGAATACAAACTAACACCAACATAACTCGACACTGCACGGGAATAATGATGACAAGGCCATTTCCCAGTAAATAAACGTCTAGGGTAAATACGATTTGGGTAAACACAAACATAAAAGTTTGAGTGTTCCTTTAAGAGAAAGTAGGACTGTTACTTACATCAACACTGACATATCCATGCATTTACCTTTCGCTAGGAAGCAATAATTTAACTCACACCAGTTTAAACTTCAAATTGAAATCATATTGACAAACTACAGTGCCTATAAAATGTATCCCCCCCCCCTCCAGAAGTTTTCATGTTTTATTGTTTTACAACATTGAGTCACAGTGGATTTAATTTGGCTTTTTTGACACTTTTCAACAGAAAAAAGACTCTTTTGTGTCAATGTAGACACAAAACAGATCTCTACAAAGTGATCTAAATTAGTTACAAATATGAGACACAAAATAAATCATTGCATGAGTATTAACACCCTTTAACACGACACACCAAATCATCACTAGTGCAGCCAGAAGTCACATATTTAGTTAAATGCAGATCACCTGTGTGAAATCAAGCTGTTTCAATTGATTGTAGAAAAAAATACACCTTTATCTGCTTACTAACCTTTTATCAGTATATACAGCAGAATTAGTTGTCATCATTTTGGGCTTACAGTGGGTGGAGGGAATTCGTCCTTACAAAGTTGTAAATCGTTCAGATTCTTTCTGGGTGTTGAGTAGTCTTAAAACAGGTCAGTGGATCATATTTACAGCTGGAAGCTCTTCAAACTTTATTTCATATCCAAAGTACTTGTTTACATGGCTTTTTCTTATGTGTCTCTGCACATAGAGATGTTGAGGGTAATGAGCAGATTGATTGTTTGGCCAAAAAAGCTAATAAAAGATCAACTGTAGAAATAGACTTTCCACTTAGCAAATCAGAAGTTAAGCGGTTGGTGGAGCTAAGAATTATTGGACTATGGCAAGACTTGTTGGATAATGGGTATAAGGGGAGACTCCTTTACAGAGTACATAAAACTGTAGGATTGATGGGGGAAAGGGGGTAAAACAAGAAGGGAAAGAATTATACAACTTGACTTAGAATTAGGCACACTACGGTTAATTATTCCTTATACCTTGTTGGAAAACCACTCTGGGGTGTGTAGGTTCGGCCATCATTATGAAACACTTGAACTCAATCTTTTACGATGTGAAGCATGTAGGGTTGAAAGAAAGCAAATGCAGGCTGCACTACTAGCTTTGGGGGGTTGATAGTTCTAATTTTAAAACTTTAAGTTATGAAAATAACTTTAATTTAATTCACAATATTGTCTTTCATTACTTACAAACTTATGGGCTTTTGGGGGTAATTAAGCTTTCATTTGATAAAGAACTAGTAGGGGTTTTAAGTCCCAAATCTCTACACCACATTCCAGTCCAATTGATGGTAGTGATGCACCTTTAAGTTGGACTGCCAACCACCATCAATTGTCAGAAGAAGAAGGTCCAAGTGCTGGGGAGTCAGTATCCTGGCAAACACTACACCATGAAGACAAAAGAACACTCCACTCAACTCTGAGAAAAGGTTATTGAAAAGCACAAGTCAGGAGATGAATACAAGACCATTTCCAAGTCACTGAATATCGCTTGGAAAACAGTTGAGTCTATCAGCATCAAGAAATGGAAAGAATATGGCACAGCTGTAAATCTGCCTAGGGCAAGCTGTCTTCCAAAACTGAGGGACTGTGCAAGAAGGGAACAAGCGAAGGAGGCCACCAAGAGACCCCAGGACTACTCTGGAGGAAATACAACCTTCAGTGGCTGAGATGGGAGAGACTGTGCATACAACAACTGTTTCACCAGTCACAGCTTTATCAGAGAATGGCAAAGAGAAAGCCACTTTTGAAAAACCTCATGTGAAATCTTGGCTAGAGTTTGCTAGAAGGCAAGTTGGAGACTCTGAAGTCAGCTGGAAGAAGGCTCTATGGTCTGATGAAGCCAAAATTGAGCTATTTGACCATTAGACTAGATGCTATGTTTGTCATAAGCCAAACACTGCACATTATCAAAAACACATCATCCCTACCATGAAACACGGTGGTGACTGCATCATGCTGTGGGGATGCTTCGCTGCAGCAGGCCCTGGAAGGCTTGTGAAGGTAGAGGGTAAAATGAATGCAGCAAAATACAGGGAAATCCTGGAGGAAAACCTGATGCAGTCTGCAAGAGAACTACAACTAGAAGAAGATTTCTTCTCCAGCAAGACAATTACCCCAAGCATAAAGCCAACACTACCCAGGAATGGCTTAAAAACAACAAAGTTAATGTCCTGGAGTAGCCAGGTCAGATTGCAGACCTCAATCCAATTGAGAATTTGTGGCTGGACATGAAAAGGGCTGTTCACTCATGATCCCCATGCTATCTGACAGCTTGAGAAAAATTGCAGTCCAGATGTGCAAAGCTGATAGAGACCTACCCACACAGACTCAAGGTTGTAATTACTGCCAAAGGTGCATCTACTAAATACTGATTTGAAGGGGGTGAATACTTATGCAAACAACTATCTTGTGTTTAATAATTGTAATAAATTTAGACCAATTTGGAGAAAATTGTTTTCACTTGGACACTGAAGATTCTTTTCTGTTAATCAGTGACAAAAAGCCAAATTACATCCGTTGTGATTCAATGTTGTAAAACAATAAAACATGAAAATTTCTAAGGAGAGTGAATACTTTTTATGGGCACTGTATTTTAAATTATAACAAATACAATAAATTATATAATACAAAATCATGAAAAGGCCCGTCACTGAAATATATATATGAGTCTATATCAATGACATAAACATTGTTGCATAATCAATTCAGTTTGCTTCATTTTGTTTACTCACAGTATTGAAACAGTTTTGCACTGAAGAATCCGTCCCAGAAAAAAAATATTTACGCACCGTCCAAGGAAAAGGCGACAAATTTTCCCTAAGGTCGTGTGCTAACTAGCTAACTAAAAGTTATCTGGACATTCTCCATGAGGCCATTGTCTTCACAAGGATTTTATGACAGCGATACCTGTCCTTCCAAGTGAATTCGACAAGCATTTCGCAATGTTCTTCTGCGATGTTCAACATCTGCTTCCATTTTCCTTCTTTCATCCCACACACTCTCTAAAAAATGGTTCCCCAATATTTTTCCCGCGCTCTCTCTAGAATGTTCCCAAGACAAATCCATTTGGCTAATTCAACAAGCCTAATTATCAATCAACTGATTTAAAAAAAATTTAAACAGCATAAATTGTATAATGTAATTATAGGAACAGCTCCTGCATTTTGAGAAAATCTGCAGAAAATAAAATACCCAAAAGCATAACTGTGTTAATGAAATAAAGCATAGTCTTATACCAGGGTACTACACCACATTCTCCTGCATTTCCCCCATAGCCTTTGATGCCCTTACTAATCAAGAACCTATCAACCTCAGCTTTAAATATACTGAATGAGTTGGCCTCCACAGCCATCTATGGTAATGAATTCTTCAGATTCACTGCTCTCTGATTAAGGAAATTCTTCCTCATCTGCGTTCTAAAGAGACGTGCCTGCTTTCTGAGGCTGTGTCCTCTTCCACTACTGGAAACATCCTCTCCACATCCACTCTCTATTTTCAAAATTCGATAGGTTCCAAGGAGATCCCACTCATTCTTCTAAACGCCAGCGAGTACAGACTCAGAGCCATCAAATGCTCCTCAGAGGTTAACCCTTTCACACCAGGATCCTCCTCTGGACCTTCTCCAATGCCAGCGTATTCTTTCTTAGCTAAAGGGCTGCTTGCCTGAACCAAAGCCTGAAATGAACTCTGTAACCCGGACCCTTTCTGAGGGTGCACTCTTCCTGACTAAAATAAAGGTTTACTTCTTTATGTTTTGTTAACAAAAATTCAGTGGCGACCTGAAGGGCCGAGGTTCTCCACTGAATGAGCTTTGAAACTGATTGAAAGATTTTACATGGTCTTTATTAATAAAAGTGTCCCTATTACCGCCTCCAAGCCTCCATCACTGCTGGTCTCTATGGTCCCTGCTCAGAACTAGCTCAATGGGTTTCTATGCTTCAACATCCCATAATTAAATTATTCATTGTGTTCCATGTAGTGCACAGCCCACTAGAGCTCTATTTTACAACCAAGTTATCCATTCTTCCCATCCACTTGCCAATCCAATTATTCACTATTACGTTTCATAAAACAAAGCATCTGTGGTTAAAAACATCCTAGCAACTAACTCAGTTCAGAATTAGGTCATTCGGCCCATCAAGTCTGCTCCTCCATTTATTCATGGCTGGTTTATTTTCCCTCCCAACCGCATTTTCCTGCCTTCTTCCTGTAACCTTTGACACCCTTACTAATCAAGAACCTATCAACCTTCACCTTAAATATACCATCACAGTCACCTGTGGCAAGGAATTCCACAGATGTACCACCCTCTGGGTAAAGAATTTCCTCCTCATCTCTGTTCTAAAGGGATGTCATCTATTCTGAAGCTGTGCCCTCTGGTCCTAGACTCCCCCACCAATGGAAACATACTCTCCACACCCACTCTATCTAGTCCTTTCAATATTCAGCAGACAACTGCAGCAATTGAGATACTGTAGGGGAACCTGGATCACATTGCGTCCCAAACACCCCACGCTGGACATTCCACTAATCTTCCCAACACAATTCCAGATTGAGACATCTGCCAGGTGCTTCAATAACCTGCCTTCATTCTCTCCCATCTTTCATTGACTGCCCTGTCACCATTTTCCTACCTCACAATCTCCCAGCTCCAAGGTTCTAACTCACTAATTATCCCAGTCCCACTCACAACCATCTAAAACTTCACTCATATCCTAATACTACGATTTTTACCCTTGCACCACCAGCCCCAGAATCATTGGTGGGACCAGCATTCAATGCCTACCTCTGACAGAACAACATGTGATGAGGCCATTTCATATTGAACCACATTATCAAAGAGGCATTTTTACTACAAATCAATAGCATCAAAGTCACCATTACTGAGAAAAGCTGCTCTTTATGAAATTCTGGTTAATACTTTTTGATCTAAATGCTACATCTACCTCAGCAGGAATTGAACACTCGGCTGAAGATTAATTAATACAGCATGGAATCATGTCACGGAGTCCACATGGACCATCTGGCACCCATTAATACTAATCCTACACAAGTCCCATTTTTAATCTTCCTCACAGTTTGGAATGTCCAATTACATAAAGAAGCCAGTGACCTTGTAACCACCAATTTGTTGGAAAAAGTCATTGGGTTCACCAGTTTCCTCTGAGGATATAAACCTGGCCTTCCCAACTACAGTAACACGGTTATCTCTGAAACATCACAGCAACTAATGATGAAGGGTTTTGGCCCAAAACATCATCACTACCTCCTCCCATAGATGCTGTCTGGCCTGCTGAGTTCTGCCAGCATTTTGTGTTTTTAATCAGCAACTAACTCTGTTCAGTTACCTGCACTTGCAGTACGAGTGAAAATATATCTTAAAAAATAGCAATAGTTGCATGGAAGAGAACATTCAGTTGGTATCTTGTTCTGACTAGTGTGCTTATTTCTAACAAAGTAGAACAATTTGGACTCGGGAAGCAGGGTAGTGAAGTGTTTAGTGTTTACTGCACCAGATGATCACCGACTGGGGTTCAATTCCCGCCGCTGCTTGTAAGGAGTTTGTGCATTCTCCCCGTGACCACGTGGGCTTCATACCAGTGCTCCAGTTTCCTCCCACTTTCCAAAGTCATATGGTTAGGCTTAGTGAGTGGTGGGCATGCTACATTAGTGCCAGTAGTGTCGCGACATTTGTGGGATGCCCAGCACAATCCTCGTTGATTTTACTTAATGGAAACGACACATTTCACTGTATATTGCAATGGACATTTTGATTAATGAATCATATCACATTCAGATTTAATTATCATTGAACCATACATGAATGCAGTCAAACGAAACAGTGTTCCTCTGGGACAAAGGTGCAAAACGTACATAGCACATGAATCAAAATAGCCAGCAAGAAATATATGGTCACTCAGATAAACATAGGTATAGCCCAAGCCCCTGAGGGAAATGTCCCGCAGATTGATGGTACAGTTCTTGGCAGTGCATAGCCACTGCAATCCAGCCTGTCATTCTGCCAATCAGACACTGGAGGGCAGCACCGACTGGAGAGGCCAGCCCCCAACCGAGCTTGGACGCCATGCTACACCGCCTCGGGCACCTCCTCTCCTGAACTGCAGCAGCAGGCAAGGCTGCGACTTGAGGCCTAGTCTCCTCTACAACCGAGGCCACGCAGTTTCCTCACCATCTGCCACACCACCAATCAAGGGTAGCAGGCCTACGGCATCTTACCCTATCACTGTCCAACAGGGTCTTGCGATCGCAAGAGAAATGTCCAAGATGATCACCCACAGCTGCACCGCATGCCACCTTTGTGTACCAACTGTAATGCCTTCCTGTAGCAGGCAGCACCTTCGAACCCTGTCCAGCTCCTCCCACACCTAGTCCAGCCATTCCAATCAAGGAGCAGCTCACTGACAGGATAGGCCTGCAGTACCCAAAGTTCCTAGAGTCCAGTATTGTCTTGCAATTCTTTAAAAGACATTTAACGAAGATTGGTTAGCCCTGAGAGGCCACTATGTATGAACACACTGCCATCTTACCTGAAGACACTAATCTCTCTCTCTCTTCTGAATCTCTCACCTGAGCTGTCCTGTTAAAATTCTCATTAAAGCAGGATCAAAATGCTCCCCCTCCCAACACCTTTGACTCAAAAGGCATCAGAGAAATGTGAGGGGTGGGAGTGGTAGGTCGTGGGGTGGGGGAAGAAAGCAGTGCTAACTGAGAATTTGTTAAACCCAGTCTCAACTTACCCAGGGGTCTGGTGTGAAATCTCGGGGGCTGAGGATCCAGCTTCCGGTAGCTAGGAGGCATCATCATGACTTGGTAGAAGAATGAAGCAGCCAGGCAGAAACAGAGAGGAAACTGAAGGACGGTCAGAATCAGATCTACTATCACCGACATACATCGTGAAATTTGTTGTTTTTCAGCTATACAATGCAATATATAAAATATACAATAAATGATAATATATGGAGTATTGTGTCCAGTTCTGGTCGCCTCACTATAGGAAGGATGTGGAAGCATTGGAAAGGGTACAGAGGAGATTTACCAGGACGCTGCCTGGTTTAGAGAGTATGGATTATGATCAGAGATTAAGGGAGCTAGGGCTTTACTCTCTGGAGAGAAGGAGGATGAGAGGAGACATGATAGAGGTGTACAAGATATTAAGAGGAATAGACAGAGTGGACAGCCAGCGCCTCTTCCCCAGGGCACTACTGCTCAGTACAAGAGGACATGGCTTTAAGGTAAGGGGAGGGAAGTTCAAGAGGGATATTAGAGGAAGATTTCTCACTCAGAGAGTGGTTGGTGCGTGGAATGCACTGCCTGAGTCAGTGGTGGAGGCAGATACACCAGTGAAGTTTAAGAGACTACTAGACAGGCATACGGAGGAATTTAAGGTGGGGGGGTCATATGGGAGGCAGGGTTTGAGGGTCAGCCCAACATTGTGGGCCAAAGGGCCTGTAATGTGCTGTACTATTCAATGCTCTATGTTCTATAAATATATACTTTAAAATAAATAAGCAGTACAAAAAGACCCACAAAAATGGATAGTGTTCATGAGGTCATTGTCCATTCAGAAATATGAAGGTGGAGGGGAAGAAGCTGTTTTTAAAATGTTGAGTGTATGTCTTCTGGCTCCTGTACCTCCTCTCTGGTGTAGCAATGAGAAGAGGGCATGTCCTGGGTGATGGATGCCATTTTTATCAGAATGGGAAACAAATATGATCTAATTGTCTTTGACTGTGGAATGACTGTTGGTGCCAGATGGGGTGGTGTGAGTATCTCAGAAACTGCTCATCTCCTGGGATTTTCACACAGCAAATTCTAACATTTACAGAGAGTAGTGCAAAAAAAAAAAATCCAGTGAGCAGCTGATCCGTGGAAAAATGCCTTGCTAATGAGAGAGTCAGAGGAGAATGGCCAGACTGGTTCAAACTGACAGGAAGGCACCAGTAAATCAGATAACCACATGCTACAATAGTGGCGTGCAGAAGCAACCATAAGGCATAGGAGCAGAATTAGAACATTTGGTCCAATCAAGAATGCTCCGCCATTCCATCATGGCTGATTTATTCTCCCGCTCAGCACCATTCTCATGACTTCTCCCCAAAACCGTTGATAACCTGACTAAACAAGATCCTATCGACATCTGCTTTAAATATACTCAATGACTTACCTTCACAGACACCTGAGGCGAAGTAGTCCACAGATCTACTACACTCTGGCTAAAGGAATTCCTCCTTATCTCTGTTCTAAGTAGATGTCCCTCTATTCTAGACTATACCCTCTGGTCCTAGACTCCCCCATAGGAAGTATCCTCTCCACATCCAGTCTGTAAGCCTTACAATATTTGATATGTTTCAATGAGATCCCCACCCATTCTTCTAAACTCTAGCAAGCATCAAATGCCCCTTGTATGTTAACCCTTTCATTCCTAGAATAATCCTCATAAAACTCACAATACTCCAAGTGTGTCTGACCAGTGCTTTATAAAATCTCGGCATTATGTCCTTGCCTTTATATTCTAGTCCTCTTGATATGAATCTTACTTTCACATTTGCCTTCCTTACCAACAGCTCAGCCTGTAAATTAGCTTTTAGGAAATCCTGCACAAGGACTCCCAAGTCCCTTTGCACTTCTGAATTTTGAATATCATGCCCTCTTAGAAAATAGTCTATGCCTTTATTTTTTCTATCGATGTGCATCCCATAAAATTCCCTATACTACATTCTGTCTTGCCACATCTTTGCCCATTCTCCCAATCTGTCTAAGTCCTTCTGTAGACTCCCTGCTTCCTCAACACTACCTTTCTCTACCTGTCACCAATTCGGTCATCCAAATCATTGATATATACCATGAAAAGAAGCCGTCCCAACACAGACCCCTACAGAACACAGCTAGTCACTGGCAGCCACCCAATAAGGGGCTCCTTTATTCTCAGTCATTTGCATCCTGCTAGTCAGTCAATCTTCTATCCATGCTTGGATCTTTCCTGTAATACCATGGGCTCTTATCTTGCAAGGCAGCTGTATGTGCAGAGCTTGTCAAAGGCATTCTGAAAATCCAAACGAACAATGTCCCACCCACTTCCCTTTGTCTACCCTGCCTGCTATTTTCTTAAAGAATTCCCACAAAATTGTCAGGCAAATTTTCCCCTTAAGGAAACCATGCTGACTTTGGCCTATTTTATCATGTGCCTCCAAATATCCCAAACCCTGCACTTTGATAATGGACTCCAACATCTTCCGAAGCACTGAAGTCAGGCTAACTAGCCTAGAATTTCCTCTCTTCTACTCTCTCCCTTTTTAAACAGTGGAATGACATTTGCAACTTTCCAGTCTTCCAGAACCATTCCATGATCTAGTGATTCTGGAAAGATCATTATGAATGCCTCCACAATCTCATTACCTACCTCTTTCAGAAACATAGGTGTAATCCATCTGCTCCAGGTGACTTATCTACCTTCAGACCTTTCAACTTCCCAAGCACCTTCTACTTAGTAATAGCAACTACACTCACTTCTGCACCCTGACACTCTCAAACTTCTGGCATTCTGCTAATGTCTTTCAAAGTAAAGAATGATGCAAAATACCTATTAAGTTTGTCTGCCACTTCTTTGCCCCCATTACCTCTCCAGAGGTTCAATATCCACTCTTTCCTCTCCCTTACTCTTTATATATCTGAAAAAATTTTTTGGCTAGCTTACCTTCATATTTCATCTTTTCTCTCCTTGTGGCTTTTTAGTGGCTTTCTGTTTCTTTTTAAAAGCTTCCTAATCATCTAACTTCACACAAGTCTTTGCTAAATTGTATACCTTCTCTCTTGCTTTTATGCTGTCTTTGAATTCCCTTGTCAGCCACACCCTCCCTTCAGCCCTGGGCTGTATCCATCCTGCTCCTTCCGAATTGCCTTCAGAAACATGAGCCATTGCATTCTGCCATGATCGCTGCTAGTGCCCCCTTCTAACCGACTTTGGCCAGCTCCTCTCTCATGCCTCTGTAATTCTCTTGACTCCACTGTAATACTGACACATCTATCTTCAGCTTTTCCCTCCCAAACGGCACAGTCAGTTCTGTCATATTATGATCACTGCTTCCTAAGGGTCCCTTTACTTTAAACTCCTGAACCTAATCTGATTCATTGCACAACACCTAATCCAAAATTGCCTTTTCCCTCTTGGGCTCAACCATAAGCTACTCCAAAAACAAAATCTCATGGGTATTCTACAAACTCCCTCTCCTGGGATCTAGCACCAACCTGATTTTCCCAAGCTACCTACATATTGAAATCCTCCATGACTATTGTAACATTGCTCCTTTTACATGCCTTTTCTATCTCCTGTTGTAATTTGTATCCCACATCCTGGGTACTGTCCAGAGGCCTGTATACTGTACAACTGCCATCAGGTCTTTTTACCTTTACAATTCCTATCTCTAACCACATGGATTCTATATCTATGTCATCTCTTGCTAAAGATTTGATTTCATTTTTGTTTTACCAAAACAGCCACCCCACCCCCTCTGCTTGCTACCTGTTCTTTCAATACAATATGTATCCGTGGATGTTAAGATCCCAACTACAATCTTCTTTCAGCCACGACTCAGTGAAGCCCACAACTTCATACCTGCCAATCTCTAACTACACCTCAAGATAACCTACCTTATTCCATGCACTACACTCATTCAAATGTAACTCCTTTGGTCCAGTTTTCATTACCGCTTCTGATTTTGCAATTTTGCCCTATCATCTTCCTGTCCTTCCTCACAGTCTTATTACACGTGGTCTCTACTTATCTATCAATTGCCCCTATTGATCCTTATTATTCTGGTTCCCAACCTCCAGCCAAATTAGTTTAAGCCCTCCCCAACAGTTCTGGAAATCTCTGAATCCACCGCACGTCGAACATTGAACTGGATGGCCTGCAGCAGCAGAAGGCCACGCACTTACAGGAGGTACCTAATAAAGCGGCCATTGTGCGCATACAGAGTCTGTTTCTTTTTTAAAAGCCGTGATGGCGAAGGTGCAAAGCAATCCTTGGCTCTACTTCCTCTAACAACTGCCAAGCCAAAGCCAGTAAGTGTTCCATCGACTTCACTCCCAGGATCTGCTCTTACCTGTATTTTCATGCTGAAAGCCTGTCAGGTGTCTGAGAGCAGTGAATAGTTCCTGCAACAAAGTGCGACCCGAGCCGGCTGCGGTATTGGAATAAAATGACTCAAGTCAGACATCAAGGCACCAGGATTATTGATGATTAGGTTTTAGATGAGAATCTTTACTTCCGTCTCCAGTGCAGCTTGTCCAGATTTCAAACAGTTTTTCTATTTTGAGAATATAACCAAGAAGCAGCTTTCAATTTCCATGCCCACTTTGGCGCATTTATTTACAAAATCCTGATCCAGTCCATTCTATTTCCTCCCAAAGGCAAACTTGCAGAGGGATGCAGGGGAGCCTCTTATAATTTGATTGAGCCAAAAGTTCAACGTGCCTCTAATTGTTGCACTTTATCTAACTTTTACAGTCCAGTGAATCAGTTCCCCAGTATATGAAGGTGGGAGGAGGGGAAGGAGTACAAACTGGAAGCTGATAGGTGAGACCAGGAATCTTCTTATTCTGGCTTCCTCCCTCTCCCTTTCCAGTCCCGACGAAAGCTCTCAGCCCCAAATGTCAACTGTTTATTCCTCCCCACAGATGCTGCCTAACTTGATAAGTTCCTCCAGCATTTTGTGGGCGTTCATCAAGATTTCCAGCAGCTGCAGAATCTCTTGTTTTAACCCCCTTAATCACTTAATCCTCCTTTCACTGTGTTACTTCCATTCCCTCCTGTAAAGGTCACGTAAAAGGTTGCTGTGACTTATCGGGGGACATTGACAGGATGCAGACCTGGTCCGAAAAGTGGTGGGAGGAGTCCAATCTGGAAAAATGGCAAGTGGTGCGCTCTGGAAGATGAAATTTGAAGGCAGAATACAAGGTTCACGGCAGGTTTATTAGAGAGGTTAAGAAGGTGTACTTCATTAGTCAGGTGATCGAGCCCAAGAGCCACAAGCTAATGTTGCAGCTGTATAAAGTCCTATTTAGGCCACACATGGAGCATTGGACTCTTCATTACAGGATGGATATGGAGGCTTCGGAGGGGATACAGAAAAGATTTACCCAAATGCTGCCTGCATGAGAGAGTATGCTTTACGAGGAACGGTTAAGCAAGACAGGAGGATGAGAGGTGACTTGATAGAGGTGTATGAGGCAATAAGATGCACAGATAGAGTGGACAAGTCAGCACCAATGCCTTTTTCCCAGGTCAAAAATGGCTAATACCAGAGGACATCCTTTTAAGGTGACTGGAAGCAAGTTTAGGGGAGACGTCAGAGGTACATTTTTTTTATAAGTATAACTATATAACCATAAAACAATGCCATGATCAACAGGCCATCTCAGCCCTTCTAGTCCGTGCCGAACGCTTACTCTCACCTAGTCCCTCTGGCCCGCACTCAGCCCATAACCCTCCATTCCTTTCCTGTCCATAATATAACCAATTCATATTTTTCCTACTATTTTTCCAGTTTGGACTCCTCCTACCACTTTTCAGACCAGGCCTGCATCCTGCCAATGTCCCCTGATACGTCACAGCAACCTTTTACATGAACCTTCACCAGAGGGAATGGAAGTAACACAATGAGAGGAGGGTTAAGTGATTAAGAGGTTAAAATGGTGAGGCAGATGCATTAGGGACATTTAACAGATTCTTAGATAGGCACATTGATGAAAACAAAATGGAGGATTATTGGCTACGTGGAGGGAAGGGTTAAATTGATCATGGCATTGGTTAAAATGTTGGCACGGCGTCATGGGAAAAAGGCTGTTCTGTGCTGTATAATTCTAAGTTAACTCTTCCTCCCTCTCCACATATGCTGCCCGACTTGATGATCATATAGAGAACAGGCCCTTGGGCTACTGAGTCCATGCACACTGCTCCCTTTATTCTCCCCCACCCCCATTCCCATCAGCACCCCCTAAATACCACACCAGTTACAGTTTACAGCGGGCCACATACTCATGCACCAGCAGGATGCCCAGAGCACGCAAGAGGGAAACAGTCACCGGGAGAGTGGGCAGACTCCACACAGAGAGCACCCGAGGTCAGGAACAAACCCAGGTTTGGTCCGCAAGCCTGCAGGTCCGCCACCATGCTGCTCAACTCCAGCAACTTTGGCTTTACTTTTCAGTAGATTTACGCAAAAAATTACAAAGAAAATTTCTAAAGCAGAAATGCGGCCTAACTCACAGGCTAATCCAGCAACTGTGCCTGAGCACTGGGAATCGATTGAAAGCTCAAAATTAACATTTTACTTTGCATAGTAAGTAATGTAATTATATAAATATATAACTATATAATGTTATTTGCATAATAACTTGTTTCTTTCTGTGTACTGTTCTGAAATCTGAAGAATGCTGTTATTTTGTCTGACCTGCTCAAATTGCTGGCCTGCCCCGAGGACTCAAGGGCGCCACATGGTGGTCAGCTGCGGTACTGAGCACCGGGGAACAAAACCCAGTAACTCCAATCATCCGTTCTGAGGACAGGTCTCAGCCCGAGACGTCGAGGGGGTTTCCCGGATGCTGAGGGCCTTTGATGACGGATGCTGCCTTCTTGAGGCATGCCTCTTGAAGCTGGTGTGATGCAGCTGCAGCCTCCTGTGATCCTGTGCATTGGAGCCGTCATAGCAGGCTGTGACGCATCCAGTCATAATGCTCTCCACTGTACAGTATATCTATAGAAACCTGCAAGAGTCTTTGCTGACATACAAAATCTCCTGAGACTCATAACAAAGTAGAACTGTTGGTGGGCCTTCTTCGCGATTGCCTCAAAATGTTGGCCCCAGTCAGATCCTCAGAGATACTGACACCCAGGAACTAAAAGCTGTTCACCCTTTCCACTGCTAACCCCTCAATGGATACTGCCGTGTATTTTCACGACTTCCCCTTAATGGGTTCCACAACCAGTTTCTTGATTTCCGTGTTAAACCAGTGCCCTCTGGTTCTTGACTCCCCGGTCCTGTGGAAAAGATGCTGAATGTCAATCCCATCAACATCCTCCATAATTCTATAAATCTCTATGAGGCCACCCCTCAGCCTCCTTAATCCCAGTGGGAATGAACTCGGTGAGCAGACAGAACTTTGTGGGACCAGGTTTCATCTCCTCAACACTCTACCCAAATTGCTCATGGGATTCACAAATGGCTAACTTGTGTTTATGGCCTACTGCACCTTCTCCCTTTTTGGGCTCCCTCATAACAGAAACATTGTCCTCACATCCCATTTAACTACCAGATCCTATTTAACCAGGGGTGCCAGAGCTGTATGAGGGGTGATGGATAAGTTTAAGGCCTAAGGTTATACAGCTCTCATTACATGCATGTGCAATTCAACTCTGAGTGATTATGCAGAAAGTTTGAAGTTAATAACTTCTGTGGTATTTCCGTTTCAGATAATTGAAAATTGCTAGGTTTTCTAAAAGTGACTCCCTCCACCTTAGCCATGAACTTATCAATCACCCCCCTCATATGTCACACCCAATTTGTGTACCTGCTCACTTCATGCACAAATAAAAATAGGGCTTCTTATTACGTCAAGCACTAAACCAAGATGAAAGAAATATATGAATTCCAGAGCTCCACAGAAATATAGTGATAGTTAAGACATTAACAAGATTATAGCCTATCACTACATTGCAGCGTATAATTGGTGCAATAAAATGTCTGAACAGCGATACAAGCATGACTTCAAAGGACCATTACTTTCAGAACTGCGTTTGGACTTGGTTAGAAAACTTGAACTACAGCTTTTGTCAAGTTACTGTTATCCATCTCATACATTATTCTTGTTACGCTCCTCAGCTTGTTTACGAAACAAAGAAGTTAACGTTGTTTGCTTAGAAGCCATAGGGTTGTTAGTGAGAAAAATTTACTTTTGTATTAGCGAGTAATCCACGGACCACCACAGATGTAGCTTTACTAATGCAACTGAGTCAGAGCAGGGCCCGCAGCACTCAGCAGTGTTCCTAAGCAGGTATAAAGTTAACAGAAATAAAGCAAGTAAGCATTTTACACTTTTAGCCACCTAAATTGGAACCAAGTAATCAAGTATGAAGAAAAGGTCTAATGACCTATTGCTAAAGCCATGAATATTGCTGAATATTAGTATCAAAAGCGGTAGGTTGGCAACTCTGCCTCGTACGGTTTCTCTCGCAGAAATGGTTGGACAGGAAGTGTACTCACAATATCCTTACACGTACGTGGTTAGACCAATACAGATCCTGTTTAGTCTTCAAATATATAAAAGTTAAAGAAGCTTGAATCTTTACATAAATTATTATTATACCTATATGAATAAAAAATATCGTATTTTGGAAGTGACAAAAGTTAACGGGGAGGAGGGCAACTATTTGGGAGGTTGGGAAATACGTTTCGTCTTGTTCATTGCCTCACTAAATTATTCTTTTTCCTATCAATACAAAGAGAAAAAGAACCTCTTTCCAATCAACTACAGTTGGTGGAGCTAGGCTGATCCGCTATTAATGATAGTTGAAATGACGTAAAACTGGCTTATAGCCTGGAAATGTTTTTTTTCCCATTTGGCTTGTAAAAAAAAAACTGAATTCACTTTATCCAGGTGTAGAAGAGGATTCTGGATGATCACCTTGAATATTTCATCAAAATCAGGCTGAAGATAAGTGAGCAGTGAATGTTTCTTTCGTTTTTTTTGACTTTTAACCTTAGGTTTTGATGCTTATTCCTTGCTTAATATAGCTCCTACCTGGAATCCAATGGTATCCATTGGAAGGAGCAGAAAATTGCTCATACTTGTGTACAGTCATCCCTTGGCTGGAAAGAGACTGAGGACCTATGAAATGGCGGGAGGCTACAGCAGGGTATGCCGGGAAAACAACGGGTCGAGTGAGGATGAATTTCAGAAATACCTAAATAAAAAACAGTCGCAACTCCAGGATTTCACCAGAAATGATCTAATCTCCTAACCTAATGTTATTAGTGGTATTTCCCCTACCAGCCACCAACCCCCACTTCTGTAAAATTGCCTCTATTTAATATGCGGCTGCTGTTAAATTCCCAGCTTGTTTATTTTGACTTTTTTTTTACAGAGGTGCCAGAGCGGTATTCCCTGCATCTGACTATCCCGTGATTGAGTAGTCTGACTGACAAGCAAAGCCGGAAGGTCGATCACAAGCCCGGAGGTCAAAGCCTGCAGTCTAGAGGCCCGGAAACCTGTCCTGGAGTTGGAGATCTGTCCGTGTGGGAGGGAGGGGGGAAAGGGGCTTGTTTTGCCGTTGTTGTTTTGCTGCTGCTGGTGCTCAGTGTGGTCCCGCTGGATATGCTGTGTTGGCACTGGAATATGTGGTGGCATTTGTGTGCTGTCCATACCACATGCTTGGGTGTGTTGGTTGTTAACACAAATAATGCTTTCAATGTACACGTGATAAATAAATCTGAGATATGAAAAGGGAGGAAAATTTTGAAAGAAATTTTTTATTTTGTGGACCATTTTACAGAGCTTGAAGAGTGGTTTTAATTAAGGAAAGTGCCAAGCAACCCCTCTCCAGTAAGCCTTGTGTGAACAAATAGAAGCCTTGTTTCATTTTCCCCGTCTTTCAAAGCTGCCGGATGCCTGAGCAGCCATCGTTCCTCCAGGTTAACAGCGCTGAGAGTTCCACAGAACCTCTGGGCTCATTCATCTCCATCTTCTTCCGGAATTCTCTTCAGGTCCTCCAGGATGATCTCCTCAACATCACACTCCATCAGGGAGCCCTGGCTGATGCAGCTGGCCACAGTGGAGCCAGTGGACACATGGTGGTCGCAGAGCAGCAGATTCCTGGGGAGACCACGAGCTCTCCGTGTCTCCGGATGGATGCAGTGAGTCCCGGGGACGTAGGGCTCTGCAACAGGCAGGAGAACTTTATTGAGTGTTGATGTTAAAGCAAACAGAAGGCAAAGCAGTCTGCCTGTCACCACCCTCTGGATGGGCAGTAAAACAGTTTGAATTCAATCTCTCCGCCTTAACTTCAGTCAAACTTGTATGGGGCAGGTAGCAGATTCATCTACAGGATTGTAACAGGAAAACAATTCGCTCCACCGTGATTTCTCAATCTATGGTCAAAGCTCGATCACCCATTCTCTCTACCCTTGAGAAAGAGTTTCTGGGCTGTCTTAACTGGACCACTGCAGTCCATGAGATCATGGTGCCATTGGACTCCCTTGGGGCTTATTACCATCATTAATAGAGATGGAAACATTTTAGTTTAATGTCGCTTGTCTATTTGTAGTAATTGTGTATACACTAGTTTGTATATATTGCAGAACTGAATTTGTAATAAAGATATTTTGTAGAAAAAAAAATGAGAGTATGGTGCCCTCACAATATGATTGGATGGTGTATGAAGTAAAAACTGTAATGATATCCAGTAATAAATGGGCTAAATTGTAACATACAGAGTTACATACAATTGATGGCCACTTTATTAGGTACACCTAGTCATTAATGCAAACCTCTAAGCAGCCAATCGTGGCAAAAACTCAATGCGTAAAAGCATGCAGACATGGTCAAGAGGGTCAGTTGTTGTTCAGACCAAACATCAGAATGGGGGGGGGGGGGAGAAAGTGACTTTGACAGTGGAATCATTGTTGTTGCCAGACAGGATGGTTTGTTATTTCTTAGAGGCTGCTGATCTGCTGGGATTTTCATGTGCAACGTTCTCTAAAGTTTACAGAGAATGATGTGAAAAATCCAGTGAATGGCCTTGTGTGGGTAAAATGAAATGTTAATGAAAAGGTCGGAGGAGAATGGCCTCCAGCTGATAGTAAGGTGACAGTAAACCATGGGTTACAACTCTGTGGGCAGAAGAGCATCTCTGAATACACAACACGTTGAACCTTGAAGTGGATGGGCTACAGCAGCAGAAGACCACGGACATATGCTTAGTGGCCACTCTATTAGTTACAGGAAGTAGCTAATAAGATAGGAATGTGTATTCCAAAGTCAGGATAGTCTGTATATTGGAGGGGAACCTACAAGTGGTGAGGTCCTTCTGGGTGTTAAAGGCAGTGGGTTTAGTTGGTGGCAAGTATGTAAAAACAATTTCTTGTGTACAGCTTCCATTATTCAGTCCGATGTGTAATACATTATTGAATCTAAAGAAGCAAACGTTAGCATTCACCAGAATTGAGTTACTTAATAGTTGTATTGCTGGCAAAGACAAGCATTTATTGCCCATCCCACTAAAACACCACAATTTATTGCCCACCCCAGTAAAAAGGCCAGCATTTATTGCCCATCCACACTGGAAACACCAGCGTTTATTGTCTATCCATTAATTGCTTCCGAGGACATCCGAGAGGCTTGTTTCTTAGGGTCAGGTTTTTAAATAGTAAATAGAATTTTACAATAACGTTCATACTGGATTTAGTTCTTGGTGTAATTTCTGGAACTACTATGGTAGGCTTTGAACACATCTCCAGAGCAGTATTCTAGACTGCAAGTCCCAAAGAAATTACCTTCTCTGTTGTAACAGTCTTCCGCACAGCAGCTGTGTCGATTCTGCCTGCCATAACCTCCTCTGTTGTAACAGTCTTCTGCATAACAGCTGCGTTGATTCCGCCTGCCATTATCTTCTCTGTTGTAACTGTCTTCCGCACAGCCGCTGCGTTGATTCTGCCCGCCATTACCTTCTCTGTTGTAACAGTCTTCCCCATAACAGCTGCTTTGATTCTGCCTGCCATAACCTCCTCTGTTGTAACTGCCTTGATTCCGCCTGCTGGTCCCAGGTGACCTGCGCTCCCGCATCCGTGGTATGATGTGGGTGGGTAGGACAACACCACGGCAGCGGTAACATGGAGCAGGAAGACCCATCTGACCGTACGCTCTGAAGATATGAAACGGTGCCTACGTCATTAATGCTGGCTGATAATCACCTGCCCACTAACTTCATGAAGATCTGCCATTGTTCGACCCCTGGTACTGAGATACGTTTGGCTCAAATCTGGCTCCGAGCCCTGATCAGTTTGGGGCTGTTCACCTTCTGGAAATGATTGGAATCCCCAGGTGAAATGTAGCAGCGCAGTGGACTCAAATTTCCCAGCTTCTCACATTCCCCTCTCCTCACCCACCCACCTTCCTACTCACCTGTCACCTTTACCCCTTCCCCCACCTTCTTATTCTGGTTTTTGCCCCCTGATGTCGGGCCTTGGCCAAAATGGTGACTGTTTATTCCCCACCGTAGATGCTACCTGACTTGATGAATTCCTCCAGCATTTTGTCCTCAGTATAGAACTGAGGACAGCCAACCATTTTGAGGTGTACAAAACATAGCTCTCACCTGAACGAACGGTTGCAGTTGGAACAATTATACTCAGCGATACCCCACTCCTGATCCCTCGGCACTGGCTCATAGCGGCGTTTGCATTCACGGCATCTTGATACCTGTGGAGAAACTCTATATAATGTCCAAATCCAAGGTTGTTTACTGTACACGGGTGTAAAACAGACCAAAATGATTGTTACTCTGGATATGATGCAGCTTAAAAGATCACACAAGCAGTGGATATTGTGTTCCAGCTGTCCACGTGATGCACAAGTTGATACTCAAGCCCGCAGAGTACGATGTGGAGAGCAAGCTGTGGCCCATGCAGCAGGCTCCCACTCTCAACGCAGCTGATGAATAAAAAAAAAATTGGCAGAGAAAATTACAGTTTGACACCAGGAGTTGCCAGTCAGCAGTGAACTCAAAGTTAGACTGCTTTAGAAACTCCAGCTCTGGAATTTTCCCTCAGGGTTCACTCCCAAAGAACTTCCCCATGGGTAGGTCTAGCCACAAGGCAGCGGAGGTTTCAGATCAGAGATTTCCTTCTCCTAGATGAGCTGCCGACCACGGCTGATGAGCCCCACCTGGTTTTAAGGTGCCAGTAACCCACCTTTTCCTTTCATTAGAAACGGTCCTGCAGGGCTTAGTAGCCAAGGGCCATGTGATGGGCTGGAGCTGGACTCGGTTGTCTGAGGCTATTTGAAATGCACACCATGTGGACATGTCTGGACACGCCCCCCGCTGACTGCTCCTGCGGCTCCTCCCACAGACCCCAGTATAAAGGCGATCGAGGCCTGAGCCCGGCCTCTCAGTCTCCAGGATGTAGTATGGTGGTCACTCACTGCTTGTTCCTTCTTCCAGTCAATAAAAGCCGATATCTCGCCTTTACGTCTCAGAGTGAGTTATTGATGGTGCATCACACCACTGGGAGCATTCAATAGGTGGTGAGAGCTTACCCCCTCTACCTCCCCCAGCTATGACAACCTTAAGAAACCAACATAAAAAAAGCATAAAAAACACAATATAAATACAAAAGTGTAAAAGTAACTGTTGAGTTAAATACATCCACTGATTGTAGTACATAAAGTGACATAAGGTGAATCTGACAGGAAATGATTCGTGACAAAGTGACTCTTGACAAGAGGAATTCCACTAGGTAGCAGCTGGGCATCTGGAAACACCGCAGAGCAGTGACTGTCAGTGTATGTGTGCAGTGTAAGCGTAATGTGGCAGTGCACGGTGGGGTGGGGGGTGCGAATGAAGGGTTCTCAGGGGGTTTGAAGAGGAGTGGCTGATGTGGTTGTAGTGATGGTGGTGGGGGGTTTGGGGGGATGGGTTAATGGGTGGAGGTATTGATCAGCCTGACGGTTTGGGAGAAGTAATTGTTTTTGAGTCTGGTGGTCCTGGCGTGGATACTACAGAGCCTCTTCCCTTACAGGACTGGGACAAATAGTCCATAAGCCAGATAGCTGGGATCCTTCATGATATCCCTGCCCTTCCTCTGGCACCTTTCTGGATACATGTCCTTGGTGGCGAGTAAGCTGAGCCAGTGATGCACTGGGCAATTTTAACTACGTGTATGGTAGAGGACTCCCACTCGCTCACATTAAACCACCTGACAGTAGATGGGCATGATTATCAGAAGACACCACATGTAAATCTGAAACACTCGGCTGGCAGGCAGTAGCTCCGGAAAGAAAAACCAAGATTATCGTTTCAGAACCAAGACCCTCTGTTGGAATAGGGAAAGAGAGATCTAGGTTAGTTTTCAGTGGAGAGAAGTGCTATAAATGTGTGTAATGAAGAGCACTCGACTGGTTGCATTGGCATCTGGTATGGAGGCTCCGATGCACAAGGGGCTGCAGAGGGTCGTAGACTCAGCCAGCTCCATCAAAGCAACAACCTTCCCCATTGAGAACATCTTTACCAGGCGGCCATTTGTCACCACGGATCCTCACCACCCAGGACATGCCCTCTTATTGCTACTGCCATTGGGGAGGAGGTACAGGAGTCTGAAGACCCACACTCAACGATTCAGGAACATATCTAAATGGTCCATGCACACTACCTCATTATTCCTTTCTCGGTTGCCCTATTTATTTTTCATTGTAAGTTATTGCAACGAAATGCTTCACTGTTGAAAGACAACCGATTTCACATCATATCAGTCAGTGATAATAAATCGGATCCACGTTCTGATTCTGAAGTTGGGAGAGGGACTGACAAGATAATGTCTGGATGGCACATTGTCTCCCTGGTGCCAGGATCAGGAATGTCTGGGATTGGATCCATGGAATACTCAAGGGTGAACATAAGCAGCCAGAAGTCTTGGTGCATATTGGTGCCAGTGACATAAGTGGACACGGTAAGAAAGTCCTGAAGAGAGATTTTAGGGAGCTAGGCAGAAAGCTGCAGAACACGACCTCCAGGGTAGTAATCTCGGGATTGCTGCCTGTGCCATGTGCCAGTGAGGGTCATAATCTGGCAGGTGAATGCACGACAGAGCAACTGGTGCAGGGGGCAAGGGTTCAGATTTGCGGATCATTGGGATTTCATCTGAGGAAAGTATGACCTATACAAAAAGGATGGGTTACATCTGAACCTGAGGTGGTCCACTATTCTTGCAGGCAGGCTTGCTAGAGTTGTTTGGGTGGGTTTACACTGATTTGGTAGGGGGATGGGAACCAGAGTGATAGGGCTGAGGCAGAGTGTAGTGAGACTCCTAGCAAGAAGGGGCAAATGATAGGGCAAAATTGCAGTCAAAAAGGAGAGCTCCAATGTAAAAGGAGGACAAAATCGAAAAGGGCAAATACAGGACTGAAGGTGTTTTATTTGAATGCGTGCAGTATACGGAATAAGGTAGATGAACTTGCAGCGCAGCTACAGATTGGCACGTATGATGCTGTAGGCATCACTGAATCATGGCTAAAAGAAGATAAAAGCTGAGAGCTTAATGTCCAAGGCTACACATTGTCTTGAATGGACAGGGGTGGTGTTGCTCAGCTGGTAAAACTGAAATCAAATCATTAGAAAGAGGTAACAAAAGGTCAGAAGGTGTTGAATCATTGTGGGTAGAGTGAAGGAACTGCAAGGGTAAAGAGACCCTGATGGGAGTTATATACAGACCCCAAAACAGTAGTAAGAATGTGACCTACAAATGACAACAGGAGAGAGAAAATGCATGCAGAAAGGGCAATGTTACCATAGTCATGGTGAACTTAAATATGCAGGTAGATTGAAAAAAATCAGGTTGGTGCTGGATTCCAAGAGGGGGAATTTAAAGAATGCCTAAGAGATGGATTTTTAGAGCAGCTCATGGTTGAGCCACTAGGGGATCAGCTATTCCGGATTGGGTGTTGTGCAATGAACTAGAATTGATTAGTGTCATGGTCCGGATCGGTTCCCCTTTAAATTTAGTTAGGTTGCATTATGATCCGGATCATTGACTCTTTGTTCCCTTCTAATTCCGTTTCACGTGTCCCTTGAGCTTGGCAATTAAGGTGATCGACTCTCGACCTGAACTGGCAGCTTATAAACCCCTGGATTTAGCCATTCGGGGCAAGAGTGTTAAGTAAGCCTTTGTAAGTCGCCATCGCTACGACAAGCCAGAGTTATCCAGCCCGCATCGGAGTACCAGCAATTCACCTTCCTTCACCAGAGCGGGTCCGGGCAAGGTCAATCTGCCAGGGGTGAGTTAAAGGCGAAGTCCTGGCTCGACATTCATACCCCTTGTCTGTGTCTACCCTCGAAGAGTCCCGGCTCAGTGTCTGAGTTGAAGGCGGAATTCCGGCTCAATGTCATGCCCAGTGTCCGTGTCTACCCCCCGAAGAAGAGTCCCGGCTCGGTGCCTGAACTGACGGAGGAGTCCTGGCTCAAGGTTCCTTGTCCTGTGTTTTGGGTCCAAGTTTCTGGCGGTGGTGAATCAAGGTCCTAGTCTCCTAGTCCAAGGTCCGCGGCTGTCCAAGTCCTTAGCCCGAGGTTCGTGTTCCCTTTTCCTCGATTTCCCGATTTTCTGTGTAGCGAGTAATAAACGCTATTTTATTGAACCTAAGAAAGACGTGTTTGTGTCCTGCGTGTGGGTCCTCTCCCAGCACCCTTGTCCCCTCCTCGTGACAATTGGAGAGCTTAAGGTAAAAGAACCCTTGAGTGAAAGTGTTCATAATGATTGAATTCGCCCTGAATTTTGAGAAAAAGCTAAAGTAAAATTGTAACAGTATTACAGTGGAGTTACAGAATTGAAGATGTTTCCTATGGTGGGAGAGTCTAAGACCAGAGGACACTGCCTCAGAATAGGACATCCTATTAGAATGGAGATCAGGAGGAATTTCTTTCGCCAGAGTGGTGAATCTGTGGAATTCTTTGCCACAGGCAGCTATGGAGGCCAAGTCTGTACGTATATTTAAGGCAGAGGTTGATAGGTTCTTGATTCTTCAGGAATGAAGAGATGCAGGGAGAAGGCAGGAGATTGGGGCTGAGGAAAAAATGAATCGGCCATGAAAAATGGCAGAGCAGTCTCAATGGGCCAAATGGCCTAAATCTGCTCCTATTTCTTATGGTCTAAGATGGAGACACTGGAGACTGCAGATGCAAGAATAAAGGGAATAACTGACTGGTTGTATAAATGCTGTTTATGTAACAGCAGCAGTTTGGATCCGATCATGCTGTTTGTGTAATGTGCTGCTCATATTAGTCAAATCCAAAATCAAGTTTATTGTCACATGCACAAGTCCATGTCCGCACAGGTTCAATAAGAAAAACTTGCCTGCATCAGTTACAAGAAAATCAGAAATTCAAAATAAATTATACACAATTTTTACAAGAAATAATACAATTAAGAACAAAGAAGCACTCCATCTTGGTGATCAAATTGCTCAGTGTTGCTGAACTGCTGCAATTAAGGTTTTGCTGGATGGTTCAAGAAATGAGTGGTTGAAGGTAAGTAGCTGTTCTTGAACCTGGTGGCATGGGTCACTAGGTTTCCGTACCCCCTGCTGATGGTGAGGAGGTCTGGCTATACTAACAAAGAAAAGCCGACACAAAATGACAGGCCAGTTTAAAATGTAAGAGTGAGGTAAATAAAGTTGGAGAATTCGACACAGTACAGATGGCTGGAATCTACCCAGGTGGAAGGTAAACCACAAAACTTGGGTACTGGAGGAGTTAAAGGAAGTGAAGAGAGGGCAGTGCAACTGGGTCGAGAGAAGATTGGCCATATTCAAAGGAAGAGGAGGCAAATGAATGACTCCTGTTCCCATTTCTATGAAAAGATCCAATTTTTCTATCTAAAGGAATGTCCGGTCTAGTGGCTAGCACAACACTACTGCAGCACCAACGGCCTGGATTCGATTCTCCCCACGTCTGGAAGGAGCTTGCACATTCTCCATGTGGGTTTCCTACAGGGGCTCTTGTTCCTCCCAGGTTCCAAAGATGTAGGGGATTAGTAAGTTAAGTGGTCACTTAGGTGTCAATAGATAGATAGATAGATACTTTATTGATCCCAAAGGAAATTAGTGTCACATTAGCACTACAAGTGCACAGGTATAAATATTGGAAGAGATTTAGAAAGAATAAAAGATAGGTTATCACAATCGGTCTAACACGAGGGGCTCATCACTTCCCTGGCTATAGGTTGATTCATTCTAGAACCTAATGGCTGAGGGTAAGAATGACCTCCAATAGCACTCTTTGGAGCAGCGCAGTTGTCTTAGTCTGTTACTGAATGTGCTCCTCTCTTCAGCCAAGGTGGCATACAGAGGGTGAGAAACATTGTCCAGAATTGCCAGGATTTTCTGCAGGGTCCTTTGTTCTACCACAGCCTCCCGTGTGTCCAGTTTGACTCCTATAACAGAGCCAGCCTTTCTAATCAGTTTATTGGGCCTGTTGGCATCACCTGTGTTGATGCCACAACCTCAGCACAGACCACATAGAAGACTGGTACTGGTGACAACAGACTGGTAGAACATGTGAAGGAGAGTCCTGCACGCTCCTAAGGGCCTCAGTCTCCTCAGGAAGTAGAGGCAACTCTGGACGTTCTTGTACACAGACTGGGCAGTGCATGCTATTTGGGCTGGAAGCGTTCGTTATAGAACTGTAACTAAATAACTACATAAACATGCAAAGACAAAAGATGAAACATGAATACTAGAGGAGTCCAGGAAAGTGGAGAGAGTGCAGGTAAATCGGCTTGAGGAAGATCAGAATTAGAATCAAGTATATTTTTACTGACATAAGTTGTGAAGTTTGCTGGCAGCAGTGCAATGCAATACACAAAAAAAAACCATGTTACAATTAGAAATCTATAAAAATAAATATTGTGCAAAATGAGAACAAAATACTGAGGTCGTATTCATGGACCATTCAGAAATCTGATGGAGGGGATTAAACTATTCCTAAAGCACTGTCTGTGTCTTTTGGTTTCTGTACCTTCTTGCTGATGGAAGTAATGAGAAGAGAGCTTGCCCTGGGTTGTGGGGGTCCTTAATAATGGATGCTACCTTCTTGAGGCAACACCTCTTGAAGATGTCCTCATTGCTGGGGAAGGTTAGTGCAATGAGAAGATTCCTGTTTCTTTTTCTATGTAAAGGTAGCTACAAAAGGAGGCCATTCAGTCATTTATGGTCATGGCAGCTCTATTCAAGAACAATTTAACCAGTCCTATTCCACTGCTTCTCCTTTTAGACCTGCTGTTGATGTAGTGCATTTCATAGAACATAGAATAGTACAGCACATTACAGGCCCTTCGGCCCACAATGTTGTGCTGACCCTCAAACCCTGCCTCCCATATAACCCCCACCTTAAATTCCTCCATATGCCTGTCTAGTAGTCTCTTAAACTTCACTAGTGTATCTGCCTCCACCACTGACTCAGGCAATGCATTCCACGCATCAACAATTCTCTGAGTGAGAAACCTTCCTCTAATATCCCCCTTGAACTTCCCTCCCCTTACCTTAAAGCCATGTCCTCTTGTACTGAGCAGTGGTGCCCTGGGGAAGAGGCGCTGGCTGTCCACTCCATCTATTCCTCTTAATATCTTGTACACCTCTATCATGTCTCCTCTCATTCTCCTCCTCTCCATAGAGAGAAACCCTAGCTCCCTTAATCTCTGATCATAGCCCATACTCTCTAAACCAGGCAGCATCCTGGTAAATCTCCTCTGTACCCTTTCCAATACTTCCACAACTACCCACACCCACAGATTTTGATTTCAAAAATTACCCACACAGCTGTCAGTCTTAACCTATTTTGATGAGTTACAAGTCATAGTCTTAAGAAGAAATCAACATTAAAATGCTTTTAACACTTGGGATAACCTGCATTGAGTTCCAAGACTTTCCAATATCGGTGTGGCTTTACCTGCTTTCTCTCAGGCACCTCCCGCCACCAATCCCGGTCAGCACATACGCAAGCAAACTGCCTCTGTACTCGGGGAACTTCATTCCTTTTCGCCAAGTTAAATATTCTGACGTTCTCCTGTGTCAGCGGAAGAGTGCGTAAACGCTCCACAATATCCTGGTTGAAATCAGAAAATAAATGCATCTGCACTTCAAAACCTGGAGGAGGCATCAGCTATGTATATAATGCAGAGTTTTACTTAATTAGTCAAACATGGGGGAGGCACTGAATTTACTCGTCACTATTGCCACACAACAGCAAAGACCTGATCGGTCCCGATGTCGGCTTCTGTCTGTGTGAAGTTTGCACGTTCTCCCAACTTTCCCCCAGGTCCTCTGCTGTTCTCCCACCACTCAAAGACAAGCAAGTGGCAAATTAAATGGCCACTGTAAACTGAACACTGTCAAATCTGGGGTCAATTGATGAGAAAGTGGGGGGGGGGAGAATGAGACTAATGTGGAATTTAAGTAAATGGGTGGCTGATGAACAGCAGCTAAAGACTGTCGAAAGCAACCTTTTATTTACGAATCCTTCAAGAACGATGCCGATGAGGAGAAGGGAAGGGGCGTGACGGAAGCCAAAATGGGGGATGGAAAAAGAGAGGAGGTGGAGGGAGGGGACGTTAGAGAATTCAACCTTCATGCCGTCAGATTGGAGACTATCTCAAAGGAATATGAAATGCTGTTTCTCCAACCTGAGAGTGACCTTGTCATGGCAGTAGAGGAACTGTGGACTGACACATCAGAATGGGAATAGGAAACAGAATTAAAAAGGGTGGCAAACCATATGTATAATTAATATATAATAATATATATTATTTCTCACTGACCTGATCTGCAACAAGTTACAGCTTTTAGCCAGCTCAAAAATCTCGCAAACTTGTTAACTTCGTAGTAAATAAACGCAGTTAATAATTTAAAGAATTGACAATAAGTCCCTTTCCTGTCATTTTCTCTGGAATCCACCAGGTAAACTATGTAAAAAGAAGAAACACACTGCCAGTACCCAGTATCTAACCTGCAGGGTTACATTACCTGTAGGTCCCGATCCACATTATCTTCTTCCTGTGAAGAGAAAGATACAGTAGGTTCATGGTGCCAACAACCGAACGAGCTCATTCAGATGCCTTTGGGGAATGCAGTTGCCCCCTTACAGCCAGATAACGCATTTAAAGATTAAAGATTCATTTTATTTGTCACATGTACATCAAAACATACAGTGAAATGTGTTCTTTTTTTTTAAATTTTATTAGGATAAAATGTGGGGTTTGCCTTGCCAGCTCTTCAAGACGTGCTGCCCACCAGTCCCCCAGTTTAATCCTAGCCTAGTCACTTACAACCAGGAAGTCTTTGGACTGTGGGAGGAAACCGGAGCACCCGGAGGAAACCCACACGGTCACGGAGATAACGAATAACCTCCTGACAGGTAGCGGCAGGAATTGAACCCGGGTCGCCTGTACTGTAAAGCCGTGTGCTAACCACTACGCTACTGTGCCACCCATTGTTCTGTGGCGGTGACCAATCCAGTCTGAGATGTGCTGGGGGGCCTAGCATGCCTACAATTCACTAACCCTAACTCATACACCATTGGAATGTGGGAGGAAGGAGAACATCCACAGGAAACCTGGCCTGTCACAGGGAGGATGTACAAACTCCTTAGAGACAAAAGCAGGGATTGATCCTGCCTCTTACAGCTGGTGATGCAAAGGGTTACACCACCCTCTAACTACATGCTACCCATTTAGATGGGTATGTGGAAAGAAAAGGCCCCGTAATCAGCATCGGAATCAGCTTTCTGTGCCAAACACAGGCAAATGGGACCAGCTCACGTGGGCATCTTGATTGCATGAACAGGTTAGGCCAACAGGTCCATTTTAAAGCTGTACAAGCAACGCCAATATGAAGGAGCGCGAGAGTAGGCATAATTGATGCATGAAATAGGTCTAATTGTCAAATAAACATCAGCCAGAACTCAAGGGGAATTTGTTGTTGAAATAGGCCCAGGGGACTGGAGAGCATTGACAAAAGATGGTTAAACTAATGCTTCATCTGTAAGATTGCTATTTTAACTGCAGACACTCTTGCCATAAAATGTTTTAGGAACAGCCTCTATCCCCAACAGATTCCTGAACGGTCCATGAACCTGTAAGCACCAGCTCATTCTCCCTCCTTCGCAGAATTTATTTACATGTATTTTAGTTCTTAATGTAACTTACAGCAATTTTTGTGCACTGTGCTGCTGCCTCAGAACAGCAACTCGCATGATCTAGTAGAAATAATAAAACTGATGCCAATTCTGAACATTTACCTTTGATCATCTAGAGATATCTGGAAAAAGGGTTGAATTTATGATCTGATGAATCAGAGATGAAGACCCAGGCACTGGTGGAGCTATATGTTAAGTGGTAGAGAGTAATACAAAAAATGCTGGGGCAGCTGAGACAAATACAACTTGGTTGGAGATTCATTCACCATTTGAATGCCAAATCTGCTACAATAAAGTCAAGTGAAAGTGAAATAATAAAGATATTGCATGATGCCAGAACTGCCTACATGTCGAACACCATGAACTGTTCCCCAACAAAGGACAAACAGGAATTGGTGACACATAGCGGGGCGGCGGTGTTAGCTGTGAGGAGGATGCTAAGAGGATGCAGGGTGACTGGGATAGGTTAGGTGAGTGGGCAAGTTCATGGCAGATGCAATTTAATGTGGATAAATGTGAGGTTATCCACTGGTTGCAAGAACAGGAAAACAGATTATTATCTGAACGGTGGCCAATTAGGAAAAGGGGAGATGCAACAAGACCTGGGTGTCATTATACACCAGTCATTGAAGGTGGGCATGCAGGTACAGCAGGCGGTGAAAAAGGCAAATGGTATGTTGGCATTCATAGCAAAAGGATTTGAGTACAGGAGCAGGGAGGTTCTATTGCGGTTGTACAAGGCCTTGGTGAGACCGCACCTAGAGTATTGTGTGCAGTTTTGGTCCCCTAATCTGAGAAAAGACATTCTTGCCATAGAGGGAGTACAGAGAAGGTTCACCAGATTGATTCCTGGGATGGCAGGACTTTCATATGAAGAAAGACTGGATCGACTAGGCTTATACTCACTGGAATTTAGAAGATTGAGGGGGGATCTTATTGAAACGTATAAAATTCTAAAGGGATTGGACAGGCTAGATGCAGGAAGATTGTTTCCGATGTTGGGGAAGTCCAGAATGAGGGGTCACAGTTTAAGGATAAAGGGGAAGCCTTTTAGGACCGAGATGAGGAAAAACTTCTTCACACAGAGAGTGGTGAATCTGTAGAATTCTCTGCCACAGGAAACAGTTGAGGCCAGTTCATTGGCTATACTTAAGGGGAAGTTAGATATGGCCCTTGTGGCTAAAGGGATCAGGGGTATGGAGAGAAAGCAGGTACAGGGTTCTGAGTTGGATGATCAGCCATGATCATACTGAATGGCGGTGCAGGCTTGAAGGATCGAATGGCCTACTCCTGCACCTATTTTCTATGTTTCTAACCTCTGTGCCTCTGGTTGGACCAAGGAAGGTCCTTGCAACTCCGAGGAATCATGACAGTAATGAAAGTAATGGTCCAACTACAGTAATTTGTGTAGGCAACCTTTAAAAACACAAACACAAGAGATTCTGCAGATGCTGGTGATCCAGAGTAACACATACAAAATGCTGGAGGAGCTCTATGGAAAGGAATAAAGAGAAAGCAATTCAGGTCAAGACCCTTCATCAAGCACAAAACAAAGTACAAGAAAGTTTGACAATATATGTCCTTACCGAATCTCCAGGGTCGTTACCATCAGCATCTATACCAGAGAATAAGAAAGTTGTCAAGATTATATTTGTCTCAACTATTCTAGTCAATCGAATGAGCAGATAGTAAGTCAGCTGGCCAATCCCTAATCACATTAACCATTCTTCCAGTTTCTGGTTGTGTCAAGAGTCATCTTGACAAGGAGCTCATCTCAACACAAGCCACCTTGTTGGAAAGAGATTAAAGTTCGGGGTGGCAACAATCAATACTTGGACACTTTGAACATCCAGTGGGGTTCAATTGCAAAAAAAGATACAGGCAACACTATAGTGTAGGAGCAGACAGGAGAATCAGGCTGATGATCACCGACATCAAAGTTCAAAATAAATGTGTTGTCCAAGTATGTACTGTATATGTCACCATATACTACCCCGAGATTCATTAGCTTGCAAAACAAAATATACAATAAAGTCAATGAATATCTACACCCAAACAAAAACTGACAAATAACCAACATGCAAAGAAAATCAAATGTGGATGGGTGGATGGAACTGAGAACATGGAGTTGTAGAGTCCTTGGAAGTTGGTCCATAGATTGTGAAATGAATTGTTTAGCAGCAGTACAGTGCAAGCTCATAAAATCACCACAAGGTGCAACACAACCTGAAGCCCCTCACGCAAAAATTCAGGAATATTTTGTTCCCTCAGCCAACAGGTCCATGAACCCATGAATGCTATTTCATTATCCTTTTGTATTTGGACTGTTTAGGTGTTTATGAAATTTATACTGGGCATGAGCAGTTATCTTTTTAGAACAACGTTAAACACAGAACAGTACAGCACAGGAACAGGCCCTTCAGCCCACAATGCTGTGCCAAATCAACTAAATAGTAAATTAAAAAATACCCCAAAAATTAATCCTTCCTACCTGTACAATGTCCACATCCCTCTATCTTCCTCATATTTATGTGTCTATCTAAACATCTCTTTAAAAGCCTCTAATGTACTTGCCTCCATCACCGTACCAGGCAGCTGTTACAAGGGGCGACGGCAGAGAACCCAAGTGCAGGACACTGGCACGTCGACTCAGTTGGAGAGGCTGTCGTAGGCTTGAACGTAGAGCAGAAAACCAGGAGGATCTTGACAAGGAGACAGGATTCACAGGGATTCTCTAGAACTAGGGCAGAACTTAGAATTGCTGATTCCAATCAGAATAGGGAACGAAGTATCACACAAGGATTGACCAACAAACTGACAACCTGTGACAGGGTCGTCCTCGTATTTATTTCCCAGTCTCTGATTGAAAGCCAGATGTACGACAATTGGGTAACTAGCAACAATTAATTGAAATTGGGGCATGATCAGGGAGAAAGGGGTGTTAAAGGGGAACGGCTGACCGGAACCATGACAGCAGCACATTCCAGGCATCTGCCACTCTCTGAGTAAAATACTTACCCCTCACGTCCCCTTTGAGCCTACACCCTCTGGCCTTCAATGAATGCCCTTTTGTGTGACTTTCAGTTCTTTTATAGGGAACATCAGCAATTGGAGCGATTACTAATACACTTTGGCTAATTATTGTTTTGCCTGACTTCACACACAAAGGATGGAAAGTGAGGTCCATTAATTAATAATCAAAATCATTGATAATAATGAATCACTCATCATTATGATCAGAGACTGGAGTTGGAGCCCAGTGTCTGTGAGACTGAAAATCTGGGGCCAAGGAGTGGAGGCCCGGATATGGCCTATCATGGAGCTGGAGACCTTTGTTGGTGGGAGGGAAGGAAAGGGGCTTGCTTTGCTGTTGTCATCTTCTGTTCCGTCGATGCTGCTGTCTCCACTGTTCTCTGTCCTGCATTGTGTTGTTTTGAACATGCTGTGTTGGTGCAGGAATGTGTGGCGACACTTGCAGGCTGCTGGTTGTTGACACAGATGACGCATTTCTCTATATATTTCGAAGTACATGTGGTAAATCAATCTGAATCTGAAATTCAGGTTTCTGGCTGAGCCTTGTCATTGGAATCTCTTTCATATGAATTGGAGCCTTTACTGGGACATTCAGAAACATTACACCTATTGAGAATTTGATCAGTGCTTGAGAAAGATCACCATACAATAAGATTGACACCTGACCTTACGGTTATGATCTTGCACTTTAATGTCTACCTGCACTTAAACTTTCTCTGTAGCTATTACACCTTATTCTGAATTGTTATTGTTCTGTCTCAATGCTTTGTGTAATAATTTGATGAACACTGTACAAGACAAGCTTTTCACTGTATCTTGGTGTGTGTAATAAACAACAGCAATACCAATGCCTTAATTCCAAAGTTCCCTTGCAAAAGGGGTTGGATGAAGCAAGGTATTGCTCTACAACTCTAATAACTCAACAAAGAGAGCACTGAACTTCAGATGTTAAGTTTCCTCAAACCAAGCACAACCACACACTCTCTCCTGAGTTACAGTAGGTGAGCCCCACTCTCTCCTGATCACTATGGCCTGATATCAGGGGGAGATCTCCAGTTCATCTTGGATAAGGAGCAAAGCCAATCATAATTCCAAGTATGCACCAGATCTTTTTGGGATTATGAGCCAATGGGCAAGACACTGAAGAACAGATTGCACTACAGTCGCCAGCCCACCTTCAGCTTGTTCCTTAAGCCGGATGATTTCTTCAGCCACCAGGTCATATTCATTGTCGTATCTACCCATCAAGGTTTCAGCCTTGTCCACAGGGATCTCCTTTGCATGGAACAGTTCTCGGAGCCTCCTAGTGCTTTTCTCTGTCTGCCGAGAAGAGGAGAGAGTTGTGAGATTTCACAGTTTTAATAATTGACTTTAAGCACCAACTTATGGTTAACAAGTTGGCAGGAGGCACTAAAGCAGACGACAATGAAGAAGCACATCAAAAATTACCAGGGGATCCTGATCGGCAAGGTAAGGGGGCTGAGGAACAGAAAACAGACATTAATTCAGATTAGTGTGTGATGTTGCATTTCAAATCAAAACGGGACTTCCACAGAGAACAGCAGGCCCCTGCGAAGAGAAGGCTTCATTAGAGAAGGCTTTGAGTATAGAAATTGGGATTTTATGTTGCAGTTGTACACTGATGAGGCTACACTTGGTGTTGTGCATTTAATATTTCAGTAATATTTGAGTTATATTGTAAATGCATTGTTTAGGTGTTCTTTATTCATGCCAATAATTAATTATGGGGTATATATAAAAGTGAGGCCCCGTGCGTCCCCTGCTTTACAAATGTCCGTTTACGCCACTTTGCTTTTACGAAGGACCTACATTAGTAACCTGCTTTCGCATTACAAAGAGGATTTTCGCTTTTATGAAAATTTTTCCCATATAAATTAATGGTTCTTCTCTTAACACCATTTCAGCTTAAGAAAGGTTTGATAGGAATGCTCTACCTTTGTAAAGGGGGGGGGGGGCACCTGTATATAAAAGTATGTAAATGGCATACATCATCATGCCACCACATCATATGTGTGCATCTTGCTGAAGTAAAGAACAAACTAAGACCCATTCTCCTGGGCTCCCAGCATTTGCCTTTCAATTAGTTTAATGTTTTGCAGTTACAAAACATAGCAGTGACTACGAGGTATTTTTAAAATGAACCTGAGATGACCACCTACCTGTTAAAGCATAATGAGATGTTCCAGTTTTTTTTTAAAAGGCACAATGAGAAACGGTTGAATTTTTTTTTAAAGTGCAGCATATTTCCCTCACAAAAGGAAAGACAATCAAGTTTTGAAAAAAGGCAGAAAACAGAAGAATTTGGGGTTTATAAACGATCGGTACCAGCTTATGATAATTATATTAAAAAGAGCAAAAATAGCTGGATACATCAGAACGATAGACTCATTCCAATGCAAATTGAGCAGTATTTTAAAGCAAATGAAATGGCCAATTAGAAACAGGTTTTGCTGAGTGCATTAGATTTAAAAGCATACAATTTGCTTAGAAATCTCACAGCTCCCACCAAACCAGTCAAAGTTAAGTTTGAAAGTAATGCAGCTGGGTCAGCTGCGTGGCAGTCACTCGTCATGGAAAGACTAAGTTTGAATGGCCACTCTCCTTGGTTCTGATGGGAGGATGTTTTCAAAATTCTGAGATTTATGGGATTATTGAACTGTAGTTGGGGTCTGAGGTTCTTATTGCCTTATTCTGTGTGGTCAATCTGTTGGTTTTTGTGTGTGGGAGAAGGAGTTAGAGGTTTGGTGCAGTGACACTGTTCCTTTTTGTAGAGGAGGGGTTGGGGCTTTGATGTTGTTACCATTCATTTTGTGAGGGAGGGGGTTGGGAGTTAGATGTTATTGTTGCTGTTTTTTTGCAAGGGAGGGTATTGGTGGTTTGGGGTTTTTGGTGTTCTCGCTGCCAATAACTGGGTGAGCGATCTGTTGTTTTGTGTGCAAGGGAGGGGGAGGGAGGTTTGGGGTTTGAAAGTTCTATTTGGTTTTCTTTTTGTGCGGGGAGGGGCGTTGGTGTCTTTTCTTTCAACAGCTTCATAGTTTTTCATAAGGGGAATCAAAAGGAAGAATGTACATGGCTGAATTGAAGAGGTTGTCTGAGCATTGTCAGTACAGTGATGGGCTTAATGATACACTGAGAGATTGTTTAGCTTGTGGAATCTTACAAGAAAACATTGAAAAGTGGCTCCTAACTAAAGCACAACTTACATTTAAAAGAACAGTTGAAATTGCTGTATCAATGGAAACAGTGGCAGAGAGGAAATTGAGGAAACACAAAGTACACTGCAGATGCTGTGGTCAAATCAACACATACAAACAAGCTGGATGAACTCAGCAGGTCAGGCAGCATTCGTGGAAATGAGCAGTCAACGTTCCGGGCCGAGACCCTTTGTCAGAGTCCTGTTTGTACATGTTGAGGAAATTGAGCTGCAGTCAGGAATGAAAGTGAGCACGAACAAAATTGCAATGTCTAAACAGATACCGGCCTGATTGAACAAGCTGTGTTACCGCTGTGGTAGGGGCTCACACACACCAGACCGATGCAGGTTTTGTTGCAAAGGACGACCTAACGCAAATGCAGGACACTGGCATGGAGATAGAGTTCGGATGCAGACGAGGGCGTGAGCGTGGCTGGAGCTGAACAGCAAACAGGAGGGTGAACGGAAAAGCAGGAGGCAGGCAAAACTTATCTTGACACGGCGTTGTTGGAGCTGGACGACAAACAGGAGACAGGTGGCAGGCAACACTTACCTTGACACAGGGCATTAAATGGAAAGGCAAATGGCAGGCAATACTTATGTTGACACGGAGAGACAGAGTTACACAGGTAAACTTCGGTACTGAAGTAAAACTTAGAATACACAATCCTAAACTGCTGAGAATGTGGATTACCACACCGACTAAAACAACAATCTAGCGATGAGTGGATGCAAAGCCGGGATATTTATGCTGCAGGTCTAGATGAGAACCAGGTGTGCCGCAATCAAAGGGAATTAGGAGAATATGGGGAACTCACAGTCAGGACCATGACAGGTTTAAAGACGAAACCTGCAGGAAATGCAACAAAGGAAGACACATACAAAGAGCATGTCAGGCAGACAAAAATAAATGGACTGCACAGGGAAGAGAAAAGGCTAAAAAGTCACATTGCAGTTTCACAAAGAGCACTAATCAGCATACTGTTGATGAAAATCCTGAGAAGAGTGATGCAGGACTAAGTAGCCTTGAGATTTATAATGTGAAACTAACAATAGACAAACAATATGGCTTACACCAGAAGCGAACCAGCAAATTATTTAAAATGGAATCAGGCACTATCTAGGCTATTTCAGCAATTCCACAAAATGAGTTTGATCCTCTTTGTCAGGAAGGACTTTATTCCGCAGGAGTAAGACGTTATCCA
This sequence comes from Hypanus sabinus, assembly GCF_030144855.1. NCBI lineage: Eukaryota > Metazoa > Chordata > Chondrichthyes > Myliobatiformes > Dasyatidae > Hypanus > Hypanus sabinus. The sequence goes on along the minus strand of NC_082721.1, from coordinate 68,577,569 downwards.
CAATGAGTGAAATGGGTTGTTTTCATCAAACCAGCAAGGATTGTGCTGGGGCAGCCCACAGCAGCATCATGTTCCTGGCACCCGCAACTCGTTAAACCTAACCTGTATGTCTTTGGAATGTGGGAGGAATCTCAAGCACCCAGAAGAAACCTTCATGATTGTGGGAAGGACGCTCAATCTCCTTAACACACAGTGATGAGAATTGAACGCTCATACCAGTCACTGTCGCTGTATATAGATTAGCTTATGCCGTATATAAAATATATCGAAACCATATCGTGAAATGTGTCATTTGCGTTAAATTAAATCAGCGAGGATTGTACCGGGCAGCCCACAAGTGTTCCCATGCTTCCAGTGCCAACAAAGCAGGCCCAAAACTCACTAATTCTAACAGAGTGTCTTTGGAATGTAGGAGGAAACCGGAGGAAATGCGGCAGGACTCCCGATCTTACAGCCGGTGCTGTGAAGCATTGTGCTAACGACTGAGCTACCGCTTGCGTTTTACAGGCCAGGGGTGTTTTCCTTGGTGCAGAGAAGAATGAGCGATGGTTTTATAAAGATCCAATTCAAAGGGCCAATATCCAAACCGGAAGCTTTGTCCTACCTGGAATCTGGGATTTGTGACCATAAATGCAGCTTCTCGTGCGTACTAGGCCTGCTCTGCCTGCAGAGGCCATTGCAATCGATGTCTCAGTTTCATAGCCTCAAGACCATTCCAGGCAGCTGACCCAAACAGAACATAGATCATAGAAGAGTATAGTACAGGAGCAGGCCCTTCTGCTCACAAAGTTGCGCCAAATTAGCTAAAAACACCCAAACACTAACCCCTCATACTTACATCTTGTCCATATCCCGCCATCTTCCTTCAATGCTTGTGCCATTCCAGAGGTCTCTTAAAAGCCTCTAATGTGCTTGCCTCTACCACCTTACCAGGCAGCACATTCCAGGCATCCACTGCTCTCTGAGTAAAAAACTTACCCCTCACACCCCCCCTTGAACCTGCCCCCTCTCACTTCAAGGTATGCCCTCTCATATTGGATGTTTCATCCCTGGGAAACAGATACTCCCTGTCTACTCTATCTACACCTCTCATAACCTTGTAAACCTCTACCAGATCCCTCAGCCTCCAGCACTCCGGAGATTACAACCCAAGTTTATCCAGCCTCAAAACCAGGCAGTACCCAGGTAAACCTCTTCCCCACCCTCTCCAAAGCCTCAATATCCTTCCTATGGTGGGGAGACCAGAAATGTATGCAATACTCCAGAGATGGCCTAATCTCTGGGTCGAAAGCTATCTATTTAATCAGAGAGCTTAGTGTTTCTCCTGGGGACAATCCCCACCACACTTTCTCCAACTTCGTAATGTTGGTGTGGGGGTTCAGGGATCACCTGTACCATGACTATTGAAATTTTAGGTCAATGGCTCACACGCAGTAGAGTTATCCCTGTGGAGTGAAAGAGAACACCCATTCAAGATGGCGCCAACTTCAGGTCAAGATGGCGCCTGCGTACAATGCTCCTTCGGTCAATGCTTTCTGGGTAGATCATGAAAGTTTATATATTTTTATGTCTTTTACGTTTTTCATCTTGAATGTGATTCTGGAGCTGTTGGAGCCTGTGATCTGCAGATCGGAGATGGTTTGGGTGTTTTAGTGCTCTGCAAACTCCGAGAGGATTCTGGGAGGCAGAGGCAGTATGTGCATGAACCTTGGGGCGAGAAAGCTGCAGGATGGGACGCGAGCCAATGTTCGACTCCATTTCGCTGATTAACGTGAGAAGGGAGTCTGAAACATCAAGGCAAATGCAGAGGGTGAACACTGGCTGCCTTCCCTTTCATCACTGGTGGGGTCACTCCACTGCTGGAGAGGGGAGACTGCCTTTTCATTGCTGGGGAGGGGGGGAATCACTCTGCTATTGGAGAAGGAAAGGCCTGCCACTGTGTCTGGAGAATATTAACCAGATTTTCTACATTTTCGATATGGACTTGGACCACAGACTTGCTCTCAGTCTTATAGTTTTTTTATGTTCAATGTTTATTGTTGGATCTTTCTCGGGTTTTTTTGTGTGCAGGGCAGGGGGATTTGGGGGCCAATGTGCCTGTTCCATTTTTGCTCTTTTTTTGTGTGGGGAGGAGGGATTTTGGGGTTGATATTAATGCTGCCATTCTTTTTTTTTTCTTGGTTTCCTGGCTACCTGGGGAAGAAGAATTCCAGTGTGTATACTTTGATAATAAATAAACCTTTGACTCAATGCACCTACAATACAGTGGCATGCAAAAGTTTGGGCACCCCGGTCAAAATTTCTGTTACTGTGAATAGTTATGTGAGTAGAAGATGAATTGATCTCCAAAAGTCTTAAAGTTAAAGATGACACATTCTTTTCAACATTTTAAGCAAGATTGGTGTATTATTTTTGTTTTGTACAATTTTAGAGTGGAAAAAAAAGAAAGGAGCACCATGCAAAAGTTTGGGCACCCCAAGAGGTTTGAGCTCTCAGATAACTTTCACCAAGGTCTCAGACCTTAATTAGCTTGTTAGGGCTATGGCTTGTTCACAGTCATCGTTAGGAAGGGCCAGATGATGCAAACTGCAAAGCTTTATAAATACCCTGACTCCTCAAACCTTGTCCCCACAATCAGCAGCCATGGGCTTCTCTAAGCAGCTGCCTAACACTCTGAAAATTAAAATAAATGATGCCTACAATGCAGGAGAAGGCTATAAGAAGATAGCAAAGCAATTTCAGGCAGCCGCTTCCTCAGTTCGTAATGTAATTAAGTTAACAGGAATGGCAGTTAACAGGAACAGTGGAAGTCAAGTTGAGGTCTGGAAGACCAAGAAAACTTTCTGAGAGAACTGCTCGTAGGATTGCTAGAAGGGCAAATCAAAACGCCCGTTTGACTGCAAAAGACCTTCAGGAAGATTTAGCAGACTCTGGAGTGGTGGTGCACTGTTCTACTGTGCAGCGACACCTGCACAAATATGACCTTCATGGAAGAGTCATCAGAAGAAAACCTTTCCTGCATCCTCACCAGAAAATTCAGCGTCAGAAGTTTGCAAAGGAACATCTAAACAAGCCTGATGCATTTTGGAAACAAGTCCTGTGGACTGATGAAGTTAAAATAGAACTTTTTGGCCACAGTGAGCAAAGGTATGTTTGGAGAAAAAAGGGTGCAGAATTTCATGAAAAGAACACCCCTTCAACTGTTAAGCATGAGGGGTGGATCGATCATGCTTTGGACTTGTGATGCAGCCAGTGGCATGGGCAACATTTCACTGGAAGAATGAATTCAATTAAATACCAGCAAATTCTGGAAGCAAACATCACACCGTCTGTAAAAAGAGGATGGCTTCAACAACAGTATAATGATCCTAAACACACCTCAAAATCCACAATGGACTACCTCAAGAGGCGCAAGCTGAAGGTTTTGCCATGGCCCTCACAGTCCCCCAACCTAAACATCATCGAAAATCTGTGGATAGACCTCAAGAGAGCAGTGCATGCAAGACGGCCCAAGAATCTCACAGAGCTAGAAACCTTTCACAAGGAAGAATGGGGGGAAATCCCCCAAACAGGAATTGAAAGATTCTTAGCTGGCTACAGAAAGTGTTTACAAGCTGTGATACTTGCCAAAGGGGGTGTTACTAAGTACTGACCATGCAGGGTGCCCAAACTTTTGCTACGGGCCCTTTTCCTTTTTTGTTATTTTGGAACTGTAAAGGATGGAAACAGAAAAGTAATCTTGCTTAAAATGTCAAAGAAATGCGTCATCTTTAACCTTATGCCTTTTGGAAATCAGGTCATCTTTTACTTGCTCAGCTATTCACAGTAACAGAAATTTTGACCAGGGATGCCTAAGCTTTTGCATGCCACTGTATATGAAAGACCAGGCGAGCTGATGTATTATTAGCTCTAAAGTCACAGGCAAATTAAAGCAGGAAGTGCAATCAACTCTCAGCAGCTCAAGAACATTTGCACTCAGAGGGGAAGAAGAGTTAATGTTTCAGGTCCCAGAAATGTCTTGGGCTTGAAATGTTATTACCATCGGGGAAGAGGAACATAAAGCTAAAGACCCATGCTCAGTGCTTTGGAGACAACTTCTTCCTCTCTGCCATCAGCTTTTCAAGTAGTCCATGAATCTATGAACATCTTTTGCATTATTTAGTTACTTAGTAATTTTTAAGTCTTTGACAAAATAACAAATAACAAATTCCTCATCAGATAAGTCAGTGATAATAAATCCCATTCTGACTCTTTCCACAGATACTGGGATCTGGAAGAGGGGCCCGAGTGTAGTGTATCAATGCTTGCTGATGATACTAGAGTGAGTGGAAAAGCAAATTGTGCAGAAGATATGGAGAGTCTGCAGGGAGATAGAGATAGGTTAAGTGACGGGGCAATGGTCTGGCAGAAGTGGTGCAATGTTGGTAAATGTGAGTTCATCCACTTTGAAAGGAAAAATGAAAGCAGGTTATTATTTAAATGGTAAAAAAATTGCAGCATGCTGCTGTTCAGAGGGATTTGGGAGAGCTTGTGCATGAATTACAAAAGGTTGGTTTGCAGGTAGAGGAGGCTCTCGGGAAGGCAAATGGGATGTTGGCCTTCACTGCTAGAGAGATTGAATTTAAGGGCAGGGAGGTCATGCTGCAACTATACAGGGTACAGGTGAGGCTGTACCTGGAGTACTGTGTGCAGTTCTGGTCTCCGTACTTGAGGAAGCATATACTGGCTTTGGAGGCAGTGCAGAGGAGGTTCACCAGGTTGATTCCAGAGATGAAGGGGTTAGACTATGAGGAGAGATTGAGTCACCTGGGATTATACTCGCTGTAATTCTGAAGAATGAGAAGATCTCTTCTAGAAACGTATAAAATTATGAAAGGGGTAGATAAGATAGAGGAAGAAAGGTTGTTCCCACTGGTGGGTGAGACTAGAACTAGGGGGCATAGCCTCAAGATCTGGGGGAGTGGATTTAGGACTGAGATGAGGAGGAACTGCTTTTCCCAGAGAATGGTGAATCTGTGGAATTCTCTGGCTAATGAAGCAGTGGAGGCTACCTCAGTAAATATATTTAAGACGAAGTTGGATAGATTCTTGCATAGTAGGGGATTTAAGGGTTACGGGGAGAAGACAGGTAGGTGGAGATGAGTCCTTGGTCAGATCAGCCATGATCTTATTCAATGGCAGAGTAGACTCGACAGAGAGGCCAGATGGCCGACTCCTGCTCCTATTTCTTATGCTCATATGCTGCCTGGCCTGTTGAGTGTTTACATCATTTTCTGCTTGTTTCCAGCAGCTGCAGTTTTATATATACACACTCAGTGACCACATTTTTTTAGGTACATCTGTTCTTTAATGCAAATATCTAATCGGCCAATCATCTGGCAGCAAATCAATGCATAAAGGCATGCAATTCATGATCGAGAGGTTCAGCTGATGTTGAGACCAAACATCAGTATGGGGAAGAAATGTGATCTAAATGACTTTGACCATGGATTATTGGTGCCAGACAGGGTGGTTTGAGTATCTCAGAAATTGTTGATTTTTGGGATTTTCACACACACACACACACACACACACACACACACACACACACACACACACACACACACACACAAGTCTCTAGATTTTACAGAGAATGGCGTGAAAAACAAAAAAAATTCAAGTGAAAGGCAAGTCCATGGGTGAAAGCGCCAAGTTAATGAGAGAGGTCAAAGGAGAATGGCCAGACTGGTTCAAGTTGACGGGAAGGCGATAGTAACACAAATAACCAGGTATTACAACAGTGGTGTGTGGAAGAGTATTGCTGAATTCACAACACACCAAACCCTTAAAGTGGATGGGCTATAGTAGCAGAAGGACACACTGGGTTCCATCCCTATCCTAATAAAGTGGCCACTGAGTGTATAGTGTTAACCCCGTTGAGTGGGAGAGAATCAACAGATGAAAACACACAATGCCCTTATATAAAGGAGCTAACAAACTGATGTGCTATTATAAAACCACAGTCTAATAAAAACAGGAAGAGCAATCACCTCCTAACAGCTCAGTAACATCTGCACTCAGAGGGGAAGAAAAGTTCATATTTTAGGTCCCAGAAATGACTCCAACAGTGATCTGAATGTATATTAGTGAACTCTGCCCTTGTGTCTGGAGCTTGGGTGCATTTCCTGAAGGACTGCAGAGCCTCAAACTCCGAGATCTGTGTCAGATACCTGGGATGGTACTGAGGCTAGCATTATATTGGCCACCACTGACAAAGCAAATGAGAACGTGGGGAAATATGCAGATGCTGGAAATTCAAGCAACACACACAAAATGCTGATGGAACACAGCAGGCCGGGCAGCATCTATAGGAAGAAGCACTGTCGACGTTTTGGGCCGAGACCCTTCGTCAGGACAAATGAGAGGTTGTATTGAGCCATGCAGCATGGAGGACACTGGTCTAGATGTTGAAGGAACTCAGCACGTCTGGCAGCATCTATGATGAAAAACAAAGTGCTGACGTTTCGGGCCGAGACCCTTCACAAGAGATTCTGCAGGTGGTGCAAGTCCAGAGCAACACACACAGAATGCCAGAAGCACTCAGCAGCGTCCATGTGAAGGAACAGATGTTGGTGTTTTGGGCCGAGACCCTTCATCAGGTTGGGAAAGGAGAGGGGAAAGGCCAGAATAACATGGTGGGGGAAGGGAAGGAGTACAAGCTAGAAGGTGATAGATGAAGGTGGGAGAGGGGGGATGAAGTGAGAAGTTGGAAGGTGCTAGATGGAAAAGTTAAAGGGGTTCTCTTGTGTTCGGTCTAACTGGTTCATGTCAAACCAAAATGCCCACCCAAGCTAGAAGATACGCCCATGAAGCATTTTGGGATTGTCTTAAGACATTCAAGGTGGCCTGTAAAGACAAGCTGTGGTGTTGGGAATTGATTATTTGCATAGTGCGATTATTGCACCAAAATCAGCTGCTGTTAATTGTAAATAAAACAGAAAATGTTGGAAAAACTTAGCTGCAAATGTCTGAGGAGAAACGTTTCAGGTTGAAGACCATTTCGCAGAAATCAGAAAGAGTACAAAGATGGCGTCAGTCGAGGACGACATCCTTAAGATGGGTCAGGAAGCAACTCCTTTCATTCCAGATGTTGACCTGCCGCTGCTGGAGCCTCTTACCTCCATTCTGGCACTGTGTTTTCGGGCCGACCGAGCAACCTGGTGCTTTGCTGTCTCCACGACGGTTCTACGAGGCCGCATGCAACGTGCGCGGGATGGAGACCAGGAAGACCAGAGACGGGGAGTAAGCCCACGATTGACTCCATCTCTCGCTGATTAAAGCGCCGAGGAAGACCGGAATCATGGAGGCAGATGCGGAAGAGAGCAAGTGTTCAGAGCCATCTGCCAGCCTCTCGCTTGCTGCTGCCGGAGGAGGGAGTCTGCGTGTGGCGGTCTCTCTCCCCCTCTCGCTCACCGCTCCTGATGGAAAATCCTTCTGTTTGAATGCTCTCTCTCTCTCTCTATGCTGTCTTTTTTTTTAAACAAATTTAGTGCTACAGTATATACAAACCAGTGACGAACACAACTACGAGACAAACGACATTAAACTAAAATGTTTCCATCTCTGTCTATAAAGGCGATAATCCCCCACAGAGCCCAAGGGTCCCGGAATGCCGCGGACACCACGTCTTCCCTCTCAAGGGTTACCCAGGCACTGACATACCCCTAAACATTGCCAGGCAGTCTGCCTGGGCAGATCCCTCTGTCACCCGCTTCTAGGACCCGCAGATAACTGTTCTCACCTGCCCCAGGAGCAAGTTGACAAGGACATCCTCATAATGAATGTATATAAATAGGTTGGGGCTTAAATGTAACCAGAAGGCAGGGAGCAGGCCTCACAGATGCGTGAAAAGGGGGCTGCAGCCTCACACAGGTCATGCACATGTGGTACATGGTCTCCTCCAGCCCACGAAAGCAACATGCGACTGGGAGATCCACTTACAAACTCGTTACAGGTCACTGCTCTATGCAGCGACCTCCACCCTAGATCCTGGTAAAGGGACTTCCAACGGGAACCCCCCTCACCTCCAGGGGGAAAGACAGCTTGTCATGGCACGTCGGATGGTGGACGAGGGCTAGGAAGTAAGTGGAGGGTGTGGAGCAGCAGCCCAAACCTGCATCTCTGAAAGGGATTGTGGGTGCTGATGAGAGTCGGCTCAAGTTGTGTGGGCTTGGCTCTCGGATAAGATCGTGGGGCTTGGGCCCGAGAAGCAGCTCCGGCGGTGCAGAGACGAGCACAACCTGAGTATTCCACACACCTGAACCGCACCAAGATCCACGGAGGTAGGGCAGGGGTCAGCCAGGACTCCACCCTCTGCCACAGGAAGGGATTCCTGGCCTGCAGCAACCATTTCCAGACTCTCAGTAGATCTTGATAGAAGCCGGGCAGACTCCACAAAGCAGCACGGCTGATGCCCACCAGTGGTAGCTGCATCTCTTTGTGAAGACAGCAGCCCCATTGGAGGAAGTACGTTGCCAACCTGTGCCACCTGGAAGGGTGTTCGGCCTACAGGGATCTCTGCAGGGTCCTGAGGCGGACAGCTGCCAGCCGCGTATGGACGCACACCAGCTACTCTCCACCCTCTCCTATTGGGAGACTCGAGACTGCCACGTAGACCCAGTGTTTCCTGTTACCCCAGAAGAAGTCCACTAACTTCCTCTGCATTCTTGCGACAAAGGGACAGGCGGTGCCAAGGTGACCACAACATGGAGGCCAGCCGCTGGTTTAAGACCACCGCCCTGATTTGATAGAAAAGCACCCCAGCCAGTTTGGCAGCCACATCTCCCCAGAAGGACTCAGGTCGACTCCCAGATAGAGGAGATGCTTGGCGCTCTACTCAAAAGCTCTCACCTCCTCCAGCAGGGAGTCCACCTGACACTGAACCACTAACGGAGGACACTGCTGAGAAAATTTTCTGGCACTAGCGCATCCTCAACAGGTCACTGGGATCTGTCATCATTAGGAGCACGTCATCGGCGTAGGCCAAGAGGACCATCTCCATAAATGGTTTGTGCAGAACCAGACCCATCAGCCTCCACCGAAGAAGGCACAGGAATGGTTCAACACAGGTGGCATACAACTGGCCGGACTTGGGGCACCCCGAATGTACTCCTCTTCCAAAGGGAATGAGCGCTGTCAATAATCCTTAACAAGGCACTCTGCAGCATAGTATAGGATCAGAACCTGGGCTACAAAGTGTGGTCCGAGCCCAAAAGCCTGCAGAGTGCCCACCAGGAAATTGTGGTCTACCCGGTCAAGTGCCTTCTCCTGGTCAAGAGAGCAATACTGCCGGGGACCCAGTCTCCTGGATCAGGTCCCATACTAGGTGGACATTGTCCTGGATGGAGCAGCCCAGGACTGTGTAAGATTGGTCAGGATGGATCACCTGTCTCATCACCGAGCCGAGACGGTTGGCCATTGTCCGGGCAAAGATCTTGCAGTCCGCACGCAGGAGGGAGTCCGGACATCAGCTCTCTTAGCATTCAGAACCGAAGTTCACAAAAGCTGCAGGCCACAGCCAGAGTTTGGTGCAGAGACAGTCAACCTCATGAAGTAGTGAGTTGAAGTTCAGCGCGGAGACAAGTAAGCCTCGCGGAGCAGCGATTTGACCCAGCCTATCACCCCCCTCAGGCCCTGACACAATCTGGCCTGGTGTTAAACTGTCCAGCCCTCACTCTCGGACCCAGACCCTGCCGCTTCAATACCCTGCCTCGCCTCCTCAATTTGGCCCGTACCCACCTTCGCCAATTCAGCTTGGTGCTTAAGTCGGTCTTTCCTTACTCTCAGGCCCTCCGCCGTTGTCTGTGTGATGCGTTGTTAATATTCCAATCAGACATCACCATCTGCAGCCCTTTGTCACTTCCTCCCATCACCTCCCAGCCTCTATGCATTCTTCCCTCCTCAACCCACCTATCAGTTGCCAGCTCTTGTTCCACACCTCTTTATCCCCGTTATCTTCCAGTTCAGCACAGCACATCATGGAACCGAGCTCACCCTCTATGGCCTCCGTCTACACCTCCTTCTGCTTCAGTAAAGCAGCCAGCATAATCCAAGACCCCACCCACGCAGGGCAATCTATCTCCTCCCCCCTCCCATCAGGCAAAAACCTGAAAGCCCATACCACATCACGGAGAGCTTCAATCCCACTGGTATCAGACTCCTGTACGATAGGATGGACTTGACCTCCAAATCCACCTCGTTATGATCGTGCACTTAATTGTTTACCAGGACCGCACTCTGCAACTGTTATGCTTTATTCTGCATTGTTGTTGATCTACCTCATGATTCGATCAGCACGAGCAGTATATAAGACAAGCTTTTCACCGTATCGTGGTACTTGCGGCAATAATAGACCAAAACAGTACAAGGGTCTCGACCCAAAACAATGACGTTCCATTTCCTCTGCAGGTGCATCTTGTTTGTTACTAATACTTACTTATTGCCAAAGTATATATATATGTCAATACCTATATATGTCAGCACATACTGCCATGAGATTCATTTTCTTGTAGGCATTTGCAGTGGAGCACCGGAGTACAACAGAATAAATGAAAAACTACACACAAACAAAAAGTGACTAACTGTCAGTGTACAAAAGAAGGCTATTAATATTAACTATTGACTACTATATTAATTGTAACTCTCAGGCTCACCCAGCTCGTGCTCGTTGAGGGGAATCAGTTTTCGGCCCCGCCAAACTGGGTAATCACGTTTGAGTGGATGCGGCGTAATGTAGTCCCAGTTACAAACCCACAATGCAAATCATGAGACAGTACACCATATGTAATTAAATGATAGACTTTATGAATCTTAATCTGAACATAGGGTTAGTAATGAAAATAAACAAAAGAGGGCCCAAGTCAAAGTCCCAGTTGGAGCTCGCTCAGTCATCATCGATCTCCTCCGAACGTCACCGACCTTCGGACCCTCAGATCCCAGTCCACTCCATCCGGTGGTCTGCCAGCTCTCTCCCTTTTCACCTCTCCTTGACAAAACCGTGAAAATCCAGCTCCCAGACACGCAAGAGAGAACATTTCCTCATTGGCTAACCCCTGCATACCAAACCCTGTAATCTCCTAGCCATAACCCAGACATTGCTGCTACAGAGAACCTGTTACATCAGCAGTGAACATTACAGAGAAGCCATTACATAATTATACTTTTTCTGAACTACGATCACTGCCATCTTCAGCCTGTGATTTCCCTGTGGGACTTGTGCTTTTGAAATGTTTGTATAACCTGCTGTTTTTGTGGTATCGCAAAGGACTCAGTGGACTGGATTCTTAGAGAATGCAAGTACGGCCGCGGCAGGGCCCAGGCCTGGGAGTGAAAAATGAACCAATGTTTGCCCATTGCTCGAGCAGACTCAGGGCCGGATCGAAGTTGCAGGGCCCGGGCCTGAGAGTGAAAAATGAACCAATGTTTGCCCATTGCTCGAGCAGACTCAGGGCCGGATCGAAGTGGCAGGGCCCAGGCCTGAGAGTGAAAAATGAACCAATGTTTGCCCATTGCTTGAGTGGTTTTGGGGCTGGATGGAAGCTGTGAGCCCGGGCCTGAGAGCGAAAAATGAACTGATGTTTGCCCATCACTTGAGCAGACTTAAGGCCGGATTGAAGTGGCAAGGCTCGGGGTTGAAAGCGAAACATGGACCAATGTTTGCCCATTGTTTTTTTAAAAAAAAACTTTTATTGAATTTTCAAATAGGTTACAGAAAGAAAAAAAAGTTGTCAACCCTTACCCCTCCCCTTAACCCCTCCCTCAAACATATCCCGAAAGAAAGAAAGAAAGATTGCCTGGATATCGGAGGATCCCCACATGCTCCATGGAGTTCAAAATAGCTTTAATATGTATATTTAATTCTTTCCCCAGATAACCAATGATTTTATCTTTGGAGCACCTATATATTTAATCCTATCTTTTGTAAATAAGGGCGCCAAATTTTCAGAAATATTTCATATTTATCTCTTACATTATAAGTAATTTTTTCAAGTGGAATGCAGCTAAAATTTTCATTCTTCCAACGATCCATACTTAAGTATGAATCCGATTTCCAAGTAACTGCAATAGCCTTTTTGGCTACTGCCAATGCAATTTTTATGAATTCTTTCTGATATTTATTCAATTTGGATTTCGATTTTATCCCTTCAATATTGCCTAGTAAAAATAATGTTTGATTATGTGGAAGTTGTATTCCAATAATTTGTTCCAGTAAAACTCTTAAATTTGTCCAAAAAGGTTGAATTTTAAAACAAGACGAAGTAGAGTGTAAAAAAGTACCAATTCCTTGATTACATCGAGAACATTGATCAGATAAATTTGAGTTTAATCTATTTATTTTTTGTGGTGTAATATATATTTGATGTAAAAAGTTATATTGTACTAATCTTAGTCGACCGTTTATTGTATTTGTCATACTGTCAAGACATAATCTTGACCAACTTGTTTCATCGATTTTAATATTCAAATCAGTTTCCCATTTTTGTCTTGACCTATGAATTCCTTGTTTAATTGCCTGTTTTTGAATCAAATTATACATACCAGAAATAATTTTTTTAATTTTTCCTTTGTGAATTAAAGTTTCTACTTCATTAGGTTTCGGCAATAACATTGTTTGACCCAGTTTATCTCTTAAATAAGCCCTTAATTGGAAATAACAGAAAAGAGTATTATTTGATATTTTATATTTATTCTTTAATTGGTCAAATGACATTAATATACCTCCTTCAAAACAGTCTCCTATATATCTAATCCCTTTGTGAAACCAGTTATATAAAAGTTGATTATCCATTGTAAAAGGGATAAGTTTATTTTGAATTAAAGGTCTCTTTGCTAATAAAGATTTCTTTATCTCATCATCAACATTTATCTTATTCCATAAATCAATCAAATGTTTTAGTATAGGAGATTCTTTCTTTTTCCGTATCCATTTAGATTCCCTTTTATAGATAAAATCTTCTGGTATATTTTCTCCTATTTTATCTAATTCTATTCTAATCCATGTCAGATTATCTTCATCAAAAAAAGATGCAATAAATCTAAATTGATTTGCTTTGTAATAGTTCTTAAAATTTGGTAATTGTAACCCTCCTAGGTCAAATTTCCATGTCAATTTTTCCATCGATATTCTTGACATCTTACCCTTCCAAAGGAATTTCCTCACACATTTATTTAACTCTTGAAAAAACTTCTGCAGTAATTGTATTGGTAGTGTTTGGAATAAATATTGTAATCTAGGGAATATATTCATTTTTACAGTATTGACTCTACCTATTAATGTTATTAGTAACACCATCCATTTATCAAGATCCTCTTGAATTTTTTTCAATAATGGCAAATAATTTAGTTCATATAAATTCTTTATATCATTATCAACTCTTATACCTAAATACTTTATACCATTTATCGGCCATCTAAATTGAGTTATTAATCAACATTGCCTATAATCTCCTTTCGTAAGGGGTAAAATTTCACTTTTATCCCAATTTATTTTGTACCCTGGTATTTTCCCATATTCTTCCAATCTAGAAGATAATTTACGCAACAAATGCAATGGGTTAGTTAGATAAATCAGAACATCAACAGCAAATAAGTTAATCTTATATTCCTCCTGATTAACTCTGAAACCTATAATATCTGAGTCAGTTCTAATTAATTCAGCTAATGGTTCTATCGCCAACACAAATAAAGCAGGTGATAATGGACAACCTTGTCTAGTTGACCTTGTTAACTGAAATGATGTTGAAATTTGGCCATTTGTCACCACTTTAGCTTTCGGGTTAGTATTTAATCCATTTTATAAAAGATACTCCTAATCCATATTTTTCCAATACCTTAAATAAAAATCCCATTCCAATCTATAAAATGCTTTTTCTGCATCCAAATCAACTGCCACACTCATTTCTTCCCTCTTTTGGGCCAAATGAATTATGCTAAGTAACCGAGTTACATTATCTGCCGATTGTCTATTTTTAATAAATCCTGTTTGGTCCATGTGTATTGATTTTGTTAAGTATTTAGATAACCTATTAGATAAAATCTTTGCTATTATTTTATAGTCTGTGTTCAACAAAGGAATAGGTCTATATGATGTTGACTTTAAAAGATCTCTGTCTTTTTTTGGCAATACTATTAAAATAGCTGTCGAAAAAGATTCTGGAAGTTTATGCATTCTTTCCACTTGGTGTATTAGCTCCATAAAAGGAGCTAAAGTTAAATCTTTAAACTTTTTGTAAAATTCAGGTGGAAAACCATCTTCTCCTGGAGGTTTATTACTCTGAAGTGATCCGAGAGCTTCTTCGACCTCTTTTAATGTAAAAGGCATATCTAATCCCTTCTGTTCTTCCGAATTCAATTTTGGGAGAGTTATTTGTGATAAAAACCTTTCTATCTCAACAATATCATTTTGTGATTCTGATTGATACAGTTCAGAATTAAAAAAAATTAAAGTTTCATTGATTTCTAAAGGTTTATAAGTAATTTTATTTACACTTGTTCTAATTGCACTTATCGTTTTGGAAGCTTTGTCTGTTTTTAACAGCCAAGCAAGAATCTTGTGTGATCTTTCACCTAATTCGCAATATCTCTGTTTAGTTCTCATAATTGCTTTTTCTGTTCGGTATGTCTGAAGTGTATTATATTGTAGCTTCTTATTAACAAGTTGTCTTTGTTTTTCTTCTGTCATATATCTTTGAGATTCTTTTTCTAATTTTGTAATCTCTTTTTCCAATTAATCTATTTCTACCATATATTCCTTGTTAATTTTAGAAGTATAACATTATCTGGCCTCTCAAATATGCCTTCATCGCTTCCCATAATATATATTTATCATCAACTGAATGTGAGTTTGTATCTAAAAAAAACTGAATCTGTTTTTTCATAAAATCACAAAAATCTTGATGTTTTAATAATATTGAATTAAATCTCCATTGGTAAATCGATTCCTCTTTATCCATCATTATCATTGTCATTATCAAGGGGGAATGATCTGACAATATTCTTGCTTTATATTCCATATTTTTCATTCTGTCTTGAATATTCGCTGATAGTAGGAAAAAATCTATTGAATAAGTTTTATGTCTATTTGAATAAAATGAATAATCTCTTTCTCTTGGGGTAATTCTTCTCCATATATCAATCAAATTTAAATCTTTCATCAATGATAAAGTTAATTTTGCTACTTTTGGTTTTGTAACAACTTTTGTTCACCTATCTAAAACTGGGTCTAGACAAAAGTTAGAGACTCCACCTATTAATATTTTATCGTGTGCGTCAGCCAAATTCAAAAAAGCCTCTTGTATAAATTTTACATTGTTTTTATTTGGTGCATAAATATTCATAAGAGTCCATAGTTCTGAAAAGATTTGACAATGTATAATTACATACCTTCCCGCAGAACCAATTAATACATTTTGTATTTTAATTGGTAAAGTTTTGTTGACCAAAATTGCAACTCCCCTCGCTTTTGAATTAAATGAAGCTGCAATAACATTTCCGACCCAATCGCTCTTTAATTTCTGATGTTCTATCTCTGTTAAATGTGTTTCTTATATAAAAGCTATATCTATTTTCATTTTCTTAATGTATGTTAAAATTCTTTTTCTTTTCACCGGTCCATTAAGCCCATTAACATTAAAACTTTGAAAATTCAGTAAATTAGTCATTATTTTTAACGGGGTTACTCCAGTCTATAATAATACATAATATTTCAACTCTCATAGTACCTTAGGGGACTTATTTTAAAATTCTCCATGTTGCTATGTGTCTCCCCTCCAATCATCCAGGCAAAGAAAGAAAGATAAAAGAAAAATAGATTATAGAGGGAAAAAAATGAAAACCCCCCCTGTTAATGTTGTGAATGATAAAAAACACAACATTACCCCCCTTTGTTGTGCAGGTCATGGCAAACGTCATGATTACACACGTGAATCCCGTAGCGATCGATCCAAAGTTCCCACAGCTCCCCCGTAACATGAAAAAATATATGAGAAGAAAAAATAATATCACTACTCTCGAATAATATTTCTCAAATTTTTACCTTTCTCCCCCTGTATCATATAATTAAAAGTATATTTAAATATTCTTCTGTCCTTAATGTCCATCAATTCACTTCACTGTCCCGTCAGCAAATATTTGGGAGTTCTTGTGCAAACTCCTCTGCATCCCGATGATCAGTAAAAAATCTTCTTTTTCAGTCATCCAAAAAAATTATCAGTATTGCCGGCAATATAAATTTAAAACCCTTTTTCCATAAAACTTTTTTCACTGGATTAAATTCCTTCTTTCTCTTCAAAAGGTCATAACTTATATCAGGATAGAAAAGGACTGCTTTCCCTTCTATCATCAATGGCTCATTTCTCTTTCTGGCACATTGGGCAGCCGTCTTCGGGATCTCTTCTTTATCTTGATATCTTAGCATTTTATCAAGATTGCTCGTGCGTTTATATCAGGTTGAGGTTTTGCGGTTTTGGTCTTAAGGCTCTGTGGGCCCTTTCGATTTCAATCAACTGGGTTCCCTCTTCCATTTCCAAATTTTCCAGGATCCATTTTTGAAAAAATTTTATTGGATCCTCTCCCTCGATCCCTTCTTTAAGACCATCAATTTTAATATTATTTCGTCTACTAAAATTTTCAAGCACGTCTATTTTTTCCAACAGTCATTTTCTTTCTGATGTCCAGCCAAGAATATTATCTTCCATTTTATTCACTCTATCAATAGTGTCTCCCGTTATTTCTTCCAGCTTTTTAACTTTCTTGTCCATTTTCTCCTGTTTTTTCACCATTTTCATATTTTTAATATCTTCTTTTATTATTTTTAATGTTTTAAATTCTTTTAATTCATGCATTATTTGTGCCAAAGCTTCTCTTATGTCTCCAGAATATCTTCCACCTCCAACCTCTTCCTGGTCTTCTTTTACCTCCTCATCTTCATCTGTAAGTTCCAGAGAATCTGAATCCTCCTCGGGTTCATTTTCACTTCCGCTTCCAATCGTAGCTGGGATTTGTAGTTCAAATTTCTCATGTTTGCACATGCCCTTTCCTGCGCGCACGCGCAGTTCCTGTTGTTCCTTCTTGGAGACTGTTGATGTTGCCGCCGATTTCTGTTCTGTATCGCCGGAGGTGAGATGCACTTGAGTCCGAGGCTTCTTCATGGTGGCCGGTCCAGCTTGTACTGTCTTCAAAGTAGTAGTTTTCTTCTGCGTCTGTTTAGGAGGCATATCTAAGGAAAATCCTGAGTAGTTTAGACGTAGTTTTTAGAAAATATTTACTAACTTTTCTTCACTTAAACATTAATTTATTAGTTTTTTATGGGAGGGCTGGATTTCCACGTCTCGATCCTATGTCATCACGTGACGTCCCCCGCCCATTGCTTGATCAGACTCAGGGCTGGATCGAAGTGGCAGGGCCCAGGCCTGAGAGTGAAAAACGAACCAATGTTTGCCCATTGCTCGAGCAGACTCAGGGCCGGATCGAAGTGGCAGGGCCCAGGCCTGAGAGTGAAAAATGAACCAATGTTTGCCCATTGCTTGATCAGACTCAGGGCTGGATCGAAGTGGCAGGGCCCGGGCCTGAGAGTGAAAAATGAACCAATGTTTGCCCATTGCTTGATCAGACTCAGGGCTGGATCGAAGTGGCAGGGCCCAGGCCTGAAAGTGGAAACATGGACCAATGTTTGCCCATTGCTCGAGCAGACTCAGGGCTGGATCGAAGTAGCAGGGCCCAGGCCTGAGAGTGAAAAATGAACCAATGTTTGCCCATTGCTCGAGCAGATTCAGGGCCGGATCGAAGTGGCAGGGCCCAGGCCTGGGAGTGAAAAATGAACCAATGTTTGCCCATTGCTCGAGCAGACTCAGGGCTGGATCGAAGTGGCAGGGCCCAGGCCTGAGAACAACACACGACCTTGTTGTTTGGCCGGTTTAAGCAGTGAACCAGATTAAAAATACCAACGTGTCAAGGCTGAGGATAAAGGACAAGCAAACGTTCAGCTCACTACTCCATGAGGTTTACTCATCTCAATGCCGAAATGACTCTGTACTTATGGCTTTTGCAAACATTGACCATCACCTCAGCACTGAACTGCCCCATGGCTGTGGACTTACCTTCGGGGACTCTGCCGTTCACGTTCTGTGTGTTATTTGTTTACTTTTTATATTGTTCGTTCAATTTGTTCATTTCATTTGTATATTGGATGTTTGATCGCCTTTGTTGGGTGGGTTTTTCTTAATGGGCTCTTTTGAGTTTCTTCATTTTGTGGCTGCATACAAAAAAAATCTCTAGGTTGTATATAGTAGACATACTTTGGAAAGAAATGCATTTTGAGCTTTGAACTTCAAAACTGCAAATACAAAAGAAAAAGTAAATATATCATACTACTGCCAAGAATAGTGTCGTAATTCTGGGTGATGCTTCATAGCCTGGCTTACTGATGCAGCTTGTGAGCCATTTTTGTTGGGAAAGCACTGGAAAAGTAAACAGCCTAAAGAGCTCTGCAGGTCGGTGTGTTATCACCTCAGTGGGTTCTGGAAACTTCCACACAAGGCCACTACTAGAAGGGCAGGCTAATCGAGTGGGAAGGGTAGCCAAGGACTGCCCAGGAAAGGGGAGGCGATGAGATTTTTTTCAAAATGCTGTCTTCTAGAAAATCTTGAGGGAGGAATAGAGTACGAGAGTAAAACAAAAATCCTGCCTCACAAAGGTGGGACTGTATCTGTTAATTACTGCATAGTTATTGATTGTTCAGAATCAGGCTCTTGATCATTGACATGCTGCATGTCTTGAAATTGGTTACTTTGTGATAGCAGTGCATAAAAAAACTATGAATTCCTATCATATATACTTGTGTAGTCTTCAGGCTCTGTGGTAGTAATGAGAAGAGGGCGTGTCCTGGGTGGTCGTGCCACCTTTCTGCAGTATCATGTTTTGAAGGTGGCCTCGATCAGGGGAGGCTCGTGCCCATAATGGAGTTCAAAATGCCCAAAGTAGAAGTGACAATTCTTTGCCTTCAACTCTTACTATCTGCTTCATCCACACTCATGGACAGGTTTCTGGTATCTGCTCAGAATATATTGGGGAGGGTGGGGTGGTCTTGCAGCCAAAAATAGGAAACCCCTTATCATTATTGCACAGCGTCTCATATACCGGGGTGATTGATATGTCTGTGGCCTAAGGTAGAAGGAGTCAGTTTTAGAAAACCTAGCACATTTATTTTTCAATATAGTCCCCTCCTACATTTACACACTTAGTCCAGTGGTCATGGAGCATACAGATCTGGGACCTCCAGAAAGTGTCCACAGATGGGTGATATGTTTGTGGCCTAAGGTAGAAGGAATTGAGTTATTAACTTCAAACTTTCTGCATAATCACTCAAAGAGTTGAACTGCATGTGCATGTAACAAGAGTTGTATAACTCATCTCCTTCTACCTTAGGCCACAAATTTATCAATCACCCATCTGTGGACACTTTCTAGAGGTCCCAGATCTGTATGCTCCACGACCGCTGGACTAGATGTGTAAATGTAGGAGGGGGCTATGTTGAAAAATAAATTGACTCCTTCTACCTTAGGCCACGAACTTATCAATCACCCCTCATACGATAAATTATTTCTGGTACGTGGGCACCCTTGCAACAACAAGAATACAACCCACAGCGTGAGCAACACTGGGAAAGAATGACCTCTCATACACAGCCATGGAGAGACAGAGCACAAAAACAGGCCCTTCAGCCCATCAAGTCCAAGCCAAGCATTGAGCACCCATTGGTAAACTAACCCAACCTTCACACATTTCATTCTCTTTCATTCTCATCAATCGAGCCCTTTCATTCTATCTACCTGAACTCTAAGAGCAATTAACCTGCCAAAATACGCACCCTTGGGATGTGGGGGGAAACCACAATGTACAGAGGAAGCCCACAGAATTAGTTTTAGTGACTTACAGCAACGTAACAGCCCTAGTGCACGTGTCCAATTGACTTACTAATCCATACAGCAGGTTATACAAACACTTCAAAAGCACAAGTCCCAAAGGGAAATCACAGCACCCAGGGAAAACCTATGCGGTCACAGGGAGAACATACAACAGTGGTGGAAAATCAAACCATTGGCACTGCAATAGCATAGCAGAGACCATTATGCTACCGGGCCACCCCCTAATGTGGTTCACATGGAATCATGCAAACTCCACATAGACAGCATTGGAAGTCATAATGGAATTAGGTCACCGGCAGTGGCTCCATCTGTTGCTGTAGGATCTGCTACATCCCCCCATTCACTGGGACATCGGAATCTCTGCCAGTGGCGGGGTGAGCGGCCTAGACCAAACACTACTACTGAAATGCCAGGGGCCCTCAAGCATGCGGCAGAGCACCATCGGTGGGGGGAAAGGAACTGTCCTTGTCTCCGGTCGATACACTTCATGTCCCGACTTGTCATTAGTTCTTTCCCCTGACAGATGCTGAGCCCCTCCAGCCTCGTGTTTTTGTTTTCTCGATCCAGCTTCCACCATGTCACGTCTCCTCCCTCACGGCCTTCAGCAGCCCAGCTTGGCATCCACTGAACCTCTGGGATGTTCCTGGGAGATAAATGATGCTGCTAATTAAGCAGTTTCTCTGCACCCAGTGGTCACTTTATTAGGGTACCTCAGAAACTGCTGACCTCCTGGGATTTTCATGCACCGCATTCTCTGGAGTTTACAGAGAATGGTGCGGAAAAAAAACATTCCAGTGAACAGCAGTTCTGTGGGTGTAAGTACCTTGTTAATGAGAGCGGTCAGAGGAGATCAAAATTTTCAAAAGGTCAAAGTAAATTTGTCACCAAAGTTCATGCACTACGTGTTACTGTACAGAACCCTGGCATTCATTATCTTGAGGGCAATCACAGCGACTGCAAGAAACACGATAAAATCAACGAAAGACCACACCCAAGAGGATGGACAAGCGACCAGCGTGCAAGACGAAAATCAAACTGTGCGAATACTAGAAGAAAGAGCAGAAACAAAAGAAAAAAGATAAAAATGAGATTGGAGCCGGACTGATTTGAGGTGACAGGCAAGAAGGTGACAGAAACTCAAGCAACCACACGTTACAGACAATGGTGTGAAGAGCTCCTCTGACACACCGCATGTCAGACCTCAAAGCCGGTGGGTTACAGCAGCAAGCGTTCACTCAGCGGCCACCTTGCTAGGTACGAGGTACGTAATAGCATGGCCCCTGAGAACATAAGCAAGTGCGTATACGCATGCAAATACAGACAGTACACGTGCCCACACTCACATCCGTCGGCACAAGAGATTCTCCGGGTGCTGGACACTTCGAGCAACACAGGCAAACAAGCAAACACATAAATAAAGAAATAAAATGCTGTTGGAATTCTGCAAGGCAGGCGGTCCCTCCAGAGGGGAATAAACAGTCAATGTCTCAAGCCGAGACCCTTCATCTGGACAGTACCTTTTCCTCCACAGATGCTGCCTGACGTGCTGAGTTGCTCCAGTTTTTTGTGTGTGTCACAAGCACACATTCACTCACACAAAACCAAATTACTCACACGTATATACCACACACACATATACTCATGCATGCACACACACACAAACAACTTGTGACTGACTGTTTCTCCAAATCCACACCCCGCCCCTTACAGAACTTTAGCTCCTGACTCTGCAAAGAGGGAAAAGCACTCTGTTCACTGTACAGCCATGGGGCCGCAGGTGCAGATGGGTTGCCACATCTCTTTTAATTCTTACATCAAAGACACCTAGATCAGCACACAAAGGAAAAAAGATGCTGGAGAAACTCAGCAGGTCAGGCAGCTTCAGTGGAGGGGAATAAACTGTCGACATTTTGGACTGAGGCCCTTCATCGGGCCTGAAAGGAAAGGGGACAGAAGCCCAACGAAAGGATGCAGGGGGCAGGTGATAGGTGAATCTCAGTGAGGGGGTGCAGGAGGGTGGGGAAGGGGGAAATGAGAGAAGCTGGGAGGCGATAGGTGGAAGAGGCACAGCACTGATGAAGGAGGAATTGGATAGGGGAAGAGAGCAGAAATGGGAATAAAGGGAGGGAGAAGGGGAACCAGAGTGAGTAGGGTAGTGAGGGCAAGGAAGGGTAAAGAGAAGGGCTAACAGAGCCACAGAGTTATCGGAAAACAGAGGATCGGGCAGGGGGCAGAGGGAAGTGGAAGTCAGAAATATCTTTTTTTTGGGTGCGGAGGTTGGCTGGGGATCTGGAACTTGAATTGGTCGATTATTGTCACGCATGCAGTGAAAGGCTCCAGTGCACGCCATCCAGAAAGATCACAATTACAATGAGGTGGTAAAAGAGAATGCAGAATGTAGTGGCAGAGTAACAGGGAAGGGAAAGTGCAGTCAGGCAGACAGTGTAAAGGAAATGGAGGGACCCGACATTTTGTTGAACGTCCTGTTGTCATTCCTGATGGCTCCAATCACTCTCAGCACAAGCTGTAATCTAGAAACAGTCACAACTCTGTTGCAACTGCCCAGTCTCTGCTACACAACCAAAATTATTGAAAGCATAAACGATACCTCAACTTCATCAATGTTTTGATGCATGGTGGCAATGAAATGAAGTAGCACGGTCTCTGTCACCCCTTCACTGCTTATCCTCTCTGCCTTTGGCTCTGTTTTCAGTTTCAATTTCCTGGCTGCGTAACATTTGAAATGGGTTGGAGTTTTGGTGCATAAATTAAAGGTGGAGCTACTTGTTTTGTGTGTGACTGACATCTCAGTCTCTGACCGGCTGGAACGTTGTTATCCCTTTGAATTATGTTTATTTTTGCAACAGCAGTAGTTGATTTTAATTTGGATATCTGCCTAGGTATTAAAATAAAATCCTGAGCAACACACAGAGAGCTAGAGGAACTCAGTGGTTCAAGAACAACGATTTCTCTAACTTCCAATAACTCCCTTACCCCTTCCCTCTTGTCCCATTTCCCATTCTGTCTCCCCTCTTACCTCTCACCCCCCCCCCCGGTGCCCCTCCTCCTTCCCCTTCTCCGATGGTCCACTCTCCTCTCCTGTCAGATTCCTCCTTCTTCAGCTTTTTATCTTTTCTACCTATCATCTTCTCCCTTCACCCCCCCTCTCCCCCACCACCTGTCTTCACCTATCACCTGCACGCAGGAGGTATTGCAGATGTTGGAAATCCAGAGGAATCAACCTCCTCTGTCTCCCTTCTTATTCCAGCTCCATCCCCCTTCCTTTCCAGTCCTGATGAAGGATCTTGGCCTGAAACGTCAACCGTTCATTCCCCTCCATAGATGCTGCCTGACCTGCTGAGCTCCTCCAGCACATTGTGTGTATCACCTTCTAGCTTGTCCTCCTTCCCCTCCTCCTACCTTCTTACTCTGCTTCATGTCCCTTCATTTTCAATCCTGATGAAGGGTCTCGACTCCTTATTCCCCTCCATAGATGCTGCCTGACCTGCTGAGCTCCTCCAGCACATTGTGTGTATCACCTTCTAGCTTGTCCTCCTTCCCCTCCTCCTACCTTCTTACTCTGCTTCATGTCCCTTCATTTTCAATCCTGATGAAGGGTCTCGACTCCTTATTCCTCTCCATAGATGCTGCCTGACCGGCTGAGTTCCTCCAGCATGTTGTTTGCTTTACTCTGGAATTCCGGCATCTGCAGAAGTTTTTGGGTTTATCTATGGAGGGAAATGGATAGCCGACATTTCCCACCAAGGCCCTGAATCAGGGTTCCAACCATCTCAATCTAACTTTACCTCAGAGGTGGAAAAATAAGGGCCCAGGGTAGGAAATCTTCTAAACTTCAAGGAAAGTTCATTATCTAGGTACGCCGTTACCATATACTGCCTCGAGACTCATTTTCTTGCAGGATTTAGAGGGAAATGGAGAAATACTATAGAATACTATACTATAGCAATCTTTACATAAACAGACACTTAGGCCTATTTTGTAGTCCTTTCTGTTCCTGGGCATTGATGTTTCCATACCAGGGCATGATACAAGAAGCTAGGATGCTTACCACTGACATAAATTTATAAGTAGATACCCTGTAATGCCTTCGTTATGATGACACTTAGATGCTGGTCCCAGGACAGATCCCCTAATATTCTACGTCAAGGGGTTTCTTTCTTTCTTTTTAAATCTTTTTATTGATTTTCAAACGAAGCATAGAAACACAGAGAGATTGGGAACACACAGTTAATAAAGCAGTATATACAAGTATAAACTATTGATAACACAGATGTACAATCTCCCAAACTCATACTGTATTTACATAGTAGAAAGAAAAAACCCCAAATTGAAGGGATTTAAAGCTACTGAACCTTTCCACCTCCGATCGCCTGATGAGGACTGACTCATGGACCTCTGGCCTCTTCCCCCTGTAGCTGATAATCAGCTCTTTGGTTTTGCTGATGTGAGTGAGAGGTTGTTCTTCTAGCACCACTCAACCAGACTTTCAATCTCCTTTCTATTTTCTGATTCGCCTCCAACTTTGGCCAACAACAGTGCTGTCATCAGAAAACTTAAATATGACATTGTCAAGTACTCGAGGACATGAACTTAAGGCGAGGAGGATGAGTTGAAAGGAGATGTGTGGAGCACTTTTCTTTATAAGCACTAAGAGGGTGTGTGCCTGAAAGGAGCAGCCTGGGAGAGCGGTAGCAACATATAGGATCTCAGCATTGAAGAGAGACATGAAGGGACTGCAGACAATGGAATCTACAGCCACCAACAATCTACTGGAGGAAATCAGAAGATCTAGCAGTGCTTGTGAGCAAAGAAACTTCCAACATTTCCAGTCAAAATCTTGCACCAGGACTTTGTGGTGTTTCAGAGGCTGCCAGGACACACATGAATATGTGGAGAGTGGATCATGGGTAGGCAGAACAGAATTAGTTTAAAATGACACATTGGTCGGCACAGACATTGTGGGCCGAGCTTCCCCGTACTTTACTGTTCCATGTGTCACACGCGTTGTTCATGATCAAGCATACGTTCTGTAAAACCCTACAAGTCATCTTGAGCTGGATAAAGTAGAGTCAGAAACCAATACAGCTCAGATACAGGCCCTTCAGCCCAAGTCCATGCCGACAGTTGTGCTCACCCAGTTTCCTGCTGGCTCATATCCTACTGAGCTCCAATCTATTCAGTGCTTCTCAACTGATGCTATTGTACCTGCCTGAACCACTTCTTCTGGCAGACTCCCTACCTCATCCCAAATTAATCCCACTAGTTCTGGACTCCCCTAGCCTGGGGAAAAGGTTCTTACAATCCATCTTATCTATGCCCCTCCTAATTTTAAACATTTCTATAAAGTTATAAAGTATAAAGTCAAAGATTCAAAGCACTATTGGAGTACCGCGCAGTTGCAACAGGAACGTTCCCGCGCAGGTCTGACAAAGAGCGTGAAAAAGCACCAAGTTTTTCGATGGAGGTCATTGACTGGAGTACTGTGCAGATGCAACAGGAGCATTCCCATCCAGGTCCAACATAGATTTTCAATGGGAAACCCAGTCCCTATAAGAGAGAGGTACTGCCTAGCAGAGTGGTTCTCATAGGACCGGTCGTCATCAGAGTAGTCTGAGTCAGAGTAAGAAGGCTTTGGCTCAGCAGGGCCTCCACGAGAACTATAAGAATGTAAGAACATAAGAAATAGGAGCAGGAGTAGGCCATCCGGCCCATCGAGCCTGCCCTGCCATTCAGTAAGATCACGGCTGATCTGTCTGTAAACTCAACTCCATCTGCCTACCTTCCTTTTCCCCATAACCCTTAATTCCCCTTACTATGTAAAAACCTATCTAACTGTTTCTTAAATATACTTAGTGAAGAAGCCTCAACTGTTTCCCTGGGCAGAGAATTCCACAGATTCACCACTCTCTGGGAAAAACAGTTTCTTCTCATCTCCAACCTAAATCTTCTCCCCTGAATCTTGAGGCAATGTCCCCTAGTTCTAGTCTCACCTACCAATGGAAACAACTTCCCTGCTTCTATCTTATCTATCCCTTTCAAAATGTTGTATGTTTCTATAAGATTTCCTCTCATTCTTCTGAACTCCAGAGAGTATAGTCCCAGGCGACTCAATCGCTCCTCATAGGTTAACCCCGTCATCCCTGGAATCAACCTGGTTAACCTCCTCTGCACTGCCTCCAAAGCCAGTATATCCTTCCTCAAGTATGGAGACCAGAACTGCACACAGTACTCCAGGTGCGGCCTCACCTGTACCCTGTATAGTTGCAGCATGACCTCCCTGCTCTTGAATTCAATCCCTCTGGCAATGAAGGCCAACATTCCGTTTGGCTTCTTAATAACCTGTTGTACCTGCAAGCCAACATTTTGCGATTCATGAACAAGCACTCCCAAGTCCCTCTGCACAACAGCATGCTGCGATCTTTCACCATTTAAATAATAATCTGCTCTTCTATTATTCCTTCCAAAGTGGATGATCTCACATTTACCAACATTGTATTCCATCTGCCAGACCTTGGCCCACTCACTTAACCTATCTATATCCCTCTATGCTTTCCCCATCCTCTGTACAATTTGCTTTTCCACTCAGTTGAGTGTCATCAGCAAATTTTGCCTCACTACACTCAGTCCCCTCTTCCAAATCATCAATGTAAATGGTGAACAGCTGCGGGCCCAGCACTGACCCCTTTGGCACCACACTCACCACTGACTGCCAACTGGAGAAACGGGGATGGGAACCCACACAGAAATGAAGAGGGAAGTGGTGCAGAGACCAAAGCTAAAGATAGTGAAGAAAGGAGTAAGAGTAGAATGCATAAAAGTAAAAAGCAAAAATCGCATAGGTCACTAGATTCTAAAAGGACAATGAGTATAAGGGCACTTTATCTAAATGCCCGTAGTATTAGAAACAAGGTTAGTGAACTTGTTGCACAGATCAGTACCAAGGCATATGATTTAGTGGCCATTACAGAAAGCTGGTTGCAAGGTGGAGATAACTGGGAATTAAATATCCAAGGGTATCAGGTAATACGGAAAGATAGGCAGGGTGATGCTCTTGATTAAGGATGAGATTAGGGTGATTGTGAGAGACAGCTCAAGATCTATGGAGCAGAATTTTGAATCCATCTGGGTAGGGATTAAGAATAGTAAAGGGAAAAAATCACTGGTGGGAGTTGTCTATAGGCTACCTAATAAAAGTACTGCAGTGGCAGAGGTGATTAACCAAGAAATAACTGAGGCTTGTAAGAACAGAACAGCAGTTGTCATGGGGGATTTTAACTTCCACATAGATTGGGTGAATCAGGTTGGTCAAGGAAGCCTTGAGGAGGACTTTATAGAATGCATCTGTGATGGCTTTCTTGAGCAGCATCTTAGTGAACCTACAAGGGAAAATGCTTTCTTGGATCTGGTCCTGTGCAATGTGACAGGTAAGATTAACGATCTTGTAATCAGGGATCCTGTTGGAAAGAGTGATCATAGTATGATTGAATTTTGCATACAGATGGAGGATGAATTAGTTAGATCTAAACTGGTGTACTATGCTTGAACAAGGGAGACTACAACGGGATGAGGGAGGGGTTGGCTAATGTGGATTGGGAGCACAGGTTATTTGGTAGCACTGTTGAGGAACAGTGGAATATTTCCAAAGAGATTTTTCACAGTGCTCGACAAAAGTATATTCTAGTCAAGAGTAAGGACAGTAAGTGTGGGGAGAGCCAGCCTTGGATAACTAAGGAAGTAAAAGATAGAATCAAATTAAAAGCTCATGTGTACAAAGTGGGAGACAGGAGGATTGGAAAACCTTAAAAAGCAACAGAGAACAACTAAATAAGAAATAAGGAAAGGAAGATAGAGTATGAAAGTAAATTAGCACAAAATATAAAAACAGATATCAAAGGCTTTTATAAATATATAAAGTGGAAGAGGGTGGCCAAAATCACCTGACTCTGGTGGAGTCTCGGCGGGTTCAGTCCTTATTTCTTATTCAGATCTAGAGAGAATGTCTACAAAACCAATGTTCTGTTCTGGGTGTCAGATGTGGGATTTCCAGCCTCCCCAGTGCCCACATCTGCGCCAGGTGCATCGAGATGCAGCTCCTTAAAGACCGTGTCAGGAAATGGAGCTGCAGCTCGATGACCTTCGGCCTGTTAGGGGAAGTGAGGCAGTGATAGCTACAGGGAGGTAGTCACCCCAAGGCTACGGGAGAGGGAAAGGGGAACTTCAGGAACTTCAGATAGTGGAGAGCACCCCTGTGGTCTACCCCTCAACAGTAAGTACTGCGGGGGGGTGGGGGGAATGACCTACCTGGAGGAAGCAACAGTAGCCATGCCTCTGGCACTGTGGCCTAGAAAGGTCGGGAACTGAAGAGGATGGCAGCAGTTATAGGGAACTCTATAGCCAGTGGGACAGGTAGGTGATTGTGTAGATGCGAAAAAGAAACATGGCTGGCAGTTTGCTTCCCAGATGTTTCTGGACACATGCACAATATGCTGAAAAGGGAGGGCGAGCAGCCAGAAGTCCTGGTACATATTGGTACCAAGGACATAGGAAGGAAAAGGGAGCAGGTCCTGAAAAAAAATACAGGGAGTCAGGAAGGAAGCTGAGAAGCAGGACCTCAAGGGTAGTAATCTCAGGATTACTGCCCGTACCAGGCGCCAGTGAGGATAGGAATAGAATGAGGTGGCAGATAAATGCATGGCTTAAGAATTGGAGTGGGGGCATTGATTCAGATTTCTGGATAACTGGGACCTCTTCTGGGGCAGGTGGGACCTGTACAAAAGGGACAGGTTGCACTTGAATCTGAGGGGGATCAATATTCTTGCGGGCAGATTTACTAGAGCTGGCGGGAGTGGTTTAAACTAATATGGCCGGGGGATGGGAACCAGTCTGATAGAGCTGAGGATGAGTCAGCAGGTTTACACGTAGATGATGGGTATAATTTGAACGTAAGGAAGGACAAACCAGTGACTGGGTACAAATGCAGACAGAGCAAAGAGTTAAATTATAGTACAGAAACAAAATTCGCAAGGGCAAAGAATGCAGAAGTGCTGTATTTAAATGTGCATAGCTTTCAGAGTAAGGTGAACGAACTTGTGGAACAAATACAGATTGGTTGGTATGACGTTGTGGGCGTCACTGAGTTGTGGCTGAAACAAGGCCATAGTTGGGAGCCTAATATCAAAGGATATACTTTGTATAGAAAGGACAGGCAGGAAGGCAGAGGCAATGGTGTGGCTTTGTTGGTAAGAGATGGAATTACATCCTTAGAAAGAGGTGACATAGGGCCAGAGAAAGTTGAATTTTTGTGAGTGGAATTAAGAAATTGCAAGGGTAAAAACAAAATTATGGGAATCATATACAGGCCTCCAGATTGTAGCCAAGATGTGAAATTGCAAAGGGAGCTGGTAAAGGCATGTAGTAATGGTAATGACACAATTATAATGGGGGACTTCAATATGCTAGGCGAATGGGAAAATCAGATTGGGGTCGGATTGCAAGAGAGGGAATTTGTTGAGTGCCTACAAGATGGCTTCTTAGACCAGCTTGTGATTAAACCTCTCGGGGAAATGATATCTTAGATTGGGTGATGTGTAATAACCCAGATCTTATTAGCAAGCTTAACGTAAGTGAACTCTTAGGAGGCAGGTAGTATGGTGGAGCAGACTCAATGGGCTGAATGGCCTAAATCAGCACCTATGTCTCAAGTTCTAATTATTATCAAAGTATGTATGGAGTATACAACCCTGAAATTCATCTTCCCCACAGGCAGCCACGAATCAAAGAAACACCATTCAAAGGAAAACATCAAACCACCTCCCCCCCAACGCCAAAAAAAAACAGATGGCAACAACAAAAAAGGCAAAAAAACACGGAAGATAAAACATAAAATCAAGGTGTCTTACATTCTAAGGAATAAAAACCTAGCCTGGCCAACCTCTCTCTACACCTCAAGCCTTCCAATCCCGGCAAAGTTATGATCAGTCTGGCATAGCCAGTCCCACCCCAGCTGGAATCCAAACACCGCGACAGAATACAAATCCGACCTGACCCAGAAATGTCAGGTTGCCCTCCTGAACAGTCAGAAAGTCCAGGGGCGGATTTCATCCATCAGGAATGCAAGAACGCTGCCCTGCTTATTCTGCACTTTGACACTGTGCTCCAACCCAGATCTCTGGGTTTTTTACACTGACAGGTTCAAACCATGACCTGCACCTGATGTCCCATCTCCAATCCCCTGCAATTTCTCCACACTCGTGATGACGCAGTCCTGCTGTGGCGAGGGAAGGAGCCAAGTAGGTAAATGACATTTTTAAAATGCAAAACAAAATGACTGCAGGCGCTGGAAGTCTGAAATAGAAGGAAAGGACGGGTACTCAGCAGGTCAGGCAGCAGCTTTTCAGATCACTGAAGAACGGCGATTGCCCTGAAATGTTAAGACTCTCCACAGGTGCTGCCTCATTTACTGAGTAATCCTGGTATTTTCTGCTTTGTTTTATATTTTGTAGGCATAGGGTGCCTCAGTGGCATAGTGGTTAATGCCACGCCGCTGTTATCACTTGGGATGTTCCAGAGCTCAGAGTTCAATTTTGGCGCCAAATGTAAAGAGTTTGTACGTTCTCCCCAGGTGGGACTCCTCCGAGTGCTCTGGTTTCCTCCCAAATTCCAAAAAAGTACCCGTTAGTAAGTTAATTGGTCATTGTAAATTGTGCTGTGATTTAGGCTAGGGTGAAATAGATGGGTTGCTAGGCAGCAGGGCCTGTTAGGCCGGTAGGGCCTGTTAGGCCGGTAGGGCCTGTTAGGCCGGTAGGGCCTGTTCCACTCTGTAACGATAAAGTTAAATAAGCAAGTAAATGCATAATCAGAAACAAGAAAAAAAATCTGCAGATGCTGGAAATCTGAACAACACACACAAAATTCTGGATGACCTCAGCAGGCCAGGCAGCATCTATGGAAAGAAGTACAGTTGAAACCCTTCGGCAGGACTGGAGAAAAATGCTGAGGAGTAGATTTAAAAGGTGGGGGAGGGGGGAGGGGAGAAACACAAGGTGATAGATGATAGGGCACAGAATCACCTGCCATCAAGGACACAGACACAGAAAGGTGCTGGAAAAAGGCCAACTACGTCACAAAGGATCTCACCCACCCTGTTCATGGACTGTTTGTTCCGCTCCAAACAGGGAAGAGGCCTCACAGCTTCTATCCTTCCCACGAGGCTCAAAAATAGTTACTTCCCCCAAACCGTCAGGCTGATCTAACCCTCACCCACCCCATCACATCTCATCTCACCTACATATACATCACCTAGCGTTACTTTATGTGTGCACTATCAGTCCATGTTACTCATACAGTGTTTTATAAGATTGCTATCTACTATGCTTCTTATCTTATTCTTTGTATTTATTGTCCTCTTTATGTTGCATTGGATCCAGAGTAACAATCACTTTGTTCTCATTGACACTCGTGTACTGACAATAATCAATTTTGAATCACAACAGAGGCTTTTCCCGAGCTAGAAATGCCCAATACCAGGGAACATGGCTGTAAGGTGAAATGGCAAACACTTAGAGGAATTGTACAGATTAAGTTTATTTTACACAGAGAGTGGAAGGAGCCCAGGAACCATTGCCAGGAAAGCAGTGGAAGCAGATTTGATCGTGGTATTTAGACAGACACATAGAAACCCAGGACTGGAGGAATACGGATAATGTGTAGGTAGAGGGGTTTGGGTTGGTTTAATTTGGCTTCATGGTCGACACTGACATTGTGGGCTGAAGGGCCTGTTTCTATGTTGCTGTACGTTCTGTAAAGATCTTTAAATAAATGGAGCTCTGTATTAAAATGCTATAAAACAAATTAAGCCTAAAACAGTGCTCTCTGAGCAGACCCTGCTTAAGCAATGTTGTGTTTAAACCTTGCGGAATAAGAAAGTCAAGACTCTAAATGACACTGTAGATTAGGATGGAATACGTTTATTAAATGTACTACACTTTACATACGGAGTATAGTGCTTCCAAAAAAAGAGCAACAAAACTCTTGTTAAAAACCAGAAAATAAAACAAAGGGGGATTTGAGTCACTCGAAGAACCATGGCGTTGAACAAGTGACATTTGTGACTGAATTTGGGGTAATTAGAGAAGGGGTACAATTCAGGGTCTCCCTGCCCTGCCATATGCTTCTGGGACAGCAGGGATGTCAAGTCCCAGTGCTGCCTTTGCCAAACTCCCCCAATGCATTGGGAGGGGCAACGCGAGTGCCGAGTATCCTTATCCAGACCAACATCCTCCGTGTAACAACTCAATCAGCTCCACGGATGGGTCGCGTCGTTTGAGCCCTGACTCCAGACTTCCACATCTGGCAGTCTGTTGCTGCCCAGGCCATGGGGAAGGGTTGCATGTGGACACAGCAAGTGACTTGCCTCAAGGAAAGTGACATCCTCACCTATTCTGATCTACCCAGATCCTCCTACACTCAACCCAGTCCCTGTGAACCTGTTTCCCCCTCCTCCCCCATTCTATCCAGCCCTTACCCCACACTACCTCTCCCACCGTCTGCCCTCCCCTTCTACTCAATCTGCCTCTCCCACTTCCTGCACTCGGATCCATCCTCTCCTATCAGCCTCCATCATCTGCAGCCCTTTGTCACCTCCGCCCATCACTTTTCCACCCTCCCCTCCTCTATCTGCCTCACCCAGATCCATCTATCACTTGCTCCACCCCTCCCCTCGCCTCCTTATACCATCCCCCCCTCCAACTTGTCCGTCCATTTCCCCTGACAGATGCTACTTGACACAAGGCAATGTTGCAGCTCTATAACGCTCAGGTCAGTCCACACTCGGAGTTCAGCTCTGGTTGCCTCATTTTATGAAAGGTGTGGAAGCTTTAGAGAGGGTGTAGAGGAGACTTACCAGGGTGCTGCCTGGATTAGAGAGCATGTTTTATGATGAAAGGTTGAGCGAGCAAAGGATTTCCTCTTTGGAGTTGTGGAGGAGATGATAGAGGTGTTCAAGAGGATGAGAGGAATAGACAGAATAGATAGCCAATGCCCTTTCCCGGGGCAGCAGTGGTTAATACAAGAGGGCAGAGTTTTAAAGTGATTGGAGAATTCCAGT
The DNA here is from genome assembly GCF_030144855.1 of Hypanus sabinus. NCBI lineage: Eukaryota > Metazoa > Chordata > Chondrichthyes > Myliobatiformes > Dasyatidae > Hypanus > Hypanus sabinus. The sequence continues at coordinate 68,544,482 of NC_082721.1, read as the reverse complement.
CATAAGGAGAGATTGAATAGTTGGGGTGGTTTCAGCCCATCTAGTCCATGTCAGACTGTTATGCCGACTCATCCAATCGACCCACATCTGGAGCATAGCCCTCCACACACCCCCCCGCCATCCATGTCCGTGTCCAAACTTCGCTTGAATGTTGCAATCAAATCCGCACCCACTCATTCCACAAGAGGGAAAGGGGCGCAATTGTTTTCACAGCAGATGGTGGGAGTCTGGAAAGTGCCACATATAGAGGTGTTGGGGATAGATGCTTGAAAAATACTTGAACAGCCGAAGCATAGAAGGCCCTCAGCCATGGACATATTGCAACTAAATGAAATCAGTGTAGATAGGTAGGACATGATGGGTTGAAGGGCCTGTTTTGTGCTCTATCATTGTGGAAAATTCTGAAACCCACGAAGAGATACATCCTCTTACCATTTACCCTCTTAGAATTGTGTAATAATGTCACCTCTCATTCTTCTAAACTGTGCCAGACCTTCCAATTCCACACCCTTATTTCCTTCAGGAAGTCCGGATTCCAGTCCCACCGAAGGACCAAAACAAGGGTCCGGCCACTCCATTGGTCTGCTCTTGGGATGGCGGGAAGGTCCACACTTCCGCAGCTCTCAGACTGTGAGGGTTAAATCCCAGGTAACGCAACAGTCCCCTCTTGAGTAACTGGAGATATTTACTCCCGGGAGGAAAGCAAACGTAACTTTTTGACCTTTTAGTTAGATGCATTTATTGCAGTTTTTACACGTTCCATTTTTAAAACATTTTAAATTTCTGAGGATTATTGACTATCTCTGATATTTAATGAGTGAGGAGGTGGGATCTTGCCAGCTGTCAGACCCGGAACCTGAGAGCAGCCAGCTTGCCTGTAGTGAGCTGGGACCAGGACTACTCCTGGTACAGAGAGGCAAGCCAAAATGAGCAGTCATTTGGTACAGCGGAAGATCTTCCCCCACTGCTTTTCTCAGGATATATTCCCAAGTTCAACTCCTGTGCTGTCCGTAAGGACGTTTTCCCAATGATCGCGTGGTCCGCTGGAATCCTCCTATAGTCCAAGGATGTACTGGTCAGTCGGTTGACTGGTCACTGTAAATTGTCCTGCGATTAGGCTAGGAGTAAATTGATGGATTGTTGGGTGGCGCTGGAAGGGGCTGTTCCACGTTGTATATATAAATAAACAGAAGTTAACTTACAAATAGCTCCCTGTGCAAATGTTGTGATTGTAAACAAACCACTTGAGAACCAGAGTGTGAAGTTTCCTACAGCTTTATTTGGAAGTTTATCCACCTCAGAACCTGTACTTCTTGCATACAAAAGACGTGACTTAAAATACTTTTCTGTACAGATTAAAGCTACATTTTTTTTGTAAAAAGTCTTGAAGTATTATAAAATGCCTAGAAAATCCTTCTAAGAATAAACTGCCAAGTACATTGGCTGTGTTTCTGTGTGATATATGACTAATAGGAAATAAACTTTTTTATTTTGAGTACATAAAACATTTCAAACAACGAAGTACTTTTGAAATGAGTAAATGTTTTTTTTGTTCTTCAGTTTGATTTATTTACAGTTTGTTGTCTTTTTTTAAAAAAAATCAGTTAATGCTATAAATGTACATTCTACTGTTTTGAGTTGTGTTTTCTGACCAAGAATATTGAGAAAAAATATATAATATATATATATAGGTCCTTCATAATTTCAGTCCTCTGGCAGGAAGTAACACAGCTGTCTGGTGCTCTCCCTCTTTCATGAGCTTTGCAAGAATTAAATAAGAGAATCCGAGTGATTTTGAATTAGCTTTACCTTGTCTGTTCCATCCACGATAGGAAGCAAAGTAACCATTATCTCTCTTCCTCATACCCTGCACCTCTCCTGACCCCTAGGGCTTAATATCTCTAGATTACCCTCCACACCTACAAGCCTCAACACGATATCTCTCACGCCTCATCCCACCTGACTCATCTTCTGCCTCTTCTCCTTCTCTAGGTTTGGCTGCTCATTCCCCAGTTCTACATGCCCAGGCCTATCTACTATTGTTAAAAAAAAGGATTTTATAAAAAATGTTTCTACCCTCTTCTTTTTGGTTATGTGTTAGTAGTCAATGAACCCCAGCCAACAACAGGACGGTCTGCTGAGTTCAGATAACAGTTTCCTCCATGTCTACCACAAGAAAGCACTACCCTTCTCCTTCCTCTTGTGGTTACAACTGTACAGCTTGTCAACACATTTGGGATGGGGACACTTGACCCAATGAGTCCAAGATTTAAAACAAACCAAAAGCGCAAGGGGAAACTTTCCTCCATCCACCTCATCACACCCTAAGCCAATTGATGTGAAGGTTCAAACTCAGATCCTGCATCTCCTCCAACTGGGGTTCTTCTAGGGCGGCTCTCTGGCCCCAGGTCGCCAAAGGGTGACCCTGGTCTGGGTAAGAAGCTCTTCCTTTTTATAGCATCTGCCAGTATTGCGAAATATAAGGGGGGAGTTAGAAAAAAGATTTTGCTCTGGATTAACCAGTAGGGCTCTGAATTAAATTAGAATAAGACAACACCATGAATTCACTTTAATACATACAACTTTCTTTGCACTCTAACTTGTGCCCCTTTGCCCAGGCTCGTGAAGAGAGTAGTTTTGACTTCCCGACTTAGTTCGGGGATAGGCTGCATGCACAGAACAGATCTGAAGAACTGACAGAGAAACCAAACGGCTATGATCAAATGGTGGAGCAGAACTGATGGGCCAAATGGCTTAATTCTGCTCCAAAGACAAACCCTGGTTTTTAACCACTCGCTGATCCTATCAAATTAAAATCTGGGCACTCATACTGTCAGAGATTCAGTAGTGGGAATTTGAATCAACAGGGAAAATTCAGGTGCTCTACTGTAATAACATCTGTCACTGGATTCAGCTGCACGGAGCAGCTAACCGAGCCCCAGAAGTCTGTTCTGATCCGAATATGAAGGGGATTTCAAGTCTCCAGACAAGGGCAGTGTGGATGGTTTGATTCCAATCAAACAACTCCCATTACGAATCGGATAGCGATTTTCATACAAACGGTGACCAGCCAGATTCGCTCCCACAAAGAAGAGCCAGGCTAAACAACGCGAAGCTGCACTGGGATAAACCTGTTCCCTCTTCGAAGGGCAGTATCAGGTCGACTTTTCTGGCAAATAACTACAGTGGAAATTTGACATTTCCTGGGGGAATAAAAGCATATTATCGTCAGGAAACTGGTAATTCAGATGGTTTGAGCTTCTGAGTATGTCTGGAGTGGATCCTATGAATTGGAAAACCTCACTGATTATCTATTGGCTGATGATAAACTCAGTATGAGCCCTGTGCTACAGTTGGCTTGAACTGAGTTGGTTTTTGAGGCCAAGGTTTGTCATCAAGCTCTGATTTTCCAACTGTAGACCCTAGACTTTGGACACTTTGTGGAAAGATCTCACAGACACCCTCATAATGGACAATAGAAAAACTAACAAGTGTTCCTGTGAAACACTTAAATAATCACAGTGACACATGGCAGAAACTCCCAAAGGCAGTAAGTGTTAGCAACGTTTTACACTGTGTAAGAGAACAGAACCACAGGGAAGGAAGTCATAACAATTCTGTATAATGCAGTGGCAGCATTTTTGTGCTTGAGGATTTAGTGAGTTAGAAAATTACCTCAGGTGTTACCATAATGCTTACAGATCATTGGAGACTCCAGGCCACACTGGAGTCCAATGGAATTGGAACTCCATCTACTGTAACAGGTTAGCTATGTGGCACAGTCTCCTCCTTATCCACGAAAGATGGTAGTGTCAGTTTTCTGGTCCGAGTCTTTCTGAAGCTATCTTTTTTTTAAATGGGAACTGGCAAATGCCTGAGGGTGCCAGGTATCAGTCACACCAGCAGAAGGCAGGGAACGTGCAGAGAATGTGGCGGCAGAGGGTTCATTGGCTTGGGCAGTAGTGAGGGATTTTTAAACCCTTGACGAAACTGATAAAAATGTAACAGTGGACCTCGTCGGCGCTTTAACAGGCAGTGACAATAGTGAGGCCAAAATCCTTCAGTCTTTTGCTTTGTTAAATGAAAAAGAATCTCTATGAATTTCAGAATTAAAAGATGATCCCACTGTAGGTCCCGGCAGTGTTGACTCAGAAATGAGCTCCTTCCCACCTGTCTCTTTGAGATAACGAGAGCAGGAATCACAAAACAAATTAAACAACAGCCCAGGTCCTTATATCCTTTAGGTATTCTTCTTTTGAAAAAAAATCGAATGAAGTATTTTATGCAAAAACTTGCATTTTGGTTACTTGTTCAGTCATGTGCTGCATCTGGGCCTGGTGTCCGATTATGGCAGGGCTGGGGCTAGAGTCTGACCAATCAGACATGGAGTGTGGCGAGGGGCTGGACCACTGTTCTGGAGACTCCGGCGATGGGGTCAGGTACGGGTGCTCATTCTTCAGGTGGAGGTAATGCTTGGGCGCGCCGTCGTGCCCTGCTGTGTAGCCGTGCTTCGAGGTGGGGGGCAGATAGTCCTCAGATGGGGCGCCGCCGTGCTGCTTGAAGAAGGGCGGGAGGCCTGCTTGAGATGGCTGAGCCTCCTGAGGGGAGAGGCCCTGGCTGCAGCGGTCTGCCCTCCGTCCTATCTCACCCCTCAGCAGGCCCTGCTGGATGGAGAGGCCGGCAGAGGGAGGGATGCACCTCGGCTGTCCGTTGGGGGCTTGCGAGGGGGCGGCCGGCTGCTCGGCCGGGTTCTTGACTGGGCTCTGCTGACCTATGAGCTGAGGCCCCATGCTGCCCATGGTCAGGTGGCTGGCCTGAGGCAGTAGGAGACCGTGCTGTGAACTGCCCGCCCGGGCACGCCACTCGAAGGTGCCCATGCTGAGGCCCAGGTTGCCGCCACTCAGCAGGCAGCCAGGCTGGGCCACCATCTGGGGCACAGAGAGGCGGGGCAGTGGGGGCCCACGGCCCATGGAGAGGACAGCAGCGGTCGCACTCTGGCCCGCCAGCTCGCCCAAGTCCCCCAGCCGGGCCAGGGAAACAGTGAAGGGGCCCTCCAGGATGCTGCCGACAGGCTGGGTGGCCAGCATGGACAGGGAGGTGGCAGGGTGCAGGATCCCCGAGGTGGTCACCACCGGGGAGGTGGGGTTGGCGACGTAGGTGCGTGGCGAGTCCAGCGAGTCCACCGGAGACAGCGTCACAGAGCTCTCCAGGAGCGAGGCCTGGCAATCCAAGCTCAACTTCTTGCCCTTGGGCTTCACGTCCTTCAACTCCTTGCTCAGGTTACCAGAGGTGCCGGGGGCCGAGTTCTTCGAGCTGGGCCTCCGGGCTTTCTTGCCCTGGGGCGTCTGCTTGAGGTTGCCCAGGTAGCCGTTGGGCGGGCACATGAGGGGGGACATGGAGTGCCCACCAGCCCCCTGCGGGCTGCGCACGGCGTTGTATTCGTCCAGCAGCTGCACGATGTCGTGGTGCATCCGCTCCTGCGCGATGTCGCGGGGCAGGCGGTCCATGTGGTCGGTGATGTCCCGGTTAGCGAAGTGGTCCAAAAGCATCTTCGCTGCCTCGAAGCTTCCTTCCCGGGCGGCCAGGAATAGCGGCGTCTCCTCCTGAAAGACAGGTCAGAATGACAATCAGATCAGGTTCATTATCACTGGCATATCTAGTCCAACACTACAATAAGACACAATAAAAACAGTGCAATAGAGGAATAGCAAGGTAGTGTTTCTGGAATGTTCCTAAATCTGATGGCAAGGGGAAGAAATTGGTCCTAAAATGTTGAGTGTGTGTCTTCAGGCTCCTGTAGCTCCTCCCTCATGGTAGTGATGAGAAAAGGCCAAGCCCTGGAAGGTGAAGGTCCCTCATGATGGATGCAGCCTTCTTGAGACGCTGCCTTCTGAAAGTATCCTCCAAGATGGGGAGGGCTGTGTCTGGGATGGAGCTGAGTTAGTCCACAACCATCAGCGGCCTCCTTCCATCCTGTCCATTGGCACCTCCACACCTGGCAGTGGTGCTGTCAGCCAGAACCCCTCTGTAGGAATTTGCAAGAGTCTTCGGTGACACTCCAAACCTCCTCAAACCCCTAATGAAGTACAGCTACTGGCCTGCATTAACACGTTTGACCAAGGGTGTATCCTCGGAGATGCTGACACCCAGAAACCTGAAACTTGTGATGGGGTTTCAGAGAATTCACTTTGGCCACAAATAAAACAGTGATGGAAGTGACTAAATCAGAAAGACCAGCTGTACTGGACAGAAGTTCCTCTGAAGAGGCCAAGGACAAGCAACACGAAGTTAGTTCTAGGGACGCTCCTTTACAGGAGGCGATTGGGGTGTAGAATTGTTAATTTTCTTGTAGTTTAACTTTCCTGCACTTACTAGTATTTTTATATCATCACCTATACATGTATAATTGTTCAGTGAATTTCCCAGTAATTACACTGCTGGTGTTTAGTGCAGTACAAAAGGTCCTCCATCTCTGTCAGTCCATAGCGTCTCACACAGATAGACTCTTCATTGCTGCTTCCTTAACAATTCTTTGATTGTTAGCCCTGAGCTGAACCCGTGAATCTGGAGGCCCGGTGGACCACTGTTAGTCTGGCCTCTACCCTTTGACCTGTTTAGCACGGGTGACCCTACCAAGATCCAAAGTTCAAGGGCCTGATTCTAGTCAACGAAGCTCTCCGGGTCATTGAGGCAAGCAAGCCTCCAAACTGTGTGACAAGGTTGTGGTCCTCTTGGAGGAGTCGCAGTATGAGACGAGTATGTTTCCCTTTATTTTTTCTTTGTTCTCAGTTCTCTCTTGCTCATTTTCTGCTCTTGTAACACTCAATAAAATGACCATAAGCAATAAGCTTTATGACTCATTTGTGACTTCTGAAAAATCTTTGGATCGCAAAAATGTCAATATCCAACATTAGTTATTCCAATGGTGGCTGTGGGCAATGAGGTGGGGTATTTAGGAGGGCAAATGGAAAACTCAGGTCATGGGTTTGTAATCCAGTTCTAGGAAATTATCAACAGTAATTCCAGGATCTGAATGCTCACAATTCCCCCTGGCTCTGGCTCTGCCTCTCCCGTCAGTCTGCGTGGAGCTGGATGGGTGAGCAGAATTAGGGCTGGGATCTGGATCGGGAGCATCAACATTCCGAAATGGGGGTAGGTTTGTGCCTGAGGCAGGGCTCTCAACTGCTTTTGAGTTTCAGCAAGTGAAGTTTACAAACTGATATTTACACGCTGAAATTCACCCAGCTCAGCCTCCTGCTCCCCTGAACTCATGGGAAAGTTTATATTACTACCCCCACCCCAGGTTACAAACGTTTGACTTATGTATAGGCCTCACGAGCATTTGGGAGAGCGGAGGAATGTGGGTGCTGCAGGGCTGCAGGTACATTCTGCCTGAGAATACAGCCACATTTCTGACTTCGGGTTATGACTGGCTCACAGGAACGGAACTCCCTTGTGACCTGGGGAGTACCTGCACCTTGTAATGTTGCAAAACGTTGAAACAGACACGTTGAAATATAATGAGTTCCACCCAAGCATTTGGGAAATACGCTGCCTCCGACGTTACAAGGACTTGGAGAGTCAGAAAATTCAGCTGATTTCATTCCTCACATTTGACTGAGCACCAACCACCCAAGCTGCCTTAACAGACAAAAAGTTAGATTTGACTGGTGTTACTGAGGAATGGGCTCCGTCCAGCCCAGTGGCCTCAGCCTGGCCCAGCAAACTAATGATTGAACTTCAACAATAGCTATTAACATATTCATCATTATTGATATTAGTAAGAATTAATACTTATTTATAAGTAATTGATAATAACAATTTTGAAAGTACTTAACTATTACTCTAATCAAATGATATTGTTAAATATTGGCTAGTAATTATTAACCACTAAAGTTAATTTCAACTGAGGCACAGGAAGAACTCCAACCAATCCAGTACTCATGGCCTGGGTGAGTGGATTAATGATCTGTGAATAAACAGGCCACTGTGGAAAATCATTCAGTAACCTTGAACAGGGCCCTGGGACTGAGATACAGAGGATTCTGATTAATTGGGATACACCGGGACCAGTCCATTTTGACTGCCAGAACATTAAGCAGCTACCCCAATTAGCCAAGGTTTCATGGAAATAGTTAAAAAGGTATAAAAAAAATATAAGCGACCTTTTAACTGTGTAACAAATTATGTATTCACATGAAATGCAAAACAAATTAGATCACCAATGCTTCTACAGTACTATAAAACTCTGTATTAGTTCCTAATAGTTAACGATGCAGGAATTTATCCAGAGTATGCTGCTGTGTATGGGGTGTCCAGGGAGGAGGTAGCACTTCTGGGTCGAGTCCTGTTTACTTCTTTCCATAGATGATGCCTGACCTGCTGAGTTCCTCCAGCACTTTGAGTGTGTTACTCTGGATTTCCAGCTTCGACAGAACCTCCTGTGTTTATAATTGAGCTCCATAACATGCGGTCTCAGGCAAAACTAAAGCGTTAATGGTTAAGCCAAATCATTAGGAAGAATCTTCCAACAGTTAATGTAAACCATACAGCTCCTGCCTGATCACCTCCTTAAAATTCCACGAACTTAACCAGGCAGTTAGTGGAAAACGGTGAAATTATTCAGCATCTTTGAAGAAAGAAACTCATTTAAGGTGAATAAACTTTTATCAGGGCTGCAGGTGTTTGGAGGAAGGCATGGGGGGAATGTCAGAGGTTGCTTTTTTTAGTCGGGTGTGTGGAACATTCTGCCAGGGGCAGTGATAAAATAAGATACATTAGGAATATTTAAGAAACTTTTCAATAGGCCCATGGATGAAGGAAAAATGTAGAACTACGTGGGATGGCATGGTTAGATTCATAGAATCATAGAACATTACAGCACAGAAACAGGCCTTCTGGCCCTTCTTGGCTGTGCCGAACCATTTTTCTGCCTAGTCCCACTGACCTGCACCTGGACCATATCCCTCCATGCACCTCTCATCCATGAACTTGTCCAACTTTTTCTTAAATGTTAAAAGTGAGTTCGCATTTACCACTTCATCTGGCAGCTCATTCCACACTCCCACCACTCTCTGTGTGAAGAAGCCCCCACAATGTTCCCTTTAAACTTTTCCCCCTTCACCTTTAACCCATGTCCTCTGGGTTTTTTTCTCCGCTAGCCTCAGTGGAAAAAGCCTGCTTGCATTCACTCTATCTATACCCATCATAATTTTATAAACCTCTATCAAATCTCTCCTCTTTCTTCTACGCTCCAGGGAATAAAGTCTTAACCTATTCAATCTTTCTCTGTAACTCAGTTTCTCAAGTCCCGGCAACATCCTTGTAAACCTTCTCTGCACTCTTTCAACCTTATTAATATCCTTCCTGTAATTCTGTGACCAAAACTGCACACAATACTCCAAATTCAGCCTCACCAATGACTTATACAACCTCACCATAACACTCCAACTCTTATACTCAATACTTTGATTTATAAAGGCCAATGTACCAAAAGCTCTCTTTACCACCCTATCTGCCTGTGATGCCACTTCTAGGGAATTTTGTATCTGTATTCCTAGATCCCTCTGTTCTACTGCACTCCTCAGTGCCCTACCATTTACCTTGTATGTTCTACCTTGGTTTTTCCTTCCAAAGTGCAATACCTCACACTTGTCTGTATTAAACTCCACCTGCCATTTTTCAGCCCATTTTTCCAGCTGGTCCAGATCCCTCTGCAAGCTTTGAAAACCTTCTTAAAGCAGGTTAAAGGATCAGCACAACATGGTGAGCTGAAGGGGCTGTGACGTGCTATACTGTTTTATGTTCTATGAGAAGTTAGTGAACAAATGAGCTGTGTGTTCACATTCCCCATGAGATTCTTGAAGGCTGTGTTGACATCACCATTGGAGCAGAACAGTCAGGGTGGAACTGGCTAAGGCTGGCAGCAGGGTGTGTGACAGGCTTTCCCTGTGATGGATTATTCAACAATAAAACAGCTGTTCGTGGAGTGCAGGGTGAAGCGGAGCCTCTGACAGTGGTGAGAAGCAGGATGCCCTTACCTTACTGTCCTGCATGTCCTTGTTGGCTCCGTTCTTCAGCAAGACCAGCGTGGCATCGACATTGTTCACTGCCGCAGCCCAATGCAGCGCCGATTTACCTAAAGGTCCAGGGAAACGGACACTTGTTGGTTCGCACATGGCAGAATCACAGCAAAGCTTCAATGATTATTCACACTATGTGTACAGTGCTCTCCTGGCATCCCTCCTCCCTCCACAAACCTCACCGTCACAAGCCAATCCCCACCTCCGAGATCCTTTAAACTTCCCATCCTAGTGTGTTCAAGTCGCTCTGCCTCCCCCCTGCACCCGATAACAAGTCATGCAATGCCCACTTCTCCAAAGATTCATGATCTCCCCCCACTCCAACACCCTCAGTCAGCAGACTTTAACCCTTATATCCCAAAGCCTCTCTCCTTTTTCCAAGCCTGCTGCTTTGACTAATCTTCCGCTCACACTCCTAGTACCTCCTGCATGTCGTGTGCTGCTTCAGACTTCCAGCATCTGCAGAATCAGGAGGTGCAGGAGCCTTAGGTCCCACACCACCAGTTTCAGGAACAGTTATTACCCTACAACCATCAGGAGGGTACAGAAGACTCAAGTCTCACAGCACCAGGTTCAGGAACAATAACTTCATTTACCTCAGCCCTGAACTGATTGCTTCCATAACCTATAGATTAATTTTCAAGGAGTCTACAACTCAGTACAATTTATTATATATTTTTTTAAATTTGCACAACTTGTCTTCTTTTTAACACTGGTTGTTAGTCAGTCTTTGTTTATGTATAGTTTTTCATAGATTTTATTGTATTTCTTTACTTTCCTGTTAAATGCCTGCAAGAAAATGAATCTCAGGGTCGTATACGGTGAACGTATGAATAAATTGATGATAAATTGACATTGACATGTGACTTTCAAGTTGGAGAGTTCACGAGGTGGTGGTGCTCCCCTGTTAATGCCACCCTTTTCCTTCAATGATGTAGTAGTTTGGGGCTAGGGAACACTAATGGGGAAATTATCAAGATGAAATTAAGTAATAAATAGGTTAATATGACCAATTAACCCCCTAGCCCATATCCCCTTGGAATGTGGGAGGAAACTGGAGCATGAAGAGCAAACCTGCGTGGTTACAGGGAGATTGACAAAATCCTTTCAGACAGCGGTGGGAATTGAACCCAGCTTGCTGGCCCTGTAATAGCACTATGCTAATCCCTGTACTACTGTCCTGCCCCGGTTCTCCAGTCTGCTCGCTCCCACATCCTGAAGCTGTATGGACTGGTCGATCGATTATCAATTGTAAATTGCCTCTAGTGTGTACCTGAGTGGATAGAATTAAGGGGAGAATAAAAATGGTTTGTGTCTAAGTAGGTGTTTGATGGTTGGTTCAGACTTGATAGATTGAAGGGCCTGTTTCTGTCCGTATCATTCTAAAAGCCCATTAACCTGTGTTCCTAATAAATCAAGGCTGCTGTACAATTGCAAGCTGCTAATGGCAATAACTATTTGACTTCAAGGGCCTGGATGCTGGTTTGAGGTTAGTGTGAGGTGTTCTCAGGCTCACCTATCTCATCAACAGCGTTGACGTCAGCATGGCACGCTATTAATTCCTCGACCATTCCTTCCACGGCAAGTCGGGCAGCCAGGATCAGAGCTGTGGAGCCGTCCACCATCCGTGCATCTAGGTCTGTAGCTCGATTCCTTATTAGGATCTGGTAGAGAGAGAACCAAACAGACTTTATCATTTTGATATCCGGTAAACGCATGCGCTGGAGTTGGCACAGTCGAGTGGCAGCCAGCATAACACTACTACAGCGCCAATGACCTGGGAGCGATTCCCGTCATTTTCTGTGAGGAGACTGTACGTTCCTCCCCTGACTCCGCGAGTTTCCTCCAATGCACTGGTTTCCCCACATTGCAAGGAGGTACAGATTAGCAGGTTAATTTTGTCACACAGGTGTAATTGGGTGGCGAGGGCTCGTTGGGCTGAAAGAGCCTGCTGTACCTCGAAAATACAAGGCAAAGACTTAAGATTTATACAAAAATACCTCTTGGACTTTATTTGGGTCTAGCATGCGGATTTTCTCTTACTTCATTAGACAGTCATTAACTTTCATTTTGCTTTTCCACTAGGGCAGCTTTTGCTGAGAACATTCTGACTGCTTTGATCTCTGTCTGGTATGCAGGTGCCACTACACAGGATCGGAAGAAGTTGCAAACTCAGCCAGCTCTACCCTCCCCACCACAGAAGACATCTTCGAAAGGCGATATCCATCTTTAAGGACACCCGCCACCCAGGACATGCCCTCAACTCATTACTATCATCAGGGAGGAGGAACACACATTCAATGTTTCGGGAACAGTTTTTTTCCTCTGCCATCAGATTTCTGAATGGACAATGAACCAGAAGGCCATAGGAATAGGAGCAGAATTAGGTCATTCACCCATTGAGTCTGGTTCCACCATCCCAACGTGGCTGATCTATCCCATCTCTTCAAGCACACAAATACTACCTCAGTATTTCTGCACTACGACGTCCCCGACGAATAAACCTAATTTTCTGATTCTGAAGATGGGAATAAGCTGCCTTTGTGAACAACGATCCCTCAAGAGAAGGGGGTTCCACTGAGCTGCTCGGACAATGGTACACATCCGTACCAGACCAGAGGACAAGATGGCTGAGGTGCTCCCCTGTGAATGCTGCTCTTGGTGCTTCTTGTGACCAGTGGATACTGCAGCAATTTGGAGCTTGGGTCTCAGCTAATCCTGACTTGGCTGCGGGGATAGGTTCAACTCCACTGCTGCCAGTGAGGAGTTTGTACACCCTCCCTGTGGACTGCACAGGCATGCTCTGGTCTCCTCCCACAGACCAACGACGTAGGGTTTAGTATGCGTAGTCACATGGGTGTAATTGGGAGACGTGTGATATGCTTCTTAGGGCTGTAAGGGCTTGTTACGGTGCTGAATCTCTGAAAAAAAATGAAGCAAAAGGATGTAGAGGTTTGGGAACGCTAAATTATCGGGATCAAACTCAATCAAGGGGAGCAAATATCTTGGAGAAAAGGTTTATCTTCAGATCTGCAATTTAAACACGAGATATTAGTCAGCCAGCCTTCACCGAGAGAGTCACAGAACACTACAGCACAATCACAGGCTCTTTGGCCCCTCTAGTCTGTTCAGAACTATTGTGCCTAGTCCCATTGACCTGCACATCCCTCCCACCCTGGTGCTTATCGAAACCTCTCTTAAATATCGCATCTGAACCCTCATCCACCAGTTCCCTTTGCAGCTGCTTCAGCCCTCTCACCACCCTCCGAGTGAAGAAGCTCCCACTCAGGCTCACCTTAAATATCTCAACCTTAGCCCATGACCTCTGGTTCTAGTCTCACCCAACTTAGTGGAACCTTGCGTTTACCTTATCTGATAATTCTGCATACATCTGCCAAAATCTCCCTTCATTCTCCTACACTCCAGGAATAATAACTTTTTAATTAATTTAACCTTTCCCTACAACTCGTATCCCCAAGTCCCAACAACATTATTATAAATTTTCTCGTTCTCATTCATCCTTTTTGTTATCTTCCCTGTAGGAAGGTGCCCAGAATTGCAGATATCACTCCAGATTACACCTCAGCAATGTTCACTGAATGCCAGAGCACCGATCATTGCCAGTGTCATCATTTCTCTACATTACCTGAAAGACCCCTTGGGCATCAGCGGCGACGGCAGCGTGGAGCGGGGTGCGCCCGGTGTTGTCCTGGGCATTTGCATCAGCCCCTGCGTCCAGCAGTCGCTTGGCAGCATCCGCTCGTGCGTAGCGGGCGGCCAGGTGCAAGGCGGTCTCTCCCGTTCGGTCCGTCTGGGCGCACAGGTTGGCTCCCTGGTAGATGAGGTCGGAGATGATGTTGGCCGACGAGTCCTCCTGCTCCTCTTCCTCGGCCAAGCCCGTGTCAAGCCCCCCGCCGCAGTAGGAAGCCAACATCAGCGGAGTGAAACCATCTACAACAGACAGGCCTCGCTGATCAACTGATTCAGTTTATTGTCACGTGTGCAAGGACAGTGAGCTACAAGTACATTGAAAAATCTGCTTGCAGCGGCATCCCGCACACATGACTTCAGACACAAATTAAGCTGCACGGTTGCATAGCAGTTAGTGAAACGTCTTACAGTGCCAGCGGTAACCAACAGGGTGCTCAATTCCCACCACTGTCTGCAAGATATTTCTACGTTCTCCCTGTGACCACATGGGTTTCCGGGTGCTCCACTTTCATCCCACGGTCCAAGTAAGTACAGGTTAGAGTTTGGGTTAGCAAGTTGAGGCATGCTATTTTGGTGCTGGGAGCAAGGTGACACCTGCACATCCTCGGATTGTATTAGTTGATAGAGCAAAACGACGCGTTTCGACGTACGTGTCACAAATGCAGCTCATCTTTTGTTTGGACAAAGTGATCCAAATTGCCTTGCAAAACCCCTAAGGAAGCACTATACAGGGAACGACAACCCCACCCCCTTAAACAGTGTCAGAGTCACAAAGGGAGGTGAAGCGTCCAACTCAATTTCCACAAACATTGCTTTCAAATACTTTTTTTTTGAGTGATACACTTTTCTTTTGTAGTGTTCCAGCTCTAATGACCGGGGTTCAATCTTCCCAGATCACAGCACGGCCAAGATGAAGGGCAACTACACTGCTACCGGAATAATATTACAGCACAGCTCACCGTGAACGCACAGAATCGAAATATTCTGCTGAAGGAAACCACAAGCTGCAGAAGGCAATGTAACCCCAGCCTTCAGGAGCTAAACCCGTCTCTGTACCGTGTCAGAACGTGAAAGTACCTGGGCCTCGGACATTCACGTCCATGCAGTCGGAATCAAACTCTCCCTGCGGAGGAGTCAGGGCCATGGAGGGAGGCATCCGGATATCTGCCGCGGCAAGGTGATGCTGTGTCCACTGGCGACAGTCGACTGCGTCTTCGTTATCCGACAAGGAGGTTGGCTCCTCCACCTAAGGAGTAGAAGAGGGAGCTCAAAGGACCAGATAACCAATACTGTAGTAGGGTCACGGAAGCTCAGAGGGACCTGAGTCGACATTAACACCTTCAGTCTACAGGGCCACCTCCCAACACTCCGTGTCATTACCAAAAGGAAACCAACAGCCTCCTCCAGCACTGCACAAGATCACTGAACCTACTGGAGTGCATATGGCTGGGTAGAGGCTGAATGAATGTTGAGAAGTAATTAAAGAGAATATGGTGTTGGTATGCAGCATTGTGGTGGGGGGTGGAAGAGAAGGGGAGGGAGAGTGATTCGATAGAGACAGGCACAGAGAGAGGGGCGAAAAATATTTATGGGGGGAAGAGAGAGATAGAGAGACAGACAGACAGAGGCAGAGAGAGAAACGAAACAGCACTGGCCTGAAATTCTGTGAACTTTGCTCTCAATTAATGTTGATTTACCTGCAAATTGGATGCTCTACTTTGAAAGAGGCTTATCAAATGCTATATATATCTAAAATAAATCAGATGGACACAGATCCAGGGCAAGATGGCAAATTGGATCCAAGGATAGCTTGGTAAGAGGAGGCAGAGGGGGATGGAAAATTGTTTTCGTGACCATTCAAAGTAAAGTACGTATAGTCATCATACATTACCTCCAGACACGTTTCCTTGCAGGGATCTACAGGAAAAATAAATAAGAACACGGGTCCCCCACCAACACAAATTATGCAGTTGAATATCTCACATTTGGGGATATCGCACACCAAAGGACCTATGGGATAGCTTCATCCTGTAACCTCGGCCCTCCTGCTCACCGATAATCCCCTGCTATTGGTGCACCATTCTGATCTCTTCCACAATGCTTGCTGTTTGTGATATACACCTAATGGCCACTCTATTAAGTACACCTGCTCATTAATACAAAGATCTAGTCAGCCAATCATGGGGCAGCAACTCAATGAATAAAAGCATGCAGACACAGTCAAGAGGTTCCGTTGTTGTTCAGACTAAACATCACAATGGGGGAAAAAATGAGATCTAAGTGACTTTGACCAGCGACTGATTGTTGGTGCCAGATGGGGAGGTTTGAGTATCTCGGAAACTGTTGAGCTCCAGGGATTTTCACAAGCAGTAGTCTCTTGGGCAGGGATTCCCAAACTTTTTCATGCCATGGACTCCTACCATTAACCAAGGGGTCTGTGGACCCCAGGTTGGGAAACCCTGTGTCTACAGTTTACAGAGAATGGTGTGAGAAACAAATAAAAACATCCAGTCAGCAAAAGTTTTGTGGGCAAAAGTACTTTGTTTACGAGAGAGGTCAGAGGAGAACGGCCTGAGAGGAAGGCAACAGTAACTCAAGTAACCACATATTCCAACGACGGTGTGCAAAAGAGCATCTCTGAACACACATGTTGGACCTCAAATGGATTGACTAGAGCAGCCCAAAACCATGACCATATGCTCAGTGCTCACTTTATTAGGTACGGGATGTAGCCAGCGAGGTGGTCACTGAGTGGACACTCACAGAAAGTGGTGGTGTTATTGACAGTGTAGCTGGCTGGTGGCCTAGTGGCATCAGCGCTGGACTTTGGGCTGGAAGGTCTCGAGTTCGAATCCAGGCGACTCCCGTGCACGCTTTCCACCCGTGCTGGATTGAGCGTCGAGCTAGCAACTCGACCTCGTAAAAAAGAAACTGCCTGCTACAGAAACATCAACAGTAAAAAGTTGATGGCCTATGCTCTCTTGTGAGTTGAAAGGCAATTTCTTCTTCTTTCTATTGACAGTGTGGAAGGTTGTCTTAGAATACGTCATGAGATAGCGAGATGCCTTGAGAAATGGCAGATGAAAATTTAGTCTTGATGCTATGACATGATCCATTTTGGAAGGACTGATAGGGTTAGGCATCAGGCAGTCAGGAGCATTGAGAGTGCAGGGAGGTTACTGTATATACATATAAAACTATAATGGACTACCATGTGCAAACTTAGCTGGTCATTTGTAGGAAGGACGTGATGCACTGGTGAGGTGATTCATCAGGATGTTCCCCAGGATTAAGTGCTTCAGTTATGAGAGCCCGGAAAGGACACATTTACTTTACCCTGTTCGATGGAAAACAAGAGATGTAAAGAAGTTATGAGGAAGGATAAATAGTAAGAAAGGAAAATGAGAGGAGATTTGAAGGAGGAATACAAAATGATGATGGGGGTATAGATAAGGTAAATGTAAGAGAGACTTTTCCCCACTGAGGCTGAGTGAGACTTCAAGTGGAGGTCGTAGGTCAAGAGTGGAAGGTGAAATATTTAGCAGGAACCTCGTCACTCAGAGGGTGGCGCAAATGTGAGACAAGCTGCCAGAGCAAGTGTCCGATTGCAACATTAAAGAGATATTTGGATAAGTACATAGATGGGAGGGGTTTGGAGGGCTAAGGTCCAGGTGCTGATCGACGGGACTAGGCAGAATAACTGGTTGGCAGGGACTAGATGGGCCAAAAGGACTGCTCCTGTGCTGTAATTTGCCAGGGCTAAACTTTTTTTCTCCCCCCAGTAGCAGGAATATCTAAAACCAGAGGTCATATATGCTTCAAGGATATACGTAGTAACCTTCCTTTTCCCTCATGCCTTAGGGAGAATTGGAGGCAGATTTGTTTTACCTGTGGGTAGCTGGAATCTAGAACACACTGCCTGAGGAGTGGCCAAACACGTGAATTTGAGAAGTTATATGGGCAAGTGGGGATAAATGGAATTGGTGTGGATGGGTATTTTATAGCTGGCATGGACCTGGTGGAGTGGAAGCCTGTTACTCTGCTCGACTTTATGTAGACTCCAAAGATCTGCCAGGGACAAAGAACAAGTCATGTAGAGAGTAATCACCTTAAGCCGCTTTGCTTCAGGACATTCAGTGTCCAACCACTGCTCGGTCTGCAGGCCTCGCTCGCTGATCAGACCCCCCTCCACCATAGACTTGGAGATGTGCCTGATGAAAAAGCAAGATGACAGGAGATGTAAGAGCGCTCCAGTAAAATGGGCCTTCTTCCTCATCATTCAGACAAAGGGAACCCACGCACAACAAGCAATCTGATGGAGAATCGCAGTGGGTCATGCAGCATCTGTAGAGCAAAAGGAATTGTTGAGGTTGCGGGTCGAGACCCTGCAGTCGCACGTCTTACATAAAGATGTTTTAACGATTGTGAAGGTTGCATTAAGACTTTAAATCAAACGTTACTCAGCTGACAGAAATGACCTTCTCTGGCACCCTCCTCCATCCCCTTTCTAGCTTTAAGAATTCTGCTGATTCTAATAACTCCCAAGACATCCATGTTCTTCAAACAGGGAGCATCCAGAAAGAACAAGCATTTCAGATTCGTGCCTGTGCTGGTCAGAATGGTATAAATAGAAGGTTAATATGGTAGCCTCCAACCTGACAGCATGAATATCGATTACTCCAATTTCCACTACCTCCTCTCTTTTTACATTCCCCATTCTGGCTCCCTTCTTACCCCTTCTCCTCTCCTCACTTGCCCATCACCTCCCTCTGGTGCCCTTCTTCCTTCCCTTTTGCTCATGATCTACTGTCCTATCCTATCAGAATCCTCCTTCTTCAGCTCTTTACCTCTTCCACCTATCACCACCCAGCTTCTTTCTTCATCCTCCCACCTGCCTATCCCCTCACCTAGCTTCACCTGTTACCTGCCAACCTGTACTCCTTCCCCTCCCCCATCTTCTTATTCTGGCTTCTGCCTCCTTCCTTTCCAGTCCTGATGAAGGCTCGCAGCCTGAAATGCCAACTGTCTATTTCCATCCCTAAATGTTGCCTAACTTGCTGAGTTTCTCCAGCATTTTGTGTGTTGTTCTGGGTTTCTGCCATCTGCAGAGCCTTTAGTGTTGAGGTTCATTTTGAACTGAATGCTGCTGAACTCAACCTAGACTCTAGGTGTTAGCGGTTAATCCTATTAACTTCTTTCTTCTTCAGCCCTCTACCTCTTCCACCTATCAGCTGCCAGCTTCTTACTTCAGAATCCCTTGTGTTTAAGGTGGATATGGGTGTGGTCAGATACTGTAGTTGGGGTGTAGGGAAAGCTGAGACGGGGCTGGTAAGGGATGGGAGGGAAGGATGATGGGCAGACGGACTCAAGTAAGGAAGGGTGCAGTGAGACGGAGGTTGGTGTGTGATAAGAGGACTCAGAAAAGGAAGATTTGATGGGCAGATGGAACGGGGATGGAGAGGAAGGGTGAGCAAAGAAAAAGTAAACGAGAATGTAAAACTTAAGTATGTCTTCAACTCTATTCATGAAACTTCATGCCGTGAGCTTAGCGTTGAGGATTACCACCATGAAGAAGGGTGGCGGAGAACTTACTTCATTCCCAGGGCGTCCTGTCCCACTGGCTCGCGGCGGTTCTTGTTGCTGTTGTCTTTCTTCAGGGTGAAGCCCTCCGGGAACCAAAGCAGGCTCTGCTCCCTCTTGCGCCTCGCCACCAGCACACCGAGGATGAGGATGATCGTGAGAATCACCGCGGCCACGATCATGAGCGGCAGCAGGTTCATGGGGGGCGGCGGCAGCACCAGGCGCTCGCCTATGGTGAAGAATGGTTGAAAAGAAGCGTGAGCGCTCACCGCCAAGGTGGCTGGCGACAGGTGCAGTGAACCTCACTTGGTCTAAGGTGGCGAGCTCAGATACGACCATCTGCCCGCTCTCTACCCTCTGGTATTCACCATGGAAATCAATGTTCTCAATCACTCTCAGAAATTTCTACAGGTGCACTGCAGATGGCATTCTATCCAGATGCATCACAGGTTGGTACAGCAACTCTGATCACGAGAAATCGCAGGAAGTTATAAACATTGTGCAGTCCGTTACACAAATTATCCTCTCCTCCATTGGCTCCGTCTATACTTGGAAAAGCAACCAACCCTCCCACCTCAGCCAGTCTCTCTTCTTCCCCAACCTGTCCTGCCTGACAGCAGAAGAGGTATGTCTAAAAGGTGGAGCTCTTGATTGACCTCTCACACACTAAAGATTGACTCTTGATCTCCTAGTCTACCTAGTGACCTTTGCTCTTTATTTATCTACCCGCACTGCACTTCCTCCGTAGATGAAACACTACCTTCTGCATTCTATTTTCTTTTCTATTTACTACCTTGATGTGGCATGATCTACCCAACCTGCCAGCAAAAGCTTTTAACTGTATCCCGGTACGTGTGACAATAACCAACCAACTTCAATCCCAACGGCTTTTTGAAGAGGCACAATTGTCAACAACTAGAAGAGTTGATGTCATCAAGCAGAAAGCCTCAGGTTGTGCCAGAAGCTGCAGGGTGGGATTCATAGATATGTTGTCAGGCTATTGCTCAAAGATACCTCCATCACTGTACCTGAAATGGTGGAGCAGATTCAAAAGGCCAAGTGGCATTATTGTGCTCTTACATCTTATGGCCTTACGGCCCCAGTTTGGTTAACTGTCCCAGACATCCTCTCATCCAGCATTTGAAGATTTTACACTTGGAGCAATGTCCTGAACTTGAAGGAACAGTTCCACTACTACAACCCATCACGGGTCAGATTTGGGGTTGCAACCAAGGTCTAGAGTGCCCCTGTATTTCCTGTCCCTTTGAACTACCAAGCATGCTGGAAAATTTATTATATTACAGACCACAAGACATTTGAGCAGAATTAGACCATTGGGACCATCGAGTCTGCTCTGCCATTCCATCATGGCTGATTTATTATCCCTCTCAACCCCATTCTCCTGCCTTCTCCCCATAGCCTTTGATACCCTGACTAATCAAGAACCTATCAACCTCTCCTTTAGAAACACCTTCACAGCCATCTGTGGCAACGAATTCCACAGATTCATCACACTCTTGCTAAAGAAATTTCGCCTCATCTCTGTTCTAAAGGGACATCCTTATGCTCTGATGCTGTGCCCTTGGGTCCTAGACTCCAACTCTATAGGAAACATCCTCTCCACGCTCACTCAATCAAGGCCTGTCAATATTTGATTGGTTTCATTGAGATCCACCCCCCGTCCTTTTAAACTCCAGCATGTCCCCAGGTTCTGAACACCCAACATCAACATCTCCACATACCAATGAGCTCCTGTAATACTATTAAATTCAAAAACCTGTTGTATATATAAACAGCAGAACGCGTCTCCCTATCTTTCTTAACTTTTACTAGCTTTTTCTTATGACTCTCATGTGCTTTTGTTGCTGTTCATTACACTGCTGCAGTGTACTGTCCAGATTGAATGATTTCTGTGGATTTCCCAGTTTATGGACATTTGTACAAATAGAAGCTGTTTTGTAACTGAGGGCAGCCTGCAAAAGCCCTTCAATTCCTCAATGGCCAACCAGGCTAAAAACAAACTACAGGGACAACGCTTCACATTCCCCCAGTTAGTCTAGAACCCAATGGCTTAACAATGAATTCTCCAGCTTCCGGTAACCTGTCCTTTTCTTGCTCCTCCTGATCTGAGATAAAGAAAGATTAGCTTTCCCTGTCACGTGAGACAAGTAACGCCATACAATATGTGAGCAGAATTAGGCCATTTGGCCCAGCAAGTCTATTCTGCTATTCCATCACAGTAGACTTTCTTTTAATCCCACATTCTCCTGCCTTCACCCCATTATACTTAACCCCCTTACCAATCAAGAACCCATCAGTCTTTGCCTTAAATTCCCTCAATGCCTTAGCCTCCACATCCCTCTGACCACAGATTCACCCCGACCACCCTCTGGTTGACTCTGATGCCATTCAGTACAAGCACTGTGGAGGTGTGGTTAGCACATCAAGTGATTTTTGTAAATGGCTCAATTTACAGACAAAATAGACTAATGGATATCTGCAAATTGGGGACGGTCTGTTGCCTGGGGCTGTGTAAAATATCAAATGAAAGGTTTGGGGGGCGTTATCAGGAATAAAGCCCAAAATTCTGGAAAGCGTGTTGGCTAGCCTCCTCGAAGTTCGATTACCTCTGTACACTGTTTACCCAAACCGCGGGGCAGTGGGAGCCACTTACTTTTGACGTCCTTGATGGGGTACGGGAAGTGGAGGTTCCCAACTGCGGATAAAGCCCCCATGTAGGCAGCAGCACTCTCTGCCGTCGGGAAGCATTCTCCCGCCCCTTGGAGGCACAGACGGTTGTCAATCTCCAGATTCACCTTTGAGCTGCAGGAACAAGAACAACCCATGTTAGCCACTGTGGGGACAATGCTGAAGGTGATGTCAGACCTGGTGATCTTATTGAGACTACCATTTGTTTCTGAGTGGTGGACAGGCTTGAGTTCCCGAGGTCCAATCTTTCCAAATCTTGGGACATTTCACTCCCTGACCCTGGACCCAGAATCCCTTTCATTAGTTGGCACGTTCTCAATAACCACCCCCACTCCACCTACCCAGGTCCATTCCCATCATCCCCCCCATCGCCAACAATCAGCATGCCATTTTGAACCCTGGCCCAATCACATTCCCATGCCCCATTCTCAACTCCTCCGCCTGATCCCAAACTCTTAATCCTTACCCCAATCGCTAACCATCCCACTAACTCACTGAACACACCCCCTGTCATTAACTTGCCACCAACCTTGAACTCCCTCCCTAATCTGCCCCACGCCAACCCTATTCCCCATCCCTCATTGCCACCACCACTTTTAGCAGGCACAGAAGCGAGGGGGTTGGCAAAATACTTTACAGCATTAGTGATCGGGTTCAGTTCCTGCCTCTGTCTCTTCGGAGTTCATACACTGCATTCTTCCCCTCGGCACGTTCCAGCCTTCTGACTCAGCAGTGAATTCTACAACTTGTTTAACTCACTCTTACTTTTTAAACCTGCCTGTCATCACTTTGTGTTAGATTTTCTACTACTGGAGCCAGACCTCCTCAGCATGGTCCACTGCCTTACCACCTGCAGGGGTACAATGCCCACTAACCAGCGCAACCCAGAAATCACGGGGAGAAGGTGCAGATTCCGTGCAGGCAGCAGGAGGAGTCGAACCGGGTTGCTGGGTCTAATAGCACTACGCTACCGTGCTGCCCCCAAACTTTGAGCCAGGGTATCTTGTCTAACCTCAAGGAGCTCAGAACAGAGCCGGCGTGAAGTGCCAGTGACCCCTTACCCGATGACCTCCTGTCCGAGCTCCCGTGGGCTCCGCCCGCTGGCCATCGAGCGCTTCTTGAGGTGGGAGTTGGTGCCGTAGTAAGGGTAGATCATGTACTGGCCGTTGCTGTCCCTCTTGAAGCGCAGAGTGGCGCGCAGGATGGAGCCCAGCTTCTGTAGGAAGTTGGTGCCGCTCTTCAGCAGCTGGTCAGGGGGCAGCAGCACGATGACGATGAGCGTGCCCTCTGCCAGCTGCTCCGGGACATCCGCCGCACAGTCCAGACCGTCCCAACCGCACTCCTCGTTGTTACAGCCCTGGTCGCAGCGCTGGTCACCGTAGTGGTCTGCGCAGTACTTCTCGTACAACGGACTGCGGACAGACACAGAGACGCGTCTATATTACTGTTCTTATAGATGGTATGTAGGCTAAGTGCCGCCAAGAGTAGCTACGTACATGCCCATGCCTGAACTGTGTGCAATATGGTTACCGCCTTGTGGTTTGTACATAAGACCGTAAGACAAAGGAGCAGAAGTCGGCCATTCGGCCCATCGAGTCTGCTCCGTCATTTTATCATGAGCTGATCCAATCTCCCCTTTAGTCCCATTCCCCCGCTTTCTCACCGTAACCTTTGATGCCCTGACTACTCAGATAACTATCAATCTCCGCCTTAAATACACCCAATGACTTGGCCTCCACTGCCGCCCGTGGCAACAAATTCCATAGATTCACCACCCTCTGGCTAAAAAAATTTCTTTGCATCTCTGTTCTGAATGGGCGCCCTGCAATCCTCAAGTCATGTCCTCTCATACTAGACTCCCCCACCTTGGGAAACAACTTTGCCACATCCACTCTGTCCATGCCTTTCAACATTCAAAATGTTTCTATGAGGTCCCCCCTCATCCTTCTAAACTCCAAGGAGTACAGTCCAAGAGCGGTTAAACGTTCCTCATATGTTAACCCTCTCATTCCCAGAATCATTCTAGAGAATCTTCTCTGAACCCTCTCCAATGTCAGCACATCCTTTCTTAAATAAGGAGCCCAAAACTGCACACAGTATTCCAAGTGAGGTCTTACCAGTGCCTTATAGAGCCTCAACATCACATCCCTACTCCTATACTCTATTCCTCTAGAAATGAATGCCAACATTGCATTCACCTGCTTCACCACCGACTCAAACTGGAGGTTAACCTTAAGGGTATCCTGCATGAGGACTCCCAAGTCCTGTTGCATCTCAGAACTTTGAATTCTCTCCCCATTTATATAATAGTCTGCCTGTTTATTTCTTCTACATGTTATGTGTGTGCATGTGCCTGTGTTTGGGTGTAACGCATACGTGACCTGTGTTTGGGTGTAACGCATACGTGACCTGTGTTTGAGTGTAACGCATATGTGACCTGTGTGCATTAACATACGTGTGTGTGCATGTGTGTGTGTTAGATTATGTTTTTACATATGTGTACATTTGTCCTGTGCCTGTGTGCTTCTGTGTGTGCACGTCTGTCGTTAGGTTGGAAGGAGGAACTAGCCCTCTCAGTAGGTTAAGCTGCCAATGTCAGCTGGACCAGGGGGGACGTTAGGGCGTGAGCTTACCTACATCTTATCAATAGCGTGAGTATGAAGACATTGCAGGGAGAAGGCTAAGCAGGGAAGTGACAGGTTTAGGCTGCAGGCCAGTTGAGAGCGAGGGACGGAAAGGACCGGCGGACCTCGAGGCGGAGGACCGGCTGGCCGTCCCGGACTTACTTGCAGGCCCTCTCCTGGCTCTGCCAGTTGAGAGAGAGGGACGGAAAGGACCGGCGGACCTCGAGGCGGAGGACCGGCTGGCCGTCCCGGACTTACTTGCAGGCCCTCTCCCGGCTCTGCCAGTTGAGTGTGAGGGACGGAAAGGACCGGCGGACCTCGAGGCGGAGGACCGGCTGGCCGACCCGGACTTACTTGCAGGCCCTCTCCTGGCTCTGCCAGTTGAGAGAGAGGGACGGAAAGGACCGGCGGACCTCGAGGCGGAGGACCGGCTGGCCGTCCCGGACTTACTTGCAGGCCCTCTCCTGGCTCTGGCAGTTGAAGTTGTCATACAGGCACTTGTGAGTGTTGCAGAGCTCGTCGCAGACGTTGTTGTTGAAGTAGCGCCAGCAGTGCTGGAAGCTGCACTCCTTCCAGGGGTTGTCGACAGACAGTGAGCAGTCGCCCCCGTCCCACTGGCAGCTGTGGGTGTTGCACTCCCGGTCGCAGTAGCCATCGCCCGCCCTGCGCTGGCATTCCTGCAGGGAGCAGCCCGCCTCCCGAACCGGCGGCGTGTGCGGCCACGGGACCTCGCAGTGGCGCCCGATCAGCCCTTTGGGGCAGAGGCAGTGGTAGAAGGGGGGCTGGCGGGAGGGCCTGCACACCCCACCGTTGCGGCACGGGCGGCTGGCACAGGTGCTGTTGGGCTGGGCTTGGCAGCGGGCACCCAGCGCCGTTTCCACGCACAGCTCGCCGCTCCGGCACCGCAGGTCTTGGCACCTCCGTACGCTCCGCTCGCAGTTGCGTCCGGTGTAACTCTGCAGGGGGTGGGGGTAAAATTGGAAGTTTGCAGAGTCAGAATCAGGTTTATTATTACTGACACGTGTTGCAAAATTTGTCACTTTGTAGCAGCAAGACGTAACAATTAGTGTAAGTTACAATTAAAAATAAATAAATAATGCAAAGGAGGGACAGTGAGGGAGTGTTCATGGTCCATGGACCATTCAGAAATCTGATGGCAAAGAGGAAGACGCTGTTCCTAAAACACTGAGGGCGAGTCCTCTGGCTCCTGTACCTCCTCCCCAATGAGAAGAGGGCACGTATCGGATGGCGAGGTTTCTTTATAATGGGTGCCCCCTTCTTGAGGCAGATTGATTCTTGATTAATTCCTTATTCCCCCTAACTGTGGCTCTTGCAGTTTATATTATCTACCTGCACTGCGCTGTCCACAACCCATTTCGTTTTCCTTTTACTCCCTCAGTGTACCCCAGTACGTTGGCGCGTGGCCAAGTGGTTTGAGCATTCGTCTAGTGATCTGAAGGTCGCTAGTTCGAGCCTTGGCTGAGGCAGCGTGTGTGTCCTTGAGTAAAGCACTTAACAACACATTGCCCTGTGATGACACTGGTGCCGAGCTGTACGGGTCCTAATGCCCTTCCCTTGGACAACATTGGTGGCGTGGAGAGGGGAGACTTGCAGCTTGGGCAACTGCCAGTCTTCCATTAAAAAAAACTCTGCCCAGGCTTGCGCCCTGGAAACTTTCCAAGGCACAAATCCATGGTCTATCGAGACTAACGGAGGCCTACACACTACACACACCACGGTACGGACCGAGGCTGCTTGCAAGACAGAAGCTTTTCATTGTATCTGGGCCCACGTGACAAGAGCAAACCAGTCACGTCGGCCTCTCGGTGGAAGGGGCCTGGAACAGCGTCGCCACTCACCAGCTGGCACTTGCAGGTGTAGCTAAGGGGGGTGTTGACGTTGACTTCACAGCGGCCCCCGTTCTGACAGGGCTGTGAGTCGCACACGTTGACCACGCTCTTGCAATGGCGACCTAAAGAGGAGAAGAACACATGCAGGATGAGCCAGGCTGTCGCGATGGTTAGGGAGTCTGTGCGTACGAGTGTGTGTGTATGAGTGTGAGTGGGCGTGTGTCTCGGGGAGTGTGTGAGTGTGAGCATGTAAAAATTTATGCCTGCGTGCACATGTACCCGTGTACGTGTGTGTCTGTGGCAGAGAAAAAAAATCTGAATAAAAGTACACCTCATTGTCCTTTTGGTTTGGTTATAGTTTGTCTAAGTTAGAGGGTGTGTGTCCGCGTGTGCATGACTCTCCACACACTTCTTTCAGGGTTTCAGAGCAATGTGGGTTCCTACCTGCAGGACTGTGTACGTGGGGCCACGGTCACATACAACTCTCTACGCACTAGGCACGCATGTGAGACAGGGTTACGCCCGGCCGCGGTATGAGCGATTACCGGTGGGTGCACGGGGTTGAATGCAAGACGCAAGATCAGAATGATATCAAGCTAAAGTGCGAGAGCAGGCAGATGCCTGGGACACAAGGCAACCTCAAACCCAGGGGGAGTCGGTGGACGGACCTGTGTATCCCGGCTTGCAGACGCACTGGTAGTCATTGGGCAACTGGACGCAGTCGATGGTGGTCTTCACGTTGCAGGGGCTTGAGAGGCACTCGTTGATGTCACCCTCACACCGGTCGCCAGTGAATCCTGGAGGACAGTTACAGGTGTAGCCCCCGATCCTATCCAGGCAGGTCCCGTTATTCATACACTTCGGCACATTCGTGTGAGGGGACGGACCACAGTCATCCTCATTAATTTCACAGAGTACGCCTGCCAACGACAAACTCAAGTGATTAAAAGTCCAGCAGTGGTCACAATACTGCGCACATCCCTGGTTCAAAAATTCAGAGAGAGAAAACTAACTCAGAATTAAAAGTAATTATTTACTTAAATTCATTCACTGTTTGACCGACAGTTTCTCATCAACTTTTTAGTTTGGGAAATCAGATTTAATTTGCCCAGTTAATTTCATTGCCGCAGTCATTAAAATTCCATTTTCCCCAGAACGTACTGGTGCAATTCTGCACTGCCATCGTAGAAAGCACCCTCACCTCAGCCAATACTGCCTAGTTTGGTGCAGCGTCCTCTCACAATGTACAAAAACTGCGGCAAACTGTCAGGTCAGCACAATAGGTCGCTGGCTGCAGCCTACCGTCAGGGCAGGGCTTGTATGTGTCCCGGGCAAAGGAGCAGACGGGAATAAAATCACTGCGGATACTACCCATCCCGCAAACTGCCTCTCCAAAAGCTTCCTTCTGGAGAGTACTATAGGGCTATTAAAACAGAAAGAAAACTTCAAGCCATCTTAGAAGTTTCTTTCCCCCGGCAGTTAATCTGATCAACCGTTCTAGTTAGTCCCCCGCCCACCTCTATCTATTACCCCCATTCCCCAATCGCAAACACTTCAAACCACTTTTTTAAAAACATGCACTGTCTTTGTACCTCGTTTCAGTAACTCCCTTGGCTTATGGACAAGACAATGCAGATGCTGGAATCTGCAGCAGCAAACAATCTGCTAGAAGAACTCATTCTGCAATTCTTTCCTCATCCTTTCCTCTCACAGAAGCTGCTGCACGCACTGAGTTCTTCCGGCAGATTGCTTTCTGCCCTTGGCTGGTAGAAGGGTATAATGATACACTGACAGTGTCACAGTGGGCTTACCCAGAGTTCCTGGCGGGCAGGAGCAGATGTAGCGGCCAATCAAGTCAAGACAAGTGCCTCCATTCTGGCATGGGTTTGATTCGCATTCGTTCACCTCCGTCTTGCAGGTTTTGCCCTTGTATCCCGGCATACACTGAGGGAAAAGAGCGTAACGTTCAGTTTGTGTGCAGAGAGACGTTTCCACTGTGTGATCTGCTGTAAGGAAGGTGCGACTGCGATAAACTGATCCAAAGCCAAATCAAAACAACTGTTGGCAACCCGCCGCACCACCAAGTTGTTATACTGTGTGACACGCCCACCGCTCCAGAGAGTCAAACTCCCTATTTCAATTAGCAAATGTACAATTCAGCACTTTTGACCATTACCTCAGTGATCAGCAAAGACATGACCTCCACAGTCCCAAGCTACAAAATGCCACGGAATGAGCAAGAATACGCAATTTACTCCTGACGTTATTACCACGCCCGCACTAATGTGATCAGTTACCATAATATACAGAATACATTACTCTGCATTCCATCCCCCCAATTATTATGCTATAATAATTACAACTACTTGTTACTAAGATACAGAAGACATGAAATCTCCTCATTTACACGAATGTCCTCTTCTGGTAAGCAGTCTATCCTGGACTGTGCTCTTTTCCTGCTAAGCCAGGTTGTGCCTCTTGACTGTGTTCAGGAAAATCTGTCTTGAATCTTTCTACCAAAGCTCATCGAAGCACGAAGCCGTGGTCCCATTAACTGTTAGTTAGTTCCGGCCGAGTGTAGTCTCTTCTACCATCATGGTCTCATTTTAATGGTCCATTAACAGTCAAACCCGCCGTTGTTCCGATTGCATAGGGTCCATCATTAAAACTGTGAATCACTTGTAATGGCTCAAATGCCTTCGGCACACGTATCGTCTATCAACTGCTCAATTTGACTCAATTCCGGCAAATAAACATGCTTCACGTGAGACCATTCCTGAAGATCTCCCTGATGAAGAATATTCCCCTGGCGGACAGGCATACGTCCCTGTGTTTCGGCTTTAGGCAGTTCCCAGTAGTTTTTGCTACCTCAGCAAGCTACTTCCAATCCTGAAGCAACGTCGCGATTCACAACGCTCTCTTGACCCATCACGCGTAAGGGAATACGTGGTCCTTTCCTTGTCATGTTCTGCTGGTTCACCAGGCCCTCTGAGCAGAACATTGCTGGATTCCTTGAACTAACTAAGTACAAGTAACCAGTGGATTGTTACTCTTCGTAGATTGGAATTATAGGAAGTCATGGTCACCCAGCCCAGAAAGACCATTAGACACCAGAGCGGGACTCGCTTCATTCACGGCTTATTTCGCATCTGCACTCTTTTCATCAGCTCTGGGCTCAGCTTCACTCGCCACAGTAGCCATAATAGTGGCAAAGCTGCTTCCTTTAGCTCGAGAATGTATCTGCGATCCAGTTTTGTTCTCACTTTCATTTACTGCCAACGATGTAGCTTTCTATTTCTTCCCCACACACTGGACGTGCAGCCATCTTCACTTGCCCTTCAAAAAAACATCAGCAATGTCAGTGAAAGTATCCTTACGGCTGTGCCTTTCGTGCAGTACACCGCCAAACTCCAAAGTCGATCGGGGTATTTATTTACGGCAATCTTCATATTAGCAGGTGTGTCCAACTCACGCATGTCTTCCATAGCATTATAACACTCTCTGAGAAAAAGACTACTGTTCTGAAGAGCTTTGCATCTTCCGGTTTTCCACGAAGCCATTTCCATGAAGGGCACAGCAACTCAACAACAAAATGTCGATGTAAGATAGCTCAGGTCTTTAGACATTCTTCCTCCAGACTGGCCTGCTGGCAATGTTTGACAAGCTTGCTCAGGTGAACTTCACTGTACTTACTGTTCGATAAAACTGTCACCATAATCTTCAGTATTTCCTTCAATGCTATTCTTGAAAACCCCCATCAATGAAAGGTACTGCAATGGATTGTCATCAGAGATTTGAGTCTCTCTTTTAGGAGGAGATGCAATGTGTTGCATCACTACGCTTGTTATTTCCTTTCGCGTGCTTATGGCCTCCGTCTCAGCATTTAAACCTGTATCACCTGAAGTATGAGTGTCATCACACTATAAATGAACGTTCCCAGAAGCACTTTGCGTGTTATAAGTTCAGAGTGTCTCCATGGTGCGGACTGAGAGTGAGCATCCTGAACCACCCCTTGGGGTTTAAACCCCATGGCTCAGAGGCATTTCATCCTCAGATGTATCCACATTGACATCCAGCATGCTGGATTTTCTCTCTTCCAACATAGCAACTCTTACCAGAGTACACTTAGCACCCACAGCACTTGAATCCCTTAGTACTTTAACTCGAGCCACTTCGGCTGCAATTTCTTTCTGGAACTTAAACTCTTCCATTTCTCTTCATGCTTCATTTTCCCCTGAAGCTGTTCCTCCAGTTAGGGTGTTCCCCATTTTCCTCCAAGGCGGACTTATCCCTCAATATCTGTGGTCTTGCATGTAACTCAGCTTAATCAACCTCCATGTTAATGCATAGCAATGTGATATTAGACACATGGGATATCTTGCCAACAAGAACGTGTTCCACACACTTAGACACGCTGTCTTCCGTGCATATATCATCCTGTCACTCATTACCTTTATATGTAGTCACAGCTTACTGTTTGACTTTGTAAATATTTTCATTTCTCCCAGAGAACTGATCTCTACATGTTTGTTTAATTTCTCTCTTGGCTTCAAGGTCACTGCTTCCAGCTGAACACATTTTGTTTTCCAAGTGCCCAAACAAGACAAAGCAATGGCAGTTTCGATTCAGCTTTTCAACGACAGAAGGCACGCAGCTACTTCAATTCTTCAGTGTTTCAACAGAATCAAGGGTCAAACACTTCAGGCAACCTCCACTACAGTTTTCACATCCTCCAAATTGGACATAGCAATGTCTGACCACTTCAAAACTATGTTTCAAATTCAAACACACAGTGTGAACAACAAACAAGAAGGCCGCACTCACCACAAGCTGCTGTTCATTTGGCAAAACTGTCAAAATCTTTGCTGACAAAATGTGTTCGTTAAGGCAGTGCCAGAGACCAGCACAGACACAGGCACTGATTCACTGAGCCTGCGACGACCATCAAGTACCCATTTAAGATTAATCAGCACTGCAACATGGCAGTAAATGTAACATCATAACAGCACCAATGATCAGCAACTGAGGTTCAATTCCCACTGCTGCCTGTAAGGAATTTATACATTTTCCCCCACTACTATGCGGGCTTCCTCCCGCATTCCAAAGACACCAGTTAGGAAGCATTGTCAGCGGAAGCAAGGTGACATTTGTGGGCTGCCAACAAATACAATCCTCACAAATTTGATTTGATGCAAACGAGCCATTTCCCTGTCTGTTTCCAGGTACATGTGATAAATAAAGCTATTCTTTATCTGATCTCTGACACATACCCATCAATTCTAGCAACTGAGGTGACAATTTACAGAGGGCAACTAACCCACTGACCGACATTTCTCAGCTGACCGATGATTAGCAATGCGTCAGCATGCAGGGAAACCCACTTGGACTTGTGATATGCTCCAGCTGCTCATACAACCATCCACACGTGGCCTCACGTGACCCTGATCGGGGGCTAAGCAGGTGCTACACCTTGCCCAGCGGTGACCTGCAGACTAGCAGAGGGAAGGAGCACCTTACACCTCCATTGGTAGAGACGTATCTCCACCCAGCTACCCAATTGCAATAAACATCGAGAACATGTGATGATGCGTCCCTGAAAGAGAGTTCAGAGGTGTGGGAACAGTTCAGTGATGGAGCAATGAGGTGAGTGAAGTTGTCCCCACTGGTTCACGCCAGATATTTGAAGGGTAACAACTGTTCCTGAAACTGCTGGTGTGGGTCCTGAGACTCCTGTACCTTCTTCCTGATGCCAGCAGTGAGAAGGGAGCTTGATCTGGGCAGTGGGGCTTCCTGACGATGGGTGCTGCTTTCCTGCATCAGCGCTCTATGTAGATGTGATCAGCGACGAGGATGGCTTTACCTGTAACATACTGGGATGTTTCAACTACTTTTTTTACGATTCTCATTCAAAAGCATTGATGTTTCTATACCAGGTTGTGAGGCAACCATTCGATATATTCTTTATTGCAAATCCATAGGTTTGTCAAAGTTATTAGAAGCCATGCCGAACCTTCGCAAACTTCTAACAAAGTAGAGGTGCTGCTACACTTTCTTTGTAATTGCACTTGCGTGCTGGGTCCAGGACAGGTCCTCCAAAATATTAACACCGAGGAATTTAAAGTTGCTGTCCCTCTCCACCTTTGATCCTCCGATGAAGACTGGTTCATGGACCTCTGGTTTCCTCCTCCTGAAGACCACAATCAGCCCCTCGGTCTTGCTGACACTGAGTGAGAGGTTGTTGTTGTGGCACCACTCAGCCAGAGTTTCAATCTCCCTCCTACGTGCTGATTTGTCACCCCCTCTGATTCTGCCTGTGACAATGGTGTCATTGGCTTTGGACCTGAGCTTAGCCACACAGCCAAAAGTGTAAAGCAGGTAGAGCAGGGGACTATGCACACACTTGTGGTGCACCTGTGCTAATGGAGATCATGGAGGAGATGTTATTGCCAATCATTACTGATTGGGTCTACAAGTAAGGAAATGGAGGATCCAATTGCACGAGGAGGTGCTGAGGCCAAGGTCTTGAAGGCTGCTGATTAGTTTTGAGAGGATGACAGTATTGAACGCCAAGCTGTAGTCGATGAAGAGCATCCTGATTAGCGAGGAATGTTTAAACTGTGTGCGTGGACAACGGGAGCAACCTCCCGAAGAATAGCCAACGGTTTATTTTCTGGCGCCTCTCCAGAAGGGAGCTGTTCAGGGTCTAATTGGAGGGCAAGAATCTTTCATGACAGCAATAAAAAAAAAATTAAATGGGAGGCACAGCACAGAGCGCTATTCCAGATCCAGTAATCCCAATCGGATCAATTCCCATTGTTGCCCACAAGGATTCATGGCTTCTCCCCGCATGGGTCTTTTCCAGGTGCTCTGGTTTCCTCCCACATTACAAAGACAAACAGTTCAGGGTGCGTGAGCAGTAGGCACTGGGAACATGGCAACTCCTGCCGGCTGCCCATTTCACCCCTCGCTGATTTGACTCGACACATTTAAGAAACAATCTGCTGGAGGAGCCCAGGGGGCTTGAGCAGCAGCTGTGGGGAGCGGAGGTGGGGGGAACTGTCAACACCTCAGGTCAGACAGAACCCTGCACCAGAAACCAGTCCAATGCAGAGTTTTGACCCAAATCGTCAACAGTTCCCCAGTCTCTTGCGTCTCCAGTCTGTAACGACATTTTCTTGAATTGGTTTTTAATCACTGGAAAAGAATTTATTGGGAAGGAATTTTCAGGAGCTCCCTCTTTCTCTCCTGTGTAAACGCAAAACATTAAAACTGCAGATGCTGGAAGTACACCGTACAATGAGACGATGATCCAGAGGGATTTCTCATTTTCCACCGGAAGGTACAGACTCTATGGTGGGTGGGAGGAAGGGCCTCCTATTGAAGGGTCTCACCTCACAGCATCAACTGTGGACCCCTCTCCGAAGATGCTGCCTGACCAACTGAATTCCTCCAGTCCTCCAGCGTTTTGTGTGCAAGAAAAAAAACACCTGTGCAACACATAAACTCCGGGACAGGCTTCCGGGCCTCCAGTCTACAGGCTTCAGCCGCTGGGCTTCAAGTTCCAGACTTTCAGATCGACCTTCAGACTTTGGTCTTTGGTATCAACCGCTGGCCTAGCTGGTGGTGGGACACCGAACTCCAGACACAAGCTCCGATTGGGAGGACTCACACTGGAGATTTCTCTTTTGGGAGAATCTAGGGATCATTGTTTGGGAATAGGAGGTGCCAATTTAAGATAGTATGGATATTATTTTCTTTCTCCCTGCGGGCTCTACGTCTTATGGTGTACTCTTCCTGAAAGGCCAGTGCAAACAAAGTCCTTGAATACTTTTAAGGAAGAGGTGCAGGGATTCTTGATAAGTAAGGAGGTGAAGGATGCTTGGGCACAGGCTGGAATATAATTGACTGAGGGGACCAGGGGGTTCACCTGTTACTCATATTTTTGGGATGATGCGTTGTTCTGGATAACGGTGATCCTTGCCGAACCTGCACTCATCCAGGCAACTGGGGAGGATCCCGTCGCATTCTGCCCCGTGCATCGCGGGTGGTGGAAGGGCTTTGCAGAGACACGAAGTGAGCCACTCGCTGGAGGGCTCCCAACCCCGGGCACAGCAGCTGCGTCTTAGTTTCACTTAGAGACTTAGCACGGAATCAGGTCTTTGCAGCTGAGCACGTCCAATCACATCCAAGTAAGCAATTAACCTACCGACCTGCAAGCCCGTGGACTGTGGGAGAAAACTGGCGAAACTGGAGGAAACTCACATGGTCACAGGGAGAACTTGAAAACTCCTTACAGACACCGGTGGAACTGATCCCAGGACAGTGGTGCGGTAATACGCTACCCTGCCACCCCAACAGAGCTTCTGATCAATGGTAACTCGAGATCGGAGGACTTGACGGTGATACTTTGGAATGGTTTGACTACTGATGCTTCTAAATGCCCAGCCTTTCCACATGATTCAAGTGGCAATCCACTCACCAGTCTGACCGGTGCCCTGTTCTGTATACTAACTAAACTAACACACGCAGTCCAGGTTGGACTCAGCAACGTTCCATTCAATACAATCCTTAAACTCAAGCGATCCTGGAAATGCCAGAAATCCAGATTAACAGACACAAAATGCTGAGGAACACAGGCAGTCGATGTTTCAGTGCACGGCCCTCCATCAAGACCGAAAAGGAAGGGGGAAGAAAGCAGAATAAGGAGGCGGGGGGGGGGGGGGGGAAGGGGAAGGAGTACAAGCTGGGCAGGTGAGAGAGGCAAGGTGGACGGGTGGGGGAGAGGGACTGAAGTGAGCAAATAGGTAAAGGGCTGAAGAAGAAGGAGTTTAATAGGGTTCGCCTCTGACAATGGAGTTCAGCAACATTCAATTCAAAACAAATCTCTTTTCCCTTTTCTCTCCAGGAAAAGGTTGCTGCCTGACTTGTTCTAAAAATTTTATGGAAGACATGTGCAAGAAAATAAAAGTTTAAAAGCTGTACAAATGCAACAGGACATCGAACACAACAGCAGAGTACAGTCTCTTCGACCCACGATGGTGTGCCGAACTTTTACCGCAGTCTAAAATCAACCTAACTCTTCCCCCCCCCTACATATGCCATCCATGTGCCTATCTATCTTATAAAACTGTAATGTTTCTTGCTCTACCACCACCCTGGTAAGGCATTCCACACACCCACCACTCTGTGTAAAAAACTTACCTCTGACATCACCTCCAAACACTGTAAATTTATGCTCCCCCCCCCACCCTGTATTAGCCATTTCTACCCTGGGAAAAAGTCTCTGGTTATCCACTTGATCTATCCCTCTCATCACCTCCAACAAATCACCTCGCACCCTCCTTCACTCCAAAGAGAAAGCTCCCAGCTCACTGAATATTTTTCTCATAAGACGTGCTCTCTAATCCAGGCAGCATCCTGGTAAATCTCCTCTGCACCCTCTCTAAAGCTTCACCACCTGCCCTGTGATGGGGCAGCCAGAATGGAGCACGAAATTCCAAGTGAGAGACGGGGAACAGAAATCGCTGCGGAGAGAGCAGCGAGCTGCCGGTTGCTCACCTCACATCGGTAGCCTCCGATGTAGCTCCTGCAGGTGGCGCCGTTGTGACATGGGCCGGAAGTACACTGGTCCACCTCGGTCTCACAGTAGCTGCCGGTGTAGGTCTTGGGGCAGACGCAGTAATGTGTGCTCCCGGCACTGAAGCACGACCCACCATGGTGGCAAAGCTGGGCAACGGCCACTCCTTTAGGGAAAAGCATGGTTCAAATGAGAACTGAAGGCATTCGTTCCTGCATCATAAAATTCAAAAAAAAAGAGGTGGGGAATGCACGGAGCAATGTTTTTATGCCGACGGCATTGGGGCCCGGAGAGGGTACCGGTGGAGGTGTATGCAACAGGAGTGTTCAAGAAGATTTTGGTTCAGCACATACAATGCAGAGAATGGTTCAGGCAGAGGAGACTAGCTTAAATTGGCATCATGCTCGACCCAAATTACATTAATCAAATGGTCTGTTCTGTAACGTCTCATGATCCACTTTGGGCCCCATATCCAAGGAAGGACATGCTGACACTGGAGAGGGTCCAGAGGTTTACAAGAATTATCCTAGGAATGAAAGGGTTAATGTACGAGGGGCATTTGATGGCTCTGTGCATGATGGAGTTTAGATGAATGTGGGGGGGCGGAATCTCAAATATTGAATAGCCGAGACAGAGTTAACATGGTGAGGAGGTTTTTAAAATAGCGGGAGAGTCTAAGACCAGCCTCAGAATGGAAGGACGTCCTTCTAGAAAGGAGATAAGGAGGAATTTCTTTAGCCAGACGGCAATGAATCTGGAATTCATTGCCAAAGACAGCTGTAGAGGCCAAGTCATATTTGAAGTAGAGGATGATAGGTTCTTGATTTATGAGGCTCTCAAAGATCACGGGGAGAATGGGGTTGAGAGGGAAAATAAATTAGCCAGCAGACTCGATGGGCTGAATGAGTTATGATGACTTATGGACTAAAAGCTTCATACAAACTAAGCAGGAATGGAGCCAGTTTGTGAACAGGAGATTCAGAACACACGGCGCATTTTCTTGTTGAGTAACTGCGTGGGTTTTGTGGATGCAGTGGTGCTACCATCAAATGCAAGGAGTGACCGCGACAATCATGCAGGCCGTTTCGACCTGGTGCGTGATGTCCCCTACGTCCTTATGGTGCCAAGGACATCACTTCAGGCTAGTGCACAGGGCAATCCCAACCCTTAGAGTCAGCTTACAGAGGCCAATTCATTGACCGACCTACCCACCTTTAGGAAATGGGGGAAGCCACAATGAGAAAATCCAACATGGTCCCAGGGAGAGCTAGAGTGCTTACCTATTTAGTTTTCAATGTTAGCACGAACTACCTCAAAACCCTCGAAATGTAAGGGTTTGAAGGAAGTTATTCGCATTGGTTCATAACGGCCACAGAACCAGCATGGATAACTTTCTGCACCTCCACACTAAACTTATTCCACAATGTCCATTCTCCCAGAGACCCATTTTCAAGGACTCTACAACAACGCATGTTCTCGTATTATTCATCTATCTATCTATTTATTTATTTGCAAAATTTAAATTCTTTTTCACATTGGTTGGTTGTTAGTCTTTGTGTGCAGCTTCTGCACTGATTCCATTTTATTTCTTTGTTCTACTATGAATGCCTGCAAGAAAATGAATCTCAGGGTGGTATATGGTGACAGGTTTGTACTATTTTTTAATAATAATTGTTACTGATTATTATTTTTGAATTCTAAACTTTGAACTTCCCACAGGTTTGGAATGGTCCAGCACCTTCTGCAACTTCTACCATGTTAAGCCCACTATCCTGACACCTCCAGTTTCTATGTGACTTATTGTCGCAGCTTCATGCTTCTCCATACACCTTGAGTGGCTGCCGCAGCCCAGGGGCCACCACTGCACAGGCTCCCTCACCTCTCTGTAATGCGGCGACTTCGCAGGACATGCTGGGGATATCGCAGTAGCGTCCGGTCCAACCGCTCACACAGTCACAGGCGAAGGACTGCCTCGTCACTCGACACTGCCCACCGTTCTTGCAGGGGAACTTGCTGCACCAATCCGTCGTCACCTGCTTGGGGGGGAAGAAGGAGACCATCCCCATCAAATATTCTTATCAGGGCAAATTTCCTCGAGGCAGTGCACTGCCACCCTGTGAGCTTGTGATGAACTGGGACAGAGAGAGACCTCACTGTCCTCAAGAGAGAGAATCCATTCCACACACCTCCACCCTGACAACAAATCTGGAGACACACAGGAGGGCATACAGGTACAGACACTGCCTCAGACCCTGTCTGCAGTTTTTGCTGCCTCAGTAAAGCAGCCAACATAAACAAAGACACGTACCCACCCCAGACATTCTCTCGTCCCCTCAGTGCCAACATCTCAATTGATGCTGGGCCCACATATTGATGCACTTATGAAGACGCGCCAGCGGCTATACTTCACGAGGAGTTGAGGAGATGTGGTAACCATTTTCACAGGTACCATACAGAGCATTCCAATTGGTTGCATCACCGTCTGATATGGAGGGGCCATTGCACAGGATCAGAGAGATCTGCACAGCACTGTACATGCCAGCCAGCTCCATCATGGGAACTAGCCTCCCCACCATCTTCAACAGGCGATGCCTCAATAGGGCGGCATCAGTCAACAGCCCTCTTCTCACTACTATCATCAGAGAGGAGGTCCAGCAGCCTAAAGCATACTCTCAATGTCTTATGCCCCTCCACAGGATTTCTGAATGGTCTGTGAGCTCACCAGCATTGCCTCACCGTTGTTGCCCTCTTTGAACAACTTGTTTGTTTTTATATAAGCTCTCAGTATAAGGCTTTTCATTCCAGAACTAAGGAGATGTCCTCCTTCTTCAAAGAAAGGGCTTCCCTTCCTTCACCATCAACGCTGCCCTCACTTCATCCTCCCGCCACCCCACCAGAGATAGGGTTCCTCTTGTCCTCCACTACTACCCCACTAGCCTCTGGGTCCAGCGCACAATTCTCCGAAACTTCCGTCACTTCCAGGTGGGTTCCGCCACCAACCACATCCTTCCCTCCCCTGCAGGGATCGCTCCCTATGCGACTCCCTTGTCCACTCATCCCTGCAAGCAGAGTAAGTCCCACACCTCCTCCCTCACTACCATTCAGGACCCCAAACAGTCCTTCCAGGTGAGGCAATACCTCACCTCTGAGTGTGTTGTGGTCATCTACTGTATCTGGTGCTCCCAGTGAAGCCCCGTCCCAGACCTGATCTACACTGGGAGACCACTGCACTCCGCTCGCCAAAAAATCCTCGATCGCCCAGAGGCAACCCATTTTAATTCTAATTCCCATTCCCATTCCGACATGTCAGTCCACGGCCTCCTCTACTGTCGCAGGTTGGAGGAGCAACATCTTATATTCTGTCTGGGTAGCCTCCAGCCTGATGGCATGAACACTGATTTCTCAAACTTCCGGTATTGCCTCCCCTTTCACCATTGCCCATCCCTTTTTCCCTCTCTCACCTCATCTCCCCACCTGTCCATCATCCCCCTCTGGTTACCCTCCCCCTTCCCTTTCTCCCTTCCATGGCCTTCTGTCCTCTCCCATCAGATCCCGCCTTCTCCAGCCCTGTATCTCTCTCACCAATTGTCTTCCCGGCTCTTTACTTCACCCCTCCCTCTCTCCCAGTTTCACCTATCACCTTGCACTTCTTCCTCCACTCCCGCCTCTTCTTACTCTTGACTTCTCATCTGTTTTTCCAGTCCTGATGAAGGGTCTCGGCCCAAGACGTCGACTGTTTACTCTTTCCCATAGATGTTGCCTGGCCTGCTGAGTTCCTCCAGCATTTTGTGTGTGTTGCTCAAATCTCCCAACGTACTGTATGTCAATGATAATAAACCCGACTGATCCAGAAGCCTGAAAGCACGTACGACAAGGACAGTTTCTATCTGACTATTGAATGGCTTCCTAGTGTGAGATGGACTCTTTACTCCACACCCTACCTTGTGATGACCTTACACCTGACTGTCTACCTGCACAGGAATGTTCCCGGAGCAGCTGCACTTCCTTCTGTATTCAGTTATCACTTTACCCTGCTCTGCCTCAGTGCACTGTGTAATGACCTGATTTGTATCAACAGTGTGCCAGACAGGTTTTTCACTGCATCTCAGTACATGTGACAATAGTAAACCAATTCCAATCTCACCAACATTAGTAGGTGCAGTCAGGCTGTAAATAATGGGTAAGTTATTATGTACAGTTAGTTACGGGAGGGGTTGTAGAACGGGAATCCTGGATGTCAGAGAAGGTGG
The DNA here is from genome assembly GCF_030144855.1 of Hypanus sabinus. NCBI lineage: Eukaryota > Metazoa > Chordata > Chondrichthyes > Myliobatiformes > Dasyatidae > Hypanus > Hypanus sabinus. The sequence goes on along the minus strand of NC_082721.1, from coordinate 68,504,099 downwards.
GGGAGTACACAGGAAAAAGGGAGGAGGGTGGGTGGGGAGACAGGGAAATAAAGGGACAGAGTGAGGGAGGAGAGAGAGAAAGAGAGCGTGTATGAAGAATGGAGGGATGGTAAAGAAGAAGAGGCGAGGAGAGACGGACGGGAGGAACAGAGAGAAAGACAACAATAGAGAGACAGGGACATGGGGGGGGAGAGAGACAACAAGAGAAAAGGAGAGACAGGGAGAGAGAGAGAGAGACAGAGAGAGACAGAGAGGTGAAGAGACAGAGAGATGGAGAGAGAGAGACAGAGAGATGGGGGTAGAGAGAGAGAGAGAGAGAGAGAGAGAGAGAGAGAGAGACACGGACAGGGAGGGAGACGGGGAGAGAAGAATCAAGTAAAAAAGATATACAGAGGAGATATGGAATTACACAAGAGATACAGTGTCAAACAAAGCTTACCTGACACCGGTCCCCTGTGTAACCATGGGGACAGGTACACCTGTAAGACTCCAGCCCATCGACACACACCCCACCATTCAGGCACGGCTGGGAATAACATTCGTCAATGTCATGTTGGCAATTGGAACCGGTGAAGCCCGAGCGACAGTAGCAGGTGTACATGTTAATACCGTCTATGCAGGTCCCTCCATTGAAACAGGAGCTGAAATAAATAGTAAAATTAACATCTGCCCTCAGATGTGAAGCAGTTCTGACCACAATCAGGGTTTTCATGTTGTGGTGGTCACGCCAGATCCTCTCAATAACCGCTGGCAGGTCCCAGCGAATATCAAGCAGGATATTCTGCTGCAGCTGCTGAAAAATAATCGACTATAAAATATTGGAGAACAATTAGACCACTGCATCCATCGAGACTTCTGAACCATTCTCTTGCCTTCTCCCCATAACCTGTGAATCCCTGACTAGTCAAGTACCTGTCAACCTCCACTTTAAACGTACCCTGGCCTCCATGACAATGGGTTTCACAGATTCACCATTCTTTGGCTAAAGAGATTCATCCTCATCTCCGTTCTCAAGGGATGTTCGTGTATTCTGAGTCTGTATTCTCTGGTCCTAGACTCCCTCACTACAGGAAATATCCTATCCATGCCCATTCTGTCTCGGCCTTTCAACACGCTTTCAATGAGACTCTCCCTCATTCTTCTAAACTCCAGCAATTACAGGCCCAGAGCCATCAAACGCTCCTCCAGTTTCATTCCTAGTATCCATATCGTGAGCTTCCTCTCCAAACCAGCACATCCTTTCGACATCACGATGCAAGAAGATTGTCTGATTATGACCTTGAACTGACATAACCTAATCTAGTGCACAATTTATTAGCTGACTGGAGACAGGTGTCTAGACTAAGTCCTTGTTGAAAATGTTTTGCCTGAACAAAGTCTACAATTTTAGTTTGATTAACCGTAGCAGTGTGCACTGCTTCAGTTAACTGGTCTCTTCAACAAGAACAAGCTGTAATTGGCAACTCACCCAGAAGGTAAATGCGAAGCATACTCTCCCCTCCTCCCCCTTTTCCATTCTCCATTCCAGCTCCCCTCTTTCACCTTCTCTTCTCCTCACCTGCCTATCATTCCCTTCTGGCAGCCCTCTTGGTTAGTCTCAGTGCAGGAGCAAGCTGAGACAGCTTTTCAGCTGGGACGGCTTTACACTCAGTGGCCACTTTATTAGGCACACCTGCTAGTTAATGGAACTATCTAATCAGCTAATCACGTGGCAGCAACTCAACGCATAAACACATGCAGACATGGTCAAGAGGTTCAGCTGTTCTTCAGACCAAGCATCAGAAGAGGAAAGAAATGTGATCTAAGTGACTCTGATTGTGTAATGTTTGTTGGTGCCAGACAGAGTGGTTTGAGTATCTCAGAAACTGCTAATGTTCTGGGATTTTCATGCAAGGCAGTCTCTACTGCTTACAGAGAATGGTATGAAGAACAAAAAACATCTCTGGGCAAAAACACCTTGTTAATGAGAGAGGTCAGAGGAGAATGGCCAGACTGGTTGAAGTTGACAGGAAGGCAACTGCATCTCAAATAACCACGCATTACAACAGGGATGTGCAGGAGAGCATCTCTGAACACACAACACGTTGAACGTTGAAGTGGATGGGCTACAGCAGCAGAAGACCACGAACGTACATTCCGTGGCAACTTTGTTAGGTACATAATCTGACCAGAGTAAGATCTGAAACGTATGTGTAAAGAACATTAAATCTGAAAACTGGGAAGGCATAGATAGACCTGGAGGAAATGTGAGTAAGAGGGAGCTTTGCTTCATGTGAATAACCTCTGCTGTCCTGCGGAGAACAAACAGCAGGAGAGGCCGAACAGCCAGAAGACCCAACCACTCGCCACAGGCTTCACTTACTCTTGCCCACACGGCAGCAGAACATGTGGAATACAGGGCTGTCTCTCCGTCCACCTGAGGACCCGCCGAAAGACAAACCCGAGGGGAACATCCTTCTCGACTCCAATGATCGCACTACTCTGTGCGAAGAAACGTATGAAAAGCTGCCTCGTGAGACGACCAACAGCAATGACCAGAAGGCCGCCAGTCCCTGAGAAGGAACCGCTGCGTTGAAATCTGGCCAGGTTCTTCCAGAATGAGTAATACTTAAAATGCAAGTTGTGGATTTTGAAGATGAGAAATTAACTAAGGAATTGTGCAACCTAAAGAGTTAATGAGTTCTGTTTAAAACTAAGTGAATCTTTCAGCAGTTTGAGCTGATCTTGATTAAGATAGGAGCTTAGTTATTAAGCCAAAGCCTTGTTTAATATCTCTTATCATGTGATATACTTAATTGGCAGTGTCCCAATCAAACATGGTTCTAGGCAAGTTTATTCAGTCTATAACTAAAGTTTCACAGTCATCCCAGAGTACACAAATTGATATTACTACACCCTTCCAAGTGCTGGGATGAATTATGGATGTATGAACCCAGTATTAAAATGTGTCTTCTTTCACATAGAAGGCTTGTGCACCTCACAATACTTTGATTGAGCTAGGATATTTTGAGTGTTTGGAGTCTTTAGACAATCCACGTAAATCTCTTTGTCCCAGTGAGGTGTTTGCTTTATCGGTAATTCTTTGTCACTGTTGAAATTGTACTTAATCACCTGCAGCTATATTTGTACTTAAAGGATAGCAAAATTTGACACATTTCTTTTTATTCAGAGATAAAAACATGATAATAGGCCCTTCCAGCCAATGAGCCCATGGCGCCCAAACATCAATTAACGTGCATGCCTTTGGGATGTGGGAGAAAACTGGAGCAACCAGAACAAGCCCATGCAATCATGAGAACGTACAAACTCCTCACAGAGAACGGAACCGGGTCGTACAGCGTGGCGCGAACCGCTGCACTACCGTGCCACTCCTGGACTCTTGAACTAAACCTACTCTGAGCTCAGGGAGATATTCCTCAACAGGGATCCCCTATCTGTCAGCTTGTGATAATTAAAACCCTGCTGCGTCAACAGATCTACATGGCTCATCAGAGCACACCAGCTTTGACAGGCTGACACATACAAGCCAAAACTTGCAAGCTGCCTTCTATTTCCCAATCCTATTGAGCTCACTTGGAAAAAGAGTGAAATATAAACATGTTGCCAAACTCAGGAGTAGCATTAACATCCATTCGAACTGCAGGGAGTTGTGAACACCTAGTCCACCATACAAAGCAGCCTCCACTCCATTGACACCAATTACACATCTCGCTGCCCCAGGAAAACAGCCAATGTAATCAAGGAGCCCTCCCAGCCAGGTCATTCCCTTTCTCCTCCCTCCCATCGGGCAGAAGATATGAAAATTTGAGAACATGGACCACCAAGCTCAAGGTGGTCTTCTAACCCACTGTTACCAGACTCTTAAATGGACCTCTCAATGGCTAGATATATGAGAAGTCAGGTGACCTGCTTTGCCCCCAGCACATAGATGCCATCACAAGGAAGGTGCTCCAACTTCTTTACTTTCTCAGGAGGTTAAGAAGGTTCGGCTTGTCACCAAATTCTCTAACAACCTTCTACGGAGGTAGTGCTGGAAGAATCCCGGCTGGGTACAGCAACTTGAATGCACAGGAATGCAAGAAGCTGCAGGGAGTAGCGGACACAGCCCAATTTATCATGGAAACATCCCCTCTCCACCATTAGCCGTATCTACTGGAGGCGCTTCCTCAAGAAGGCAACATCTCCACCATCTAGGTCTTGACTTTTTCTTGCTGCTGCCATTAAGTAGGAGATACAGAAGCCTGAAGGCCCACCCCATCAGGTCAAGAACAGCCACTTCCCTTCAAACATTCAGTTCCTGAAACTACCTGTGCAACCATAACCGCTGCGGTTTAGCAACACTATAACCACGTTGATCAGTCAGCACTAGAATGGACAATGCGTTTTTTTCTTGTACAACTTGTTCATAATTTATTTGAGAATGCTCCTTTACTGACATTAGGTAGTAAGCTTTTCATTGCACCTGTTCACACATGTTCTTGTGCATATGACAATAAACTTAATTTTGGCTGGAACATGACCTTTTGATCTACCTGTTGGTGGCCTTTGAAATGTATTTGTCTTCCTGCACTGCATCTCCTCTGCAATGGTGACACTCCCTACATTCCTCATTCTGTTTTACAACATTGATGTACCTTTGTAGGGACAGATCTATTTGGATGGCATGCAAAAGCCTTTTACTGTATCTTAGTACACGAGACAATAGTAACCAATTCTGGCATGTCCAGCAACATCCAATAAGCTTGGTTAGGTACCAAAGAGAATGGTAGGCCACTGAGGGGTGGAGAAAAACGGAGGGGTCTGGTAATACATTTCCACAATCTCTTCAAAGTGGCATCGCAGAAAAGTGGTGTTGTGTAGTGATCTTTTGGCCTTAATGAATCAAGTATTGAGTCCAGGAGTTGAGATGTTGTGTTAAATGTTGCTGAGGTGTGATTGTGGAGTATTGTGTGCAGATCTGGTCACCTACCTACAATAAAGATATCAACAAGATTGGAAGAGAACAGAGATAATTTACAAGGATCTGGCAAGGATTTGAGGACCAGAGGTATAGGGAAAGGGTGAATAGGTCTGGAGGTAGGAGAATGAGGAGAGATTTGATAGAGGTATACAAAATTATGTGGGGTATGAGTAACTGCAAGAATTTTCCACTGAGGTTAGGTGAGACAAGAACTGGAGATTAAGGGTGAAAGTTGAAATTTTAAAGAGAACCATGAGGGGATCTTCTTCACTCAGAGGGTGGTGAGAGTGTGGAACGAGCTGCCAGCAGAAGTGGCGGATGTGGGTTTCCTTTCAGTATTTAAGAGAAGTTTGGGTACGTCCATGGACGAGAGGTTTCGGAGGGTTATGGTTCAGGTGTAGGTCAATCGGACTAGGCAGAATAGTAGTAGACTAGATGGGCTGAAGGGTCTATTTTTCAGCTGTAGAGCTCTATGACTCTGAAGTGCTGAGAATGCCAGATCTGAAAATCTTACTGTAATATCAGCTTGGGGAGCCGTGGGCTCGCGGCACGCTCATGTAGGGGGGTAGGGAGAGCAGCTCGACTCACTGACCTTTCTGTGCAGTCCTGAATATTGTTCTCACAATGAAGACCACTGAACCCAGCCTTGCAGCTGCAGGTGTAGCTGTTGACGTAGTCCGTGCAGGTGCCTCCATTGCGGCACGGGCTGCTCTCGCACTCGTTGACCTCGTCGGTGCACTTGGTGCCCGTGAAGCCCGGCAGGCAGCTGCAGACAAACGAGTTGACGCCATCCAGGCAGGAGCCACCGTTCACGCAGGGGTCTGGGGCGAGAAGAACGAAAAGTTAACGTCCACACTTCATCTCACCCAGAGAAACTTGTCGAGCTTTTAGGTTATTATGAAGTGCAGCAGCCCCTTGTGGGCAGGAAGCTCCTATTGTCAAGGGGTAAAAGGGAGGGAGGGTGTGGTAGGTTACCAGGAATGTGGACATGACATCACAAGCAAATCAGCTTATTAATTGGCAGAGAAGGCTCAGAGGCTAGCGGCTGTTACTATTTTGGAACTTTGAAAGAGTCAAAAGAGTTCCACAAAAATAATTCCAAGAATAAAGGAACTTAGTTATGTTGATGAACTAAAGAAGGGACTACCATTCTTGTAAACAATAAGAACGCATGGAGATTGGAGCAGAATTTAGAAGAATCGAGGCAGAGAGAACCTCTTAATTTTGGCGACATATCAATACCCAATGGAAGCAGAGTGAAGGTAACTGATAGAAGAACCAAAAATGCCGCAAGGAAAGCTTGTTGGAGTTGGAAAAACACTACCACGGATGTGGAAGCAGATTGAGTTGTCTCGTTCAAAAGAGAGCTGCACAGGTATCTGAAAGCTTGCCAGACAAGAGGGAATGGGAAGGGCAATGGAGCTTGGATAGTCTTACACAGAGCCAGTACAGATTTAAAGGGCCGAATAGCAAACTCCTCACTGTGACTCTGTGAGTCGAGCACGGTGGCTAGGCCTCAGGGCTCAGATCCCAAGGCCCTGCCCCCAGAACACACAGATGACCACTCACAGCGCACCGCTGTTCAAGATTCAAGATCGTTTATTGTCATTCTTCTGTCCACGTGTGTAAAGGAGAACAAACCGTTACTCCGGATCCAATGCAGCATAAAGAAACAAAGTAAACATAAATATAAAGCAATCCTATAAAACAGTGTACAAGTAATTGTTGAGTCTGGCCATACACATGCTTCTATACATAGACTGACAGTACAGCGTGGGCATTCCGTAAGTTCAGAGCTCAATTCCAACACCGTCTGTGAGCAGTTTGTACGTTCACCCCATGGCCATGTGGGTTTCCTCCGGGTGCTCCGGTTTCCTCCCACAGTCTAAAGACGAACCAGTTAGTAGATTAGTTGGTCATTGTAGGCTGTCCAGTGATTAGGTCCGTGTTAAGTAAGAGGATGGCGTGGCTTGCTGGGCCACAAGGGCCTGTTCCACGCTGAATCTCAGAACAAATAAATAAAATAAGGTGAGTCTGTCAGGAAATAAGGAAGTGACCAAGTTACTCTCGGCAACAGGATCTCCTCTAGGTAGCAGTAGGGTATATGGAAACACAGTAGGTCAGTGTCTGTGTCGGTGTAGGAATGAGCTGTGGAGTATAAACGTAAAGTGGCAGTGCATGGTGGGGGGAGGTGGTCAAAGGTGCTGAGGGGCTGTGGAGAGAAATGGCTGATGTGGATAGCATAAGGCCTTTGAACAATATCCATTAAAAACTGTTCAAATAAATGATTGAAAAGAAGTTTTAAAAAGTAAACAAATGCAATGTAAAGCATCAAACTATTAAAAATTAATGGAAAGTAATTTGGGAGCAGCCTTCGGCCCCGCCAAACTGGGTAATCAGCTGGTGTGGATGCTGTGTGATGTCCCCGCCTCGCCCAAAAACAGACAGTACACCATATGCGATTAAATGAGTACAATTTATAAAGATTACTATAACTAAGTGATTAATAATGATACAGTATATATGAAGAGAAAAAATAAAGAAAAGGCGCCAAACTTATCAAGACCACTTCGTGCACAACCATTGGAGCTCAATTTCTGAAGTCTTCTGGCCACCACTCGATCCCCTCCGAACTCCTCGACTCGCAGCTCAGGACCCTCTGAGCGGTCAACCAAGCACATCTAGCTTCATCCCCCCTCCTCGGAGTACCTCCTGGCCTCGGAACCCCGCTTGGGGTCCATTCCTCGCCCAGCTTACAGCATTGTGTCCTCTCTCTCGACCCCCTCGCGCCGATCTGCCCAAAAGCCCGTCAACAAAAGCTTACATACTCAGAAGAAAGAACATTAATCCCCATTTGGTTTACAAAGGAATACAATTTTCCCAGCACTCTCTCGCAACAATGAAGCATTTCTGCTTTTAACAAAACAAAGAAGCCATTTTGATTACATACACAGTAACAAAGAAAAAAGAAGAAACCCCCTTTACACTCTCCCCCCACCAAATAAAAGTCATGTCCTTATGGCTACTAAATAACTCGCCACCTTTCCTGCCAACACACCGTAAACCAAGCACAAACAGTGACATCTCCTCCCCACACAGTAAACCTCACGCCCTGTTCCTCAGGCGCTACTTTGGCCAACTATCTGGGAGTTCCCTAACCCTTCTGAGACCTCCGTACCCCCTCACCTAAACCCTTCAGGCTCGGACACAACTGAGGATACCTTGGGCTCACTACCAACTCCTCTCTCAACCTCTCACTCATGCCCCACACTGCACACAGCTAACCCTCCCCGCTACACCTGACTCAATGGGAGAAGGGCCAAAGGTCTCTTCCTCAATCGAGGGAAAGTCAGCAAAAGGCACACATCCAGCACATCATCCATCGAATCTGTATTCTTCCTCATTTCTGTGATCGGTAGCTGCTGTTTGATCTTCTCCAAACGGAAACACGTGGCCTGCACTGCTCCCGCAGTCTCTTCAGCCTCCTGTTCAGTATTCACTGCACTTCTCTCCAGCTTTTTCTTCCTCATGACTTCTTCTAGATCAACTTTCAGGTTTTGCACTTCATTTGAACTGTCAATGGTCATCTTCAGGTTCCCTTCAAGCTTCCGCTTCTCTCTTCTGAGATTTGTCTGTAACTTCTTCACCTCCGCAAACTCCCCTCTCCGGGTTCTCAGTTTGCTATTACCCTCAGTCAGACAACTTTCTTCGTTCTCTCCAACTTGTAAGTCTTCCGAATGGTTCCAGATCACTTTCTCCAGTCTCTCCGTCTTCATTTCAAACTTGATTCCGTAGAGACAGTCACTCGTGAGCTGCGACCTTCGCCAGCCCTGGCTCGTGTCCAGAAAACACTTTAACTCGGTAGTTCTCAGCTGCTCCTGCAACGACCTCACTTCATATTCTCCTGAGGCAAATCCAAATACCAAGAGATCATCCACATACACCAAAACTCCAAACGCCTCCACATCCCCTATGGTCTTCCACCTGCCCCGCAGGAAGGTTGCAAGGGCTCCAGATATGCCCTGTGGCATCTTTTCGGACCCAAAGACTCCTAGGCAATTTATAACGGCCGTCTTCTCCTTGTTGGCCCCACTCATCGGGATCTGGCAACATCCACTCCTCAGATCCAGCACCTTAAACCACTTCACACCACTCAGACAGGCCATCGCCTCTCTGGCCCTCAGGGCCATATTCTGGTCACTGACAGTGCGCCTCTTCGGCGCAATATAATCCACACACACGCTGCCTACGTCTTCCACGGCTGTAGGGGCCAGTCGCCGCAACCTCTCTCTCTCCGAGGTGTCTTCAGCAGTCAACTCCCCTCCCTCGTGGTATTTCGCAGCGTCCACTAAGAGGGTCTCACCCTCAGATACTTCCCCCAGGCCGTACCACCACTGGCTCTTGTTTGAATTCGGTATCAGCCCAATGCTGCTACACACGTCCGCACAAGCAGCTCGAAACTCTGGGTGCATCGACAATGCCCCCAAACAGCGCTCACCCGCCTCCTCTGGGCAGGCTCCCAAGCGCACCAGCAGGATATTGGTTCTCTCTAGAACAGAAACGCTGCCCGTCTCAACAGGGTCCGGACACATCAGCATTAACGATTCACGAACCTCAGTCTCCTCCACATTTGCCTCTAAGAACTCCATTTTCACTGACCAACAACCATCGTCTGGATAATCACCGGCACTGGTACCCCAAATCTCCAGTGTTCTCAATGTCGTCAAGGGTAAATGCTTCCAATAACGGTTATAAAACAAACTATACAGCAACTTAACCGGCGCCCCGGTGCCAACGATGGCTTTAACTTGACTTCCATCCATCCGTAACAACACCTGTGTGCTTGGTCCCTCTAAGCCTTCAGGAATAGAGTCTGTTCCTTTCGGGAGTTCCTTAGTACATTGCTGGGAACGTGCTCCCCCAGAGACCCCAAGCCGCTCCCCCACTGGGCCTCCTCTAAGTTTCCCAACACCCCTCGGATCAACGGAACAACTGATCCCCTTGACAGATCCCCTTGGCACCACAAGCAATTTATCTGCCCCCCTAGGCAAAAAGGGATACCCTAAAAACCCCACCAATCTCCTGCCACAGATATAATAAGCCCCCCAGCTGCGGCATTTGACTTCCAGTCAAACCACACGCATTTTCCCGCACTGTCCCAGAACTGGCAGCGGTCACTTCGAGGTAATTGCGCCCGACAGTTCTAACAAAGTCACCAGCCCGCCTACTCAAACTTTCAACCCGTCCCTGTCGCTCTCCCTCAGCCAAGCACTGCCACTCACCCAACAACTGAGGGGTCCGCTCCGCCCCTTTAGGGCTGGACGTTATTCCAATAACCGGGCGGAGCTCACCACTGCTGAAACATCCCAACCTGTCACTCCTCACTCTCCAAGCAGTACAAGCAACCCATGGTCCCACCACCATTTCGTCAGCACTAGTCGGAACTCGAACAACGACCTCCAGGCTACCAACAGCAGCCACCCCACCCAACACACACGCAGTGATAACCAGCAATCGCACACCCACAAAGGCACACCAGCTCTTCGCCGCAGACACAATTTAAAGAGGGTGATCACACAGCCTCCACAGAAATCAACCCCGGGCGAGCACCCCACAATGTAACCCCCTGGGTCGCCTCAGGCTCGCTCAGCTCGTTCTCGTCTAGGGGGAGCAGCCTTCGGCCCCACCAAACTGGGTAATCAGCTGGTGTGGATGCTGTGTGATGTCCCCGCCTCGCCCAAAAACAGACAGCACACCATAAGCGATTAAATGAGTACAATTTATAAAGGTTACTATAACTAAGTGATTAATAATGATACAGTATATATGAAGAGAAAAATTAAAGAAAAGGCGCCAAACTTATCAAAGTCCAAACCACTTCGTGCACAACCGTTGGAGCTCAATTACTGAAGTCTTCTGGCCACCATTTGATCCCCTCCGAACTCCTCGACTCGCAGCTCAGGACCCTCCGAGTGGTCAACCAAGCACATCTAGCTTCATCCCCCCTCCTCGGAGTACCTCCTGGCCTCGGAACCCCGCTTGTGGTCCGTTCCTCGCCCAGCTTACAGCATTGCGTCCTCTCTCTCAACCCCCTCGCGCCGATCTCCCCAAAAGCCCGTCAACAAAAGCTTACATACTCAGAAGAAAGAACATTAATCCCCATTTGGTTTACAAAGGAATACAATTCTCCCAGCACTCTCTCACAACAAAGAAGCATTCCTACTTTTAACAAAACAAAGAAGCCATTTTGATTACATACACAGTAACAAAGAAAAAAGAAGAAACCTCCTTTACAGAAGTTTTAAAAAGTAAACAAATGCAATGTAAAGCATCAAACTATTAAAAATTAATGAAAAGTAATTTTCTATTAAGTGTTGGACTTCCTGCGCTGACCCTCGTCATTAGGCTGGGGGGCAGATGTGGCCCAGCGAATCTGCCTCCACCATTCGATCCAGTGCTGAGTCATGCAGCAGAGTTGGGAGTTGCATGGGTTGGACCCTCACCTCTGACCTCTGTATTCCAGCAGAGGGGTGTCGGAGCCAGAGAAGGGAGTATGGCCAGTGGCCATACTTGGGAACGGCGAGTTCTGGTTTTGTGTTTGGGATCAACGGCTTTTCACTTTAAAGTACAAGCAGCTGAATTTTTATATTATTCTATTTAAACATACACCACAGTAACAGGCCCTTGCGCCCCACTGCACCAATGTGACCAATTCATCTTCTAACCCGTACGTCTTTGGGATGCAGTAGGAAGCCAGAACACTCAAGAGGAAACCTATGGGGTCACGGAGAATATACAAACTGCGTGCAGACAGCAGCGGGATTTGAATTGGGTCACGGGCACTGCAATATCACGCTAACCACTACTCCACTGCAGTTGAGGGAAGTGATTTCAAGTTCACGGGTAAGGATACACAGAGCCCCAGCAGACAAGTTAGGATAGGTAAAAAGAACTGAGCAGGGGAAGATGGAGCCTAATCCAGGGACAGAATGGGATTTCTCTCTCTCTCTCTCTCTCTCTCTCTCTCTCCCACTCGGTTTAGGAACAACTGAGAAAGGGGAAGCAAAACCGTGAAGGAACGTCTCGTGTTGCACTAGCTCTCAAGCAGTGAGCACTGATTGTTAGATCACTAATAAATACTCACTTGGATTACAGTCATTGACGTCGGTCTCACAGTCATGACCTGCAAAGCCCGGCCCACACGTACAAATATAACTCCCCAGCGTGTTGGTGCAAGTGCCTCGATTCTTGCAAGGGTTGGATGCACACTCGTCAACATCCACTTGACAGATGCGTCCTGGGGCCGTGGGTGTGTGTGTGTGGGAAGAGGGGAAAAAGAAAGCCGTAAGGACATTGATCACTCTGCATTAATCATTGTGCACCAGCACTGCACACAGAATTATTATCTCCAACCCCCACTGCCAGGGAAGGATTCCTGCGTCCCCGTTACCTTGCCAGCCGTCTGCACAGGTGCACACAAAGTCCTCGTAGTCAAGTGTGTGGTCACAGAAGCCACCATTCTCACAGGGGTTGGGGGAACATGGAACCAGCACATTCTCACAGTTTTCACCTGCAGACAGAGGAAGGCACAAGTGTCACCGGCTTTATTTTTTTGGTCTATGGGAGTTCTGTTTGTGGGACTCTGGGTAAATGCTTTCACAGGACTGTCTTGTTAATCTCATCTCAGGTGGTACTGGTGGGAATCTCCATTTCTCTCTCTCTCTCTGCAAACCCACCAACAGCATCAGCAGGACACATTTTTGTAAGCCCAATCAGTGGTGTTAACAGGATTCATTTTTGTAAACTCATGAATTGGGCTCTCTCTGTAAACCCATCCAATGGCCTTAACAGGTTTATCTCCATAAACCCATCCCATGGCCTTAACAGGTTTATCTCCATAAACCCATCCAATGGCCTAAACAGGACCATCTCCATAAACCCATCCAATGGCCCGAACAGGTTTATCTCCATAAACCCATCCAATGGCCTTAACAGGTTTATCTCCATAAACCCATCCAATGGCCCGAACAGGTTTATCTCCATAAACCCATCCAATGGCTTAAACAGGATTATCTCCATAAACCCATCCAATGGCCCGAACAGGTTTATCTCCATAAACCCATCCAATGGCCTAAACAGGATTATCTCCATAAACCCATCCAATGGCCTAAACAGGACCATCTCCATAAACCCATCCAATGGCCCGAACAGGTTTATCTCCATAAACCCATCCAATGGCCCGAACAGGATTATCTCCATAAACCCACCCAATGGCCCGAACAGGATTATCTCCATAAACCCATCCAATGGCCCGAACAGGATTATCTCCATAAACCCATCCAATGGCCCGAACAGGATTATCTCCATAAACCCATCCAATGGCCCGAACAGGTTTATCTCCATAAACCCATCCAATGGCCCGAACAGGTTTATCTCCATAAACCCATCCAATGGCCTAAACAGGACCATCTCCATAAACCCATCCAATGGCCTAAACAGGACCATCTCCATAAACCCATCCAATGGCCTAAACAGGACCATCTCCATAAACCCATCCAATGGCCCGAACAGGTTTATCTCCATAAACCCACCCAATGGCCCGAACAGGATTATCTCCATAAACCCATCCAATGGCCCGAACAGGATTATCTCCATAAACCCATCCAATGGCCCGAACAGGTTTATCTCCATAAACCCATCCAATGGCCTAAACAGGATTATCTCCATAAACCCATCCAATGGCTCGAACAGGATTATCTCCATAAACCCACCCAATGGCCCGAACAGGACCATCTCCATAAACCCATCCAATGGCCCGAACAGGATTATCTCCATAAACCCATCCAATGGCCCGAACAGGATTATCTCCATAAACCCATCCAATGGCCCGAACAGGTTTATCTCCATAAACCCATCCAATGGCCTAAACAGGATTATCTCCATAAACCCATCCAATGGCTCGAACAGGATTATCTCCATAAACCCACCCAATGGCCCGAACAGGACCATCTCCATAAACCCATCCAATGGCCCGTACAGGACCATCTCCATAAACCCATCCAATGGCCTAAACAGGACCATCTCCATAAACCCATCCAATGGCCTAAACAGGACCATCTCCATAAACCCATCCAATGGCCCGAACAGGTTTATCTCCATAAACCCACCCAATGGCCCGAACAGGATTATCTCCATAAACCCATCCAATGGCCCGAACAGGATTATCTCCATAAACCCATCCAATGGCCCGAACAGGTTTATCTCCATAAACCCATCCAATGGCCTAAACAGGATTATCTCCATAAACCCATCCAATGGCTCGAACAGGATTATCTCCATAAACCCACCCAATGGCCCGAACAGGACCATCTCCATAAACCCATCCAATGGCCCGAACAGGACCATCTCCATAAACCCATCCAATGGCCTAAACAGGACCATCTCCATAAACCCATCCAATGGCCTAAACAGGTTTATCTCCATAAACCCACCCAATGGCCCGAACAGGTTTATCTCCATAAACCCACCCAATGGCCCGAACAGGATTATCTGCATAAACCCATCCAATGGCCCGAACAGGACCATCTCCATAAACTTATCCAATGGTTTTAAGAACATAGAACTTAGAATAATATAGACTATGATGTTGTGCCGACACTTTAACCTGTCCCTATAACAATCTAAGCCTTCCATCCTATGTTGCCCTCCATGTGTGAGTCAACATCTTTCTGTAAACCTCCAATGATCTTACTCCCAAAGTACTTTTGGAGTTTCGGAGCGAGGTGTTGCACTCTGGGAGATTAAATGTAAGGGGAAAGTGTACAATAAGTGGCAGGACCTTTAACAGCATTGATGTTCAGAGGGATATTGGGGTTGGTCCAAGTTCATAACTCCCTAAAAATGGATGCACAAGTATACAGGGTGTTAAAGAAGGCATATGGCCTGCTTGTTAGTCCTGATGATAGGTCTTAACCCGAAATGTCAATTCTTTACTCTTTTCCACAGATGCTGCCTTGCCTGCTAAGTTCCTCCAGCATTTTGTGTGTGTTGATACGGCATGCTTGCTTTTGTTAATCAGGCAACTGAGTATAAGAGCCAGAAAGGCACAGGAGACTGCAGATGCTGAAATTAAGAACAACAAACAATCTGCTGGAGGACCTCAGTGGGCTGAGCATCTGTGGAACAAAAGGAACTGTCGATCTTTGGGGTCAAAGCTGGACATGAGGAACAATAATATTCAGAAGTCATGTTTTAGCTGTATAAAAGTCTTGTTAAACTATGCTTGGTGTTTTCTAGTCTTGAATTACAGAAGACCAATTGAAATACTTCAATGCCAGTGGAAATGATAGATGCAGGGTGGATTTCAACATTTTAGAGAAATTGGGACAGGTACATGATTGGGAGGGGTATGGTCTGGATTCAGGTCAATGGGACTAGGCAGATTATAGTTTGGCACAGACTAGGGCCAAAGGGCCTGTTTCTGTGCTGTAGTGCTCTGCGACTCTATCATAGAGTCTATCAACCTCTGCCTTAAATATACATAAACCTAGTAGAAAATAGCCAACCTGTTCATTTCTTCTACTAAAGTGTATGACTATACATTTCCCAACACTGTATTCCATCTGCCACTTCTTTGCCCATTCTCCTAATCTAAGTCCTTCTGTAGCCTCTCTACTGCTTCAAGACTACCCTGCCTCCACCTATCTTTGTATAGTCTGCAACGAAGCCATCAATTCCATCATCCAAATCATTAACATATAACATAAAAAGAATCGGTCACAACACAGACCCCGTGGAACATCACTAATCACCGGCAGCCAATAAGAAAAGGTTCCTTTTATTTCCACTCTGTCTCCTGCCAATCAGCCACTGCTTTATCAGTGCTAGAATCTTCCCTGCAATACCATGGGCTCATGCTTATTCAGCAGCCTCAGACGTGGAAACTTGTCAGTGACCCTCTGAAAATCCAAATGCACAATATCAACTGATTCTCCTTTGTCTATTCTGCTTGTTATTTCTTCAAAGAATTCCAGATTTGTCAGGCAAGATTTTCCCCTGAGGAAACCATGCTGACTATGGCCTATTTTATCAAGTGCCTCCAAATACCCAGAAACCACATCCTTAACAATTGACTCCAACATCTTCCCAACTAGGGAGGTCAGACTAGCTGGACTATAATTTCCTTTCTTCTCCCACTCTTCTTCTTTAAGAGTGGAGTGACATTTGTAATTTTCCAGTCTTCCAGATCCATTCCAGCATCTAGTGATTCTTGAAAGATAAACACTGATGCCTCCACAATCTCTTCAGTCACCTCTTTCAGAACCCTGGGATGTACACCATCTGTTCTCGGTGACTTCAAACTTACAGTTTCCCAAGAACCTTCTTCCTGGTGATGGTAACTTCACATACTTCATGACCCCTGACAGCTAGAACTTCCACCATACTATTAGTGTCTTCTGCAGTGAAGACTGATGCAAGATACTAATTCAGTCGTATTGTCATTTTGTTGTCCCCCTTTACCTCCCCAGCATAATTTTCCAGCGGTCTGATATTCACTCTCGCTTCTCTTTTACACTTTATGTATCTGGATAAACTTTTGGTATCTTCTTTAATATTACTGGCTAGCTTACTTTCATATTCCACCTTTACCTTAATGACTTTTTAGTTGACCTCTGTTGGTTTTTTAAAAGCTTCCAAACCCCACTAATTTTTGTTCTATTATATGTCCTCTCTTTAGCTTTTACATTTGTTTTCACTTCTCTTGTAAGCCACGGTTATGTCATTTTTCCTTTAGAATACTTCTTCCTCTTTGGGATGTATATATCCTGTGCCTTCCAAATTGCTTCCAGAAATTCCAGCCATTATGGCTCTGCTGTCATCCGTGCCGGTGTTCTTTTCAAATAAATTCTTGCCAACTCTTCTCTCTCATGCCTCTGTAATTCCCTTTATTCCACTGTAATGCAGATACATCTGACTTTGGATGTCCTTCTCAATTTTTTGAGTGAATTCGATCATATAATGATCACTTTCTCCTCAGGGTTCTTTTACTTTAAGCTCTCTAATCAATTCTAGTTATAAGACCATAAGATATAGGAGCAGAAGCAGGACAATCAACCCAGCAAGTCCGCTCTGCCATTCAATCATGGGCTGATCCAATTCTTCCAGTCATCCCCACTCCCCTGCTTGCACCCCATACCCTTTGATGCCCTGGCTAATCAAGGACCTATCTATCGCTGCCTTAATTACACCCAATGACTTGGCCTCCACAGCTGCTCGTGGCAACAAATTCCACAGATTTACCACCCTCTGACTGAAGTAATTTCTCCACATCTCTGTTCTAAATGGACACCCTTCAATCCTGAATTCGTGCCCTCTTGTCCTAGACTCCCCTACCAGGGGAAATAACTTTGTCATATCTAATCTGTTCAGGCCTTTTAACATTCGAAATGTTTCTATGAGATCCCCCTCATTCTCCTGAACTCCAGGGAATACGGCCCAAGAGCTGCCAGATTATCCTCATACGGTAACCCTTTCATTCCTGGACTCATTCTCGTGAATCTTCTCTGAACCCTCTCCAATGTCAGTATATCCTTTCTAAAGTAAGGAGCCCAAAGCTGCACACAATACTCCCAAGTGTTGTCTCACGAGTGCCTTATGGAGCCTCAAAATCACATCTCTGCTCTTATATTATGTACCTCTAGAAATGAATGCCAACATTGCATTTGCCTTCTTCACCACTGACTCAACCTGGAGGTTAACCTTTAGGGTATCCTGCACAAGGACTCCCAAGTGCCTTTGCATCTCTGCATTTTGAATTCTCTCCCCATCTAAATAACAGTCTCCCTGTTTATTTCTTCTACCAAAGTGAATGACCATACACTTTCCAACATTGTATTTCATTTGCCACTTCTTTGCTCATTCCCCTAAACTATCTCAGTCTCTCTGCAGGATCTCTGTTTCCTCAAAACTACCTGCTCCTCCACCTATCTTTGTATCAACAGCAAATTTAGCCACAAATCCATTAATCCCAGAGTCCAAATCATTGACATACATCGTAAAAAGCAGCAGTCCCAACACTGACCCCTGTGGAACGCCACTGGTAACCAGCAGCCAGCCAGAATAGGATCCCTTTATTCCCACTCTCTGTTTTCTGCCAATCATCCAATGCTCCACCCATGCTAGTAACTTCCCTATAATTCCATGGGCTCTTATCTCACTAAGCAGCCTCATGTGCTGCACCTTGTCAAAGGCCTTCTGAAAATCCAAGTGCACCACATCTACTACATCTCCTTTGTTTACCCTGCTTGTAATTTCATCAAAAAATTGAAGTAGGTTAGTCAGGCAGGATTTTCCTTTCAGAAAACCATGCTGCCTTTGGCCTACCTTGTTATGTGCCTCCAGGTCAATCAATTGCAACTACTTCCCAACCACTGATGTCAGGCTAACAGGTCTATAGTTTCCTTTCTGCTGCCTCACACCCTTCTTAAATAGCGGAGTAACATTTGCAAATTTCCAGTCATCTGTTACAATGCCACTATCTATAGATTCCTGAAAGATCACTGTTAATGCCTCTGCAATTTCTCCAGCTACTTTCTTCAGAGCCTGAGGGTATATTCCATCAGGTCCAGGAGATTTATCCACCCTCAGACCATTAAGCTTCCTGAGCACCTTCTCAGTCGTAATTTTCACGGCACATACTTCACTTCCCTGACACCCTTGAATGTCCGGTATACTGCAGATGTCTTCAAACTGTGAAGGCTGATGCAAAATACACATTCAGTTCCTCTGCCATCTCTGTGTCTCTCATTACAATATCGCCAGCATCATTTTCTATTGGTCCCATATCTCTTTTTCCCTTTAAATACTTAAAAAAGCTTTCAGTACCTTATTTGATATTAGTCACCAGCTTCCTTTCATAATTCGTCTTTTCATTCCTAATCACCTTCTTAGTTTCCTTCTGCACGTGTTTAGGTGCTTCCCAATCCTCTATCTTGCCACTCGCTTTGGCTTTCTTGTGTGCCTTCTCCTTTGCTTTTACTTTAGCTATGACTTCACTTGTCAGCCATGATAGTGTCCACCTTCCATTCGAAAATTTCTTCTTATTTGGAATATATCTTGCATTTCCCTCATTTTTCGCAGGATGTACACCGTATATCCTTGGACGTTCGGCTCCCAATGGCACAACACCCAATCCAGAACAGCTGATAGCCTAGTGCGCTCAGCTATGAGCTGCTGTAAAAAGCCATCTTACAGGCATTCTAGAAATTTCACCCACTTGCAATCCAACACCAACCTGATTTTCCCAATCTACCTGCATATTGATATCCCCCATAACCATTGTAACATTGCCCTATTGGCAATATCTCCCATTGTAATTTGTAGACCACATCCTTACTACTGTTTGAGGGTCTGTATATAACTCCCATCAGGGTCTTTTTAGCCTCGCAGTTCCTTAGTTCCATCCACAATGATTCAACACCTTCCAGCCCTATGTCATCTCTTTCTAATGAGTTGATTTCATTTTTTACCAACAGAGCCATGCTGTCCCCTCTGCCTTCCTGTCTGTCCTTTCAATACAACGTGTATCTTTGGACATTAAGCTCCCAGCTACAGTCTTTTTTCAGCCATGATTCAGTGATGCCTACAACGTCATACCTGCCAATCTGTAACTGCGCTACAAGTTTATCTACTTTATTTTGTATACCGTGCACACTCATATATAACACCTTCACTCCGGTATTCATCACCCTTTTTGATTTTGTCCCCCTTTTACTCTGCAATTCATCTCATCGACTGCAGTTTTGCCCTATCATCAGCCTCTCCTTGCTACGAGTCTCACTACACTCCGCCTCTGTCTGTAATGCAGCACTATCACTCCGGTTCCCATCCCCCTGCCAAATTAGTTTAAACCCACAGGAACAACTCGAGCAAACCTGCCCACTAGGATATTGGACCTCCTCGGGTTCGGGGTGTAACCTGTCCAATCTGTACAGATCATACCTTCCCCAGAAGAGTTTCCAATGATCGATAAATTAGGAGTGAAAAGAGGCACACGATATCTCATATATGGATAAGATTAAGTTAAATCCCAAAGTATTTTATAAGCATTGTAAGGCCAAGAGTGCAAACAAAGAAAGAGTTCCTCAGGTGAACTTCTACGTCAACACCATTTTCTTGCCTTTTCCTGTTTTCTCCAGATCTCTGAATAAACAGACATCTACTGCCCCTAGTGCTGAGTGCATTCAGTGACTGAATACACTGCCCTCTGGAGTAGAGAATTCTAAAGAGTCAACAGCCTTTGAGTAAAGAAAGGTCTCCTTATTTCACAGTTAATGCCTACCCTTTATTTTGAGTCTGACACCCTTGTTCTAAATACCTCATCCTTTCTCCTTGGGCCCTCTGAAAATGTTGTTTATTTGGAGTGAGGCAACCTGACATACTTCTGAACTCAAAGAGGCTTGATCTACTCAATTCTCCCCTTATACGACATATCCATGAACTTGTCCAAATGTCTTTTGAACATTGTAACTGTACCTGCTGCTCTTTCTATATACCTATCAGCTTCTCCTGTGAGAACCTGCATCTCAGATCCCCTTTAAATCCTTCCCCTTACCTCTTTAGAGCTGGACCCTGAGGAAAAGTCTACCCCACTGTTAAAGGCTATCGAATTGTTCCCTGGTATGACAAGGTGGACTATGGACCTCACAATCTGCCTCATCATCACCTTACTGTCTACCTGCACTGCAATATCTTTGCAGTTGTTACACTTTATTCTGCATTCTCTTATTGTTTTACCTTACACTACCCCAACGTACTGCGTAATGATTTGATCGGTATGAGCATTATGCAAGAGCTTTTCACTGTACCTTAGTAAATGTGACAATAATAAACCAATTCCAATCTATACCCATCATGAGTTTACAACCCCTCTGTAAGTCACGCCTCAGCATCCTTCATTCCAGCTAAAACACTTCCAGCCTATCCCGTTTCTTCTTGTAACTCAAGCCCTCCATTGCTGGCAGCACCCTTTTTGTGGCCTCCAGCTTAATCTTATCCTTGCGTGGTATTTAAAATCAGGAAGCACCTTTCCAGAGCCAGTCAGGAGTAATTGTCCTCATCACCAATGATAAGGCCATAAGACGTAACAGCAGAATTAGGCCAGTTGGTGCGCTGAGTCTGCTCCACCATCCGATCATGGCTGATTTATTAACCCTCTCAACCCCATTCTCCCTGTAACCTTTGTCAAAAGGACATAAAATGGAGATGATTGTGAAGGGAAGCAAAATAAAATGACCGTGTGGTTAGCCTTTAGAACTTACTTCAGGGAGCGAGTAGTAGATCTGGTTGCATTGTCAGTCAGAAAATTGGGGAAAAAAAATTTTTAGGCCGCGGGGAATGCGACTCTCTTGTTCACTCTTTCAAAATCAGTACGAGTCTGATGGGCTGAATGGCCTTGTTCTATGTTGCAACCTTTCTGTGATCCTGTGGCAATTCAGACTTGGAGGGGGTAAATAAAACACTTGCCAATTCTTGTCCACACCATTTGCAGATGGAATTCCCCTTTACTCAAGAAATCTTTTTCTTGATAGAAATCTCGGCTGCCCAGGCTACTCTGAAAGCATTCCAGGCCACGGGTGGGTGGGTAACTCGTATTACTAATTAACAGGGTGAATTCCTATGGTACCATACGTAAGCAAAACATTAGCGTGTTGACATGTACAGCACGGTGTCTACCTGCAGGTCATTTGCATATCGGGGCAGCTCACTGATGAAAGCATTCATCAATAAACAGCAAAGATATGCAAATGACCTGCAGATAAAGTCCGGCCCAAAGCAGTTGCCAGGAGCAACTAGCAAAGTGCCAAGTTCGGACCCTTACCTGTATAAGGGAGTTCACACTGACAAGAGTAACTTGCAATTCCATCCACACAGACGGCTTTGTTTAAGCACGGGTTTGAGGCACAATCATTGATGTTGAGTTGGCAGTGCTGGCCTGCGTAAAGAGACAAAATTTAAATTGCATTGTTTACATGGTCTGCAGTTTGTTAGGCAGGCCGGACACCTACGGGATTGGAGCTCTGAAGTTTAATACTGAGAGCATCACTCTCCAAACCTATACACCAGAGCTTCACTTGTCACACGTACATTGAAACATACACTGAAATGTGTCATTTGCGTCAATGTGTGGGGGGGGGGGGGGGCACGTACAATATTCAGCAATAAAAACCGTGCCCTTCATTTAAAAAGCAGTTACATGGAGATCTTTCTTTGTGCTGGGAGTTATTAAGGACTGCTGAGCTCAACTTGACAGAACGTAGTTCAACTGCAACTTCAAAAGGGAATTTCTGGATCATTGCGACATCCAGTATGAAAACTGCCCAGCGTTCTGCATTAAATATCCAATTATTCTAAACATATTTTAATCATATACACTTTATTTGTGGTATATTTACAGTGAAAGCAGATTACATGAGGGAACTCTACACATATTATAAATGGAAAAAAATAAATCATCCATTAAAAAAGTGTGCAAAATTCTAAATATCTATAAAGCATGTTATCTATAAAGTGTATTATCTGCAGTATTTACTATATTAGTTCTATAGAAATAATTCCATGTCTACAGTATATTTATAAATTATGTAGACCATAAGACATAGGAGCCGATCTGGCCCATCCAGCCTGCTCCACTGTTCAATCATAGCTGATTTTATTTTCTCCTCCTTAACCCCATTTCCTGGCCTTTTCCCTGTAACCTTTGATGCCACGTCCAATCAAGAACCTATCAATCCCTGCCTAAAAATATATTTATAAAATGTGTAGAATTTTATGGATTCTATATGAAAAGGCATAGGAACAGAATGAGGCCACTCGGCCCATTGAGTCTGCTCTGCTGTTCCATTATGGGTGATTCATTATCCATCTCAACCCCATTCCCCTGCCTCCTCCCGGTAACCTTTGATGCCTCGATTAATCAGGAAGCCGTCAACCTCCGCCCTAGGTATACCCAGCGAGTTGGCCTACACAGCCGTCTGTGGCATATTGATTAGAATTAGATGTGTAAACTAGAGTGCAAAAAGATGAGATGTGAACTCAACTCAACTCACTTAGAGGGGTGAAAGGTGGATGTGGTGATAAAGTCTCCCCTTGACTCAAGAATCTCGAACTAAGGGTCATGGCCCTGCAGTTAAGGGGAAGACCTGAGACACAAATGTCTGCACACAAAGATACCAATTCTTCAGGATTCTCAGTTGCAGAGATGTGGAGGCTGGGCAGTGACCTGATCCACAGCAAGCATCAGACAGCTTTCTGGGATTTTGGGGAATTATCACATATAAGGACTGTGCAGGAAAATGAAACCAAGTTAAATGATCAGCCATGCCCTCAACGAATGGCAGGAAGGGCAAGATGGCCAACTTATACCCTTGTTTCTTACGAGAATCAGATTTATTATCATTGTCCTATCTGACATGAATATTACAGGAGCCTATAATACAAAATGACGACTGGGGTAAAATCTCTCTCTACCCACCTCGAAAGCCTTCTTTGCATTTGCAAAGGTAACCGTTCACCAGGTCAGTACAGGTCCCTCCATTCTGGCAGGGGTTGGAATTACATTCATCCTTGTCGATGTCGCAGTTCATTCCAGTCCATCCAGCCTCACAATCACACCTGTACCTGGACATGAGTTGTTGCAATTAATTCGGTTCAAGAACAGCGAATCAGAACACGTTCAGGAGTAAAGTGAGAGGAAGGGGCTCCGGGGGCGGGAAGAAGGGGTGGATTGCCAGGGGGTATGGGACAGTGAGAGAGAAAGAGTACAGACAAGGGGATGGGAAAAAATAAATGATATAAAGGAGAAAATGAGCAAGAGGAGGGAAAGGAGTTGCAATGAAAGCTATGTTTTCCCACTGGAAACAGCAGAATGAACGACTTGCTCCACTTAGCGGGTGAGTGCGAGAATCAGACTTGCTCCAAAAAGCTGGAGTGAAGGAGACAGAGAAGTCCTTCCCTGATCAGTGATTCATGATCCCTATCACGGAAACCGTAAGAACTGAATGAAAGAGCATCCTTACTCGGCAACTTCAGCCCAACTCGTTCATCAGGAAGCCAATGGAACACTGGCCTTCCACTCCATTCCCATTGTTTAACCTAATCCCATGGGATTCCTGACCGGAGGCTCAACTCCTTCACTTTTCCGGGAAGGACTCTGTACCTCTGAGAGAGGGGCAGGATGGAGCCAGCTGGGCTCTCAGGCCACAGTCAGTGCTTCCTGACTGAGGAACGAGAGGGAGGGTCCGGGACCCCGTTGTCTTACCCGTTAACATCGTCGTGGCATGATCCATGTACACAGGGGCTGCTGCTGCATTCATCCACCTCAGAGTAACACAGGGGATCATGGTAACCCTCTGGGCAAAGGCAGGAGAAGCTGCCCTCACCGTCAATGCACGTGCCACCATTCTGGCACGGACTTGAAGCACACTCATCGATTTTAAATTTGCACTGCGGCCCTGGATGAAGGGAGGGACATTTTTTTAAAAACAAGGTTAGAGAGCACCAGTGTAAGAACATATGAAACAGGAGCAGGAGTCGGCCATCTGGCCTGGTGAACCTTCTCAATAAATCATCGCTGATCTGGCTGTGGACTCACCTCCAACCACCTGCCTTTCCCCCATAAACCTTAAATCCCCTGCTATGTAAAAATCTGCCTGTGTCATAAATGAAGTAGTTTCTACTGCATCCCTGGGCAGAGAATTCCACAGATCCACAGTTGCTCTACAATACAATAGGCAATATCACAATCAGTACCTTGTTCCTGCCTTCTCCCCATATCCCTGGACTCTGTTACCTTTAAGAGCTCTATCTAAATCATTTTAAAAATCAGCCAGAGAATTGGCCTCCACTGCCTTCTGAGGCAGAGCATTCCACAGATTCACAACTCTCTGGGTGAAAAAGATTTTCCTCAACTCCGTTCTAAACGAATACGCCTTATTCTTAAACAGTGGCCTCTGGCTCTGGACTCCCCCAACATCGGGAACTTGTTTCCCGCCTCCAGTGTGTCCAATCCCTTAATAATCTTACATGTTTCAATCAGATCCTCTCTCATCCTTCTAAATTCCAGTGTATACAAGCCAAGTCGCTCCAATCTTTCAACATATGACAGTCCCGCCATCCCGGGAATTAACCTCGTGAACCTACGCTGCACTCCCTCAATAGCAAGAATATACTTTCTCAAACTGGGAGACCAAAACTGCACACAATTCTTCATCTCCGTCCTAAATCTATTCCCCGAATCTTGGAGCTATGCCCCCTCACTCTTGTCTCATTTGGCAGTGGAAACAACTCTCCTGCCTCTTTCTTATTTATCTCTTTCATAATTTTATATGTTTCTATAATGTTTCTTCTCATTCTTCTGAATTCCAGTGAGTATAGGCCCAGGCAACTCAATTCCCCCTTCTTCAGCTAAACCCCTCATTACTGATCAAACCTCATCTCAAAACCTACTTATTTAACCTTGCTTTTAACTAACATCATTTTGTCTTTTATTTTTATGTTTAAACTTTGTCCCATTGTAAAGCATCGTTTGTATGAGAAGTGCTCTATAAATAAGTTATTATTATTATAATTTTTTTTTTCTCAGCTCAAGCTGGTGAAACTTGAGGTACAAGCACACTCATTTCTCAATTACGAGGAACTTTCGGACTATTTTAGTGGCGTTTAGTATCACGCTCTTTGAGAGATTTACATAAAATTGCTGTGTTGGCCTAATTGTTTAATGCTATTGTGTAGTGACTTTGGGTGATAGTAGCTATAGATATTACTATTGGGACAATGTAAACCCTGTTCATCTTCCATAGTCTGTCAATTTCCTCTTTTCTGATGTTTTTCACTTATTGATTTCTGTATGTTAATGTGTTTGGAATGGCCATATCTATGAAGTAAAGTGTTCTTACTGGCTAATCCTGTAATATTAATTCCAGGTGGTTATCATGGATAGTCCTATCTGTAATAATGGATTGGACAATATAGATAGTTGGACTCTGATTCTAAAACTGGGTCAGGCTTGTATTTACAGTGAGGTACGGTGTCTTTTATGAGTTTATATATTAAAGCATGATTTTGGTGAGTGGTATTTGCCACTTGATTGTGCTTGTGTGTGTAATCAGATTGCTGCAGGATTCTGTATTGTGTTGGATTTTTTGTGGTTTCTCTTGACATTTTCTGCGTTTATCGTTTTGAAATAGATGGTCTTTCATCACGGATTTTTTGTGTATAAACCGCCTGGTCCTGTATTGCCGCTAGGAACCCCCTTGTTTCTGGGTGGAGTCTCCAACTCTGAGCCAGATGTTCAGCGTTTCCTTGGGAAAGTACGGGCACGGAGAGCAGACGCTGACCAGAGCCCAGCGCAATCTGGATACAGCTGTGCCTGAAGTTGTTTCTGTTTTGTTCTGCAGGTGATATTTTATTTCCCACCTGCCCTGCATACCTGCAGAGTATTTCCCAATCCGCCACCGGTGGACACACCTGATGGGGGGCAGAAGACCCCTCCCCCCCCACGGATTATTAATGTATTCTTATTTTTTTCTCAGTTCAGGCTGATAAAACCCAATAAATATTATTATTAGTAGTATCATAATCTCTGGAATCAACCCGCTGAACCTCCTCTGCACCATCTTCTAAAGCCAATAGGTCTTTCTAAAAATAAGGATACCCAGTCCTCCAGGTGTGACCTCTCTAGGACCCTCCGTAGTTGCAGCACAACCTCCCTGACCTTAAATTCGCCCATCCATCAGCACTGTAGGAATCACTGCACAGGCTGCCTATGTCCAATCTCATGGTTTTACATTCACTGTACAGACTAGAGAGCAAACGAGCTGGTGAGCCTGAGGTACACACCCGTAAAGCCTGGCTTGCAAACGCAGTCATAGCGGTTAATCCCATCGTGGCAGATCCCGTAATCACAGGGTTGGCTGGCGCAGTCATCCTGGTTGATCTCACAGTTGACACCTGCAGGTAACAGTACAAATTAGTCAAGCGAAACCAATCCCAACATGCACTGGGGGAGCCACTTAGTCACTGATGCTCTGTGCTGGTTCCCCAGGTAAAACCAAAATTTCTAAAGGGGAGGAAGTTGTAACTATCCTCTGCAACACACACACAAAATGCTGGAGGAGCACAGTATGTCAGGCATATCTATGTTTTGGCCCAAAACCCTTCATCAGGACACATTTGTACAAAGGATGTTTATGCTGTCTGACCTGTTATGTTCCTCCAGCATTTTGCTCAATATTTCTAGCATCTGAAGAGTCAGGAGGTACTGGAGCCTTTGGTCCCTAACCACCAGGTTCAGGAACAGTTATTAACAATAACGATCAGGAGGTACTGGAGCCTTTGGTCCCTAACCACCAGGTTCAGGAACAGTTACTACCCAACCACCATCAGGTACAGGAGCCTCAGGTCCCACACCACCATGTCAGGAACAGTTATCACCCAACAACGATCAGGCCCTTGAATCAGCAAGGATAACTTCATTCACCACAACTAGGAACTGACTCCACAACCCATAGACCGACTTTTGAGGTCTTTACAACTCATGTTCTCAGTATTATTTATTTACTGTTTATATATTTTTATTTTTGAACAATTTGTCTTCTTTTGCATTCTGGTTGCTTGTCAGTCTGTATGCATAGCTTTCATAAATTCTACTGTATTTATTTTCTGTAAATGTCTGTAAGAAAAAGAATTTCAAAGCAGTATAGGGTGTCATATACATGCAGTGGCCACTTTATAGGTACTTCCCGTAGCCCATCCACTTCAAGGTCCAATGTGTTGTGTGTTCAGAGATGCTCTTCCGCACACTACTGTTAAGGTGGGATTATTTAAATTACTTTTGCCTTCCCGTCAGCTTGAACCAGTCTGGCTATTCTTCTCTGATCTCTCCCATTAAGCAAGTGTTTTCACCCACAGAACCACCGCTCACTGGATGTCATTTTTGCTTTTCGTACCATTCTCTGTAAACTCTGGCATGAAAGTCCCAGGGGATCAGCAGTTTCTGAGATACTCAAACCACCCCATCTGGCACCAACAATCATTCCACAGTCAGTCGCTTAGATCACATTTCTTCCCCATTCTGATGTTTGGTCTGAACAACAATTGAACCTCTTGACCATGTCTGCATGCTTTTATGCATTGAGTTGCTGCAACACGATTGGCTGATTAGATACTTGCAATAATAAGCAGGTGTGCACTTGTCCCTGATAATATGGCCACTGAGTGCATGTACTTTGATGATAGATTTACTTTAAACTTTGAAACTCTACCTCCCTGGATATTCGTTATGGTTTATCCGGAGGTGATCTGAAACCTTTACAAGCTGGGCACATCTCTGTTTAAGGGCAGTGACAAAGACAGCAGTCAGCTAACTTTACCTGACGTTCCCGGCAGGCAGTGACAAGTGTACTTGTTCACCAGGTCCATGCACTTCCCCGAGTTCTGGCACGGGTTGCTGTGGCACTCGTTGATCTGGTTCTCACAGCGGTAGCCCGTGTAGCCTGGCTCACACTGGCACGTGAAGCTGGCGATGCCGTCGCTGCAGGTGCCGTGGTGGCACGGGTCTGGATTGCAGTCGTCCGTGTTCCTCTCGCACACCTTCCCCTCAAATCCTGCAGTGGGGGCAGTAGAACACAAGTTAAGTTCAGAAGAATGGGGCAGAAAGCGTCTGTGGAAGATTTGATTCACGCTACAGGATAGAGCGCATCGGAAGTTGCCCACATCCTGTTACTTGGGGAGTAGCAGGTCTGGTAAGCTCTCCCAGGGACCCTGTCTGATGCTGTGTGGTGCTTGTAAGTTGTTTCTTTTCTTAAGTTCTTCAGGAAGCCAGCATTATCCTGTTGACGTTAGATTACCGAGCACAGTTTGGGGCTTACTGGGCCTTCCAAACAAAGCTTGGGATTAGTGTAAGGCATGAAATGGCCTCCCCCAGCTGTCAGTAACTGCTATGAGAAGTGCGGACAACGCTACAAAGTGAATGCTCGGCACATCTTGTGGTAATCCCGAGATCTGGTCGCGGCCTCAACCTCATCCCCTGGAACTGACTCTGAGAGAGTGCTCCTCTCCACATCGGCTCCTCTTACCCCTCTCGGGTGGCCAGCGTAACGCTTCCCCGGGCCAGAGGCTGAGCTTCAACCCCCCCCCCACCCCCCACGCTCTCTGCAAAGTGTTTGAACATTCTGCCCGTGGCCATGGAGGCTTTCTCCGGACCCTCCGGTTTCCTCCCACATCCCAAAGGGTGAGGGTTAGAGAGTTGCTGGACGCCATGTTAGTGCCAGAAGTGTGACGAGCCAGCACATCCTCGGACTGTGCACGCTGTTGGCACAAATGACAGATTTCACTGTGTTTCAATGTACGTTGGGTAAATAAGGATAATCTCCAGATGGGCGGTCTAGGGGAGCTACAATAACATCTCCTTGCTGGGAGGACCACAAGCTTCTAGAATTATTCACCATGGAGGGCTCTGGAGGCTCTATGAATGAAACAGATTCTTGGATGTGGAAATAAACCCCAGCAGGGACCAGGAAGGAACGCAAATAGGGATCGACTACGACAGACTTGCAGGGTTACATGACTAACAACTGCTCCTGCTTCCGGTCCCCGCACAGGATCGGAAAAAGCTGCAGAAAGTTGCAACGTAAGCCAGCTCCGTCATGGACACCAGCCTCGCCGGCATCGAAGACAAAAAAGGGCGCCTTATCGTTAAGGACACGCATCACCCGTCGCTCATGCCCTCTTCTGCTTGGCTCCACCTAGTCCCAGATTATTACTACTTGTAAGGGGTGGGAAGGAAGGAGAAGGCACGTGGAAATTTCCCTGTTCCCAGAGGAAGCCTACAGCCCTGCAGCAGCCAGTCAACACTGTCACTGAAGTCAGGAGTCCGTCAGGATAGGCATGGTAGTGTAACGGTTAGCGTTACACCAGTGACCAGGCAATTCTTGCCGCTGTCCGTAGGGAGTTCGTACGTTCCCCCACGGTTTGCCCCCAGATTCCAAAAGCATATTCAGCTTTGTAGGTTAATTGGTGGCCCGGGTGTAATTGAGTGGTGTGGGCTCGTTGGACTAGTAGGGGCTGTAACCGTGCAGTATCTCTAAATAAAACAAAAATGAATAAACCTGGAGGGCGGGGGGGGGTGCAGGAGGGACGGTATTTTTACGCTGGAACAAGAAGGAAGCCTCATCCCTCCTCCTTCTCCTGATCCAACACATCTGCTGCCCTGCCAAGGCCAGGACTTGAACTTGTGTCTTCTGGTGTCCAACACTGAGACCGGAGACGTGCCCACCGTTTTGTATATGATCATATGGTTCTGATTGCCCCCATGGTCATTTAGCCTCCGTGGATTCAAAAACTTCAGAAATCTCAAATAACTTCCAAGATCTGGGTCTTATTTTTGTTTCTTCCCCGTCCGCCGCTGTCTGACACAGACGCAAAGCAAAACTGGTTCTCACATTCACTCCGTGCAACACCTCTGCGCTGATCTGAGCCGTTCGCGCAGCAAGGGAAAAAAATAGGTGGGGGGGGTGGTGTGGAAAGATCGCACAAACCTGCTATTGTTCAGCAGAATATTCTATGAGCTCTCTGCACAATAGACATCATATCCAACAGGCATCCCTGGTGCCTGCGTTTAGATCCTGTGAATACTAATCAGGCTCACATGAACAATGCAGCTTTATCTATTCAGAGGCCTTGTTAGTGTCAGTCCGCACTTCGGGGTTGATTTCTCCACCGTTCGTCTGTATATAAATGTAACATCTTCTGAAAAATGACACAAGAAGCCTCCCTCTCACCCCTTGACTGGGCTGACAAATGTATTAATCCTACATTTCAAATAATTCAAGGGTCTTTAATATCTGGCCCAAAGATCATTGTTGGCCTCGATAATTTCTCTTCCTGTTTTCTCCACTTTGACATTTGAGTAAAGGCAGATGCTTATGATGAGAGGCTATGATTTTGTCATTAAAATAACTGTGGGAGGGTAACTATTAGCTGTTGAAACTCAACTACAAACAGGTATAAACAGTTCAGATTTTATTTTTTGGCGCTGTTTGTATTTTGACCTATCAAGTGTAATGCTGAGCTGCGAATGAGGGCAATAGAACATACAGCTCATGAGAGGACTGTGTCTGCTTCTAAAGGTGCACAGACAGGATTGGGCCGGGGCAGCGGCCGGATTGGGATTTGAACAGCCTTCTGCCACTTACCAGGGTAGAGAGGGAGAATATAATGCAAAAAACACAAACTGGGTTACCTTTGCCCATTTTTCTCCCATCTTAAGAGTTACACACACACAAAATACCAAGGAACTCAGCAGGTCAGGCAGCATCTATGGAGAGGAATTAACAGTCAACGTTTTGGGCCGAGACCCCTAATGAAGGGTCTCCTTAGATGCTGCCTGACCTGCTGAGTTCCTTCAGCATTCCTGTACATGTGTGCTACTCTGGATTTCCTGCAGAATCTATTGTGTTTATGATCTAACTTTACGTTCAATCCTTTCTTGGCAAATAAGGGCTTATTAGCAAGATTGTGTGGTAAAATAATTTCCCATCCCCGTGACTCATGATATTTACAGCCCCAAAGATGCCAGTTTCTATTTCCAAGGGCCCGGTTCTTCAAAGAACAAAGCTGGACCCGTTGACCAAGGGGGCATTGCAAGCAGAACAGTGCTGGGATCTGCTGAAGAGACGGCAGAGCAGCGGAGTGCCTTGTGTCTGTGGTAACTGGCTGTATGCGGTCCAAGGCTTTGACTGTGAGGTCAGAGGCTCACCCTCTGCACATTTGCATTCGTATCCGTTCGGCCTGTCGATGCACTTGGCTCCGTTCTGGCAGGGGGTGCTCGCACATTCGTCAATGTCAATGTGGCACATCGCTCCGGTGAAGCCTGCCAAGTGAAAGGAGGAAAAGAGGTCAGTGTTCGCTGCTGTCAATCTCCGCAGTGAGTGGCCAGACAGGCTCAAGGGGCTGAATGGCCTATTGTTCCTATGCACTTGACCAGCCCAGAGGTGTTAAATCGGTCGTTCCTCCGTTCACTCTAAACCAGTTACTGACTCCAACCACACTTACTGGCAGATTGATACATGCCCAATATTGGCTTCTGGTAAACACACAGAGCTGCTTGTAAAACCCCTCAAATCTGCTGCACCATTCAGTAAAATCTTTGGTCAGCTCATTTTCCAGCCAATGCCCACTTCTCTATTAATCTCTACAACCCATCCCAGCCCTGAAAGACTCAACATTCGCAGGTCTCTGGCATTGAACTTGAAATATTTATGGCCTTTACAGAAGAAATTGCTCCTCATCTCCATTTTAAATGGACAATCCCTTTCTACTAAAACTATGTCCCCTGCCTCTGGATTTGCCACTAAGGGCAACATCTTCTCAGTGTCAACTTAAACTCCCCTGGAGTACAAAAGTGCTCCCGTGGTTCCATCTTCCTGGCTTCCCCCCAGAAGGGGAGAGCAGGAACGAAACTTCAGGTAGTCAGCGTGTTCTGTAAAACGGACGGAATTCAAGAATGCTATAATTCAAGTTGCTGTGAATGAGAGTAATCACATTGTAATGTGGGGTCAGTGAAATGGCTACAGGGCAGATACACTCTCCTCATGGATTATTTTCAATGCTTTTAATCTTTCTTGTGACTTTATTTTTTTTTTAGTTTTCAATGGCATTTCTCTTTGTACTTTCGCCATCTAGTTCAGGGCAGTATGGTAGTGTAGCGGTCAGTGCACTGATCGGAGTTCTACTCCCACCACAGCCTGCAGGGGGTTTGCACGTCTCCCAGCGTCAGTGTGTGGGTCTCCTCCGGGCGTTTCCTCCTGCATTCAGGTCGGAGTTAGTGAGCTGTGGGCATGCTACATTGGCGCCAGAAGAATAGCGACACTTGTGGGCTGCCCAGCACAATCCTCACTGATTTGATTTGACGTTCAACAACTCAATCTATTGCATGTTTTGATGTACATGCTACTCTTGTAAGGTTACACAATGTAGAAGCAGAATTAGGCCATTCAACCCACAGAGTCTGCTCCTCCGTTCCATCATGGCTGATTTATTATCCCTCTCAACCCCATCCTCCTGCCCATAATCTTTTATGCCCTCACCAATCAAGAACCTATCAACCTCTGCTTTAAATATACCCAAAGGCTTGGGAGTCCTGAGACATCCGTGGCAATATATCACAACCTCTGGCTGAAGAACATCTGTTCTAAAGAGATGTCCTTACACTCCGAGGCTGTGCCCTCTGATCCGAGACTCCTCCACGATAGAAAACACCCTCTCCACGTCCCCACTCTGTCTAAGCCTTTCAATATTCAATAGTTTTCAATGAGATCCCCCCTCATTCTTCTAAACTCCAGTGAGCACAGGACCAGAGCCATCAAATATTCTTCATGCATTAACCCCTTCATTCCTGGGACTTAGAAGATTATGGTACTGCAGCTAAGTGAGTGGACACATCCTCTGGATGAGAAAACTCCCGTGGCGCTATTTTGTGGACATCCACTGGCACACTCCCCAGTGCCCTGCCAAGTATGGATTGCTGACACAACATTAATAAAGGAAATTATTTTCCTGCTTGTGGGGCCTGAATTTGTTCCTACTTTCCGGCTTTACAACAGTGACCACACCTCAGTAAGTATTTCATTGGTTGTATGGTGTTCAGGGCCAGCATGTTAGTGTAACGCTACCACAGCCCCAGCGATGCAGGTTCGATTCCCACAGCAGTCTGCCAGGAGTTTTTATCTCTTCCCCATGGGTTTCCTCTGGGTGCTCCCACGTTCCAAAGTGGTACGGATTAGCAGGTTAAATGCTGTCACTGGGCCAGAAGGGCCTGTGACTGTGCCGTATCGCTAAGTTAAAAAGATAAAGCTGAGACTTCAAAGTTGTGGAAAAGCTCAAAAGAAAAGCAAGCATGTTCTCTATTTCATTACCGAGTGAAAGAGCCAGTTCCGTAATGAGATACCTTAAAATCAGGAAAGACACAGATACAGAAAGCTAGGCAAAATGAGTCAGCTTCGATCCTCAAAATGTGCGGTGCTTTTTGCTTTAACAATCTGAACAGTCCACAGCTTGTGGGCTTTGCCACCACTTATTAACTATCCTCAATTGGCCCTTGAAGCAGGGGGCTTGTTCAAGCTATCAGAGAAGGCCGTTCGGAGCCAGCCATACTACTCCAGGTACGGAGTGGACCTGCTTCCCTTCCTTCAAGAACAGGAATGAACCTTGACCTTTCCCAGGGGATAGTCACTGACATCAGCCTTTGATTCCACATTTCAGTCAATAAGTTCAACTTACGTTTCCTAGCTAGAATGGCAGGATTCAACTGAGATGTTCCAATCAATAGCCCAGACATGAAAATATTAACCACTTCATCATTAGATTCACACTTGATAATGTCACCAGCAGAACACGGATCAATGCCAGAGAACAGCTAACATTCTAATGTAAATAGCTAATTCAACTAAATACCATGCTCAATACATCCAAATAAGGGTGTGAATGAACTAGCACACAATCACGGTTAAATTGTACGTTCATAAAATCCTTTTAGTTAAATCCAGGTGTGCTGCATGGCATCTTGGACGGCCCGTAAAAAGGGTGGCATCGTAGCATTGTGGTTAGTGTAAAGGCCGATTTATACTTGTGCGTACAGGCTACACCGTAGCGAGCATGCGTTGGTGTGCGCCAAAATGCTAGTTGGTGGTGGGGTTTCTATGCCACTGTGTTGAGTTACTTCATGACAGACATGGACGAGGAAATGCATTTCAAACATTTTCGCATGTCGGCAGGTAGATTTGACTATTTGGTTCATCTATTTTGTATCGGTGTACAGACACGGAGAAGAAGAAGCAACTGGAAATGCATAGGTGGAAATGCGATGCTACCAAGCGGACGTCACCCGAGTTACTTTTTTGGGGAGGTGCGCGTCACCCTGTGGCGTAGGGTACGCGGTACCTACAGCGTCGATGCGACGCACAAGTATAAATCAGCCTTTGCGCTAGTTATCGTTTAGTTAAACGCTGCACGGCATCTTGGAAGGCACGTTAAAAGAGCGGCTTTGTAGCGCTGCGGTTAGATAAACGTTAGCAATGCATCAGCAACCCGGACACAGCTCCGCCACTGTCAGTAAGGAGTATGTATGCTCTCCCCCGCACCCCCCCCACCACATGGGTTTTCTCCTGTTTCCAAAGATGTACAGGTAGGTTAGACGTACCGATGGGTGTAGTTGGGCGCCACGGGCTCGTTAGGCTGGAGGGGCCTGTAACCACGCTGGACCTCTACATCTAAATCTGAATATGTAAATCCTCAAACTATTGGGGCTGGCAGATCCCATGTCACCATCTAGTGGATTCTCCTAGTCAGGCTTCTCTGCTGTCCGAAACACCCCCATGACCCCTCAACCCGGAAGACGGAGTCATATTTGTTATAACTGGTCATCCAGTGTCCTGTTAGTGAGATGTTTGGTCGGTTTAAACAGTCCCTGTGATGGTCTACCCAATAACCACGACACTCCCAAGTGATAGGATGAGGAGCCCATGCAAGCCTCTGCCGACCAGCACTCCCCATCGCGGACCTGAGGTCTGCTACGAGAAGGATGTGGGAGCTTTCGAGAGGGTGCAGAGGAGGTTTACCAAGTTGCTGCCTGGACAGACAGCATATCATATGAACATAGGCTGGGCAAGCTAGGGCTTTTGGAGCAAAGGAGGATGAGAGATGAATTTATAGATGTGCAAAAGATGATAAGAGGCATAGATCAAGTGGATAACCAGAGACTTTTTTGCAGATGAGAAATGGCTAATACTAGGGAGCATAATTTTAAGGTGATTGGTGGAAAGTATCGGGGGGGGGGGAAGATGTCAAAGGTAGGTTTGTTTTTTTTTAAACGCAGAGAGTGGCGGGAACATGGAATGTGCTACCAGGGGAGATGGTAGAGACAGTTACATTCGGGGCATTTAAAAGACTCGTAAATAGGCACATGGATGATAGAAAAAAGGAGGGCCACATAGGAGGGAATGGTTAGATTGTTCTTAGAGTAGGTTAAAATGTTGGCACAACATTGTGGGCCAAAAGGCCTGTACTGTGCTGTAATGTTCTCTGTTCTATTTAACTTCTGTCAACATTTAATGAACATTTAGTCAAAATTAAAGAACCTTCCAACGCTGCCCAGTGAAGCAGAAGGTTTACAAAGTGAAAGGTACAGTATCTGGATAGCCAACGCACAGGTAAGGTTCCCTCAAACACCATGGGATTCTGCAGCAAATGACCCAAAGGGACGTTGGTATTTCATTCCTTTTGACTGGTTCATAGTGTCAGCTGACCCACCAGGCAGCCTTTGGTCAGGAATCCATTTTTTTTTAAAACCCTCGCTAATAATGAATTCCCGTTCAATGGGAAAAATTCTTCTCAAGGCCAAGGTTGAATGGGTAACTAGGGCCAACTGCCTCCCACTGGCGAGGAACTCCTCTCAGTTGTTCAGGTAAGCAGAGGTCTGTACATAATCAATGCAAACTCAATGGCTGGGATACAAGAACAGGGCAGGTGAAATATCTGGGAAACAAACAAGAACATTTTGTGGATGAATATGCTCCCTGCTACATATGCCATGTAGCTGAGGATAGCTTTGAAGGGTCTTGTTAAAATGAAGCTGTCTAAATTCACATCTGAATCATACAGTGTATTCTGCAGCTCGCTAAGAATTGCAACAGAAAATGTATTCAGAAACTTGGGAGTTCTCAGTGAATATATTCCTGTGTCAGCTTACTGAGAAAGGGAAGGCAGAGCGACAATTCAGAATAAGAAAGGAGAGCGGGAGCATCGGGCGAACTGACTGAATCTGACAGCTGTATTCTGAGGTGCTGCTCCTTCAGGCAGACCGTCAATGGCTGCGTGTGAGACGCACTGAGCGCATGAGGGGCCCTGTGTCTGCCCCAAATGTAAATTGTGCCTGAAAGAATTGAGCCTCCCTCTCATTAAGGGCAGCTCCTTCTCAAGCGAAGGGGAGCGGAGGCCCTCGGAACAATTGGGACATTGTCTGCCTCAAGGAGATAACAGACACGGCCCCCTCTTGTCAATCAGCCACCAACAGAGAGCTTCTTCAAAGGACTAGCTGAGGTACACTGCACCCTGACCCCTGAATAACCTCACAGTTACAAGACAAGTTGGTGAGGCCTGGTCTGAAGGCCTCTCACGAGCTAGGCACCTACCAAGCAGCACACAGGGCAGGGATTGTATTGGTCAAAAGAAAAGATTCCAGTACTCAGTGCAATCTATTCTCCTATCTGGAATTTCATTACCAATGCAATTAGCTAATTTTTTGGGCAGAAGAGCAGCCAATCAGTTTGGAGAGTATACATTTTCAACGATCTCATGTGGTTTACTCTTTGAGGCCTACACAGCCACACACTTCTCAATTATCAAAGATAAAATATATTCCAGTCTTTGGCACCCACTATCGAGATTTTCCTCATTGTCACAAACAACTTGTGCGGTCATATTATACTGAGGATCCCAATGACACTTCGGAGTAATGCAATCAAGGCAGAAGTGTGATCGCCAAGGCGACCAGGTGGTTTGGTGGGAAAGGTGGGCTTTCGGGAGCACCTGAGTGAAGGTGTATGTACGGGAACTCTTTCCCAGCAGTGCTGCGAGAACATTTCTACCAGAAGGATTACAGCAGTTCACGAACCTAGCTGAACATCAAAGCTGCAGAAGAGATTCACCAGGATGCTGCCTGGATGAGGGAGCACGTCTTATGAGGATAGGTTGAGTGAGCTAGAGCTTTTCTCTTTGGAGTGAAGGAGAAGTAGCAGTGACTCGATAGCAGTGCATAAGATGATAAGAGGCTGGGTAGACTCGACAGCCATCATCACTTTCCTGGAGCATCAAAGGGTAACACCACAGGACGTGTGTTTAAGATAACCGGAGGAAAGTATAGGGAGGATGTCAAAGGTAGGATTTTTTTTTACACAAAGGATGGTACGTGCCTGGAATACAATGCCGGGAGATACATTAGGGACATTTAAGCAGCTCTTTGATGGCTGCATGGATGAAAGTGAAATGGACAGCTGCGTGGGAGGGAAGGGTTAGTTGGATCTCGGAGTAGGTTAAAGGGCCGGCACAACATTGCGAGCCGAAGGACCGGTACTGTGCTGAAATGTTCTGTGTGTATTCTGGAGTAACAGTTGATTATTTTGGTCCCACACATAGTGGCGAGGTTAGTGAGCGGTTCCTCTTAGTCATAGAAACTGTCCCTTCAGGCCTCTGAATTCACGGTGATGGCCAACGACCCACGTGCATGAAACCTACGTTAATGGTATTTAATTCTCCCCGCACCTCATGACTTCTC
The DNA here is from genome assembly GCF_030144855.1 of Hypanus sabinus. Classification (NCBI taxonomy): domain Eukaryota; kingdom Metazoa; phylum Chordata; class Chondrichthyes; order Myliobatiformes; family Dasyatidae; genus Hypanus; species Hypanus sabinus. The sequence goes on along the minus strand of NC_082721.1, from coordinate 68,465,751 downwards.
CCTCTGATTCTACCCCTCACCTACACACTGGGGGCAATTACAGTGGCAAATTAACTTAGCAACTTGGATGTCTCTGCAACGTGGGAGGACACCGGAGCAACCAGAGGGCACCTGAGAACGTGCAAGTTGCAGAGAGGCGACAAGACTGAACACCGCCCGCAGGTGTATGTCCCTGTGTACCCCTACCCCTAACACCCACCACTCTCTGCGTAAAAAACTTATCTCTGATATCTCCCCCTTGCTCCCCTCCAATCACCTGAAAATTAGGCCCTCTCATCACTGAGCTGCGCTCTGGGAGCCTGACAATACATGGAGGACACTGGCCTCGCTGACTTGATCGGACTCGGGCAATGTATTTCACAGTATGTTTCGATGTACATGTGACAAATGAAGCTAATCTTTTAAAAAAAACACTGGTGATAGAACAGAACAATACAGGCTCTTCAGCCCACAATGCTGTGCCGACCTTTTAACCTGCTCCAAGATCAACCTACCCCTTCCCTCTTACATAGCCCTCCATTTGTCTTTCATCCATTTGCCAATCTAAGACTGTCTTAAATGTCCCCAGTGTATCTGCCTCTACCACCTGGCAGCATACTCCACACACCCACCACTTTCTACATAAAGACTATATCTCTGACATCCCCCTGTACTTTCCTCCAATCACCTTAAAATTATGCCCTCTCGATTAGCTGGGAGAAAGGCAGTGATCTGTCCACTCGATTAATGCCTCTTATCATTTTATACATCTCTATCAAGTCGTTTCTCATTGTCCTTTGCCCCAAGGGAAAAAGTCCTAGGTCACTCAACCATTCCTCAATGACATGCAAGCAGCGTAAATCTTCTCTTCACCCTATCTGAAGTTTCCAAATCCTTCCGACAAGGAGGCAACCAGAACAGAACACACTACTCCAAGCATGGACTAATCAGAGTTTTAGAGCCGCAACATTACCTTGTGGCTCTTGAACTCAAGCCCGCTCTCCCCAGCTAATGAAAGTCAACATACCACATGCCTTCTTAAAATCCTCATCAACCCGTTGCATTGTCGGTACCAATATCTGTAAGTATTTCACGAATGTGATGTCCTCCAAGGAATTGAGCAGGTGCCCCAAACCAGTGCAAATCAAAGTTTTCTTGTACAAATTACAAGCTCTAGCAGCAGACATATGGAATAAAATTCAGGATCAAGAAACATCTAACTTGGTCAGTAATTATTGATGAGAACAGATCTGGAACTGCGAGGGGGTTATGAATGAGAAGCGTTATGCATGCTGAAAGGTGAAACCATCATTGTGTGTAACATGTGAACTTCTCACTGCTTTATTGGGTAGACTATGCACAAGTACTCAACAAGGATCAGTGTCAAAAGCCCATTTCTCTAGATATCATTAAAATTACAATGACAATGGCTGCTAATCTCTGTAGGAGGGGGATGGCTGGGAGTCACTACTCATCCAATGGCCTGGAGTGCAATCTCTTAACGGGAACAGAAATCAGACTTGATTGTTGTCCCCATAGTGCAAGGACTCAGAGAGAAAAGGTTTCAGGGTTAAGGATATTGTTCTTTTAAAGAGTCAAGACAGGCCCTAACAGGCCAAATGTCTTCCTCCTGTGTTGTCTGGGGGGTCTCACTATCTCAGGTGCTACCTCACAAGTCCAGCGATCTGGGTTCAATCCTGATCCCCAACACTGTCTGTGTGGAGTTTTCCCGTTTTCCCTGTGGCCGTGTGGGTTTCCACCATGTGTTCTGGTTTATGCCACATTCCAAAGGATGTACTAGTTATAGGTGTATCCAAGTTCAAGATTGTTTAATGCCTTTTCCTGTACACAAAATAATTGTTACTCCAGATCTGATGCAGCACAAAAAGAACACACCAAGATAAAGAACACATAGTAAGAAACACGGTAAATATAACATAGCTGAAATACGCAGCTTGCTTGTATGTGCATAAAGAGAGGCAAGGTACAGGAGCGTCTGTACATAAAGGGACTGACAGGAAATGATAAAGTCGTGGTAGTGTATGGGTGAGTGAGTGGAGCTGTCTGTGGAAAGTAGCTGTTTATTTATTATTAACTGATATTGGGCACAGAGTTGCAATTGGGTGGCGTAGGCTTGTCAGGCCGTGCTGTATCTCCAAATAAAATAAAAATCCCAAGGATATGCAGGTCTTGAGGTTAATTTACTGCTGCAAACTCTTGCTGGGATAACGTGGCGAATAAATTGGGATTAGGGGAGAATTTGAGTAAATGAGTGCTGGACAGGTTTGGTGCACGAATGGTTTGTTTTCATGTTGTAGGAGTCAGAGTCAGTGACGTAGGACAGTAAATGGAACTGCTTGCCATGCTGTCTTCTCCATTGTTCCAACACACAGCCCTAGACTCACTCTCTCCTCGGCGAAATGAATGACAGCTGGTACAATTTCTGGGCCTCTGAAAAAAATCCCAACATTTCGTTTAATCTAATGTTATCCAACCGTATCCAATTGCATTCCTCAGATGATATTTCCATGGATCCGGCAGGACTGTTGCCATGGGAACCGTGTATCTTGGACTCAAGACAAAGTCAGTCACAGTGACTGTTGCTCAATAGAGTCACTGTGACATTTCCTTGTGGTGAAATAAAAATCCAAACAGCCCTTGGCAGAGTATTTGAGAGCCTTTTACCTGGATATTTCCTCATTATTCCTTTAAACTTTATTTCATGGGTGTGCTCCCTGATTTGAAAAACACAAATCCTTAGCACTCTCTGTGTCTGTCTCCTTATCATTGTATCTCTCTCCCCCCCCCTCATTTCTGCACTACCATTGCGTAAAGCTGGATGAGTCTGACAATGCTAAATAGAAACCTGCATTTATATAACATTTCCAATAAACGCCCTACTTGAGTGTGGTATCAAATCTAATTTTACATACAGGCAATGATCCCATAGCACTGGAAGCTCGGCCAAAGGGGCAGGTTCATTGTGTCTTAAAGGAAGGACAGAGAGAGACACACACACACAGAAAGACAGAGAGAGATTGAGAGAGAGCAAGAGAGGGTGAAGGGAGTGTGAGAGAGAAGCAAGGGGGTGGGAAAAAAAGAAAGGGAGGGAGAGAGGCAGAGAAGGAGGTGGGAAGAGGGAAAGAGAGAAGGGGGGAACAAAGGTAAGTTCGGCACAGCTTTGTGGGCCGAAGGGCCTGTACTGTGCTGTAGGTTTTCTATGTTTCCTCAAAGATTCTGAAAGAGATCAAGGTAGAGAGAGAAATGGAGAGCGAGAGAGAGGAGTGAGGGAATTCTCAATTGAGATTCAACTGCATTGAAAATTTGGAGAAGACGTAAGTCTTTTGTGATCAGGGCGGTTGAGAGATTAATAAGATGCCAAAAATCAAGAAGCATTTGGACAGATAAGTACAACTCATTTTCTGTGTAAGAGTAGCAAACTTGAAGACACATATTGAAGGTGACTGCCTGACCTTCAGAAGCTGCCCCCAGGCTCTTCACACTAGGTCTGTGGTCAGTACTGTGCTCTCCAAAAGGGCAGTGGGAATCTTGTGTGAACTTACCAAAGGGAATTCCGTCATCGGAGAAAGAGGTGTAGCAGAAAGGTATGGAGTGCTGGTGGTCCAAGTACCTCCTGAATCCCAAATCTGATGAGCTAAGAATTTAATTAAAGCTAAATCCAATTCCACTCCTCCAACATTTCCTGCATGCCCTGGGTGGTGGGGGTCCCTACGACAATGTTCAATAGTGGAGAAAGCTTTACCTATGATGAACTGAGCTGCATCCCCTACTTTTTGTAGGATTTTCTCTTCAAAAGTATACGTGCTCCCCTAACAGGCTGTGATGCAGCCAGTCAATACACTCTCCGCTGCACGTCAGCAGAAGTTTGTCAAAGTTTTCGATGTCATGCTGAATCTTCACGAACCCTAGGAAAGTAGAAGTGGGCCGTGCTTCCTTCATAATTGCACTTGCGTGCTGGGCCCAGGACAGGTCCTCCATTATAGTAACACCAAGGAATTCAAACTTGCTGATCCTCTCCACCTCTGAACCTCCAATGAGGACTGCCTCATGGACTCTGGTTCCCCCTCCTGAAGTCGATACTCATTGCTGACATTGAGTGAGAGGTTGTTGTTGAGGCATCACTCAGCCAGAGTTTCCACTAACTGCTCATTCGTCAACACGTTTCATTTGGCCTGCAACAGTGGTATCATTAACAAACTTGAATACGAGGTTGGGTGATTCTCAACCTGTCCAACTGTACTTCTTCCTCAACCCTGTTACTGGCATCAAAGCCAAGACTGACTATGTTTCAGAAGCTTGACTACTCCCTGCCTGCCATAGCTCAGAGGGCAGCTACTTCTCCTCTTTACGGTCATGGGTTCAAGTCAAGTCTCACTCCAGTAACCTGAGCACGAAAATATCTCCAGTGTAGCAAGTATGATCTTTTCAATAAGACATTAACCGAGGCTCCATTTGCCTCAGGAGGTGTAAATGATTCTTAAAAAGAGAAAGGACGGATTCAGATACAAGATATTTATCACACGAACATTGAAACACACAATAAAGTGAGCTGTTTTCCAATAACAACCAATAAAACCCAAGGATGTACTGGGGCATAGTATGCCCATGATGCTCAGCAGGACAACACAGAACACAAGAAGCAACAAAATAAGCCCCATTCCTCCCCCCCACCCACCCACGAACATACACAGTCCTCCAACCGTCAACGGTATCCAAAATCAATAGCAGTGGAAGAATCAACACTAGTGATTGCAGTGTGGGATCTTTGCCATACCTGATGGACACTTGCAGACGAAACCATTGATGATGTCAGTGCACGCGCCATTGTTGACGCACGGGTTGCTCTCACACTCGTCGATGTCAATCTGGCAGTAGGTCCCGGCAAACCCTAGAGATAAGAACACGGCAGAGTGTTGGTTTGACACCTCGTTTTGAAGACAAGCAAAAATTAACCAGAGAAAGTCATACACAGCAGCAACAACACGCAAACTGCAGGAGGAACTCAGCAGGTCAGGCAGCATCTGTGGAGGGGAATAAATTGTCAATGTTTCGGGCCAAGACCCTTCCTCAGGAGTTTGTGGGTGTTCGAGATTCCCAGTGTCAGCAGTATCCTGTGCTTACAGGGCAGGAGGTCATTTGACACAGTGTACGTCGCCCTAATCCTACATGCAGCCTCCAACTCCATCTAAAAGTTTGCAGACAATTCCACAGGTGTGGAGTGCAAAGTGCAAAGGTTGCGTTGCCTGGGATAACACACTACCAGTTGAGATATTAGGTTTCAATGCGCTGACTGCTCCTGTGGCTCCTCCCACAGACCCCGGTATAAAGGCGATTGGCGCCTGAGCCCGGCCTCTCTGTCTCCAGGATGTAGTCAGGATGGTGGTCAATTGCTGCTTGTTCTTTCTTCCAGCCAATAAAAGCCTATATCTTTTATTGATAAGTGATCTTGAAGTAAAGGAGCCATTAGGAAGTAGTGATCATTAACATGATACGTTTTTATCTACAATTTGAGAGGGATAGGGGCAGATCAGAGGTGTCAGTGTTGCAATTAAATAAAGGAGACTACGGAGCCATGAGGGATGAGCTGGCCAAAGTTAAATGGGCGGATGCCCTGGCAGGAAAGACAGTGGATCAGCAGTGGCAGATATTCTTGGGCATAATACAAAAGATGCAAAAGCAGTTCATTCCAATGAGAAGGAAGGATTCAAAGAGGGGGAAGGGGCCACAGTGGTTGACAAAGGAAGTCAGAGATTGTATAGCATTAAAGAAAAAGAAGTATGACAGGGCTAAGATGAGTGGGAATACAGATGATTGGGAAAGTTTTAAGGAACAGCAGATCTTAACTAAAAAAGCAATACGGAGAGAAAAAATCAGGTATGAGCTCAGTCTAGCCAGGAATATAAAAGGGGATAGCAAAAGCTTTTTTAGCTATGTGAAGAGAAAGAAGATAGTTAAGAACAATGTTGGCCCCTTGAAGAATGAATTGGGAGAAATTGTTATGGGAAACAGGGAAATGGCAACAGAATTTAATGCATACTTTAGATCTGTCTTCACCAGGGAGGACACAAGCAATCTCCCAGATGTATGGATGGGCCAGGGTCATAAGATATCAGAGGAATTGAGACAGATTGACATTAGGAAAGAAACTGTGATGAGTAGACTGGTAGGACTGAAGGCTAATAAATCCCCGGGTCCAGATGGTCTGCATCCGAGGGTTCTAAAAGAGGTGGCTCAGGAAATTGCGGATGCATTGGTAATCATTTTCCAATGTTCCTTAGATTCAGGATCAGTTCCTGAAGATTGGAGAGTGGCTAATGTTGTCCCACTTTTCAAGAAGGGAGGGAAGGAGAAAACGGAGAACTATCGCCCTGTTAGCCTAACGCCAGTCGTGGGGAAGATGCTTGAGTCCATTATTAAGGACGAAATAGTGGCACATCTAGATGGCAGAAATAGGATTAGGCCGAGCCAGCATGGATTTACCAAGGGCAAATCATGCTTGACTAATCTGTTGGAGTTTTTTGAGGGTGTAACAAGGATGTTAAACGAGGGTAAGCCAGTAGATGTTGTGTACCTAGATTTTCAGAAGGCATTCGATAAGGTGCCACATAGGAGATTAGTGAGTAAAATCAGAGCTCATGGCATTGGGGGCAGGGTTTCAACATGGATAGAAAACTGGTTGGCAGATAGAAAGCAAAGGGTAGCAGTGAATGGGTGTTTCTCAGACTGGCTGGAGGTGACTAGTGGGGTACCACAGGGCTCTGTATTGGGACCACAGCTCTTTACGATTTATGTCAATGATTTAGATGAGGGCATTGAAAACTATATCAGCAAGTTTGCTGACGATACTAAACTGGGTGGCAGTGTGACATGCGAAGAGGACGTTAGGAGAATACAGGGAGACTTGGATAGGCTGAGTGAGTGGGCAGATACTTGGCAGATGTCATTCAATGTGAATAAATGTGAAGTTATCCACTTTGGAAGCTGGAACAAGAGGGCAGAGTATTGTCTGAACGGTGTAGAGTTAGGTAAGGGAGAAATGCAAAGAGACCTAGGAGTCCTAGTTCACCAGTCAATGAAGGTGAATGAGCAAGTGCAACAGGCAGTGAAGAGGGCAAATGGAATGTTGGCCTTTGTTACAAGGGGAATTGAATACAAGAGCAAGGATGTTCTTTTGCATTTGTACAGGGCCCTGGTGAGACCACACCTAGAATATTGTGTACAGTTTTGGTCTCCAGGTTTAAGGAAGGACATTCTGGCAATTGAGGAAGTGCAGCGTAGATTCACTAGGTTGATTCCTGGGATGGTAGGGCTGTCTTACGCAGAGAGATTGGAGAGATTGGGCTTGTACACGCTGGAATTGAGGAGATTGAGAGGGGATCTGATCGAAACGTTTAAGATAATTAAAGGATTTGATAGGATTGAGGCAGGAAATATGTTCCAGATGTTGGGAGAGTCCAGTACCAGAGGGCATGGATTGAGAATAAGAGGTCAGTTATTTAAAACAGAGTTGAGGAAGAGCTTCTTCTCCCAGAGAGTTGTGGAGGTGTGGAATGCACTGCCTCGGAAGACGGTGGAGGCCAATTCTCTGGATGCTTTCAAGAAGGAGCTGGATAGATATCTGATGGATAGGGGAATCAAGGGATATGGGGACAAGGCAGGGACTGGGTATTGATAGTGAATGATCAGCCATGATCTCAGAATGGCGGTGCAGACTCGAGGGGCCGAATGGTCTACTTCTGCACCTATTGTCTATTGTCTATTATCTCGCCTCACGTCTCGGAGAGTTATTGATGGTGCATCAGATGACCCGAGTTCAACTCTGCTGCTGTGTGTAGGGAGTTTGTCCGTTCTCCCGGTGACTGTGTGGGTTTCCTCCAGGTGCTCCGGTTTCCTCCCACAGTCCAAAGACCTACTGGCCGGTAGGTTAACCTGTCATTGTAAATTATCCCGAGATTAGGCTAGGATTAAACCAGGGGTTGATGGGTGGTGCAGCTCAAACGGCCAGAAAGGCCTTTTCCAGGCTATAATCAATCAAAAAAAAGCTAGGCCAGCTTCTTAGAAGAAAGTAGTTCTTATTATTAATGGAACCACAGGCAAGTCTTATGCACAAAGAGGACAGAGAAAACACTTCAAAAATTCCAATTATTCTCGCAGTCTCAATCGGGTATTTCTGACTGGCTGAAACACAAAAGTGAGGTCACATTATGTAGGTGGAGGATAAATAAAACAAAAAGTATGATTTAGAAGTGGGCTATTCAGCCTTTCATGGTCACACCTGCCAATGACAGATATCAGATTAATTCCACTTCCCAGCTCCAGGTTCCAATCTGGGCCTGTTACAGGCTAACGATATACATATTAAATGTAGCGAGGGCTTCTGCCTCCTCCTCACCCCTACAGGAAGTTTCCACACTCTTTCCCCTCACTGTCCCTTAAACACCTCTGAAATCAGTAACCTTTGCCCATAAACCACCTGCTAATGCCGGAGAATCTGGGCTGGCAACTGGAGGTGGCCTGTCCTGCGCTTGAAGGCCCGGAGATGGCCTGTCCTGGGCTTGGAGGCCCGGAGATGGCCTGTCCTGGGCTTGGAGGCCCGGAGATGGCCTGTCCTGGGCTTGGAGGCCCGGAGATGGCCTGTCCTGGGCTTGGAGGCCCGGAGATGGCCTGTCCTGGGCTTGGAGGCCCGGAGATGGCCTGTCCTGCGCTTGGAGGCCCGGAGATGGCCTGTCCTGGGCTTGGAGGCCTGTCTGTGTGTGGAGTGGGAGGGAGAAAAATGGCTTATGTTGCTGTTGTTGTTTTGTTCTTGTTGTTCTGCTGAATATTGTGGACATGCTATGTTGGTGCCCGAATGCGTGGGGACGCTAGCGGTCCACCCCAGCACATCCTTGTGTGTGTTGGCTGACAACATAAATGAGCGTTTTGCTGTGTGTTTCAATATGTTGTACATGTGATAAATAAATGAATCTGAATTTGAATAATGGAACAATTTCCCTCTCGAAACTAGTCCTGATACTAGGCCTGCATCAAGGTTGTCTCCAGCAGTGCCAGAGTCTCTGACCAGAAGGCATTGCTTCAGAATAGAAAAAAAATCCCTTTAGAATAGAGACAAGGAGGAATTTCTTTAGCAAGAGGGTGGTGAATCTGTGGAATTCATTGCCACAGATGGCTGTGGAGGCCAAGTCATTGGGTGTACGTAAAGTGGAAGTTGAGAGATTCTAGATTAGTAAGGGCATCAAATATTACAGAAGAAGGTTGAGATGGATAATGAATCAGCCGTGATTGAATATCGGAGCAGACTTGATGGGCCAAATGGTGTAATTCTGCTCATGTGCCCTATACTAAATCTCTCAACCCTCCCTGCTCCTCGGAAAACGTCAAGCTCTCCGATCTAACTTGGATGCCTGTGGGAAGGTGAGAAGCAGAGGGAAGAGGGGTTGGCCGAGGTGAGTTGGAGAGAGGGAGGGTGAGGATAATGGCAGGAGCAGCTGTGAAAGGAAACGCGCCACAGCACGATTTGAATCAATAGATTACGGATTCACTGCAGGAGGGATTTAAATGCTGGACGGTGAGCCAGAAGAGATAAGGCAAGGGTAGGTGGCTCTGACGAGCGGAAGTGAATGAAGAGTGGAAGGAAAGGATGTGGAACGGTGAAGCGGGAAGCGATCGCTGCAGACATGGGGCAGGTACAGGCAATATGCGTCAGCCACACGCAGAGAGCCAGAGGAAAGTTTGTCAGTTTCTGAGCGTGTGAGTGAGTGTGTTACTGTGTGATTGTGTGAGTGTGAGCTACTGTGTGAGTGAGTGTGTGTGTGAATGAGTGAGTGAGTGAGTGTGTGTGTGAGTGAGTGAATGAGTGAGAGTGTGAGTGCATGAGTGAGCGTTGAGTGAGTGTGTGTGAATGAGTGAGTGAGTGAGTGAGTGTGTGTGTGTGTGTGTGTGTGTGTGTGTGTGTGCGTGTGAGTGAGTGAGTAAATGTGTGAGTGAGTGTGAGTGTGAGAGTGTGTGAGTGTATGTCCATTGAGAAAGAGACTGACAGACAGACAAAGTGAGCGCAGGAGAGAGGAAAGACATAAAAGACATTGAGACGGGAGGGGGACAGGGGGAGGGGAGAGGGATGGGATCAGGGGGAGGAGGACAGGGAGAGAGAGAGAGGAGAGAGAGTGTCAGGGAGAGAAAGGGAAGGAGAGAGACAGGGAGAGAGGGGAGAGAGAGGCACACACAGAAGAGGGGAGAGAGGCAGAATGTAGATTATGCATGGGCACATGTCCCTACATGCCTTCTATGCATGCATGCATGTGTGCCAGTCTGCACAGGTCTGAATATCCAACTCAGCATCAGAGTATTGCCCACTATCCTGGCCCCCAGCCCTCATTCCCCTCCATCCCACAACCGTAACACAAACACAGCTCCAAGGCTGAGAGCATGGATTGAGGGGCCTACCTCTCGGGGTTAGGGGGCGGGGAGCATCTTCTCTCATGCCTGCAGAATTCATCAGATTTAGCCAGCTTTGTTGGCAGACAGGCCAGCAGGACTGGCAGTGAAAGCTATTGAGCAGCAAGGTTCAAAGGAAAACTGTGCAAAGAAGGATGGCCCTTTCTCTTTTCCCATTCCACAGGAGTCTAAGTGCCTTTGTGGGTTTACAGATCCCTGTCTGGTGTGACAGTAATGTAGTATGTGAGTGACAGGCTGTCTTGAAAAGCACTGGCATCATACAGTATACTTGTGTCTGCACAATGGACTATTTACATAGTAACGTAAAGCGGATTCCAAACGATGGGATTAATTGGAGGTTCATTAAAATAGAATACATTGCATAATTAACCTTTCTCGGGCCCTATTTTCACGGGAAGTAGACCTTTTCATCTTTCTGTCAGTGACAGAACAGCCATATCTGGTGTGAACTAGACTGGTAGTTATTGAGAAGCAGGCTGAGACTGACGTCATACGGTCGCTGTTTTACGCCAAGGTGTACGCGCTCTACGTTAGTGCCTTAGGCCAGTAAATCCTCAAGACAAGTTTGCAACTACTCAATGTTGGCAGTGCAATCACTTGAACTCAGACCGATGTTCTCTTTTAATGGAGAAGGCCTACCCGTGTTTATTTAACACGCGGAAGCTGGCGCACGGGCATCCACCATGTAATCCTTGACCGATCAGGATCCGGGTCCGGTGGCGTGGCATCCACGACAACTGGGGACCCTTCACTGCTGCGGCCTTCCTCCGCCTTCACCGCTGTTGTGATGTGTCAGCATCTTCCGCCAGCTCCGCCACTGAGATCTTTCTTTGGAACCTCCCACTTGACCTTATCGCCATGGGTGATCCTAGCACGAGCTAAGCTCCAGACAGAGTCACTCTCAGGATCTCAGGAACTCACAAGCCTCTCCACCACAACAAGATGGAGATACAGACCAACACAGCATGAAAACACTCCTCAACCCTACTCCATCAAGGTGCTTTCCTGACATAGCCCAAACTGCCTGTATTTGGTCCATATCCCTCTGAACCTTTCCTATCCATACACCTGTCCAAATGTCTTTTCTTTACTGCAATGTTAGCCACCTCAATTCCTTGCTCCAAATGCCCATCATCTTGTGTGGAAAAACCTGTCCCTCAGGAGCCCTAAAACTTCCCCTCTTACCTTTAACCTGTGCCCTCTAGTTTTATCCTCAAAGTTATTCTCATGTTACCATATAATACCTTGAGATTCATTTTCTCATTTACAGGACAAAATTTAAAAAGAACCTTGTGTGTTTCCATACTATAGAAAGGACGTGATTAAGCTAGAGAGGGTGCAGAAAAGATTCTCAAGGAAAGACTCTTATTAAAAAAAAATACATCATTACACAAAAGAATCTGTGAAAATAAAAATAATACTGAGGAGATGAGTTGTAAAGAGTCCTTGAAAGTGGGTCTGTAGATCATAAAATCAGTTCAGTGTAGTGGAGCCTGAAGTTATCCACACCGGTTCAGGAGCCTGATGGTTGTAGGGTAATAACTGTTCCTGAACCTGATGCTATCCTGAGAAAGTCAGTAACTATCCATCCCATAATTTTATGAACCCCTATAAGGTCATCGCTCAGCCTCCTTCACTCAAGAGAAAACAATCCCGGCCTACTCAGTCTCTCCTCATAACTCAAGCCCTCCAGTCCTGACAACATCTTTGAGAATATTTTTTGCACCCTCTCTAGCTTATCACATCCGTCAACACACAATATTCCAGGTGGGGTCTCACCACCGTCCTTTACAGCTGCAACAAGGCTCTCCAACTCTTGTACTCATTGCCAAACACAATGAAGCCGAGCGTGCTACATACCTGCTTCACCACATTGTCTCTCTGTGTTGGGACTTTGAAGGGACTTGTATCCCTTGGCTTCTGTATTCTGCAACACTCCCCAAGGCCTCGTCTTTCACTGTGGATGTCCTGCCCTGGTTTAACTTCGCAAGCTGCACCGATCCACACTTATCGGAGTCAACTTCCACCTGCAATTCCTCACCACTTACGCAGATGATCTAGATTCTGTTAACCTTCGTCATTCTCCCCCACACCAACAGCTTTGGTGTCGCCTGCAAACCTACTACGCACGCTGTCTACATTCTCATCCACGTCACTTGTATGGCCAAACGCAGTGGACCAGCGCCAATCCGTTTGGCACGCCACCGATCCTGTCCGAGAAACTGCACTCCACTCGCAACCTCCGACTCCTTCCACTAAGCAAACTTGAGAGTGAGTGTGTAGATCACAGAGTCATGTTATCCATGCTGGTTCAGGAACTTGATAGTTGTAAAATAATTGTCCCTGAACCTGGTGGTTTCTTTGTGACTATCCACCTTTATCTATGAGACTCGTGACTTTATGATTCTCTATAAGGTCACCTCTCAGCCTCCTTCACGATAACTTTAGAGTGATACAGTACAGAAACAGGCCCTTCGGCCCACAGTGTCTATGCTGACCATCAGACACCCAATTACACAACTCTGGCATTTATCCTTCCCACATTCACTTCAATTTTTCCCAAATTATACCACTCACCCACACACTAGGGGCAACTGACAGACAGTTAACCTAGCACCACACTCCTTCGGGCTGTGGGAGGATACCAGGGCACCGGGTGGAAACCCACATGATCACAAGGAGGGCATGCAAACTCCACAGAGAAAGCACCCAAGGTCAGGGTCAAACCTGGATCTCTGGCACTGTGAGGTAGACCACCTCACTTCAGCCCACGGCTGTGGGAAGAGACCGGCTTCCGCGTCATAGACCCTTCATCATTTACAGTAAAATCCCTTTATAAAAATACTCTCCCCCAGTTCCCTCCAGATTCTTCCCAATCCTTCATTCCAGGACACAGACTGGGAAGGTCAACAGACAAGATCCCCAGTCCATTGCAGTGTGGTTGACATGGGTGCCCTCTGACTTGACCCACAAACACTCAGTTCCAGGAGCAATGGGGGCAGCATAATGCTGACCCTGCTAATGATGTTCATTCTGTAATCAATAGAGAAAAGGGATACCATTCCCCAATTATTCCATGAGCCTGTCCTTGTCAATCCAGAGCATTAAAGAGGTTCTATATCTCCCCAAGTAATCGTTTAAGTTCCAGGGATAGGGACAGGGGTTTATCAATCCCCAGATCGGAAACTCAGATCCCTTTGGCTATTATTAAGAAACATAAAGGTTTTACAAAATCTAAGGATACCTTAGAGGTCTCAGTTTTAAACTTGCTGGGGTTGAATCTGAACTTGTGATTGATTAGTAAACTTCATAATAATGTTTATGATGTAATAATGAATTCAGGTTATTCCTTTTATCCATTCATTCACAATTATTAGATTATGAACATTACCTGAGCATTGTAAACATTATAGTTCGAGCAGAATTTGCCTCCCAAAATAACTTCCTAGAACGACTCCAGTTAAATATTATTTGCCTCAGTATTTAAATACTTTTCCCTTTACAAAAGCTAGCCCACAGGCACTGCTGTCATTACTCCAGCACTTGGCGAATGGCGAGGCTCACCTGTAAATTGCTAGAGTCCATGGCTCCTGATGTTAACAGATATACAACATGCCACAGACATTGATACATTGGTGTGGCTAACATAGCAGTTGCTCTCAGTTCTAGGCCCCAGAGCTCAGTTCAGGTCTCTGGTATTGTCTATAGAGAGTCTGCATGTCCTCTACGGTTGCAAGCGTGTCCTCTGGGTGCTCTAGTACAAATTGTCCCTAGGATACAGCGAGTGGAAGAATCTGGAGGGAATTGGGGAGAATATTTTACAAAAGGGATTTTCCTGTAAATGATGAAGGGTCTACGACCCACTACCCGGTCTCTTCCCACAGATGTGGGCTGAAGTGCAGAGTATCCTTAGCAACTTCTGTTCCTGCTTCCAATTTGCATCACCTGCGGTTTTGCTTAATTTCACTGGACAAAAGAAAGCTTAAAGATCAGCTTTATTTGTCACACACACATCGAAACTTACAGTGAAAGGTGTCGTTTGCGACCAACACAGCCCAAAGGTGTGCTGGGAGCAGCCTGGAGCCAACGCAGCACACCCTTAACTCACTGACCCAAAACCGCACATCTTTTGGAGGAAACGGGAATACCCAGAGGAAATCCACGCGGTCGCAAGGAGAGCAGACAGATAGCGGTGGGAAGCTTCAGCTTGCTGGTGCTGTGAAGCATTACGCTAACCGCCACACGGCCGTACCGCCCTACTGCCGGTCAGCGTGGACTTGATGGGCCAGAAGACTCGTTTCTATGCTGCACAAATCTACCACGAGACAAGTCAGCATCCCTGAGATACACATTCTGCAACGAGCACGAGCACAGTGAGGAAAACTGAGGCAGTGCCTTAGCTTATTTGTGGCACATAATATTAAAACAGAACACCAGTCTGCACTTGCTGGGGCTTGAGTCAGGGAGAGAGGGTGAGCCCATTGGGACATTTATCACTGGAGTTTCAGAGAGAGAGGACTGATTGTATATAAAACCAGAATGGAGATTAGCATAACACCCCTACCAAAGATGACACTCAATACAATAAGTTCATGCATTGAAATTTAACTGAATTATCGGTCTGCTGCTGATGAATCTCACACTCAAGCCATCCTCTCCTCCCAGCTCTCGGCCAAACACGGGACCTTCACGCGTCTCTGTGATAATCTAATGCCCAAGCAGCTGGAAGCCTGTGACCAACACTTCTAAGCTGCCTCGAAAGGGACTGGGAGATACATTTTGGCAGGAGGCTTGCTTGTCCAGGACAACTGATACACACTTCCCTCCTGGAGCTACTGTTAAATGCAAAATCTCCCTTCCGGGGCCCAGCATTAAAAGGCAAAGCAATTTTTTTTTTAATTATTGAAAGCTTTCCCCAGGGAAAAAATTTAAACTCCACTGAAGTCTCAAGGGTTGAAATTAATGATGGAAGGAATATTCGGCTTCCCAATATGTGGTGTACAGGCAAACAAAGAGGATTTCCTCAGTGAAGGGGGGCAGGCCAATCCTCCTGTACTCTGACACATATTAACATTCAGATCACACGCCCAGTGTCTCGTTCCCACCTCCTCTTTGGCTCACAGCAGCTTAGAGGTCTGAAACTAATCTGGAGGTGTTCCTCCCCCCTCCGTTCTGCCCCACATCTTCAGAGCAACGGTAACAGTGTGTGTGTGTGCGTGTGTGTGTGCGTGTGTGTGTGCGTGTGTGTGTGTGTGTGTGTGTGTGCGTGTGTGTGTATGCGCGTGTGTGTGCGTGTGTGTGTGTGTGTGTGGTGTGTGAGAGAGAGTGTGTGTGTATGTGTGTGTGTGAGAGTGTGTGTGTGAGTGTGAGAGAGCGTGTGTGTATGTGTGTGTGAGAGAGTGTGTGTGTGAGTGTGAGAGAGAGTGTGTGTATGTGTGTGTGAGAGAGAGAGCGTGTGTGTATGTGTGTGTGAGTGTGAGTGTGAGTGTGAGTGTGAGTGTGAGTGTGAGTGTGTGTGTGTGTGTGTGTGTGTGTGTGTGTGTGTGTGTGTGTGTGTGTGTGTGTGTTTTAAATTGTCTGGCTGTCCATGTGGCTTTTTCTTCAATGTAAATTGAACCTCACGAAGGTTGTAAGTTGAACGTCATGGCTTGACGAAGCATTGCGCAGTAAGGAGAGAAAAACTTCAATGTCGGGAGGATTCTACCACTGCCCCCTTCTCCCTCGCCATGCCACCTTTCCTCATATTCTCTTGCCCTGGGAGCAGAGGCATAAAGAATGCAAGATTCAGGACAGGGCCTGAATAGACAGATATTGGACGACCCAAGGGGGCGGCGGCATAGTCTCAGGGGAGAGGGGCGACCACATACAAGCAGAATTCTCTCAGAGGGCTGGACTCCAGACAAACATGGCCGCTGAGTCACTGTTAACCAAGGGTGAAAAGGTTATGGAGGTCAGGCAGGAAAGGGGAGGTTACTCCTGCTCCTATTTCTATCTCGCTTCAGGCCATTCGGCTCGTCATCCCCATTAGACCCCTGAAGAAGTTACTGTGGCTGTCGGCTCCAGGACCACAATAGGCTGCCCAGCAGAATTCAGTCCGATTCAAAGAAAGCCCTAATTTTTTTTTAAGATTAGTCTTTTTTGGTCACATGTACATTGAAACGTACAGCAAAATGTGTCCTTTGTGTCTCGTCAAAATCAGAAAGGATTGATTGCGCAAGAGTCACCCTGCTTGCACCACCGACCTGGTCACCATCTTAACCCATACGTCTTCGGAATGTGGACAGAAACCAAAGGAAACACACGTAGTCACAGAGACAGTGTACAAACTCCGAGCAGATCGCACTGGGCACTGAACCCCGACAGCTTTACACTAACCACTCACTGCCCGAGAACTATCCACTGGGTCCTGTAGATGGTCATTTCTGCTCTCTCCCTCTGCATTCAGTAGCCCAGTGGTGGCACCTTCATTCACTGCACCCAAGTTTAACTGCAAACTATCTGCCGGAGGAACTCAGCCGATCGAGCAGCGTCTCTGAGGGAGGGAGGGAGGGAAGGCAGGAAGAGGGAATGGTGACATTCCAGGTTGAAATCCTGCGTCAGGTCTTAAGGCGTCATCCTGAGATGTTGACGATTCTTCTCCCACTCCCTCCCCCCCTCACAGATGCTGAGTTCCTCCAGCAACCACTCTAATGTGCCAGATTGAAGCACCTACAGTCTCCTGTGTCTTTAGGTGTAACTCTAAAAGGGGACAACCAATTCCCAACAGACGACTCAAAGATACTGGAATAGGGGAGGCTTTATAGAGGTTAGCATGAAAACAGGCAACAGCTTGCTGGTGTCCTGTTCTACAAGCCCTTTCAGGCACCTCCTACAGAGCGATTCTGCCTCTTTTTGCAGCGTTCCAGTCCAATTTCATCCCAATTCTACTCAGTTTTGGTCCCTCTGTTTGCCAAGAATAAACCTGTTTAGTAATGCCCGTTTTCTTTAAATATAGAACATTCAACGTGAACATGCCTCTCTGAAAGCATCTTAAACGCCACTACCATATCTGTTTCCATCACTACCCCGGCACTCACCACTCCTTATATTAAAAAAAAACTTTGCCCCCTCTCACCTCAAATACATGTCCTCTGGTATTTAATATTTCTATCCTGGGATAAAGATATCCACATCAATGGACCTCACAATTTTATAAACTTCTATCAGCTTTCCCCTCAGCCTCTGACACTCCAGAGAAAACAATTCAAGTTTGTCCAGACTCACACCCCCTAATCCAGTCGGCATCCTGGTGACTTTCCAAAGCCTCTGCGTCCCTGTTGGAATCAGGGAGCCAAAAGTGCGCGCGATTCACTTCCACTGCTTGCTCCGCGGAGGTGGCGGGAGCGGGGCCCTTACCTGGCATACAGATACAGGTGAACTCGCCAATGCGGTCGAGGCAGGTGGCATCGTTCTGGCAGGGCATGGAGAGGCATTCGTTGATGTCCGTCTCACAGCGAGGGCCGGTGTAGCCGTTCCCACACTGACACTGGAAGGAGCCCTCAGTGTTCACACACTTCCCAAAGTGTTCGCACGGATTGGCCCCTTCGGAAAACAAATAAACACACGGAATCTAAACAGGAACAAAAGCAATGCGACACACTTCGGAGGAAATACGAGGGGTGATTGATAAATTTGTGGCCTAAGGTAGAAGGCTCTCGTTACATGCACGTGCAGTTCAACTCTTTGAGTGATTATGCAGAAAGTTTGAAGTTAATAACTCATCTCCTTCCACCTTAGGCCACGAACTTATCAATCACCCCTGTATGAGGTGAGGCATCAGCATAGGGTCTCATTATCCAAACCTACACTCTCAGTGGCCACTTTATTAGGTATGCCTGAACCCTGCTCGTTAATGCAAATATCTAATCAGCCAATCACATTGCTGCAACTCAACACATAAAAGCATGCAGACATGGTCAAGAGGTTCAGATGTTGCTCAGACCAAACATCAGAATGGGGAAGAAATGTGGTCCTGGAATGATTATTGGTGTCAGACGGGGTAGTTTATGTATCTCAGAAATTGCTGATCTCCTGGGATTTTCACGCACAGTGGTCTCTAGAGTTTACAGAGAATGACGCAAAAAAAAAAACATCCAGGGAGCGGCAGTTCTGTGGGCGAAAATGCCTTGTTAATGAATGAGATCAGAGGAGAACAGCCAAACTGGTTCAAGTTGACAGGAAGGTGATAGTTACTCAGATCTCCACATATTCCAACAGTGGTGTGCAAACACATCGAACCTTGAAGTGGATGAACTGCAGGAGCAGACGACCATATGCATACAGAAATACACTCAATGGCCAAGTCATTAAGTATCTCCTAATGTGGCCACTGAGTGGACGTTAGGTGTGGAGAACAACAGAGTGTAAATCCAGACACAAGAGGCACAGACAGACAGCCAATGCCTCTTCCCCAGGACAGCAAACGACAGACTTTTAAGGTGACTGGAAGAAAGAATAGTGGGGACGACAGGTTTTTTTATTTTTACACACAGAGAATGGCAAGTGTAGGTGATGGTGGAGGCAGGTACATTAGGGACATTTAAGAGACTCTTAGACAGTAAAATGTATTAAGAGAAGAATTTGGTCATCTGAAATGAGACAGTGAAAAGATGCAACTTCTGGGAACTCCAGTTGTTACCCAATGTCTAATGGGACAAACTCTTGTCACTTCCACCGGCTCTGCCGGGCAAAGTGTTCATCTGTACCTATTGAGCACTCGTCCACATCCTGATTGCAAGCAGGCCCGGAGAATCCCGAGGGGCACGTGCAGATGGCTTCCCCATTCACTGGGTTGGTATCACAGATGGCGCCTTCGTGACATGGATTGCTAACGCAGGCATCCTCCAGGTGGCAAAGCAAGCCTGCAAATCAATGAGGGAAGAGTTAGAAGGTCCAAGGAGAAGCCGGAGGCTTTGTAAGCTATTACTGGCTGTGGCACGCCAACATAGTGAGCTGGAAACCATCGAAGTGCCAAATCAGCCCACAGACTGGTCAGATAGTATCTGAGGAAACAGAAAGAGAGCTGACCTTTTACGTCAGAGAACACCACAGCACAGAAACAGGCCCTTTGGCCTTGCTTAAACAATATTCTGCTTAGTCTCATTGCTCCCAGATCATAGTTCTCCACACCTCTCGCATCCATGTCCTGACTTCTCTTAAATGTTGAAATCGAACCAACCGTCCAACACTTCCGCCAAGTTCTCAAGTTCCAAGTTCAAGTTCACTGTATACATGCCATTCAACTGTATACACATGTAAAGCTAAACAAAACATTCCTCAGGGACCCGGGTGCAAAGTACTGTCCAGACACCACATAAAATAATATTAACAGATAAAATTATTCTGTAGATGTACAAGTTGACTTAAAGTGCTTATACGACATATAATTAAATTTACAACAGTGTATTGTTACTGGTGCTCTCATAAAACACAGGCGTTCCCCCCCCCCTTACAAAGGTAGAGTGTTCCTATGAAGCCTTTCTTAAGCCGAAATGGCGTAAAGTGAAGAACCATTAATTTATACGGAAAAAATTTTGGTAAAAGCGAAAATCCTCTTTGTAATGTAAAAACAGGTTACTAATGTAGGTCTTCTGTAAAAGCGAAGTGGCGTAAAGCGAACATTCGCAAAACGGGGGATGCCTGTAATGTGCTCCACACTCTCACTACCAATTAAAAAAAAAGCTCTCCCTCATGTTCCCTTTATGGTTTTTACCTTGCACCGTTAACCCTTAGCCTGTTTATATTTAACCTATCTATCTGGATACCTATATATGTGATCTAAGATTTACTGTCTGAAGGGTTCCTAGACAAAACCATGAACTGTGTTTCCTGGTGTACCAATGCTGTCTGGTCTCTTCAGTGTTGCCAGCAATTTCAGTTTTTATTTCTGACGTACAGCATTTGCAGTTTTTGATTTCTTCGATTTCTCTGAGCAGTAGTTTTGATTATATATACATGCAGTATAGAGTGATAAGCATAGAACCTGACCCTGCGGCCCAACATGTCTTCCAGACTACCCAGCATCCACTCACATCGATCCCACTCAGAGCCAGCACATTCTCCATGCATTCCCCTCAACTCACCCCAGATCCCACCTCTCACCTATGCACTCAGAGCTGCCTACAGTGGCCAAGTTACCTGCCAACCCACACAACGCTGGAACGTGGGAGCAGCCAGATGAAACCGTCATTATCATACGGAGAACATACCAGCACCTCACAGACGGCGCCAGTCACAGGCGGCAGGTGAGAATGGGAAGATTTAAAGGGTAACTGAGGGACTAGTTTTTCCACAGGGAGGATTGGAAACAGAGCGAGCTGCCAGAAGAAGTAGTAGAGGCAGGTGCAGGTAAAAGACCTTTGGACAAGTAAACCGATAGGAAAGGTTTAAAGCAATAGACATGGGCCAATGGGGCTACCTCACACTGTAGTCAGCATGGCCAAGTTGGGCTGAATGGCCTGCTTCCCTGCTGTATGACTGACCACATAGATAGCAGCGGGTCAAGACAATAACTTTGTGTCACTGCTTTAAGAGCAAACGCAACAAGACGTGGACTGTTGTTAGTAAATCATTGGTCCTATGACATAGGTTGAAAGGGGGAAGAGGCCTTGCGCAGCAAGTACAGGGAGTGTGGGAAGAGGCTGAAGGGCAGGACCTCCAAAGTAGCCATCTTTGATTACTCCCAGTGCCATGCGCTCGTCAGGGCAGGGATAGAATGACAGCGCAGCTGAATGAGTGGCTGAGGAACTGGTTCAGGGCCCAGGGATAATTACGATGTCTTGTGGGGAAGGTATGACGTACAAAAAGGATGGGTTATACCTGAACCCGAGGGGTCCAATATCCTTGTAGGCAGGTTTGCCAGAGCTGTTTGGGAGGGCTTAAACTGATCTGGCAGAGGGATGGGAACCTCAGCAAGAGGACTGAGGATGGGGCAGTTGGTATACAAGTCAATGCATTGTGGGGAAGGACAGGCAGACAACTGGGTAAAATTGCAGTCAGTGGGATGAGTTGAAGTGTAACATGGGGGCAAAATCAAAAATGGTGATCAATACAGAGCTGAAGGTGGTATATTTGAATTTACGCACTGCATGGAATAGCATAGATGATCTTGTAGCACAGTTAGATATTTGGTAGAATATCTACCAAATTCTTCTTTGGTAGAAGAAACAAAGATGTAGACTATTTTCAAAACAGGGAGAAAGTTCAAAACCCAGAGGTGCAAAGAGACTTGTGCAGGATTCCATTAACATTAACTTGCAGGCTGAGTTTGATGGTGAGGAAGGCAAATGCAGCATTAAGACTCATTTCAAGAGAACTAGAATATAAAAGCAAGGATGCCATGCTGAGGCTTTATAGGGGCCGGCCCAAAACGTCGACTGTTTATTCATTTCCAGAGATGCTGCCTGACCTGCTGAGTTGCTCCAACATTGTGTGTGTGTGTGTGTGTGTGTGTGTGTGTGTGTGTGTGTGTGTGTGTGTGTGTGTGAGAGAGAGGCCCATTTCTAAGAAAAGATGTGCAGGCGTTGGAGTGGGTCCACAGGAGGTTCACAAGAATGATTCTGGGAATGAAAGGGTTAACGTACGAGGAGCTTTTGATTGCTTTGAGCCTGTACTCACTGGAGTTTAGAAGAATGAGGGGGGAATCTCATTGAAACCTACCAAATATTGAAAGTCTTAGACAGAGTGGGTGTTTCCTATAGCATGGGACTCTAGGACCAGAGGTCTCAGCCTCGGAATAGAGGGACATCCATTTAGAACAGAGCTGAGGAGGAATTTCTTTAACCAGAGGGTGGTGAATCTGTGGAATTCTTTGCCACAGAGGCTGTGGAGACTGAGTCATTGGGTATGTTTAAGGTGTCAAAGGCAATGGAGAAAAGGCAGGAGAATGGGATTGAGAGGGATAGATCATAAATCAGCGATGGTTGAAATGTGGAGGAGACTCAATGGGCCAAATGGCTTAACTCTGCCCCTATGTCTCCAAGTGAATGGATATGTGTTGCAGACGGAGGGTGGAAAGGAAGAAAAGTACCTGTCTTCCCAACGGGGCACTCGCAGAAGAAGGATGCCACTCGGTCGTGACACGTGGCGCCATGGAAACAGACTGCCGTGGCACAGTCGTCGATGTTCTCGCTGCAGTCGTCCCCCGTCCACCCGTTGACACAGACACACGTGTGGCTGCCTTGAGTATTGAAGCAGGTCCCACCATTGTGGCAAGCATTGGGCTGCAGGTGACACTCGTCAACGTCTTCTGTGCAGAACTGACCTGAAAGGGCATGATCCAGAGGGTCAGATAACTTAAAAGTATTTCTATGTTACATATTTAGTCAAATGATCAATCAGGCTTGAATATCCCTCAAAATAATTCAGTAAGGTTGGAAGTGGCTCAAGCTGGTATAGAGTCCATTGTCATAGAAATACAATCCAAAACAGATAGATAGAGAAAAAGACTGGCTTGATTTGTCACAGGTACATTGAAACGAACAGTGAAATGTATCATTTCCTTCAAACCAGATTAGCAATGATTGTGCTGGGCGGCCCAGAACAGTCGCCACGCTTCCAGTTCCAACACAGCATGCCCACAGTTTACTATTTGTACATTTATTGGAATGTGGGAGGAAACCAGAGCACCCTGAGGGAATCCGCACAGTTACGGGGAGAACTTAGAAACCCCTCGGAGGCAGTGGAGGGAATCGAACCCTGTTCTTGCAGACGGTGCTGTAAAGCATTGCAATAACTTGCTGTCCAAGACTGCCAACACATCCCAGGCCAGAGTGGTGTGGTTACCTGCCTGGTAATCCAACAGATCAAGCTAACTACCACAGAAACAATGTCAAATTCCACCACAGCAGTTGCTCATTAAGTAATTAAAGATTCAGATACATTTATTACAAAAGAATGTTTAAATTATACAACCTTGACATTTGCTTGCTCACAGGTTGCCACAAAGCAAGAAACCCAAAATAAGCCAATTAAAGAAAAATAAAGAATAAAAATAAAAAGATCAACGCTCAATGCATTAGAGAAAAGGGGGGGAGAAACAAATCATGCAAACAGCAGCACTCCGACCCAAAACTGAGTCCTCAGATCGAACCCCAGGGTAGGCCCAAAGCCTCACTTTTCAGTTCACCATACTAGCACAGCAGTCGGGGCAGTCTTCGTAGCCTCAGCTCCGTGGAGATGACCATCACGGAAAGAGTGGGATAATTGGCTCCCATCCCGACTGACACCCTGTCTTACAGACTATCTGGGCTGGACATCTAAATGTACTTAAATAAAAGTGCCTCATTAGCAGTGAACGTGAAAAGCCCGGACGTTTGCAAAAGTCTCTCGGGTTCACTAATGTCAGAGTAGGAAATCTGTTGAGGAGATTCCAAGCAAGGTAGCAAACCCTTTAAGTGCCCTGATCAGCTACTTAATTAACCGCGTTAATATAGAGAATCTGGGAGAAGTGGGGTTCACGCTGTAGCAGTGGTTCAAGAAGTTGGCTCAGCACCATCTTCTTCAGTGCAATTAGTGACAGGCATAAACGCTGGCTTTCAGGCAACACCCACCTTCTGAGAAATTAATACACAACACAAAATATATTCAACGTACAGCACCAAAGCAGGACATTTACCAGCCCCCCCCCCCAACATAATGCACCCTCACAACCTGTTTAATTTAATCCTGTCATTTTAATCCTTTCATCCTCATAGTTGATCCAACCTTCTGTTACATAGTTAATGAGCGAGGTCAGAGGAGAATGGCCAGAATGATGGTTGAAGCTAACCGGAAGGCAACAGAAACTCAATAACCAGGCGTGACAGCGGTGGTGTGCAGAAAAAAAACACGCCAAATCTTGAAGTGAATGGACTACAGCGGCAGAAGATAACAAACACACAGTTCGACACAAAAATCTTAAATTAAATATACACAGACATACACAAAGCAAGGGTGCCTAAGACTTTTGCACAGTACTGCAGTAAGTTTCTGCATTGCGCTACACTGCTGCTGCAAAAAAGACTAATTCCATGGCATATGTGAGTGATGATTCTGATAGAGTGATGATCTGCTGTAAACTGAGAGTGGGAGAGGGGAATCATGGCTGGGAAAAGGGGTAGGGAGAGGGGATGGAGTGGGAAGCACCAGAGAGACATTCTGTAATGATCAATAAACCAGTTGTTTGGAATCAAGTGACCTTGCCTGGTGTCTCAGGGTTGGGTGTGCCTGCACACATGCCACCTCCTTCTCTGCCACCCGTCCCACACCCCTTCCGTGACACTCCACCCTCGATGTTCCCGACATCCTTTGCTCCCGCCAGATTTACAAACTCACTCTCCATTCCACGTTGACAAATACAGTTCTGCCCAAAAGTCTTAGGCGCCCTAGCTTAAGACTTAAGACTTTTGACTTTGACTTAAGACTTTG
Organism: Hypanus sabinus; assembly: GCF_030144855.1. Classification (NCBI taxonomy): domain Eukaryota; kingdom Metazoa; phylum Chordata; class Chondrichthyes; order Myliobatiformes; family Dasyatidae; genus Hypanus; species Hypanus sabinus. The sequence continues at coordinate 68,440,854 of NC_082721.1, read as the reverse complement.
CTTAAGACTGTTGCACAACGCTGTACACTCAGTGGGCACTTTATTAGCTACAGGGGGTATCTAACAAAGAAGCCACTGAATGTACAGTAACCATATCCTCCTTTCAAAGATGATTAGAGATCGACAATAAATGCTGATATGACCATTAATGTCTCATGAGGAATTAGACAAAAGAATTCCCGAAACATAAATACGTCCTTCCTCCTTCCATTGGTGTTTATGGTATCTTACCTGCCCTGCTAATGTGATTCTTGCTAATGCTGACATACCTGTCCACTCAGGTGTACACTGGCAATTGTAGGTGTTTACCCCGTCAATGCAGGTTCCGCCATGCCCACAGTTGTGCTTGGGGCAATCGTCAATGTTGATCTCACAATTCTGCCCCTCAAAACCTAATGAGGAAAGAAAGAAAGAAAACAAGGATTAAGCTTCTGGAATAATAAACTGAACGGGAGTTCCATGCAGGTGAGCACACACCTGGGGCACTCTGTGCAGCCTGGACTTTCAATACAACTTGCAGTGGAGGCAAGTTAGAGAAGATTCAACAGGTTGATTCTCTTGAGCGAAGAAGCCATCTTACAAAGTGAGGTTGGGCATGCTGGGGCCACACTCACAGTGTCAGGAAATGTGGAGGAGGCTTGACCCAAACACGGAGCAAGCGGAGACAATTTAGCACTTTAAAAATAAACTGCAAAGCAACGAGCCACAAAACAAGAGAGACCAGATACTTAATGACAAGGCAACCGGGTAACTGAAGGCTAGCAGTGACTGATTGAATAGGTGGCCAAGGACTGTGGATGAGAGCTGGGTTTAAATAGGCTGCAGGTGACGAGTTGGAAAGAAGTGGCAGGTGGCTCCTGTTATCCTGGTGCTACCTGCCTACGCAGGCCTACATATTGGGCTTTAGAAAACTGAAAGGTGATTTTATTGAATGTATGACTGAGCGGGGGATTGACTGGAGTAGGATGTTAGGACAGAATATTCTTTCCCTTCCCCCAACCTCACGGGAGAATCTAGAACTTCGACTAAATTAAGCCAAGGATCAAATTTCTTTACAGAGAGTTGAAAAACTTTGGGATTCTCAACCTCCACAGAGCTGACATTGAATATATTCAAGGCAATGTTTGGGCAACATGGGGAACAGGCAGAAAAGTGAATTAAGGCACAGGGCCAGCCATGATCCCACTGAACCATGAAGTAGTGATGGGGTGCTGCATGGCCTGTTCCAGCATCTTTCTTTAATGCTGGATTCTGAAGGCTGTGAGTGAGCGGTGTTACAAAGCCCACCAATTTGCATTGCAAAGTATCTTTTTAAATCTACATTGATTGTATAAAGTGCTTCTATATAACTATTCAGAGAACACTGTGTAGGTTTGCAATTCATAATAAAAAACATATACCAAAAAAACATTAAAACTTCTGCATTCTTCAACAGTACATTAATAGTAACAACATACTTTTAAAAGAATGTACCATTGCCACCTACTTGACCACCCTGTGATGATACACCCTGTCATTGGTTCCCTATCCAACTCAGCCCCTAAGCGTCCTGCAGTACAAGAAGCCCGGACAGGTGCCAGTGAATCACTGTTCCACACCACATACAGGGGAGTGGCACGACAGTGGGGTTGAGGAATTCACCTTCAGTCCACTATGGTTGAGATTATGTCCAGGCAACTGAGTGTCAGCAGAGTAGAATGGTTCCCAAAACAGCACCTTTGATAATATTGTGGTGATACAGCTAGAAAATTCACAAGTATAAATAAACAAACATCTGGGGTTACAGGCATGAGAGAAGTGGCCCCACAGATAGGTGAGCCGGTGAGACTAGAGGTCAAGGACTTGTGGTCGGAGTCTGGTCTTCAGCAAGACCAGAGCTCGAGGCCTGGAGTTCAGGGCGATCACTCGAAGTCCCGACATCAGCGAGTCCTGGGGTCAACACAAAGCCCAAAGGTCAATTGGAGTCGAGGCCCGACAGCCAAAGCCCTGACTCTGGGGAAGTGAAGGGACCAATGTCCGTGAATCGCCGGGTCCACCGCGGGCCTGTCCTGGGTTACGAGACGGGCTCTGGAGGGAGGAATGGGGCTCGTTTTCCTGCTGGTGTCTCGGAGCTCGTTGTGTTCTGTGTTGTTCTGCTGAGCATGCTGGGTTTGCTATATCGTCGCCAGAATGTGTATTTGCTCCCAGCACACCCTGAGGTTGTGTCTGTTAGTGCAGACGCCACATTTGTATATGTGATAAACAAATTAACCTGAATCTCCAAAAGACTGGGCACTGCAACATTCCCCTGGACAACCTCAACTCCCAAAAGAAGTGGTTTGCAATGCCGTCACGCTTTGACGTGGGGTAGGAAGGGTACTTTACTGAATACCAACAGAGTGAGCTCTCCTTCAAGAAGGTCAGGACCCTGTGGATTGAATCATTACTACATTGACAATGACCATGATGACCGCCATCTCCTTCAGCCGTTTCACCCAGCAGGAATTACCTGGGGCAGCACAGTAGCTCAGTGTTTAACACAATGCTTTCCAGCACCAGCGACCCAGGTTCAATGCCCACCACTGTCTGGAAGGGGGTGCTTCAGTTTCTTCCCACAGACATAGCGATTGGTAGGCAATTGGTCATTGTAAACGGTCCCGTGATTAGGTTAGGGGTTGTTGAGTTGCTGCAGCTCAAAGGGCCAGAAGGGCCCACTTCGTTCTCTATCTATCTTCGTTCAAAAATGGTGGGGGGGGGGGGGGGGGAATGCTAGCTCTGTGCTAAACACTTGCTCTTGATTCTAATGGGAAATGGTATTGGGTTGTCGTCCAGGTCCACATCGATCCTCGGTAAAAGTGATTCTTTCCCAAGGGTCATCACCTTGTCATGGTGGAGAGGCCTGGGAGATCCCAAGAGTGATCCCATTGGGAGCTTTGCTCCTGGTTGGGTCACCACGGCAGTAGGCTCAAGGGAATTCCAGACAAAGAGCGTTCCAACCAAGACCTCAGTAGTGGAGCTGGTGGAAGATGACGACACATCACAATGGCAGTGAATGAGGAGGAAGGCTGCAGAAGTGCAGGTCCCCGGCCATCTTACACTTCATGCCATTAGACCCTGACCCCGATCAGTCAATTCCCTCCCTCCTCCCAAAGACATGGCTTATTAAGTTCATTAGCTTCTGTCATTTTTCCCTAGTGGAGAACTGGGGAAGCAGCCAGGAAACAGGCCCTTCTGCCTATCAAGCCCATGCTAGCCATCAGGCATCCACTTTATCCTCCTTCACATTCCCATTAACTCTTGCCCAGATTCTACTACTCACCTACATGAGGGTCAGTTTACAGAAGCCACTTAACTTGCCAATCTGCACAGTTTGGGGATGTGGGAGGAAACTAGAGCGCCCAGAGGAAACCAGGGAGAATGTCCAAGCTCCTTAAAAAGAAACCGCCCGGTGGCACAGTAAAATGCTCCCGGAGTACCATCGACCCTGTGCCTTTGTGGTTCCCCTCACTGCGCGAGGCGCCCTTCTGGCCTCATTTATTGCAATTGATGTGAAATACTTCCAACTGTTTCCTGCTCCATAGAAAATCATTTCCTCCCGAGACCTGTGAGCATGGAAAGAATCCGACATCTGACATGAACGTCCCCCTTAGTTATTCAGGAAGCAATGACTAATTGCCAAATAGTCATTTTCTTTTACTTAAAAATAAATTACAAGAAAAGCAAAACCAATATGAACTCATGACCTTGAATACCAGCAATATCTTGACTTTGGTTGCGTTTCTTGTTTTGACACCACAGCGTTGCCACATCCGCCTGATCTCTTTGGCTTGGTTTTTGCCAGCCTGGTATCTGTGGCCTTTTTGCACTGGCTTGTGGCACCCTGGTTTTCCCCAGAAGAAGCTAAAAGAACATTTAGGAAACCAAGCAGGCCCCAAACGGCCTCGTCTTCCTGTTGTGTCCGCATTTCTGGCTGCTTTAATCTGTCAATTTCATTCATTGACCTCAGTTGAATCCCAGCTTTAAATATTAAAATAAAACCAACAAGTGGCTGCTGTTACGTGACATCGTGCCAAGTGCACGGCTTCTCATGCATAATATGTAGACTGGTTGTGAATCACTGGTGTGGTTCAGGATTAGGTTCAAGGAGTTTTTCAGGAAGATTCGCTTAATCTCTCCATGGGCAGCTGCTCAGGCATGAAGTCCTGAAATTCCTAAAGGCCATCGCTGCCTAATGAGGAATAAAACTCCTGCGTGGTTCAGAGGTGTGAGACTTTCTGCACCCTCCTGCCGCAACATTACGGGCGCCGTGGTTACGTAGCGGTTAGTGCGACACTATTACAGTCCGAGGTGTCAGAGTTCAACCCTGGTGCCATCTGTAAGGAGCTTGTAGCCATGACTGCATGGGTTTCCCCGGGTGCTCCGGTTTCCTCCCACAGTCCCAAGCCATACCACCCAATAGGTTAATTGGTCTTTGGGAATTATCCCGCGATTAGGCTAGCGTTAAATTGGGGGAGGGCTGGAAGGGCCTACTCTCAGTAAGTGAATAAGGCTGGGGATTACCCGGTGAGTTGTCGGTGGCGCTGCTCGCTGGACTGGAGCACTAAATAACTAGATAGATAACAAGCATCTCCATCACACCTCATCTATTTCCTCCATCTCTGTGCTCACTCTCTCCTCTCCACTCCTAGTCAGGGCAATATCACCGCTTTCCGGTCCTCAGCTCACACCCCAGTGGCACCTGCACTCCAAGGGGCAACCCTCGGAAGAGGAAGATGGAATTACCCAGTGGGAAGGTGTGGACATCAGTGGACGCCATGAGCGTTCACCCATCTCAGTGTCAAAGCAACGTGCACTTACGTTTGCGGAAATACTTTCCCATTGGCTCACATCTACACTACTCCAGATATGGCCATTCAAACCTGCGGCATCTCCTCCTTCATTCACAGTTGTAACGTCATACCCCTTCATTCACATCTGTAACGTCATACCCCTTCATTCACATCTGTAACGTCATACCCCTTCATTCACATCTGTAACATCATACCCCTTCATTCACATCTGTAACGTCATACCCCTTCATTCACAGTTGTAACGTCATACCCCTTCATTCACATCTGCAACACCTCCTCTTTCATTCACATCTGTAACATCTCCCCCTTCATTCACATCTGTAACGTCATACCCCTTCATTCACATCTGCAACACCTCCTCTTTCATTCACATCTGTATCATCTCCCCCTTCATTTACATCTGTAACGTCATAGCCCTTCATTCACATCTGTAACGTCATACCCTTTCATTCACATCTGTAACACCTCCTCTTTCATTCACATCTGTATCATCCCGTCACTCACACCTATAACCACACCTCCTCCATCATTCACCTGCTCAAGTACCCACACGTGAAACGAATCTTTCTTAATATTGTTCACACATGTAGCAATGGGTCCCCATTTACTCACATCTGTAGAAAGATCTTCCCACTAGCTCACACCTTCTGTTGTTGAACCAGTGACCTGTGCAGAGTGAAGCCAGGCCTGTGGATCTAACTGAGACCTATGCTGAAGGCATGCTCTGGTTTCTCAGAGCTCGAGTCCAAATCCCACCCAGGCAGCTAAGGAATTTAAATCCATGTAATGAACTAAGCCGGGAATCAAAAAGTAATTTCTGTAGTGATAAACACGGAACCAGTTTCTATGTGGTTAAAATCCCTTCAGGTTCACTAAAGCCCTTTCAATTAGGCTCCAAACCCCATAGAGTAATTGGAACAGAGCATAGAACAGTATAGCACAATCCAGGCCCTTCAGCCCACAATATTGTGTCAACCTTTTAACCTACTCCAAAATCAATCTATCCCTTCCTTCCTCCGTAGCCTTCCATTTTTCATTCATCCATGTGCCTATCTGAAAACTCCTCAAATGTCCCCAATTTTCTTTAATTGAGATACAGCAGGGAACAGGCCCCATCCAGCAATACCCCAATTTAATCCGAGCCAAATCACAGGACAATTTACAACCACCAATTAACCTACCAACTGGTACATCTTTGGACTGTGGGAGAAACTGGAGACCCGCATGTAACCGGGAGAACATACCAACTCCTGACAGGCAGCGATGGGAATTGAACCTGCGCCATCTGTACTGTAAAGCGTTGTGCTGAGCCACCATAGTTATCTGCCTCTATCTCAGCCGACTAAGTCAACTGACTTTTAATTCCTTCTTTTAATTCAGGAATACTGTATGTCAGCCTTGTAGCCAAACACACTGAAAATGTAGAAAAAGCTTCACTTAGTCCTCCATTATTCCAACGCTGATCTTGGGGCAATAACAACATATTAAGCCTCTCCAGGATACTGGATAGGAAGGGCCATGGCATTTGGGTTGTATAGAATTGTGGTGACTAGGGGCTTCAATCACTCACATTCACTCTGGCGTTTTTAAGGGAAAGAAGAGGGCTCCTCCACGTTACAAACACCCGAGCGTTTGGAAAGTCAGTGGGATGGATCGGGGTGGATTCACCGGGCGCTGTGGGCATCTTTCAGCTTCCCCACCCGGGCCACAGCAAGGGGGCGGGGTTGCTGGACTGCGCCGAGCAGAGCTGACAGAGCTCATTGGCAGCCAGCCGCTCTTCCCGTTCGTGCTCATTCTCCCGTCACCGCGGCTCCTGTGATCTTCCCTCACGCACTGTTGCTTGTTTCTTCCAACAGAAAAAAAAAACACCAGGTCACAAAATGTCCCTGGGAATGGAATCTTGTAACTCGGTTTCTGCCTGTAGAGTGAAGAGTGCTGTGGGGCAGGAACAAACCTGATGGGCCAAATGGCCTAATTCTATATTCAACATACAACCTCTGTAAGTCTGGAGGCCGAAGACAGTCTCTGTTGAGCATACTGCCTCCAGCACATCCTTGGGAGAATTGATTATTCACCAAATGACATATTTTGATGTATATGTGCTAGATAAATCTTAATCAGAATGTAGATACCAGAAATCCAGAGCAACACACACAGAGTGCTGGAGGAACTCAGCACCTATGGAGGGGAATGGACAGTCGACGTTTTGGGTCAAGATCCTTCACCCGGTCCGGGAAAAGGGTCTCGACCCCAAACACTGACTGTTCCTTCCCCTTCACGCCCGACCTGCCGCTATCCCCCAACACTTCGCGAGTGCCGATCCACCCCCGGGGAAGCGACGCACGCTCTCACCTGGCAAGCAGGCACATTCGTAGGTCAGATCGCCAGTCTGCCGGCAGGTTCCTCCGTTCTGGCATTGTGAGGGAGCGCAAGGGACGTAGACGCTCTCGCATTGGCGCCCGGTGAAGCCAGCCAGGCACTGGCAGTGGAACGTGCCGGGGGCATTGACACACGTCCCTCCGTTCCTGCAGAGCTTCGGTGTCTTGCACTCGTCGATGTCCGTTCGGCAGTGCTTGCCGGAGAAGCCGGGGGTGCAGGTACAGTTATAGCGGTTGTTCCAATTGGTGCAGCGGGCTCCGTTGGCACAAGGATTTGTGGCGCAGGCATCGACCTGCGAGCAGTTCACTCCTGAGCGGGCAAGAAAAGAAGGCATCACAGCTCGTCAGCGAGGAACGCAGAAGTCCTATGTACACAGCAATACCTGGAAAACCCCATCAATACTCTTCTACTTTTTATTTAGAGATACAGCACAGTAACAAGCCCAACCCACACAAGGAGACCACGCTTTCCATTCGCGCCATGTGACTAACCAATCTACTATCCCATACGTCTTGGCAATGTGGGAAGACACCAGAGCATCCAGGGGAATCACACATGGTCATGGAGGGAATGGGCACACTCCACGGTGGGAATTGAACCTGGGGAGGTGGGTGTTCTGCTAACCCCTACACTTTCGTGCCACCCCTTTAAAATAATCTCTTTTTGAATGCTAGAACAGCTCAGTTAAATGGCATACCAGGGAATGCAGATACTAGAATCGCGAGTAGAACACAAAAAAGGATCTAGTGCTTTCCCAGCGTATGTGACAAATAAACTCTTCTCGGGCTTCCAGCTGGGTACAAGTGTCGATTATAATGACCAATTCTATCTTCTTCATCAGGTCTAGTGGTATTTGCAGCCCTAGACATGCCCGGGCATCATCCCTGATGAAGATGATGGAGTTTGTTATTGAAACATCAGTTATAATTGATATCTGCACCCGAGTAGAGCTTATTGAAACGAAGGAATACTTGGAGACACAGTGTGTTATGCACTATCTCAGGAAGGAAATGGATAGGTGATGTTTTAAATCAAGCCGCTTCATCTGGGTGCAGAACAGATGTCCAGATGCAGGACCTTCTCCTGAAACATCAACTGTTGGAGCCGGAATGTGTGGTGACACTTGTGGGCTGCCCCGGACCATTCTTGGGCATTTTGGTTGTCAATGCCAATGACACTCTTCGCTGTACGTTTCCACGTGATGGGTAAACCCGAATGCGAAGCTGTTCCTTCCTCTCCATAGATGCAGCCTGACCTGCTGAGTTCCTCCAGCTTTTTTGCGTGTCACCTCACTCAAGGTGCTGCCCTTATGGGGCAAATTTGATAGGGGGCCAGAGGCGTTTGGATGTCACAGAGTCATTCAGCAAGGAAACGTGCCCTGAGACTGCACCATCAAGCACCCAATTACATGAATCCCTACATACCCATGCTCTCAGCACTCGACCCGAGGATCTGCTCGACAGATGCATACTCAAAGCCCCACGACCATGCAGGGCTCCGGACCTGGTGCTTGAAGCGGGGGACTGGACTGTGGGGCTCTCTTCAACTGGTACAGATACAATAGGCCAAGTGGTCAGTCACTCCGTCACGTCTAAAGCCGTACGATTCTTTGACTGCGGGGCTGCCTGTACTTCCCAACCATCACCACCAGATGGCAGTGAGCAACGGGAACCCACACAAAGCGCAGTGGCTACTTCCTGTCCAGTGGCAATTGGCCAGCACAGCAGAGACGATAGTCCGATCCGGATCCCCGTGGTCCGCAGGGTTACCACAACCACACCTAACCACAGTGGTTTTAAGACAGATTATGGTTTACTCTGCACGACACCATTCAACATAGAACAACACAGCACAATACAGGCCCATGCTGTGCCGACATTTTAACTTTCTCCAAGATCAATCTAACCCTTTCCTCACACATAGCCTTCCATTCTCCTATCAAAAAGTCTCTTAAACTAAAATGTACCTGTCTCGTTCACCACCCCTGGCAGTGTGTTCTACACACCCACCACTCCCAGTGTAACAAAACCTACCTGGCACCCACCACTGTACTTGCCTTGAATTGCTTTAAAAATGACTCCCCCGTATTACCAATTCCTGCACCGGATAAAGGGGTACTTTAGGACAGTTAACCACCACCCCACTACCAAAAGGACTGCAGATGGCACAGCAGGAATTTACCAGAACGTGGCCTGGAATGGGATGCTGGTATCAGGAGGAGAGACTGGGTTTGTTTCCCTTGTTGCTGAGATATACAAACTGGTGAGGGGCGTGGATAAGGCGAAGAGTGAGGACCATTTCCCGATCACGGAAGCCTGCAAAGCCAAGGGGTGAAGAGGAGGAGAGTGGAAGGGTGGCTGCAATTGGAACACGCTGCCTGAGAAGGTGATGGAGGCAGTAACCCCCTCAGCACTAAAGCAGCATCTGACAGAGCAGCTGAAAGCCCGGGGTACATAAGGCTGTGGGAAGTCTCACAAGTCTGACCGTGTGCTGGGGGGGGGAGCCACGTCTCACTCAGACACAGCACACAACAATCCCTCATTTCCCTCTGATGTGGCGATGTTGCCCTCAGGTTCTCAGCTGAGCACATCTCATGAAAGAAACCTGGTGGCGGGAAAGCAACATCCACCATCGGGGACCTCCCACACCCAAGGCATGTTCTCTTCTCACTGCTGCCTTCAGGAAGGTGGTACAGGAGTCTCAGGACTCACACCACCAGTTTCAGGAACACTCAACCATCAGGCTCTTGAAGCAAACTTTACTCAACTTCACTCGTCCCATCGCTGAAGTGTTTCACCAATCTTTGGACTCACTTTCAAAGACTTTTCATCTCATGTTCTCAATATATATTGCTTATTTATTTATTATTATTGTTCCCTTCTTTTTATTTTTGCAGATTGTTGTCTTTTCCCCATTGGTTGAACACTAGAGTTGGTGCAGTCTTTCTATTAAGATTATTATTCCATTATGGATTTATTCAGTATCCCCAAAAGAAAATTAATCTCAGGGCTGCAATGGTCACATATATGTACTTTGATAACAAATTTACCTTGTACTTTGAAAGGAGATTAGCATAGGTAAGTAATGATGGTTGGTACGGAAATTTTGGGCCTGTTTCTGTTTGCAACATATCTACAATTCGACACGGGACCTAACAAGCAAATTGATAGAAGGGAGCAGTTGAGAATAATTAGAGAGGTTAAGATCTGGGCAGCGGAAAACGTAGCAGCTGCTGGTGTGTCAGGATTACAGAGTTGTAGAGGGCTGGCGGAGGTGCAGAGTTAGAGGGGGGCTTGTGAGGTTTAGTTAGTGGCAATGCGATCTGCTGCAAGTCACACAGAGGCATCTCAGCGAGTGAGGCAGCAGCTGCGGAGGGCCTAGATCCTTCGTAAACAGCCCGAAACGTCGACGCTTTATTCCTCTCCACGGATGCTACTTGACCTGCTGAGTTCCTCCAGCACTTGGAGTGTTACTCTGGATTTCCTGCATCTGCAGAACCTTTTGTGACGGAGGTATTCTGCCCAGGAAAGGACAGGGTGCAAGTTCCCCATCCTTGCTGGGGCAGAAAGGAAATGGAAAGTTGGGGAAGGCAGAGCAGGAGGAGAGAAAAGTCAAAGCACGATCGATGCTTAGCGAGTTTCTTTGCCCTATTCACTGGCAGAGCCTAACTTGTCCAGCCCTGATACCTTCCATCACTTTGCTCTCCTGGGCGGTGAACATCGGCCAGTTATTGTTCCCCTACAATCACCAGTACTCATAAACAATCACGAACAGTTTGAAGTGCTGCCCCCCTCTCCAACTTGAGACTGGGCCCGCTTCACGTGCAGGAGCATTGACGCGTCAGTGTTCTGCCTCTGCAACAGCTTTACCGTTAACGGCATCGCCGTCGCGGCAGCGGCTTACCTCGGAACCCTCGCGTGCAGCTGCAGGAGTATTGTGCCGAGCCGTCCACCACCACACTGGAGCATATTCCTCGGTTTAAACATGGCGACCTTTGACACGGATCAGGAAACTGGCACAGATCCCCAAGGTAACCGGGCCGACACCTGCACAAACCGAGAAAAAGAGGAGGCCTTAGCTCCTTCCGTGTTCCTTTTAAGTAACAAAGTCATGAAAAGCCAGATTATATACAATAACAAGAAAAGTAAAATAGGAGTAGGCCATTTGGCCCTTCGAGCCTGACCTATTTTATCTGATCATGGTTGATCAGCACGAGGCCTCATCTTCTATGTCCGTTCTCCACAGCCACCAAATCCCAAATCGCTCAAAAAGATGCATAAACACCCTCTCTAAATATCCCCCAACGACCCGTCCTCTACAGGGTAGGGAACGCAAATGAAATCACAAACAGGTCTGTATCACAAACACAACACACAGCATGGGAGTGTAATGCTTTAAGGCAGCGGTGATAAGGTTTCTATTTCTGCCGCCGTCTGTGAGGAATTTCCACATCCTCCCTGTTCCCGCATCCCAAAGCCCTGGAGGCCGGAGTCAGTAACTTGCGGGCAAGCTACGCTGCTGCAGGAAGCATGGCCACTCCGACCGTGTTGAACGTTGGCACAAACCACACATTTCACTGTACAGTACGTTTCAGAGTGCATGTGACAAATAATACTAATCTTTAATCTTTTAAATCTGGGGATTTAATTGTTCTTAAATTCACCTTAGCAGTGGAAACCCTGAAGCTGCCCGATTGTTGTGAAAATGCATTGCCACCAACAGTGCCCTTCGAGACAGGAAAGCACCACAGACTCACAGTGTGATTGGCTCCTAACTATGCCCCCCACCCTCCCCACCTCCGTTCAGGGACAGCCAAGGTTGGGCAATAAATGCCAGTAACATCCACATTCCCTTGCTTTCACCAAAAGGCCTGTTCCTTCTCTGTGAATTTCAATGCAAGCACCACAAACGAAATGCTGGCAGGGAGAGGTTAATGTCGACGGAAGCTTTTCCGAAAGGAAAAGAATGAGGAAAGAAAGACCTTGGAGTGGTTACATCGCTGCAGTAAGAGAACATGAAGGGACAGCATTGCTGGAAAGACTTCAAGCCCAAGCTCATCGTTCTCAGGCTGGTGGCTGGGGCCTCCAGTCCAACAGCTTGTTCTCGTCCAGCTGTCCGAACTTCAGCACAGCTCCACTTTCCCACACTGTCACGTCCCCGGCCGTCCGTGCAGCCAGCTGTGGCCTGTCAGCTGCCCCACCACTGGCCCTTGTGGCGGGCTCCACGGCCCTCAACACTCCCCGTAACCACGCTACCACCCCTGTTCCCAAGGGGGTTGAGGAGAGGATGAGGCAAGGAGATCCTGACTGACCAAGTGTGCCTTCGAATGTGGAGCATCACTGTGAGCAGCCTCCTTTTGCGCACGATGAACCAAGTGCAGGTTATTCCCCCGAGCAGGTTGGGGGATTGTTACATCGTGCAGAGGGTGGGCCAGGCAAGGATTAAAGAGCCGCCTTTGCGTATAATCCAGCTGTTCCCCGCAGCTGCTCAGCAGCAACAGCAATAGACATTCCATCGGCGCAGGGAAAGGCCAGAAAATGTGAGCTTGCAGGGGAAGGATCTGTTCAAGTAGTGGTGAATGAGGTTACCCGCGTTGGTTCAATAATGAGATGTCAGTCACTGAACACCATCTTGGCGGGCGCGAAGCATTTCGTTTACTTTATTTAGAGATACCGCGTGAAATAGGCCCTTCCGGCCCAACCCAGCAACCCACCCTGGCCTAATCACAGGGCAAATAACCTAACCCGCATATCTTCTGAATGTGGAAGGGAACCGGAGCAGCTGGGGGGAACACTGTGTTCACGGGGAGGGGCGCAGGCGGCATTGGAGCTGAAATCTGAACTGCAAAGCTCCGAGGTTCACAAGACCATAACGCACTGGAGCAGAAAGGCCCCTCGAACTATCAAGTCTTCACAAACTCCTAAGAAACCAGAGGTGCTGTCATACCTGCCTTCCAATGGCACTTGTCTGCTGGACTCTGGGCAGATGCGTCAATGACAAAGAATCCCACGTCCTCTCATACGTCAATCGCCAGAATCGTTTCTATTACGGAGGTCATCACCCAGAGAAACCAGCAACGATCTTCCCATCACGTTAAACATGGAATGCCAAACCATACAGTTCGGGAAGAATTATCCCAAAACTCTTCATTGCTCGAGAAAAACTTCCTCCCTTGTTTGGGCTCAGAGCCAGGTTCTGCCCCAGTCTGAAACAAGCTAACTTAGTAACTTGCTTGACGAGTAGAACTAGGGTCAACAGAAGCCTTCCTCAAAACATAGGATGCCACAGGCTATTCAGCCCATCCTAGCCATGCCAGCAATGGTCTGCCAGGCTTCCCTCGTGTGTGCTCCTGTCTCATTTCATTTTTGCGGCTGCTCACTGTTCAATGGTTTCCAACCGTCCGCAACTGGATTCACCCCATTGAAACTGGAGTCTGGAAGAACGAAGGGGGATCTCAATTGAAACCTGTCAAATATTGAAGCATAGAAACATAGAAAATAGGTGCAGGAGTAGGCCATTCGGCCCTTTAAGCCTGCACCACCATTCAGTATGATCATGGCTGATCATCCAACTCAGAACCCTGTACCTGCTTTCTCTCCATACCCCCTGATCCCTTTAGCCACAAGGGCCATATCTAACTCCCTCTTAAATTTAGCCAATGAACCAGCCTCAACTGTTTCCTGTAGCAGAGAATTCCACAGATTCACCACTCTCTGTGTAAAACTTGGTCCTAAAAGGCTTCCCCTTTATCCTTAAACTGTGACCCCTTGTTCTGGACTTCCCCAACATCAGAAACAACCTTCCTGCATCTAGCCTGTCCAATCCCTTTAGAATTTTATATGTTTCAACAAGATCCCCCCTCAGTCTTCTAAATTCCAGCAATATAAGCCTAGTTGATCCAGTCTTTCTTCATATGAAAGTCCTGCCATCCCAGGAATCAATCTGGTGAACCTTCTTTGTACTCCCTCTATGGCAAGAATGTCTTTCCTCAGATTAGGGGACCAAAACTGCACACAATACTCCAGGTGTGGTCTCACCAAGGTCTTGTACAACTGCAGCAGAACCTCCCTGCTCCTGTACTCAAATCCTCTACTCGAATCTTGGACATACTCGAAAGGCTGGACATTGAGAGGATGTTGGGGGGGGGGGGTTCTAGGACCAGAGGGCACAGCCTCAGCATAGGACAGAATTTGAGGAGGAATTTCTTTAGCAAGAGGGTGGTGCCACAGACAGCTGGGGAGGCTGAATCCTTGGGTATCCTTAAGGCGGAGGTTGATCTATTCTTAATCAGCAAGGGCACCAAAGGTTATGGAGAGAAGGCTAGAGAATGGAGTTGAGAGGATTAATAAATCAGCCATGATGGAATGGTGGAGCAAACTCCATGGGCCAATTGGCCTAATTCTGCTCCTATGCCTCAGGTGAATCTATCAGCATACCTTCTAATATGTACCACACAACTCGAGGGCAGCCACTATTCCGCTGTCATCCAACCCTTGAGAGACCTTGACCTCCCAGTTCCAACGCTCTGTAGCCCTTGTACTTCATTTGTCTACCGACTGACTACATGTGCTGTGTTTGTGTCGTCCCAGAGGAACAATGTTTCGTTTAGCTGTATACTTGTGTATCGCTGAGCAACAATAAACTTGAACTTTCTCTGTAACTCTCGCACCGAAGGGTCTCGGCCCGAAACGTCGACAGTGCTTCTCCCTGTAGATGCTGCCTGTCCTGCTGTGTTCCACCAGCATTTTGTGTGTGTTGCATGAATTTCCAGCATCTGCAGATTTCCTCGTGTTTACTGTATTCTGTCATCTTTTTTACTGTCTTGCTGGAATTATACATGGCATGATCTGTCGGGATGTTGTTTGATGCGTTCTGTGTTGTTCTGCCGAGCTTTGTGGGGTGCCAGAATGTGACACTTGTGGGTGGGCTGCCTCTCGGATGTGTTGGTCACTAACACAAACATTTCACTGTATACATGATAAATAAACTTAATTCTTGAAACGAACTTGTATCTCAGATGACGCACGAGTAAAAGCTCTCCAGCGTATCACGGTACGTGCAACAATAATAAACCCAACTGTCCCTTTTTCCTTTACGACTTGTCCAGCCTCCCCGGAAATGCATTTTACTAAAACATCCTCCAAGCTACACCCTTGGGAAATGTTTTGTGAAATGAAATTTTCCAAGTTAAAAAAGACTAGGCAGACGTTTGTACAGTGCATTCCTGTAGGTGGACAATTTTCGTTGGTGAGACAGAGTTTGAAGTAAAGTTGGAGAAGTTTAGGAAGAAGCTGCCAGAGGTGGTTGAGGCAGCTAAAGGCATGGCCACCAGCAGCAGGGCCAACGATTTTTATTCAGAGATACAGAGCAGAACAGGCACTTCCCAGCCCAATGAGCCAAACCCCCGAGGTAGGGAATGGTGAGATGAGAAATGAGACTGTGTTGCCCAGTAAGTCTCATCTGTCTGCACTCCAAGTATCTGCGTGCACAGCCCAGGAGGAACTGCCCTCCCCACCACTGAGCACATTTACAGGGAGCTGCCACAAGAAAGCAGCATCTATTATCAAAGACCCTCACCAACCAGGCCATGCTCTCTTCTCACTGCTGCCATCGGGCAGGAGATGCAGGAGCCTTCGATACCACATCATCAGGGTTAGGAACAGCTGTTACCCTACAACTTTCAGCCAGTGTGGATAACTTCCATTGCCTCAACTCTGAACTGAATCCAACTTACAGACTCACTTTCAAGGACTCACATTCTCAGTTTTATTTATTTGTTTGTTTGTTTACATAATTTGTCTTCTTTTGCACATTGTCAATCTCAACTTACTGTACGTATAGTTTTCATAAATTCTACTGTATTTCCTTAATTTCCTCTACATACCTCCAAGGAAATGAACCTCAGGGTTGCATATGGTGACATATATGTACTTTGATAGCAAATTTACTGTGAACTTTGAACTTCAAAAAAAGGGCACCGCCTCAAGGCCCTCCCATTGTACGGTCTGAAGGTTGACTTTAAGAACGGTGAATCCTTACCTTCGTTGTTAGGGGCAGAGAGTATGAAGGTTAGGAGGTGATATTGCAGCCGTATAAAACCTTGGTTAGACCACACCTACAGCATTGCCTGAAATTCTGGTCGCCTCATGACATGAAGGAAGTGGAGGCATTGGAGAGGGTTCAGAAAGGATTGACACGGATTGGAGGAGGCTAGCGAAAAGGAAAGATAGGACAGTCTAGGGCTGTTTTCTCCAGAGAGTCGAAAGCCGAAAGGGGACCTGATTGGTACACACAGAGTGCTGGAGGAACTCAGCAGGCCAGGCAGCACCCATGGACAGGAGTACAATCGACATCTTGGGCTGAGAGCCTTCCTCAAGAGACCCGATAATAGTTAATAAAATTGTAAAATTCTGGATGGGCAGCCAGAATATTTCTCCCAGGGTAGAAATGGCAAGTACAAGACGGCATGACTTTAAGGTGAGTTTGGGGACTTTTTCATGCAAAGAGTGATAAGTACAAGGAACGGGCTGTCAAGAGGCTTTTAGATAGGAACATGAATACGTACGGGAGGGGGATATGGATCAAGTGCAGGGACAAGGGATTCGTTTAACTTGGCATGAGGCTCAATACAGACATTTTGGGCTGAAGGGCCTGTTCCTGTGCCATATTGTTTTACCTGTTTTCTCCAGCACTGGGGAGCCGACAACGAGAGAGCACATATACAAGATAACAGGGGAGAGATCCTTGGAGCCCTGAGGGGCCACTTCCTTAAACGGAGGATAGTAAGTGCTTAGAGTGAGCTGCCGGGGGAGAGATCGAGGCGAGTACACTTGGAAAATTCAAGAGGCATTTGGGTAGGTACATGGAGGGGAGGAGTCTGGAAGATTGCGGGGTGAAGGCAGGTAACTGGGACTAGCAGGGTCAGCTTGGAAAGGCCCTTTTTCCGGTGCTGTATTACTCCATAACTCCACAGCAAAGCGTCTTCCCACTGACGTGTAGGGGCAGCTTCTGCAGGCTACTTGGGAGAGGGGGCACTCACCACGAGTTGGGGAAAGGCCAAGGGCTGACCTGTATGTTGGGGGGAAGAAAGACGGCCCGGCCTGAAGGGGTCAGTGTGGCCGTGGAGACTTGCGATCTAGGTCTGCGGGTGTCAGGGGAGCTGCACTAACCTCTGCCTCCCCACCATTCATTCACAAGCTGGCACGCTAGAAAGAGTTTACATTTTTATGGCGGGAGAGGAGGAGAAGAATTCAGCGCAAAGAAAAAGCCATTGATACACGTCGAGAGTAAGATGTGAAAAATGATTTAAAATGATTAACAACGGGGCAGAAGGAGTTGCCCCCATTGTTGTTCTGTGGTGGTCATTTTGCCTCCTTTTGTTTTCTCTTAATGGACACAAGAATTAAGACTAAAACACGGCATTGTGGGGAGAGAAAGGGGGTCAGAGGGTCACCTGCCACACAAAGAGGCTGATTTAGGCCTCAAGCTCTGTTCTTCAAACCTTAAAGTTCAGAGGCTGCATTCCATAAGCTGCTGTCTCCAGTGCTGCGGAAATGGGCAAATCCAGTCATCGTAAGCAGAGCTCGGATAATGAGATATTACACAGCCCTCCCTCTGAGGCCCAGCGGGTGCCTGGCCCCTCCAAACCGTATCACCCTCCCACAAAACACGCCCTCAGCTCCCACTCCCTCCCCTGCCTGTCAGAAACAACGCCTTGTGACTGCTGCCCAACAGGTGAGTGTTGGAAAGCACGCACACACGGGGGTGGGGGGGAGTAGGGAACCTGCTGCTCTCTGGCACAGGCCGGCTGTGAGCTGCCAGACAAAGTGGTTGAGGCAGGTGCAAGAATATCATTTGGAAAGCACTGGGACGGGTATCTGGAGGGTGGGATACGAGTGAAAACAGGAAAATAGGACCAGCAGGGTGGATGGGGTTGGCATGGACGAGTTGGGACTAGGGGAACTCATCAGAATTAGGTTTATTATAACAAAGCGTACGTCATGAAATGTAAATTCATTGTAAATTACAATAAAAATTAAATATATCTCTTATTGTAATTTAGAATATTGTTTTGTGGCAGCAGGTGAGTACAAGACAAAATATGCTATAAATTACATTAAGAAATGCATATATATATATATATATATATATATATATATAAAATTTAAATACATCTCTTATTGTAATTCATAGTGTATTTTATGTATTGCACTACACACACAAACACACACACACACACACACACTCACACACACACACACACACACACACACACACACACACTCACACACACACTCACACACACACACCCCCCCCACCCCAGAGGAACTCAGCAGGTGAGGTAGCATCTTCGGAATTGAACAAGCAGTCGACACTTCAGGCCTAGACCCGTCACCAGGCCCGAAA
This sequence comes from Hypanus sabinus, assembly GCF_030144855.1. Taxonomy (NCBI): domain Eukaryota; kingdom Metazoa; phylum Chordata; class Chondrichthyes; order Myliobatiformes; family Dasyatidae; genus Hypanus; species Hypanus sabinus. The sequence continues at coordinate 68,422,240 of NC_082721.1, read as the reverse complement.
CATTAACTGTTTATTCGTTTCCATAGATGCTGCCTGACAAGCTGAGTTCCTCCAGCATTTAGCGTGTGTTGCTCAGAATTTCCAGCATCTGCAGGATCCTTTTCTAAAATCTGACAACATGCGTCAAAGGTAAAAAAAAAACAATTTTGACTCTATAACTCATCCCCACCTCTAACTGCTCCAGTTTCCTCCCCTTATTGTGCAGGAGAGTTGGAAGGTGGAATGAATGGGAATTTATACGATGACCATAAGACATTGGATCAGAATTGGGCCATTCGGCCCATCAAGTCTATTCCACCATTGAATCATGGCCGATTTACTTTCCCTCTCAATCCCATTCTCCTGCCTTCGCCTGGTAACCTTTGACACCCTACTAATCAACAACCTATCAACCTCTGCTTTAAATGTACCCAATGGCTTCATCTCAACAGTTGTCTGTGGCAATGAATTCCACAGATTCACCACAATCTGCCGGAAGAAATTCCCTCCTCTTATCTGTTCTATAGGGATGCCCTTTCGGATGTGAGGCTGTGCCCTCCAGTCCAAAGATGTACGGGTCAGGGTTAGTAAGTTGTTGGTGGCAGAAGCTCTCCATCACTCGTGGGCTGGCTCCAAAGTATCCTCGGAGTTTGTTTGGTGCAAAAAAGGTGCATTTCACCACTTGTTTCCACGTACATGTGACAAATAAAGCTAATCTTAATCTTTACCCAGAATTGGCCTACATACGGCTCGACCTGTGCTTCTGTCATTTGCCTCTATCACCTCAGAAATGACCACTTGACATGTCTTCATCATGCTTGGTTTAAGTAAGTCAAACAGGCTCGAATCATGTACAGGCTAATACTGCAGTGAAACAGGCAATTCATCGCCTAATTAACTGAATTTAAATTCCCCAGCTGCTGTGGCGGGATCTAAACTCCTCTTTGGAAGCCGTCCAGGGCTCTGATTATTAGTCCAGTAACATTGCTGCTATCCTGCATGGCCTTTTTAAAAACCTAACAAGGTTTAACGTTCACACAAGAGATTCTGCAGATGCTGGAAATCTTGAGCAACACACAGAAAATGCTGAGGGAACTTGGCAAATCAGGCAGCGCCTATGGTGGGGTGGGGGGGGGGGGGACAAATAGTCGACATTTCAGGCTGAGGCCCTTCAGCAGATCCCGATGAAGGGTCTCAGCCCGAAACATCGGCTGTTTTTGCCCCTTCGTAGATGCTGCCTGACTTGCTGAGCTCCTCCAGCATTTTGTGTGTGTTGCATAGTGAGCTGGTGGCACTGCTCAATGCTTGTAATCTGCTCTCCATCCCCAAAGCCTCACCCTCAACAGGGTTAGAGGTGAACTTTCAGATACTGAGATGGAGATGAACTGGCTCTTCACTTCCCTGCCAGTTTAATCCTTCCTCCCTCACATCTCCCCGCTTTGGAAGGGTTTCCAACAAAGTTAATACAGCTCGGTTGGTAGGGCTTTCCAAAGGACCAATAAGCAAACTTGATTAGCCACTAGTCACCACACATAATTAGCAATCGTTTCACCCCCCAACTACCCTACTGAAGCCTTCAGCAGTATTTTTGTGGGTGGTATATTTAAAGAAACAACTTTATTTGCCATATATATTTACATGCATTAGGAATTTGCTGTGGTGTGTTAGCGTGACATGCGACAAAAAACAACATTCAACAATTATACAGAGTAAAGAATTATATAAAAATAAAGTTAGAGGTTAAAGTTCAGATATGGAATAAAATGTGCATAATTACATAAATACTGTACCAGCTCATGGATGGTTGGAAGAAAGTTTCGAAGGAAATATTACACTCAGTGGTCCCACAATCAGATACACCTGTACACTTGCTCATTAAAACAAACAATTCCAGAGGACTTTTTGCACCAACAACCTCTTCAGATCGAGCCAATATAACAATAAATATAACGACACTTTATTAGGTACACCTACACAACATGCACAAAAGCATGCAGACATGGTCAAGAGGTTCCGTTGCTGTTCAGACCAAACATCAGAATGGGGAAGAAATGTCATCTAAGTGACTTTGACTGTGGAATGATTGTTGGTGCCAGATGGGGTGGTTTCAGAAACTGCTGATCTCCTGGGATTTTCACACACACCAGTCTCTCTAGAAGGGAACCTGGGTCACTGGCGCTACGAACTGTTACACTAACCACATGCTGCTCTCCTGTATTAGTATAGGATTACGGTAGGATTAATGTGAAATTGGTGATGCTCAGTGCCAGCTTGGTGGCCGACAGGAGGGTGCTGAGGTGTTCTCTCCATCACTCTAGTGGAATCCCTTTCTAAAGCTTACTGCCCACCGTGATATACTGAGATGAGCTCACAGTATCGCTGGTGGTGTATCGCCCACAACCAGTCCCTGCTTTAGGCAGGCCAATAGCTGAAGACAACAGCAGCAGCCTGAAAGGGCTATGCGTCCCAGATCACTCAGATTTTGGACTTTGTTTTAGGATTGTCCTTGTTGCCACGGTTATGACTCTGCTGGTCTCATCTATGTAAATCAGATTCCTCTGATTAAGAGCAAATGGGAAATTAAGGTCATGTGGCCTCCACTGTGGCGGGCACCTCTGCTCTGGTCTCACTGGAAGGCATAGAGTGAATGGAACTAGGGAATGAAAAACAATCTGTCTTCTGCACTATGTAATAAGATTAAAGACGATCTAATTACAACCTTAATTCCCCATTTCTGTCCTACCTCCATAACCTTTCACCCCTTGCTCATCAAGAATCTAGCTGCCTTAAAAATATTTAAAGATTATCTCACAGCACTTTGAGGAAAAGAATTCCAATGACCCATAATACCAAGAAACACTTTACCTTATTCCTTTCTGTGTCTTAATAAAAAAGTGAGACAGCTGAATTTGTTTTACTGTTGTGGTTCGGTCATCTTAAGAATTCTTGCTGCACTTTGAAACCAACACAGTAGGCACATTGAGGGGAAAGATTTTCCAGTGCAAAAGGTTCCCGTGGCAACGGCAGATAAGTGCTGCTCACAGTGACCGTGACACATTTTGCCATCACCCACAGAAGAGAAAACATTTTCTGCAATTGTTCTTCTAATCATTTCCCTCCTCACATTTGGTCTCAGCCATCACCAACCAGATTATCCGCCTTCCCCTCCAAACACCTTGTTATCCTGGCTTCTATATCACTTTCCTTTCCTGATGAAACACCTCAAGGGTCACCACGGTAACACGGCAGTTAGTGCGATGCCATTACAGCTCTAGTTGTCAGAGTTTGGAGTTCAATCCCAGCATCCTCTGGAAGGAGTTCATACGTTCGCTCCATGGGATGCATGGGTTTCCTCCAGGTGCTCTAGTTTGCTCCCACAGTCCAAAGACGTACCAGTTAGTAGGTTAACTGGTCATTGTAAATTGCTCTGTGATTTGGCTGGGGTTAAATTAGTGGGTTGCTGGCAATCTGGCACAAAGGACCACAAGGGCCTATTCTGCACTATCTCTTAACAAATAAATAACCATCGACTGTTCATTCCCCTCCATTGATGCTGCCTGACTTGCTGAGCTCCTCTAGCACTTTGTGTGCGTTGATCAGGATTTCCAACATCTGCAGAATCGCTTGTGTGTAAGGGTAAAAAAAGAGACTGTTTCCCTTCAATGGACCTCTATAGGAAATCCACAAGGAAATTAGGCCATTTACACCAGCAATGGGCATTTGATTGGCCGAGAGTTCAGAGGTCATGTGATGTCATTTCCAGGAATACATCCAAACCCCAGTTGGTAACCTAACCTCTAGCCAACTGTGGTTGGCTCGTAACCACAGTCTGGGACAGACAATTAGCATTGTCAGTGATGCCCACAATTTATAAACGAATAAACAGAAACTGCACCTGAGAGCTTCGCAGCAGTAGATTTTGGTCAAATATTTATTTCTCCAGGAAGGCAGTATGGGATATAAAAAGTTGCCAATGGCGCCAAGGAATGTGCAAATCTAAAAGGGGCCTAGAAATCAGGCTGAAATACTTCAAAGCATTAACTGTGGCTAAATCAGGCGTTCAAGATATCACATGCCTGATAACATGACCACTTGGAGAAGAACACGCTCCCATCCTGCCAACATACACAATCAATATTTATTTTCTCAGGGCAGTTTATTCTTTTCTTAGAGGTGCAGCATAGGAACAGGCCCTTCTGACCAAACAAGCCCACCCTGCCCAATTACACCCACGTGACCAATTGACGTACTAATCCATACACCTCTGGAACGTGGGAGGAAACTGGAGCACCCAGAGGAAACCAGCGTGGTCGGGGATATTACAAAATGTAACTTCAAAACATTAAACTAGTTCAATAGGAAGACACGGGAGTCTGAAAATACGGGCCTAACTTTGAGCTTAAGTGAGTTGTGCACGTAGCCTGTGTGTGGTGAACTATGTGCCTGTCGGGACACGCCCCTGCTGACTGCTCCTGTGGCTCCTCCCACAGGCCCCTGTATAAAGGAGACCTGCGGCCTGACACTCGGCCTCAGTCTCCAGGACCTTGTATGATAGACACTCACTCCTGGTTCCTTCTTCCAGTCAATAAAAGCCGATATCTCGCCTACGTCTCAGTGTGAGTTATTGATGGTGCATCAATTTTATTGACTGGAAGTTTTAAAACATGGAACCCGTTTTGCGTCCGGACCGGTTGGATTTGGACCCTCAAGACCCTGACGCAGCTCTCGCTTTTGAACACTGGCTTGCATGCTTCCAATCGTACTTGGCGGAGCTTCGTGCGACTGAACCCGCCGTTATGCACAGAATCCTACTCTCGAGGGTAACCCCCAAAGTTTACTCCTTTATCCGGGACCTGCCGACCTACGAAGGGGCACTGGACGCCCTCAAACGACAGTACCTGCGGCCGGTGAACACCGTCTACGCAAGACATCGCTTAGCTACCCGGCAACAGCGGCCTGGCGAATCGTGCGCTGAGTTTCTCCGAGCACTACAGACACTCGTCCGAGCTTGTGACTGCAAGACGCTCACGGCAGAACAGCATGCGGAGCTGCTGGTGCGAGACGCCTTTGTGACGGGACTGAGGTCAGTGTACATGCGCCAGCGGCTGCTGGAGAACTCGGATCTTACCTTAAGCTCGGCGATAGAGAAGGCCAACGCTCTAGAAGCTGCGCGGCATAACGCCGACGCTGTCCAGTCGCGCGATTCCCCGCCGGTTTCGTGGACGCCTCAGACCCCGCCACCGCCGGCTCCCGGGAGCGAATTCGCCAACGCCGCCGCCAGTCGCCATTCCACGAGCTCCCCGACCCAGACCACGGCTGTGGCCCGTAAGAAACTCGTGCCTTGTTATTTCTGTGGCCAAAAGAAACATCCTCGACAACGCTGTCCAGCGCGAGAAGCGACCTGCTCCAGCTGCGGAAAGCGGGGCCACTTCGCCAAGGTCTGTAAGTCTCAACCTCGAGCGGAGTGCAGCGCTGCGGGTGAAACGTGGGGGCCGCCATCTTGCATGCCGGGATGTGGGCGGCCATCTTTGTCGACGTCAGCACGCCCCGCCCCCGATCCTCGGATGCTGACCGGGTACCCCGGATGTGAGCGGCCATCTTTGTCGGCGTCAGCATGCCCCGCCCCCGACCCTCCGATGCTGACCGGGTACCCCGACGGCGATCCAACTCTGGCCACTGTGACTCTCGACCAAAGCGCCCCACACCAGCTTGCAAGGTCCATGATGGACATCCAGGTGGAGGGGCATTGGACTGGATGCCTGTTTGACACGGGCAGCACTGGGAGTTTTATTCACCCGGACACAGTGCAACGCTGCGGACTTGCAACGCGGCCGGTCAGTCGGAGGTTCCATTTGGCCTCTGGGTCGCAGTCCGCAGACATCCGGGCGGGTTGTGTAGCGACTTTGGTGGTGCAAGGCACAGTATATCGGGACTTTGAACTGCTGGTCATGCCTAATCTGTGTGCACCTGTGCTATTGGGGCTGGACTTCCAGAGCCATCTCGAAAGTGTGACTATGGTATACGACGGGCCCCTCCCACCACTCACTGTCAAGAATCCTCAGTTTTGTGGGACTTCTTCACATACCCCGCTACTGACCACACACACACACGGACACACACATCCCATCCAGAACCAGGCCAACAGCTGCGCTACCGACACTTGCAGCCTCTCCACTCTCAAGATCCCTTCCCCACCGCTGTTCGCCAACCTGACCCCCGACTGTAAACCTGTGGCAACCAAAAGCAGGAGGTACAGCGCGGGGGACCGGGCCTTCATTCGGTCGGAGGTGCAGCGGCTGCTCAGGGAGGGGATCATTGAGCCGAGCACAAGCCCTTGGAGGGCCCAGGTGGTTGTTGTTCGGACTGGGCAGAAAAATAGGATGGTGGTGGACTATAGTCAAACCATCAATAGGTTTACGCAGCTTGACGCATACCCCCTACCCCGCATCGCGGATATGGTCAACCAGATTGCTCAGTATAAGGTGTACTCGACAATAGATCTGAAATCCGCTTATCACCAGCTCCCCATCTGCCCAGAGGACCGCCCCTACACCGCCTTTGAGGCGGGCGGCCGGCTCTATCACTTCCTGCGCGTCCCTTTCGGTGTCACGAATGGTGTCTCTGTCTTCCAGAGGGAAATGGACCGGATGGTGGACCAGTACCAACTGCAGGCCACATTTCCCTATCTGGATAACATCACCATCTGTGGTCATGACAGGCCAGATCACGACGCCAACCTCCAACGGTTTCTCCAAGTGGCCGCAGCTCTGAACCTTACTTATAACAGGGACAAGTGTGTTTTTGGTACCACCCGCCTTGCTATACTTGGGTATGTCGTGGAAAACGGGGTTATTGGGCCTGATCCCGAACGTATGCGCCCCCTGTTAGAGCTCCCTCTTCCCACCACTCTCAAGGCCCTCAGACGGTGCCTGGGGTTTTTTTTCCTATTACGCCCAATGGGTCCCCCATTACGCAGACAAGGCTCGCCCCCTGGTCAAGTCTACCTCGTTTCCCCTCTCTGCTGAGGCCTGCGCGGCCTTCAACTGCATTAAAGCGGACATTGCCAAAGCTACGATGCATGCAGTGGACGAGACCGCTCCCTTCCAAGTGGAGTGTGATGCCTCCGATTTCGCTCTGGCTGCTACCCTTAATCAGGAAGGCAGACCAGTAGCATTCTTTTCTCGCACCCTCCAAGGCTCTGAAATTCGGCACTCCGCGGTGGAGAAAGAAGCCCAGGCCATAGTGGAGGCTGTTAGGCACTGGAGGCACTATCTTGCTGGCAAAAGATTCACTGTGCTGACCGACCAGCGCTCGGTTGCGTTCCTGTTCAGCAACCAACAGCGGGGCAAGATCAAAAATGATAAGATTTTGCGGTGGAGGATAGAACTCTCCACCTACACCTATGATATCCTGTACCGGCCTGGCAGACTCAATGAGCCCCCTGATGCCCTATCCCGGGGAACATGTGCTAGCACACAGCTCGACCAGCTGTACGCCCTTCATGCACAACTTTGCCATCCGGGGGTCACCCGATTTTACCATTTTGTGAAAGCTCGGAACCTGCCGTACTCCCTGGAGGACATCAGGACGATGACCAGGGACTGCCAAATTTGTGCCGAGTGCAAACCGCACTTCTACTGTCCTGACACGGCACAACTTGTCAAGGCCACCCGCCCTTTTGAACGCCTGAGTGTTGACTTTAAGGGCCCCCTTCCCTCCACTGACCGCAATGTCTATTTTCTCAGTGTTATTGACGAGTTCTCACGGTTCCCCTTTGCCATCCCCTGCCCCGACACCACTGCCACGTCCGTCATAAAAGCCCTGCGCCAGCTCTTCACTCTGTTCGGGTATCCCTGCTATATCCACAGTGATAGAGGGTCCTCCTTTATGAGTGAGGAGCTGCGCCAGTACTTGCTAGCTAGGGGCATTGCTACCAGTCGGACCACGAGTTATAATCCCCGGGGTAATGGCCAGGTAGAGCGGGAGAATGCCACAGTGTGGAAGGCCACACTTTTAGCCCTTAAGTCCAAAGGGTTGCCGGTCTCTCGATGGCAGGAGGTCCTCCCTGAGGCACTGCACTCTATCCGCTCTCTGTTATGTACGTCCACCAATGCCACCCCTCACGAACGCCTATTCTCTTTTCCCAGGAAGTCTGTCACTGGGACCACCCTACCAGTTTGGCTGACGTCCCCGGGGCCAGTGCTGCTCCGGAAACATGTGAGGAGCAATAAATACTCCCCGCTGGTGGAGAGGGTTCACCTTCTCCATGCGAACCCCCAGTATGCTTACGTGGTCTTACCTGGTGGGCGGGAGGACACGGTCTCCATCCGCGACCTGGCACCCGCAGGTGCAGCAGACCACTACCCTGAAGGCTCTCCGGTAACTGTGAACCCTGCACCAGAGGTGACACCGTACGCACCAGGCCCTACACAGACTCCTCACGACACTTGTATACCGGGCGTTTCGTACGCGTTTATACCAGGCGCCTCGCACATGCATGAGGGATCACCGGCGCCTAGTGGGCAAGAACACGCGCAACCCCCGTCCCCTGTGCAATCGCCAATGTTGCCGGCACCTATGGGGTCACAGCCGGTGCTACGTAGATCGCAGCGACAGATTCGACCGCCTGATCGGCTTGACTTGTAAGAACCTTCGCTACATGAGGACTTTTTCAAACGAAGGGGGGGTGAATGTGGTGAACTATGTGCCTGTCGGGACACGCCCCTGCTGACTGCTCCTGTGGCTCCTCCCACAGGCCCCTGTATAAAGGAGACCTGCGGCCTGACACTCGGCCTCAGTCTCCAGGACCTTGTATGATAGACACTCACTCCTGGTTCCTTCTTCCAGTCAATAAAAGCCGATATCTCGCCTACGTCTCAGTGTGAGTTATTGATGGTGCATCACTGTGGTAGTGTGATAATGTGTGCAATCCACTTATTTATACATATAACCCATAATGAATTATTTAAACAAACAGGAAAGCTTAATCAATGAATATATAAACAAAACTACACAAATATTATTGAAATATTAAATACACAACAATGGGGGAAATGTACAATTTCCTTACAGACAGCAGTGGGAACTGAATCTGAGTCACTAGCACTGCAATAGCATTATAACCACTACAATTTACGTACACTCCAAATCAGACTCAGGAACAGTCACATTTGGTTCTGAGTCAGTTCAGGTCGGACACTGCTCAGTGCAGTAGAGAGAAATGGGGTGAAAAAAAATGGCCAGAGTTAGCCCGTGAAGGTTAACAAATGCAAAGGCGGCCAACAAGAAAAAAGCTAGTCCACCCTCCCTCACAAATGGGTTGAAATCGCTCTGCCTCCATTCTAAATGTGTTGCCTGTTCATCCATCACCACTCTTGTTAGCAGGGTGGCAGGAATACAATGGGCCAAATGGCCTCCTCTCATGTTATAAATTCTATACCTCCATGATTTTCACTGAACCACCGGAGAATATCCTTACGTAAGTAGGGCAGAGGAAAAAAAAAGAACTTGACCCAAAAGAAACAGCCGCTGACCCACGATTTAAAAGGTTGCTATGGCAACACAGTGTTCTCTGCATTAAAAAAGGGGGATCCCAGGTTCCAGCAACACAGGGAAATTTTCAGACAACCAAATTCCACCCCTTCTATTGAACCAGGAAATGTCAGTTGGTCAGTGAATGAGCCTGCATTAGAAATCCACTCTGTGCTTTCCAAGACCCTGCAAGCAATTCACTATTTGTGTTGGCATTCAAAATGGCATCTGTCCAGTTCTTGAAAGGTTTATTGCCTGGAAAACAAAGGCAACTGCCTGCTCGGTGCATCGCAGAAAATACCGGGACAAACAGCCACAGAAAGAGGCACTTTCTTCAAACGCAATCAGCTGGCTCCACACCTCAGGGATTGGTTAGTGTCGGGTCTTTGTGACCCTGTCACAGCTCGGGGCATTCCAGGTTTCGGAACTCAATTCCAGCACCGCCTGTATGGAGTCTGTACACTGACCTGTGTGCGTTTCTTCCGGGTACCCGGTTTCCTTCCACAGACCAAAGTTAGCAGGTTAACATGGTCCCTGTAAATCGTCATGAGAGTTAAATAGGTAGTGCGGCTCTTTTGGGCTGGAAGGGCCTGTACTGCACTGTATTTCTAAATAGATAGGTAAGTAGATTTGTACGGGCCTCACCCCGAGCTTCGTTCCTGTACAGCGGATATGGAGCAGGATGGTCACCTGGTAGGCGTGGGACTACAGCAGCTTGTACTCAAGGTGCAGTGGGAACTGGTCGCTGAATTAGGCAAAGTGTGCTGAGCCTGTAATTCATTCTCATGCAACAGGTGTGCCCTGACAAGAATATCTTTCGTGCAAGTGAGTTGCAACATCAATAGACCATTATCCTACCCAGAAAGGTAGTAGTCAGAAGCTCAACCAAGAGGCTTACTCATCTGCCTGCAGCTTTCTGGGTGGTATTTGTCTTTCGTGTGGGGTCACTGAAACTACGGAACACAGTAGATGACTTAACAGGTCACACCTAAAGCTGACACAGTAATGACAGAGATTACTTGTGGCTGAGAAAACACAGGAAGACTGGAACAGAACCAACATCAGATTTATTATCACTGACTAGTAGTATATATTCATTCAACAATTGCCAACCAATTAGATGCTCCAGAGTAAAAGACTTACCATTTATAATGCACCTTCCATGATCACGATGCACTTACAGCCTAAGTTATAGGTTTTTGATGTTTATAAGTGTTGAGAGATACAGGAGCCTGAAGACCCACACTCAATAACTCAGAAACAGCGTCTTCCTCTCCGCCATTAGACATCTGAACCGTCCACAAACCCATGAGCATTATCTCATTATTCTGGTACTCACACTGTATTTACGTTTGTAAATTTATGTCTTAGCACCATATCCCTGCAGCAAAATAACAAATGTTACATCGTCGGGAGAACACACACCAATTCCTATTGAGGGATCAGTGATAGAAAGGGTGAGCAGATTCAAGTTCTTGGGCAGCAACACCGACTCTGAGGGTCTATCCTCAGCCCAACTTATTAAAGCAATCACATCGAAGGCACGCCAGCAGCTAGGCCTCATTGGAAGTTTTATGTCATCAAGGACTCTGTCAAATTTCTACCGATGTAGGGTGGAGACCATTCTGACCACCGAGAATGGAGACTCCAAAGCTCAGGATCACGAGTTGCTGACTCAGCCAGCTGCATTATGAGCACTGCCTTCCTCACCATGGAGGATGTTGTTAAAAAGTGGTGCCTCTGTCACTCGGGACACACTCTCTTCTAATTACAGCCATCAGGGAGGAGATAAGGAGCCTGATGACCCGCACTCAACATATCAGGAACCGCTTCTTCCCTTCCGCCATCAGATTTCTGGATGGACAAAGAGCCCATTGACACGACCTCACTACTTATCTTGCGCACTCTTTTTATACACTAAGTAGCCACTCTATTAGGTACTTACAATGATTGTACGTTCATGGTCTTCCGCTGCTGTAGCCCATCCACTTCAAGGTGCAACATGTTGTGCGTTCAGAGATGCTCTTCTACACACCACTGTTGTAACACGTGGTTATTTGAGTTACTGTCATCCTCCTGCCTACTCGAGCCAGTCTGACCATTTTCCTCTAACTTCTTTCAGTAACAAGGTGCTTTCACCCGCAGAACTGTTTTTTTTTGTTCCACACACCATTCTTTGTAAACTCTAGAGAAAATCCCAAGAAATCTGTAGTTTCTGAGATACTCAAACCAACTCGTTTGGCACCAACAAGCATTCCATGTGGTCATGGGGCAAAGATAAAAACTCCTTCAAAATGGCGGCAGGAATTGAATCCCGAGTGGTGATTTGATTTTACGTTTCGATGTCCATTTGACAATTTAAATGCAGGCCCAGATTGGAGGCGAGAGCCAATTTCGCTTGCTCACCACAATCTTCACTCTTTTCTCCATGGTGCCGGAGCCTTTCACTGGTTCTGCTGTTTGGTCAATTTAAACACTGGCCATGACAGACTGAAGAGACAGAGTGTTGGTCGGGACGAGAGCCGAATTCGCTTGTTCTCCGCAATGGTCATCTCCATGTCACTGAGGCCATGAAGAATCCCCCGGGTGCTGTGGTCTGTACCCACTAATGTGATGAATTGATAAGCTAGGCTTTGGGCCTACTCCAGGCTGCTCCAGGGTTCAGATCTGAGGACTCAATTTTGGTTCAGAATGTGGTTGTTCGCTTCAATTCTTTACATGATTTGTAATTTTTTTTCTTCTTTCTCTTGGGCATTGATTTGTTTTTCTTTAAGTTGTGTTCTTTCATGTTTTTTGCTTTGTGAGCAAACACATCTCAAGGTTGTATAATTTATACGTTCATTGATAATAAATGAATCTTGAATCTTGATTGCTGGCTCTGCAGTTGATTGTGCTAACCACTATAATACAACACTTCCTCAGCATTCAGCTATCCTAACTAACCTGCTTGCAACTTCAAAGTAAATTTATGATCAAAGTACATATATGTCACCATATACTAGCCTGAGATTCATTTTCTCATGGGCATTCACAGTAGGTGCAAAGGAACACAAAAGAATCAATGGGAAAAACCACACACACAGTCAAACAATTTTGACACTTGGTTGACCAAGTCCTGTTCCATCCCAGAGTCGATGTAGGTCAACACAACTGACCAGTTAAAGATTTATTGAAAATCTCAATAATTATTCATACCCAAATTGTTATTAACAAACCACAGTCATTAATAAATGTGGGTTCTTCATAAAAATGCACGAGGGAATAGGACACAAACTGTTGAACTTTGTACAGTGTTTTTGCAGAGGTCACATGCCGGTGTAATTTTAACTGTGGTGAACTTGGTAAATCAAAGACAGTGGTGAGAATGCAAATGATGATGTCACCATATAGAGCTCAAGGCAAGTGGACTGGAGACAGACTTTCTACTGGCAGTTCTGATGTAAACAGGACTTTCAACAGATGGTCTTCATCACAGGATCAGCGAGTGAGAGTGCAAAGCTGTATACAGCCTCTCCTGAATGCAAACTAGATCACTTATAAATCAAATCCTTCCTCACCTCACTCAGAATTAGATTCTTTAATCTTGGTTCTTGATCTCTCCTTCATGCCTCTTGTAAAAGAGTTTCAGTTGCAAAGATCAAGAACAGAATTAAATTTCACGACGTATGTTGGCGATAATGACCCTGATTCCGATGCAGCTCAATATGAGCACAGCACGTACAGCCACTGCCTCGCGGTTCCCGTGACCTTCTATCTAGGTGGAGTTTCTACATTCTCCACGTGCTTTCTACTGGTTGCCCTGTTTTCCAACCACATCTCTAGGTATTGCAGTTTGGGAGGTTAAGCTCACTGTCAATATCACCTGGTCTTAGGCAAGTGGTAGAATCCGGACGTTCTGAGACTCAAAATGCTGGAAAAACTCAGTCGGCAAAATGTCGACTATTTCTTCCCCTCCTGACTTGCTAAGAACCCCCCCCCCCCCAGCATTTTATTTGCATTGCTCAGGCATCCCTTGTGTTTGTGCCATGAGAAAGGTTGGGAGAACAAAAAGGGTTAAGATAGGATTACTGTAAATGGGTCTTCAGATTCAGATATAACTGTCATGTCTATATTATAGCACACAGAAAAATGTTTGTGCTAAGGACGTGCTGGGGTAGCCCACAAGTGTCGCCTACACGGCCTGCCCACAGTGTTCAAACACAACACAAAACAGGAAACACGCCCCTCTCCCACCCTCCCCACATGGTGGGCCGAATGGCCTGTTCCTCTGCCATACTGTTCTGTTCCACAAACAGTGGCTTTGAGTGTGAAGAAAGATATTGTAGCACAGCTCGGAGATAGGGATGGTGGAATTCTCAAACATGTAGAGAGGGTGCAGAGGAGATTTACCAGGACGCTGCCTTAGTATGTTATCTGAGGATAGGCTGAGAGAGCCAGGGCTGTTTTCTGAGAGTGAAGGAGGATAAAAGGTGACTTGATAGAGGGGTATAAGAGTGAGTGTGTGTGTGTGTGTGTGTGTGTGTGTGTGTGTGTGTGTGTGTGTGTGTGTGTGTGTGTGTGTGTGTGTGTGTGTGTATACGTCCATAAGTTTACAGAGAGTCGTGAGGCTTAGCATGGATCTGACGTGTTGAATGGCCTGTACTCGTGTTGTATAGCTTACTGGCTATGAGCAGCATCTAAATGCTGCTGGGTCACGTTATGAAAAAGCAGTAGCAGTGCCAAAATTAAGGCAATTGGGATAGAGACAAAACTAAAAAACAATTCCTTACTGTTTCTTATAAAAAAATAGGGAATAATTTGGGACAATGAGTGAAGACGCACTGAACCACAATCATGCTAACTGTGGATCACAGATAATGCTGAAACACCAAAGCAAGGGCTAATGACAGACTCTGTAACATTAAAACCGGGACAGCCATGTAGCGTGACCTGTAGAATGCTGGGCTGACGTCGAGCTGTGAACAGCAATAAGGAAACAACTCTGGAGATCCTATCACTTTTCCTCACTCTGAACGCAATGAGAAAACCACAAACATGGCCCTCTTCACTTGCCCAGCCTTTGTTTACAACTTCGTGCCCCAAAATTGGGCTTGTAATCCACATCGGGGCTCAGAGACTGTTGTGACACTGGAGATGAACAACATAAAGATAATATTCCCCAAAGGCTTTGACAAGACGTAGCTGAGATGTCGACTGAGACCATGGCACTGTAGGTGGGGCAGTGAGATGCCATCTAGTCCTGTATCCGGGATGGTGACAGACCCTAAAACTACAGCTCTGATTGTCTGGCACATGTTAACTATGACTGAGATTGAGTCAGAAGCACAGTCTCACTCGATTAACAAGCAACGACTCTGTTGTTAACCAACTGAACAGAGTTTGTGTGAATACAACCTTAAAATATCAGACCCTTAAAACCTGGCAGAGGGTCAGCAACCATTCTCAGGAGCCGCTCACGCCTTTTTCACCAGCTCGGCCATCAATTGAGCTTGACTGCACGTTTGGTTGAGAGGTCCCAAACTGTGCCGCCATTTCCTGATCAGATCAAAGTAAATTTATTGTCAAAGTACATGCATGTCACCACTTACCACACCCCGAGATTCATTTCCTTGTGGGTATTCACAGTAGGCACAAAGAAATTCAATAGAATCAATGAAAAACCACACACAAGGACAAACAATGTGCAAAAGATGACGAACTGTGCAAATATAAATCAACAGACAGATAGATGAACGTTATTGAGAACATGAATGGCGGAGTCTTTGAAAGTGAGTCCGTAGGTTTTGGAATCAGTTCGGTGTTGAGGTGAGCGAAGTTATCCATGGTGGTTCAGGAGCCTGATGGTTGAGGGTAATAAATGTTCCTGAACCAGGTGTCCTGGGGGACCCAAGGCTCCCAAGTCTCCTTCCTGACGGCAACAGCAAGAAAGGAACATGGCCTGGATGGCGGGTGTTTCTGAAGATGGATGCTGCTGCTCCTTGTAGATGGAGGGCTTTTCCTGTGACGGACCGGACTACGTTCACCACGTTCTACAGGATTTGACGTTCTTGCACATTGGCGTTTCCATACCAGGCCCTGGTGCAAACATTCAGGATACTCTCCACCGAGGCTCGTCAGCAGCTCGTGCTCACGGTCAGAGCACGCGCAGGCTCCATCCAGCGACTGGACAGCTGGCAGCTGCTGGAGGGAGAGAGGGGACATCCACGGCCATTTGCCTTGTCTAGGTATTCAAGAAATACCAAACCCGATCGCCTTAGGGCAAATGTCACCTACAGCGACGTCCCTCCGTAGAATCTTGCATCAGAGTTGGAGGCTTAGCAACAGTGAGAAAATGAGTAACTGCACAGTGTGTAACACCTCCAAATGGCCTCGTACAGCTACCGTGTCTAACAGCCTTATGGCCTAAAGGGCAGAACTTCAAATGTGGAGCCAGCGTTAATGGTGCAAACCTATTGAAGTCACGAAGAATGCATTTCATTTGAACAGGCAGCACAGTGCAAAGTTTCACAGCAATGGCGTCATTCTCAAGTACCATTACTGTATAGAAATAGCTCCACCCAGATTTCACCAAAATAGTGATGAATTAAAAAATCTCACTGTAGCCAAATTTAAACTAAAGAACACAATGGAATGCTCACAGTGTCCTCAACCCTGAATATTTTCAGCAGGTTTCTTTGTTAAATTATTTCACAGGCAAGTCGGCATCACAAATGGTTCACAGTGGCACACTGCACAGAAACAAGCCCTGAAGGCAAATGAATCTGCAAGCACCTACCCACACAGTTCTCCCCAGAGTCTCGTCAACTCCCCACATATCCTGCCACTACACACCAAGGGCAATTTATGATATTTATTTCTATTTAGAGAAACAGCATGGTAACCAGCCCTTCCAGCCCATGCCGCCCAATTACACCCACGTGACCAATTAATCTCCTCACCCGCAAGTCTTTGTAACGTGGGAGGAAACTGGGACTTCCGGAAGAAACCCACCCAGACATGGGATGAACGTACAGGCAGCGGTGGAATTGAAAGCAGGTTGCTGATGCTGTGATAATGTTACGCCAACCGCTGCACTACCGTGGTGCAACGAATTTACTGCGATCAATTAACCTGCTGCCCCAGCCACCTCTGGGATGTGTGGATAAACTGGAGCACCCTGAGGAAACCCAAGGATGTGCAAAGTGAGACCAAGATTAAACCAAAGTCTTTGCACTCTTTGTGATTTTTATAAGCCACTTGGATGAGGAAGTGGAAAGGTGACTTGGTAAGTTTTCAGATGGCATGGAGTTTGGTGGTGTTGTGGATAATGCAGGTGGTTGTCGTAGGTGGCAATGGGGCATTGGGTGCTGAACTGGACTGAAGTGTCAGATGGAGTTCAATCCAGGAATGTGTGAAGTAATATTGTCCGGAAGGTCGAATTTGAGATCAAAGTACAGGATTAACAGTGGGATTCTTAGCAACGTGGAGGAACAGAGGGACCTTGAGAGCAAAGACCATTGATTCCTCAAGTCAAGTCAAGTCGCTTTGATTGTCATTTCAACCATAACTGCTGGAACAGTACACAGTAAAAACAAAACAACATTTCTCCAGGACCACGATCAAAACGAGTTGATCGGTACAGTGCCTTAGCCTTCGGGCAGAGTAGTCGGGGGATTGATTGAGTTCAAGAGCCACAGCTCTATAAAGCTCTGGTTAGACCATATTTGCATTCAGTTCTGGTCACCTCATTATAGGAAGGATGTGAAAGCTTTAGAGAGGGTGCAGAGAAGATTTACCAAGATGTTGTCTGGATTAGAGAGCATGGCTTTAAGAAGAGAGGTTGAGTGAGCTAGGACTTGTCTCCTTGGAGCAAAGGAGGATGAGATGTGACATGATAGGGGTGTATGAGATGATGAGAGACATATGGACAGCCAACATCTTTGCCCCAGGTGGAATGGCCAACACAAGAGGGCAACATTTTAAGGTAACACACAAAATGATAAAATCCCGACAGAGTTTGGTGGTGTTACACCAGATTTCCAGCATCTGCTGAAGCTTTTGTTTTTATAATTTTAAGGTAATTGGAGGAAAATATTAGGGAGATGTCAGAGGAAGGGTTTCTCTTTTTTTTAAAACACGGAGAGTGGTGGGTGCACAGAACACACTGCCAGGCATAGTGGTACATTCAGATACATTACAGACATTTAGATGGGCACATGGATGAAAGAAAAATGGAGGACTATGTGGGAGGGAAGTGTTAGATTGATCTTGGAGTAGGTTAAAAGGCTGAAACCTGGGCCAAAGGACCTGTACTGTGCTGTCTGTTCTATGTTCTGTCCCGGGCCACGACACAGCAGTTTTCCCAGAGTGCCAGCCCAGGATCAGCTACAGCAAGGCAGCTAAACTATCTTTAGGTGGAAGATTAGGACACAAAATTAAAACGAAAGGAAAATAAAAGTTGCTTATGCCTAACTAGCTACCCTCAAACTAAAACTAAGTCAGGACGCAAGAGTTTCAGGTCTGACGCAATCTGCTCACACAAGTGCTGACAACTCAAGTGGGGGAGTAGTGGCATTCAGTAACACTGCGATCAAAGCCCAATATAGGCCAAGGCCCTGAGGAAGTGCGAGATGAAAACTGGGAGGTGGAAGGTGTGTAATGAGACCAGCACACATCTTTTAAGGCAAGTCATTGGTGCCTGGAGCAGGTTACTATTTGTCGTGCCTGGACCTGTTTCACTTCGGTCTGAACAATCAACACATGGACTGTGGGTTTGGGCACAACCAGCTCCAGTCTGCAGATCCAACAACATTACAGAGCAAGTACTGTGATCACTCGAGTGGAGAACGATGGGGGTTGTCTATTGGTGGATCCTCAGGCTGACCGGAGATCCACACAACTCAGGGATGTTGGGGTGAAGTCCTTTCATGGAGAGTGCCTGTGTGTGACTTGGTTCAACGTGCGGAGGCTGACGGATGGGGAGCCACCATATAGCCTTTGACAGGGTCCAGCGGCATGAAATGCAAGACTACTACCGCAGTCTTCCCCCACCTTCACTGATGTCATGATGTCTCATCATCTTCTGCCAGCCCCACCACTGAGGTGTCGGCCGCATCTCTCTTTGTCCTGAACCTCCTAGGTGATCTTCCCACCATGGGTGGCCCTCCCAGGAGCTAACCACCAGATTCCTAAACTCCAGACGGCATCATTCTCGGGATCTCAGGAACTCACAAGCCTCTCCATCACGGCAAGGTGACAATCATTGGAAAGGCCGACAACATTATGCCAAATGGTCTACTTCTGCACCTGCTGTCCATTCCGCATTACATCACTTCCCAAATTTCAAGTTCGCTCTCTGCTCTAAACTTTCCCTCTGAACCGTGATTGATACTATGCAAAGATTAAACAACTGAAGAATCTCATCGTTGCCAGATTCTGAATTTGACTGGTTAAATTCAGGTGAAAAACTTGTGAGTCATAAACCACTGGTTCACTAACGTCATGTATACCAAGACTGAGTCAAGAGCTTGTGCATTGAACCAGAATAAGGTAAGGCAACAATAATGCAGAATAAAGTAAAAAGTATCTGTAAAACTTATTAGAGACAACATGCATTTAGTCCCAAAATGTCTTGTAGCCAACCAACTACTTTTACTAAAGACACAAGAAATCCTGCAGATGCTGGAAATCCAAAGCAACACACACAAAATGCTGGAGGAACTCAGCAGGTCAAGTGGCATCTATGGAGGTGAATAAGTAGTCCACGTTTCAGCCCGAGACCCTTCATCAGGACAGCATGCAGTGCAGGGCACACGGCAACATGTAGACACAGCAGGATTCAACAAAATGCCATGTGATAATGACCCAAATAACCAGTTTTCATAATTCTGCCAATGAGATGTGCGCCCTGCTCTTCCAAATAATGCCCTGGGATTTCCTATGCCCCTGTGAGGGGCGTTGTCTCATCTGAAAACAGGCTCCTCTGACGGTGTGTCACACCCATAACACTACTGGTGCCAACCTAGGTGTAATGCTCAATGCTTCAGAACGTGGTGTGAATCCATTATCTAATGAAGGACTCAATCCAAACTGTCGACTGTTTATTCCACTCCAAAGCTGCTGCCTGACCTGCCGAGCCCCTCCAGTGCTTTGTGTATGCTGAATCCATAACCTCCTGACTGAGCCACAGCTGATGTTCGAACCATGACTTTTGAGCATCACCTCTGGGCTGTATCTGAGGCCCAAGCATCGCCAATGATTTTTTTTATAGGTAGATATAAAAAGATAAAGATTAACTCTATTTTTCACCTGCTCATTGAAACATAGCGGTTGCACAATCACTTTATGGTACCAGTGATCACTGACTGGGGTTCAATTCCCACCGCCATCTGTTAGAAGTCTGTACGTTACCTCTGTGACCGCTTGGATTTCCTCCGAGTGCTCTGATTTCCTCACACATTCCAAAGACACACTGGTTAGGGTCAGTAAGTTGTTGTATGCTACGGTGGTGCTGGCAACACTTGCGACCTGCCACCAGCACCTCGTTGGACGGTGCTGGCCATTGACAGAAACGACTCATTTTTACAACAACACACACAAAATGCTGGAAGAACACAGCAGGCTAGAAGCGATGTCGCCGTTTCGGGCCGAGACCCTTCGTCAGGACTAACCGAAAGGAAAGATAGTAAGAGATTTGAAAGTAGTGGGGGGAGGGGGAAATACGAAATGATAGGAGAAGACCGGAGGGGGTGGGATGAAGCTAAGAGCTGGAAAGGTGATTGGCGAAAGTGAAACAGAGTTGGAAAAGGGAAAGGATCATGGGACAGGAGGCCTCAGGAGAAAGAAAGGTGGGGGGAGCACCAGAGGGAGATGGAGAACAGGCAAACAACTAAATATGTCAGGGATGGGGTAAGAAGGGGAGGAGGGGCATTAACAGAAGTTAGAGAAGTCAATGTTCATGCCATCAGGTTGGAGGCTACCCAGCCGGTATATAAGGTGTTGTTCCTCCAGCCTGAGTTTGGATTCATTTTGACAATAGAGGAGGCCATGTATAGACATATCAGAATGGGAATGGGACGTGGAATTAAAATGTGTGGCCACTGGGAGATCCTGCTTTTTCTGGCGGACTGAGCGTAGGTGTTCAGCAAAATGGTCTCCCATTCTGCGTCGGATCTCACCAATATATAAAAGACCACACCGGGAGCACCGGACACAGTATACCACACCAGCTGACTCACAAGTGAAGTGTCGCCTCACCTGGAAGGACTGTCTGGGGCCCTGAATGGTGGTGAGGGAGGAAGTGTAAGGGCAGGTGTAACACTTATTCCATTTACAAGGATAAGTGCCAGGAGGGAGATTGGTGGGAAGGGATGGGAAGGTCGAGTGGACAAGGGAGTCACATAGGGAGCGAACCCTGTGGAAAGCAGAAAGAGAGGGGGAGGGAAAAATGTGTTTGGTAGTGGGATCCCGTTGGTGGTGGTGGAAGTTACGGAGAATTATATGTTGGACCTGGAGGCTGGTGGGGTGGTAGGTAAGGACAAGGGGAACCCTATCCCGAGTGGAGTGGCGGGTGGATGGGGTGAGGGCAGATGTGCGGGAAACGGGAGAGATGTGTTTGAGAGCAGGGTTGATGGTGGACGAAGGGAAGCCCCTTTGTTTAAAAAAGGAAGACATCTCCTACGTCTTGGAATGAAAAGCCTCATCCTGAGAGCAGATGCGGCGGAGATTTAGGAATTGTGAGAAGGGGATGGCATTTTTGCAAGAGACAGGGCGGGAAGAGGAATAGTCCAGGTAGCTGTGAGAGTCTGTAGGCTTATAGTAGATATCAGCAGATAGGCCATCTCCAGAGATGGAGACAGAAAGATCAAGAAAGGGGAGGGAGGTGTTGGAAATGGACCAGGTAAATTTGAAGGTAGGGTGAAAGTTGGAGGCAAAGTTAATGAAGTCGACGAGCTCAGCATGCGTGCAAGAGGCAGCATCAATGCAGTCGTCGATGTAGCAAAGGAAAAGGGGGGGATGGATACCCCCTTATCGACGACTGCATTGGCGCTGCCTCTTGCACCCACTGAACTCATTTCTGCATACCTTGACACTGTCTTAAGCGACTCCCTTGTCCACTCGTACCCCCCATCCCTTCCCACCGATCTCCCTCCTGGCACTTATCCTTGTAAACGGAACAAGTGCTACACCTGCCCTTACACTTCCTCCCTCACCACCTTTCAGGGCCCCAGACAGTCCTTCCAGGTGAGGCGACACTTCACCTGTGAGTCGGCTGGTGTGGTATACTGCGTCCGGTACTCCCGGTGTGGCCTTTTATATATTGGTGAGACCCGACGCAGACTGGGAGACCGTTTCGTGGAACACCTACACTCGGTCTGCCAGAAAAAGCAGGATCTCCCAGTGGCCACACGTTTTAATTCCACGTCCCATTCCCATTCTGATATGTCTATCCATGGCCTCCTCTATTGTCAAAATGAATTCAAACTCAGGTTGGAGGAACAACACCTTATATACCAGCTGGGTAGCCTCCAACCTGATGGCATGAACATTGACTTCTCTAACTTCTGTTAATGCCCCTCCTCCCCTTCTTACCCCATCCCTGACATATTTAGTTGTTTGCCTGTTCTCCATCTCCCTCTGGTGCTCCTCCCCCTTTCTTTCTCCTGAGGCCTCCCGTCCCATGATCCTTTCCCTTCTCCAGCTCTGTATCACTTTCGCCAATCACCTTTCCAGCTCTTAGCTTCATCCCACCCCCTCCGGTCTTCTCCTATCGTTTCGCATTTCCCCCTCCCCCCACTACTTTCAAATCTCTTACTATCTTTCCTTTCAGTTAGTCCTGACGAAGGGTCTCGGCCTGAAACGTCGACAGTGCTTTTCCCTATAGATGCTGCCTGGCCTGCTGCGTTCTACCAGCATTTTGTGTGTGTTGTTGTTTGAATTTCCAGCATCTGCAGATTTCCTCCTGTTGACTCATTTTTACTGTATGTTTGGACGTGTAACATGTGACAAATAAAGCTAATCTTTATCTTTAAATTATTTCCACGAGCTGTTATCACTAAGTGGCGTGTGCGATATGCATTGTAGGTGAGACAAGTAATTCTCAACGGGCTGAGTGTGGGGTTTATACCCTCCTTCCACTCTTTGCATTCAGTGTCCCTTTGCTCCTGTTGGGAATGGTTTGTAGGAAATTCTGGGGTGTTTCTCCGCCAGTCTTGGGCCTTGGTTGACTGAGCATGTTAAATTAACTTCCAGGAGACTAAAAAGCTTTTTCTTCCCTTTATGACATCAATTTAATATGACACAAAGACAGGCGGAAGGGCAAATCATGATAAGGATATTGTGATTGTGGCGGTATATACAGTACTGTGTTAGTCTTAGGCACTCTGGACTTTTCATATCGCTTCAGATGGTACAGCTCCCACAGAACCTTGATCTCAATATTATCGATGCTGTCTGGAACTACCTGGACAGACAAAAGCAAGTAAGCAGCCAAAGTCTGCAAAAGAGCTGTGGCAAGTTCTCCGACACTTGGAACAACCTACCAGTTGATTTTCTTATAAAACTGCACAACATGTACTTAAAGATAATTGATACAGTTTTAAAGGCGAAGGGTAGTCACCCCAAATACGATTTGATATAGTTTTTTTTACTCTTTGCTGCTCTTTATAATCACTTTTTTGATATCTAAAAATTTTTAGCTTTATTATTTTTACAGATTTTTTTTATATGTGCTACACCCACAATAGACCGGACAATTTTGAAAACGCCAGTTTTGCATAAAAACAACAGGCATCCACACAATGCGTTTTTGAGAATATCTCTATCCACGTTGAAATGGAGATTTTGGCAAATCTCCTCCTACTGCGTATGCGCAGGACACATCTACCGAAAACGAGCGAAATGTTTGGTATCGAATCTCACCGTGAAAGACTTGGTGCGCGTTTGTTCAGTTACAGACTAGAAAAAGACAGACAGCTGTTGGGTCTCGTGCAGGAGAACTTAAAAGTAAAAAAAAACAAATACTGGAGAGTATGGAGGCAACTGACAGGGAGTTCACGGACAGTGTGACCTGGCTGATGACGAGCATTGAAAAACTGACAAACTCTGTTGCATTAATAAAGCACCTTGTTAAATGCATAAAACATGTCTGCATCAGTGTTATCTTGTATTTCCATACAATGTTATATTAGACTGTTACACATCTATTGTCAGAGAAGTACTTGCATAAATAGGTAAACCACCTTCATACGAGCAAGGACAGAAAACGGCAAAGTGAGTATACTTATTTATTCAGTAAGTTATGGGTCAAAGTATTTGGTGAGTACATTTCTAACTCTTCTGGCTTCAGTCTCGTTGCCGTCTTTTCTGAAATTGTTATGTTACGTTCAAGAAAACAATGAAATGGCACGCTGCCGTTACCATCTGTTCCGGCATGTCATGACAGTGTTTTCAGATTCCTCCAGTTACCCCGTCCACACTGCTCTGTCCACGCGGTGTTTTCAAAATTATACACCCTGGAGAGTGTTTCTGAAAATTTCCATTTTCAGGGGGCGAAAACTCCATTTTAGTGTGGACAGAGGGTAAAAATGAAGAGAAAAGGCTTTGGTTACGGATTTATCCTGTGTAATGTGGACGTAGCCTAAGGACTTAGCCTACATTTTTCTCTTCGTTTTTACCCTTCGTCCACACTAAAACGGAGTTTTCGTCCCCCAAAACCAGAGCTTTTCAGAAACATTTTCCAGGGTGGGTATTTTTGAAAATGCTGCTCGGGCAGATCAGTGTGGACAGGGCAACCAGGGAAATCTGAAAACGCTATCAGACGGTAGCGCGCTAGTTCATTGTTTTCTTGAATGCAACCTAACAATTTCAGAGCAGACGGCAAAGAAACTGAAGCCAGAAGAGTTAGAAATGTACTCACCAAATACTTTGACCCATAACTTACTGAATAAATAAGTATACTCACTTTGCCCTGTTTTCCGTCCTTGCTCGTATGACGGTGGTTTACCTATTTATGCAAGTACTTCTCTGACAATAGATGTGTAACAGCCTAATGTAACATTGTATGGAAGTACAAGATAATACTGATGCAGACATGTTTTATACATTTAACAAGGGGCTTTATTAATGCAACAGAGTTAGTCTGCTTTTCTATGTTCGTCGTCAGCCGGGTCAATCCGTCCATGAGCTCTCTGTCGGTTGCCTCCGTACACTCCAGTACTTGTTTTTTTTTTACTTTTAAGTTCTCCTGCGCGAGAGCCAACAGCTGTCTGTCGTTTTAATTTTTTCTAGTCTGTAACTACACAAGCGCGCACTTTTACGGCGAGATTCGACACCAAACAAGTCGCTTGTTTTCAGTAATGTGTCCTGCGCATGCCCAGTAGGAGAAGATTCGCCAAAATCTCCATTTCAATGTGGACAGAGATATTTTTAAAAACACGTAGTGTGGACGCCTATTGTTTCCGGCGTTTTTAAAATTATCTGGTCTAGTGTGGACGTAGCTGAAGACTTTTGCACAGTACTGTAGATAGGCTGAGCAAGTGGGTGCAACCTTGGCACAGATTTAATGTGGGTGAGATCATGTCTCTTACGTGGAATTAAAAGGCAGATTTCTATCTAAAGGGAAAAAAGCACCGCAAATGAGTTAAAAAAGATGCCCTTACTGCATGAGTCACAAAAAGTTAACAGGCAAATTTAGCAAGTAGTTAAAAAGAGAAAGAACACATTGTCTTCATTGCAAATAGTTGCAGTGTAGAAACACAGAAATTTTTTGATAATTATACAGGATTTTGATGAGGCCACACCTGGAATACTGTGAACAGTTTTATCTCCTTATCTAAAATAGAAGGACCTACAGTACTAACCCTGCAGGCAACCTGAAGAGATTCATCAGGCAAATTCCTGGGATGAGAAAACTATCCTACTAAAATAGACCAACAGGTTAGCACTGTAATCCTTCATCTGGACACAGTTGATGATTTGGGCGAAGACCCTTCACTGGAATTCTGATGAAGGGTCCCAGCCAGTAACGTCAACTGTTTATGCCTCTCCATAGATGCTGCCCGACCTGCTGAGTTCCTCCAGCATTTTGTGTGTGATACATCATTGCCAATTTGACAGTGAACATTTAGCAAATGTGGTGCTGATGTGGACAGGGTACTTCCTTGCCCTCACAGGAGTGCATCTGGAACAGAGGGCAGTAGAGAAGGAGTTTGTTCATTGCATTGCATTGGCTGAGCTCTTGCTTCACAACAGTAAGGGTAGATCAGGCAGATATCTGCTCACACCACTGCTGGCTTTAGTGTAAGGGCCTCAATCTGCTCCTCTAATGTCCCCATGCTCTCGTAATCTTTTATTTCCTTCACCTTCCTGATGCTGTAAAACCAGTTGTTTCTGAGGGGGCTTCTTAAAAAAACTAATTAAAAATCTAGCTGCGACATCAAACACTGGAACAGGGGCATTACACTGGTTCCTGGTGAAATATTCATTCAATTATCCGTTTCACGTTTTGGTGAAACATTTGTTAAGAAACAAGAGATTAATAAGATTGCTGTATGAGAAGAAAATCAAGGAATGTGGTGACAGTGCAAGAAAATGGGAGCTGAGATTGATGATCAATTGTCACAGAGAATTAGGAGCAAGAGCAGGCTATTCAACCTGTCGAGATTGTTCTACCTTTCAGTTTGATGATCTAATCTTCTATTTCCAAATTCCTTCCCTCTCCTTGATGTCTAAAAATCTATCCGGCCTCTTTTTTTTCCCTAGGGGCGGCCACCACAGGTTCTCTACTAACAAATGAAGAACCATTTTCTTCATCTCGGCTCCAAGCATCTTCCCCAATCAGTGATTACCGGCTCATTTCTATTCCAGACCCCTACATCCAGCAGAAACATCTTCCCTACACCAATCTGAACCATCTTTTTCAGAATTTTGCATGATAGCCAGGCAGTCTACTGATGATAATTCTTTTAACTTTATGTAGAAATCATCTGAAAAAAATGTGTCTCCAGCTACAAGAAAGCAAATCAACATCCTGTTGTTTTTAATTCAGCAGCAAGGATCCATTTATGCATCAGCAACTGCAATCTTGAAACAGAAAATGACTGGCTGTTAGGTAAAGTGTAAACCTAGTCTGCCCATTGACGAGTCTCGCCTGGTTCAGCATGGCATTGTGTGATCTTAATGGGAGATTACATGGGTTGGAATCTGAAGCAATGAATAAATTCAGAGACTCCAGAGATTGCAGATGCTGAGATCCGAAACAACAAACAATCTGCTGGAGCATCTCAGGAGGTTCAAGCAGCATCTGTGGGGGAAAGGAATTGTCAGTTTTCAACTGAAAACACCCACTGTCCAATTTCTCTACAGATACTACCTGACCGCTGAGCTCAGTAAGACATAGGATCCGAATTAGGCCATTCGGCCTGTCGAGTCTTCTCCACCATTCCATCATGCCTATCTTATTAACCCTCTCAAGCCCATTCTCCTCCCTTCTCCCTATAACCTTTGATGCCCTTAATAATTAAGAAACCATCAACACATTAAATATAGAACACAGAAACCTACAGCACATTTCAGGCCCTTCGGCCCACAATGTTGTGCCAACCATATAACCTACTCCAGAAACTGCCCAGAATTCCCCTGCCACACAGCCCTCTGTTTTCCTAAGCTCCATGTACTTATATAAGAGGCTCTTAAAAGACCCTGTTGTATCCACATATATTGTATCCTCAGTGACCCAGCCTCCACAACTGTCTGGGGCAATGAATTCCACAGAGTCTCTGCCCCCCCGGCTACAGAAATTTCTCATTGCTGTTCTAAAGGGATGTCCTTGTACTCTGACATTGTGACCGAGTCCTAGACTCCCCCACTATTGGAAATACCTTCTCCAAGTCCACTCCACCATTAGGACCAGATATCTAATACTGGTCCCGTGCTTAACCGTGATCCTCATCTCACATGAAGGTGGAGGAGAAGAGAGGCAGAGAGCTCTAAGGTAACATTTTGCTGTGCAAGTCCCCAGGAGCAAATGGTACATCGGTTGCTCATAACAATCATTCGGTCCAACAAAAGCTCCATAAGAACAGAATTAGGCTATTTGGCCCACTGAGTCTATTTCCTTAAAAATAAATCCCATCAGAGCCATTCCCCTCTTTTTCCTTTCAAGCTTGCAACTCGTTCTCTCTCACACTTGCCACGGCTACCCTTAGGCTTTTGTGTCACCTTGCCACCGAGGGGATGATTTACAGCGGCCAGGTAATCCAGCAGCGAGGAAACTGGAGCTCCAATGGAAAACCACCGCGATCGAGGGGGGAGAAGGCGCAAGGTGCTCCTGGGCGGCAACAGAGGTGTGAGGCATCAGCACTAACTGCTGTGCTCCCATTGAAAGGGGGACGCACCGGAGATCAGCATTGTAGTACAGGTAGCACAGAATCGGATGAAGAGACAGGATAGAGAGAAGCCATGGAAAAATCTGGAACCATGCAGGATCAGCCTTTAACAGCTGTCTTTTCCACATCTGGAAGCAATTGGCTGGACCCACGGCCTTCAATCAGACGGGGGGGGAGGGGGGATTGGACAGAGACATTTCTTCATTTCCTCAGTACAGGACAGTAAGTGGTTTATTTTTGTACTCGTGTGAGATTGCAAAACCTGGCAATTCTGAAAATATCGCTCAATTCTTCAAGTACAGCCAAGAGATTCCTGCCAGGAGTGACCGAGGGGGTTAGAAATAACCTGGAAATTATCATCATCACTGTCTACTTCGTTACAAGCACGTCCCCAATTACCTGGCGGTGAAATTAACAACAGGAGCAAATTAAATATCCAAAAAACTGTAGAAGTACTGAGTGGGATGGGGGGGTGGGGGGGATGTGGGGAGTGGAGTTGGAAAGTTGGAAAAGATGGAAAAGATGCAGACAAGTGTATTGGCCAAAAGGTTGAAGCCTCTGGATCAGCAGGCCTGGAGGCGGCATGTCCTGGGGCTGGAGACCCGCCCTGGGGTTGGAGGCCTGTCCGTACGTGTGAGTGGGTAGGAAATGGGCTCATCTTGCTGCTGTTCCGCTGAACATGGGCGTCTATGTTGGCGCAGGAATCGGTAGCAAGAGTTAGCCGGCTTAGGTTGTGTTGGTTAATGCAAACAATACATTTCACTGTATGTGAAATGTATGTGTGATAAATCAATCAAAGGATCTAATTAATTTGATTAGTCTATGATACCGAACAGGGGGATCTCCTGCTAATGCATTCCATGAGCACTATCCAATCCTTCAACCCAATGTTGCCTCTGACAGAATATCCAATTAGTTCCCACTTTCCACCCTTTCCTGGCAAATTTCTTTATTACCTTTTCAAAGTGCAGTTCTAATTCCCTTTTAAAAGTTCCTACTAAACTACTGCTTCTACAATCCTACTAGGAAGTTAACTCCTGCTCTTCAGAAAGAATTAACTTACCCCTTCTTGGAACTTTTTTCCTGCAATGTGGTTACCTAACCTATCTAACCACCTATCAGTGGCAACAGCTGTTGTTTCTGTTGTTACTGGATGAATGCTTTCTGCCTAAAAAAGAATTTCGGTCAGTTGCGTTAATGCGTTCTTTTAACTTTTTTTTCCTCGAGCCTGCACTGGACTCAAGGCAGGACTGGGAAAAAGTGCCATGTAACATTTTATTTCTGCAGGATGCTATTTTCTGTTCTTCAGGGGAAAGATTATTCTTTGCTCCTTCTGGTTAAAATGGCAGAATGTCAGGGAGTGGAGGCCTCAGGGACTGATTACTACCTCCCGCTCTGTGGGAAGTGGTGGGAAATTTTAGCGAGCTGTAATTTACTCCAGATGTACTGTTCTTTATCTGACCCCATCCTCTGCCTGAAGCCTCAGAACATAATGGATATTTTGAAAAGGAAAACCTCTGGAAACCCCACCATGCTAAACTCACCCCTACAAACACAGCTCACTGGATAATTCAGCTCCCATACAACCATAAGACATAGGAGAAGAATAAGGCCATTTGGCCCACAGAAGCTGCACAGCTGACTTACTTTCTCTCTCAAACCCATTCTCCTGCCTCCTCCATGTAGCCTTTGATGGCCTTACTAATTGAAAATCAATCAATCTCTGCTTTAAATGGGGGGGGGGGGGGTGATCTCATTGGAACTCACTGAATATTGAAAGGTCTAAATATGGTGGCTATGGAGAGGATATTTCCCATGTTGAAGGAGTACAAGGACATACCCAGAACAGAGCCAGAGAGCAGTGAATCTGTGGAATTCATTGTGACACATGGCTGCAGAAGCCAAATCATTGGGTATATTTGAAGCAGAGGATGACAGCTTCTTGATTAGTCAGGGTGTCAAAGGTTACAGGGAGAAGGAAGGAGAATGGGGTTGAGAGGGATGATAATTCAGCCAGGATGGAATGGCACAGCAGACTCGATGGGCCAAATGACCCAATTCTGCTCCTGTATCTTATAGTCTTACGACTTAAGTGTAAAAATTGACTTGGCCTCCACAGCCATATGTGGCAATGAACTCCAGATTCGTGGCCCTCTGGCTGTAGAGGTTCGTCCTCACCTCCGGTCCATTCACTCCATTGGCTCTCCCCTCCGTGATCTATAAAACTCTGAGATCACTGCATCCCTCCCAATTCTCGCCTCTTTCTCAACTCAAAATTTAATAACTCATCATTCTGCAGCATCGATTACTGACACTCCAGTCTCTAGAAACCCCTCCCAAAGCATCAATAATCCCCTGTGATTGACTCCTGCCAATAGAACAGCCCAGTACAGGCCCTTCAGCCCAAGATGTCATGCTGACCCTTTAACCTACTCTAAAATCAATCTAACCCATAGTCCTCCATTTTGCTATCACCCACGTGTCGATTGAAGAGTTTCTTAAATGCCTCTAAAGTATCTGCCTCTCTCACCACCCCAGAACGTTCCATGTACCCACCAGGCTCTGTGTAAAGACACTTACTCTCTGACATGCCCCCTATGTTTTTCTCCCATCACCTTAAAATTATGTCCCCCTTTCCCCAGCTACAGCCATTGCCGCCCTGGGAAAAAGCCTCTGGTTATCCACTCGATCGATGCCTCTTACACTCCTACTGTCATGTGTCATACAGCTTGGAAGCTGTTCCTCAGCCATTCTGCCCATCAAGCCTGCTCCACCATTCCATTGTGATTGATTTATTATCCCACTCAACCCCCTTCTCCTGCCTTCTCCCCGTAACCTTTGACACCCTTACTAACCAAGAACCTGTCAATCTCCACTTTAAGAAACTTGGCCTTCACAGGTGTCTGTGCCAATTAATTCCACAGATCCACAACCCTCTGGTCCTAGACACTCACTCTCTCTCTCTCTCTATTGGAAACATCATCTCCATGTTCACTCCATCTATATCTTTCAATGTCTGATAGGTTTCAATGAGATCCCACCCTCCCTCATTAGAATGGACCATCATGTCCATGCTAGGCACAAAGCACCCATTTACACTAATCCTACAAAAGTTCATATTAATTGTAAATCCCACCCCCAGCAGTGGCCCATGGACTACACACACACACACACACACACACACACACACACACACACACACACACACACACACACACACACACACACACACACACACACACACACACCAATTTACAGACACAATTTAGCCTACCAACCCTCTCGCCTCTGCAAATTGGGAGGGAATCAGAGCACCATGCAGTCACAGGGAGAACATGCAAAACAGACTTGGGCCCCATATCCAAGAAAGGATGTGATGACACTGGAAAGACATCTGACAAGATTTAGAGAATGTTCCTGGATCGTACGGGTTAATGTATGAGGGGCAATCCCTGGAGTTCAGAATGGGGGGTGGGGGAGTTCATTGAAGCTGACCGAATACTGAAAGGCCTAGATAGAGAGGAGGGGATGTTCCCAATAGTGGGAGAGTCAAGAACCAGAAGGCAGGGCCTCAGAATACAAGGCCATCCCTTTAGAACAGAGATGATGAGGAAGTTCTTTAGTCAAGAGTGCTGCAGGAGAATAGGGATTGAGAGGGAAAATAAATCAACCAGAATCAAATGTCAGAATAGACTTGATTGGCCATTCGGCTCCTCTGTCTTCTCCTGTTATTTATTCATTTGGCCCTTCGAGTCTCACTGCCAGCAATCCACCGCTTTACCCCTAACCTAATCATGGGACAACTTACAACGAGCAATTAATCTACTAACCGGCACGTTGCTGCTTTGTGGGAGGAAACCGGAGCACTCGGAGCAGACCGTGCTTTCCATGGGGAGGATGCACAAACTCCTCACGGAGAATGCCAGGATTAACTCCAACGTTCAGCATCACACTAACCGCTATGCTACCATGACACATGTTACGGCCCTCTCATTTTCTCCTGCTCCAGCTCCCACATGCTATTCAAGGAAATCACTTCTACGTGCCTTTGCAAGAGTGTAGAGCCCTGAAACATTGATCGTGCCTGGGCTCTGACCACGAATATTACGGAGTGTGGGGGTGGTTGTAGCGGAAAAGAAGCCTGAACCAGGAAAATGTGGGGTGGAGGGGTATGGCCATAACTCAGGAAATGGTAGATGGTTTGAGCCAGTGTTGGGGACAAAAACAGCGGCTGCTATCACATGGATTTTTGACAACTGCAAAGTAAGGGGAGAAGGCTGTAGAAAGCTTCTTTAACGCAGTGCCACACCGTTGAGGGAACTGATCACCTGATGGAAGCCATCCTGCTAGGCTGTGCTGCAGCAATAAATTTAACAATGGACTGCTACCATTCTCACCTCTCGGTTTAACTTCGTAAATCAAGCGCCCTGCCATCCATGCCTTAATACCCAACTCAAGAGAAAATGGAATTGTCAAGGGCTGGGGAGAACAGTACTCTAACCCCACTTGTTAATCACTCCCAACGATCCTCTGCCACTGGTGGTGGTGGGCCAAGAGCTCAGCCCAGGTCTGCCTCTTCCCGACACGGATTGGAGTTGGGGGGGGGGGGGGTCCTGTAAAATAAGAAGTATTCCGATTCCCGGCATCAACCCCTCTCAAAGCGATAGGCTAAATATTCACGCACACATACTACTACCAACACACTGCCCTAATACGGTGAAACACAAGATACAGTGCCTCCAAATACAGACACACACACTGAAACACTGACCCTTACAGGGTTGAAAGTAAATTTATTATCAAGGTATGCATACCTCACCAAATACTATCCCTGAGGTCCATTTTCTTGCAGGCATTCACAGTAGAACCAACGAACAGAATAGATGAAACACTACACACAAAGACTGACAAACAACCAATGTGCAAAAGTAAATTAATTAATTGATCGATAGATAGATAGATACACGAGGTGTACAGACCTTGAAGGTGAGTCTATAGCACAGTGTTCAGTGTTGAGGTGAGTGAAATTATCCACCCTGGTTCAGGAACCTGATGGCTGAGGGGTAATAGCTGCTCCTGAACCTGGTGGTCTCTCTACGTAGAGTTCCTGCACCTCCTTCACGATGGCAACAGCGAGAAGAGGGCATGGTCTGGATGTCCCTACGAACAGCACACACACAAAGCAGGACCACCCAGGGAAAGTTTCAATCGCCTAACCACCCTCCAAGACAGTTACAAAAGGATCTTGATAAAAATCCAACTCTTCACTCGCAGTTATTTGCTTCCTCTCTAGTGGCTGATGTTAGTCCAAGTTTCTGGCATGACTCAAGCCCATTATGTGGCACAGACCTCCTTGATAACTTGGGATAGGAGGAGCTCCCATCCTGGATGTTTTTGGAAATGAGGAGGTGTGAGTGAGTAAGTGAAATGTACACACAGTGTCGATACCTTCCTTCCAGTACCACGACTGGAAATCTTTTCCTCTCACCCGGCACGCCAATACCTGTTGTCAGTTTTATCATTTGCCTTTCCCTGATGAAAACGCTAAAACAACTTAAAACATTTTTATGAACACAAGAGATTCTGCAGATGCCAGAAACCTTTAGCAACACACACACACACACACACACACACACACACACAAATACAGGAGCAGGTCAGATGGCATTTATGGAGTGGAACAAACAGTTTATGTTTCAGGCCATGACCCTTCATTAGGACTGAGTCATCTGATTATTTCCCTCTGTAGATGCTGTCTCGTCCAGCATTTCAAGATTTCTAGCGTCTGTTGAGAATCCTGTGCTTTATTTCCCACCCTGAATCACTGCTGTAGGAAGAGCAGCAGCCGACGTATGTGTGGCATGGTAAAAACCCCACAAACTGTAGTACGCCCAGGTTTGGTAACGGGAGACTCTTTTAGTTGATAGCTGCTACTCAGACATCAGGGAGCCTGATGTCCTGATTGTCCACCTCTAAGCCAGAGAGAGGACAACCAGCCTCAGGCTTTTCAGTCCAACTGACGCATCCTCGTCTGAGGCACTTTAATTGGGAAAGTGCCAAGGAGACAACCCAGAGGTGTTTGGCCACCTGCCCTGACTGGTTTGTGTACCTATCATTAGGAGACGAAGGCCTACTGGTCTACAACTAGATTCAGGTGGACTTGTGCAGGGCCTGGACTGAACACTGGTCATCCGGAATTCCCAGGAAATTCTGTACTTTTCCGATAGTCTGAGGCAGTTGTGCTGCTTTTGAGGAACCACAGAGCCTAACCCAAGCCTTTAGTGCACAGAAATCTCGCATTGTTCCTAGCAACACCTCAATGTTGTCCCATGAAGTACTCTGCACCTCCACCCTCTGTAATGCGTGCACAGCAGTCACCAAAACAAAGATGTCCACAGTCACATGACCAACCCCAACAAAGGTTTGGCCAACCGATGGATGGGATAGGAGCGGAGTCAAAACACAAAATTCCAGATGGGTTTTGGCAAAAGATGTGAGTGTTTTACAAGGAATTCAGACTTCCTGAGTTTTGACAATATTGCAGCCAATACACTGATCTCTAACCCATGAGGAAAATTTTGCTCCCATTCCTCAACAAACACATCAACAGACATTCCCGCCAAAATGGCCACTCTCCCACTAAGACTTTACCAGCCCCCCCACCCAATTCTCCCCGAGAAACAACTAAGATCTCCTGCTCTCACCTGAACCATCAGCCAACCTTCCCTCACCCCTCCAAAGCAACAAGGCCTCCCAGCCCAGACCATGAGGCAGCCCCTCCTTGGCCAGGGTCATTCAGCCTTCCCATCCTCAAGCTCTGAGCAACCAGCTCCCTCTTCCCTAAAACCACCCCGTGTCTCCAGGAAATTAACCCCTTTCCCCATCAGAAAGGGTCAGGCAATCCAGCAGGGCTCAGGAAAACCTCGCCACCTTCTCCTGGATTCATGTTCACGTGATAAAGTGGGGGTTCACGTGGCCAAATAGCTCACCTGAAGACCGACCTTGCATCACTACAGCTGTTCCAACTTGGCTCAGCCTCTGTCCTCCCACCCTCCCAAGTGATGTCACATGTTGCAGCCAATCAGCTGGCAGAAGAAGGGTGGTCAAACAACACTCAGTCATCTTGCCTGTTGACTTGAAGCTCCACAAGAGCTGAGACTGGCCTCATACACTCCAGTCAGCTCATCATTTCCGGAACAAAATTCACACTTAGTTCATTCCCTCTCACTAGCACTTAACTACGAACAAAGCAAAAGAAATTGTGGAGAGAGACACAATAAGGAAAACAGATACAGGTGGTCATTTTTCTTTCAAAGTCAGTCAGGATGTGGGCAGCACTGGTAAAGCCAATATGTAGCGTCTACTACGAGATGCCATCTCCCCAGCCAACAAGCGTGGGCCACGCAGACTACCTGGGTCGGCATATCCAGAGATTGGAGGATTGATAGCTGTGAGCTTGAGAGCCAAGGACTGGAGATTGGAGGCCCAGAGGCTGCCTGCCCTGGGCTTGGAGGCCTATTCGTGAGTGAGAGTGGGTGGGCGTTAGGGTAAGAAAGGGGCTTGTTCTCTGCTGTTACTTAGTTTTATTGTTGTTTGTGTTAGTCTGCTGATCACCGCAGGCTGGAATGTGTGACGACATTTGTGGGAATACCCCAGTACATCGTTAGGTTGTGTTGCTTTCGCTGTACTTTTTGATATACATGTGACATAAATCTGAATCTGAATCCCCGGTATGATTTATCTTTTGGTTCAGGCCTATCCTCCTATTCTTACCCAATATTATTTCATTCCTATAATATTCAAAAAATTATCAGTCTTGAATATACTCAGCAACTGAGCCTTCACGTCTCTCCTGGGTGGAGAACGCTGAGGATTCACCAGCTCCTAGGTGCAGTCTCCCGTGTCTCCATTTTCCTACTTCTCTGCGGCCACTTCAAGCTACACACACCTCTGTAGTTTTCATCCTTGCTTCGATAGGGGCTCTCTGAGATGCTCCCCCAGTGATTCCAGCTGCTCAATTCATGGCTTGCTCGTGAAAATTCCACCCCTTTCCTTCACCTTTGTGTACTGGCTATCCCCCCCCCACCCCCGTCTTTCAATCCAAACCCAAAATGATCACTGTCCATTTTCCTCACACAGATGTCACTTGACCCATTGAGTTCCTCCAGCATCTTGTTTGTTGCTCCAGATTCCAGCACCTGTAATCTCTTGTGTCACTAGGTTAAGAAATTTCTTCTCATTCCCAATCGGAGTGGCTAAATCCTTAAGGCTGATTTATACTTGTGTGTCACATTGACGCCGTAGGTACTGCGTACCCTACACCGTAGGGTGACGTGCACCTCCCCAAAAAAGCAACTCACGCGAGGCAGCAATGCAGACCGTAACAACTGTGATTGGTCCGCTTGGTAGCATCTCATTTCCTCCTACGCATTTCTGGTTGCTTCTTCTCCGCCGTGTCTGTACACCGATGCGAAATAGATGAACCAAATCGTCAAATCTACCCGCCGACATGCAAGAATGTTCGAAATGCATTTCCTCGTCCACGTCTCTCACGAAGAAACTCAACACAGTGGCATAGAAACCCCACCGCCAACTAGTGTTTTGGCGCACACCGACGCATGCTCGCTACGGCGTAGAGCGACGCAGAAATGAAAATCAGGGCTACCCGTATGCACAACTATAAATCAGCCTTTATTTTGTAATTGGTTGGAGACGCCTCAGTCAGGAGAGACATCATTCCCGATTCTATCATCAAACCCCACCAGACTTTTGTGATTCATTGAGAACATCCCCCGTTCTTCCAACACAGAACAGTGTCGAGTCAATGTTACCTCAGATAACAATCCACCATCCCAAGAATCAATCACAAACTTAATTTGCCCTGAGGAAAGCACACCATTTGTTGGGTAGCAGGAACAGACTCCAACACCTCACCAGATCCCAGATCCAATATAATTACAGAAGGATGCTCTACTCTCCGGCTGCTCCCTGTGCCCACTGAGTCAACTCCAGATGCTCTGGTTTCTTCCAACATAACAGAAATCTTTGGGGTTTTTTGTTAAAGGCTTTTGTTTAGCTTTGTTGCACATACATTGAGACATAAACGCACAGTGAAACGGACCATTTTGTGCCAATGACCAAAACAGTACGAGGTTTGTGCTGGGGGATGCCTGCAAGTATCACGAGGCATCGCGCACCAGCAGAGCTTGCCTACAACTTATTAACCCTAACCTAACTCTATAGGCCAATTTATACTTCTGCGTCGAAT
The DNA here is from genome assembly GCF_030144855.1 of Hypanus sabinus. NCBI lineage: Eukaryota > Metazoa > Chordata > Chondrichthyes > Myliobatiformes > Dasyatidae > Hypanus > Hypanus sabinus. The sequence continues at coordinate 68,385,097 of NC_082721.1, read as the reverse complement.
CTACGCCTTAGGTATGGCGTAGCCATGTACCCTACGCCACGGCCTGACGCACACCTCCCCCAAAATGTAACTACGCGTCGCGGCAAAACAGACGGCAACAACTCTGATTGGTCCGCTTGGTAGCATCGCATTTCCGGTTGCTTCTTCTTCTCCGCCATTTTCGAATTGAGAGCGAAGAAGAACGTGAGTTGGAAAATGGACCAAATCGAGGAGAGGTTAATTGAGGAAGTCTGGAAGTGTGTACACAGAAAATTCACCCTCCTTCTGCTTCAATCCATTCAATGGTCGTCTTTTCTGCATTGCAGTAATTTCAATAAAAATAACCCTTGTTCAACATTTATTAAATCCAACTCCAGCATGATGCGCTCAGTCGCCATCGTTTGAAACTCTACACAGGGGCACAGAAACCCCACCACCAACTAGCGTTTTGGCGGTGAATTGCAGAGCGACTCAGACACACCAATGCACAGGTATAAATGCTCACAACGGCGCAGGCCACTTGCGTAGGCTACGGCGTAGAGTCTACGCAGAAGAATAAACCAGCCTTACGTCCTTGGAGTGTAGGAGGAAACCGGAGCACCTGGAGGAGACATACGGGGAGAACTTCTCAGATCGCGGCAGGAATAGAAAACTGCTCAATGATCGCTGCCATGGTAAAGCGATCGCGCAGACCGCTATGATACCGTGCTGTGCCGCCACCGTACCAGCCGGTAGACTAATTGACTACTGCAAGTTGCCTTTGTTGTAGATGGGCAGTAGAATATGAGAGGGATGTTGACAAGAGTACAAAGTTCAAAGTAAAATCTATTATCAGACTACATACATGCCACCACAGACAACTCTGAGATTCTTTTTCTTGCAGGCATACTCAGCAAATCTATTGAACAGTAACTGTAAATAGGATGAAAGGGCAGCAAGCTGTGCAAATGCAAATATAGATAAATAGCAATAAATAAAGAGCATGCAATAACAAGATAAGGAGTCCTTAAAGAGAGACATCAGTTGAGGGAACACCAAAAGTGGAATGAGTATAGTTATCCCGTTTTGTTCGAGAGCCTGATGTTTGGGGGGTAATAACTGTGCTTGAACCTGGTGGTGTGAGTCCTGAGGCTCTCGCACCTTCTACCTGATGGCAGCAGTGAGAAAAGAGCACGGCCTGGGTGGTGAGAATCTCTGATGATGGATGCTGCTTTTCTATGGCAACGATTCACATAGATGTGCTCAATGGTTGGGAAGGTTTTACCCGTGATGTACTGGGCCGAATCCACTACCTTTTGTGGGATTTTCCGCTCAAAGGCATTGGTGTTCCCATGCCACGCCGTGATGCAGCCTGTCAGCACTCTTTCCACCACACGCCGATAGAAGTTTGCCAAGCAAAAACGGGAATAAAATGGGAGCAGAAGATCAGTGCGAAAACGGATGGTCAGCACGGACTGAGGAGATTCTTCCCCGGATGTGTCTCTCTGTGACTCATGGCGCACTGTTAGTGCCAGTAAATACCAATCACAGATTGATTCCGGCTGCTGTTTGTAAGGGATTTTTATGTTCTTCCCGTGATCACATGGGTTTCCACCCACATTCCAAAAACATACAGCTAGGGTTTGGGTTCGGAAGTTGGGTGGATGCTTGGTTGTCGCTGGAGGCACGGCGATACTTGCCCACTGACTTGAATTTAAACGAAGCATCTCAGTGTTTCAATGATTCCGTATATACCCGACTAAGAAAGCTAACTTTAACTGTAGGTAATGCCTCTATCGCAAGAGTTCCAGCTCCAGCAATCTAACCTTGATTCTCCAGGGAATCCAGTGCCCTAGGGGATGTGACTGCACCGAGAGCCAGCAGAGATTTGATGGGCTGAGCGGCTTCCATTTTACATGACAAGGAGTTATGAATATGAACATTTACGTCATCTCTCGAACAAGCCAGGCCACGCTGACGGGCAATTAACACCGACCTCATCAGTGACCTCCACGTCCTGTGAATCAGTTTAAACAGAAACCACCACTTCAGCCTGTTTTTCTTAATAAGTCTAGTGTCTCATTGTAAATTACGTCTATTCAGTGTTGATTCTCATTCACGGGAACTGTAATTACAATTGCCCTGCCAGTATCCCACACAGTAAGATCAATTTCCTCCAGGGTGAGTGACTAAGAGAAAAATAACTGGCGAATGGAGACTCCGAGCCTTCCAACATAGTTTTCAGCTGTACTCAAGTCGAGCAGACTTTTTTCTTGGGAAAGACCAATGTTGCAAAGGTGAAGTGCCAGCATTCCTATGGGATTGCAAAGAAACCACTTAACACATCTCTGGTTTGGGATTTCAAAACAAATGGAGTGGTCTAGCTTTAATTAAATAAAAAGAGAGGAACGTAACTATGTGGCAAAGTGTGCAGGTCTAACAAGGCTCAAGGGGGTCACTAGCTCAGGCTGGGTGAATTCCTACAGGTTAGGTCGCGACCTCTCACCTCAACTTGCTCCAGCCCCACACTTGCAATATTGGTCTGTCCTTCTGACAGAGGCTAAGGGATAAATTAAACTCGGCTGCCTTGGTCTTAACCCGACTGACATGTAACCGCAGACAGAGGATTGAAAAAGAAAGGAAAAAGTAAAGAGGACTCTGTTGGAACAATATGTCAACATATTCAAATCTGACACTTATCAGGCAACAGGAATCTTGAGTAAATGTAGGCTGTTAATGCACAAATTCCAAATAGCTGGAGGTGACTCAGAAGGCATTGCCATTTCCACAGGCTCAGACCCTTTCCTCCCGTACAAAATGTAGAGGAACTCAGCAAGTCAAGCAGCATCTGTGGAGGGGAATGAACAGCCAAAAACTCAGGCTCTCGACCCTTCATCGGGACTGGAAAGGAAGGGGACCGAAGTCAGAATAAGGTGGTGAGGGGAGGGGGGAGGATGTCAAGCTAGCAGGTGATAGGTGAGGCCAGGTGAGAGGGAAGGCTGGTGGGTAGGGGAGGAAGGAATGAAGTAAGAAGCTCGAAGGTGATAAAACAGAAAAGGTAAAAGGCCAAAGAGAAATTAATCTGACAAGAGAGGAGAGTGGAACATGGGAGAAAGGAAAGAAGAAGCTTTGATGGGCTGAATAGCCTAATCATGTCTTATGGACTCACATATTGTATACGTATGTCAATCCTTTGTACAATAATATGCCTGTGACCATTGCTAAAATGAAATAGTGGTCACGTCAATAATAGCCTTGCCTCAAAAACTTATTTTGAAGCTTGTTTATTCCTTTGCCATTGGTTTTGTCCATTCCCTTACTGCTCCCTTAAAAATAACAACTTCAGGGTCTGTAAAGTGTTATTAATCAGAGCCGCACCTCACGCACACACTGCACACCCATCCTCCCGACAGATAAAAGCTATCCGTCTGGATAGGATGAATCCCAATGGCACTGAGAGAGAAAACACTCTAGGGGCTGAGGTCTCAGGCGTGGTGGGTGACTGGAACGATCTGTTTTATGTCACTGAGAATAATAAAGACAAATGGGAGATAGAGAAATTGAAGTGAGACAGAGAGAAGTGTGGGGCAGAACAAAGTTGGAAGGAAGAAGTTAAAATTCCAACTCTGTCGCTCTTTACACAAACTCTGGATTTCCGAAATGCAACAAGCACTCTGTCCTCCACGGTAATTTGTGGATGTACACTGACACAGGGGTTCGACAAGATTCGGTATGTCACCAATAACTAGCAAATTTCTACAGATGTACCGTGGAGAGCATTCCAACTGGAGGCATCGCTGTCTGGTATGAAGGCTTCAAAGAGCAGGATCGCAAACGCTGCAGGGATTCGCAGGCTTGCCCAGCTCCATCCTCCCTGGCATCGAGGGCGTCTTCAAGAGATGGTCCATCGAGAAAGCAACATCCATTGGTAAGGACCCTCACCATGCCCTCTTCTCGTTACACCATCAGGAGGTAGTCCGGGAGTCTGAAGATCAGGAACAGCTTCTTCCCTTCCACCATCACATCTCTGCACAGCTGCCATTCTTCCTTTGAACTATTTATTGATTTTCGTAACTTAAGAGTGATTTTTATGCATCGCACTGTACTGCTGCCACAAAATGCCAAATTGTACAGCACACTATTAGTGATAATAAACGTGATAATGAACCTGATTCTGATTCTGCAGTGCTCCATTTCTCTCCACCGTAAAGACCTGCTGGCTGTTATGTTACCTGCCCACTGTAACTTGTGACTGGTGACCAGTGGTGTTCCGCAGGGGTCGGTGTTGGGACCCCAACTCTTTACAATCTATATTAATGATTTGGAGAAAGGGACTAAGTGCAACGTATCGAAGTTTGCTGATGACACAAAGATGGGAGGGAGTGTAATGAGTGCGGAGGACACTGAAACCCTGCAGGGGGACATAGATAGGCTGAGTGATTGGGCAGACATTTGGCAGATGAAATATAATACTGACAAGTGTGAGGTCTTGCACTTTGGCAGGAAAAATAATAGAGCAAGTTATTACCTAAATGGAGAGAAACTGGAAAGTGCTTCTGTGCAAAGGGATCTGGGGGTCCTGGTGCAGGAAACACAAAAAGTTAGTATGCAAGTACAGCAGGTGGTCAAGAAGGCCAATGGAATGCTGGCTTTTATTGCTAGGGGGATGGAGTATAAGAACAGGGAGGTCTTACTGCAGTTGTACCGGGTATTGGTGAGACCACACCTGGAGTACTGCGTGCAGTTCTGGTGTCCATATTTAAGAAAGGACATACTGGCTCTCGAGGCAGTGCAGAGAAGGTTCACTAGGTTAATTCCGGGGATGGGTGGGTTGATGTATGATGAGAGGTTGAGTAGATTGGGACTCTACTCATTCGAGTTCCAAAGAATGAGAGGCGATCTTATTGAAACATATAAGATTGTGAAGGGGCTTGATTGGGTGGATGCGGGGAGAATGTTCCCAATGATAGGTGAAACTAGGACTAGGGGGCATAATCTTAAAATAAGGGAATGCCGTTCCAGGACTGAGATGAGGAGACATTTCTTCACTCAGAGGGTAGTGGGGCTGTGGAATTTACTGCCCCAGAGAGCTGTGGAAGCTACTACACTCAATAAATTCAAAACGGAGACAGACATTTTCCTGGATAAAAATGGCATTAGGGGATACGGTTAGTGAGCAGGTAAGTGGACATGAGGCTAGGTTTAGATCAGCCATGTGATCTCCTGGACCAGTTTTCGATAGCCTGGATGGGTCGGAGAGGAATTTTCCAGATTTTTTCTCCTCAGTTGGCAAATCTGTTTTATTACCCCGGATGATCACATGGGTTTGGGCAGGATGAATAATAAAATAAAATGGGTGGCATGGTGCCCTGTTGGTTGGCACTGTTGCCTTGTGGGATTCGGTGATAACTAGAGTTAAGATTGGATCAGCCATGATCTTGTTGAATGGCGGAGCAGGCTTGAGGGGCCGATTGGCCTAATCCCGCTCCTATCTCTTATGTTCTGATGTAAATCACCCACAGTGTGTAGATGAGAGGTAGAAACGGAGAGGAATTGATGGGAGTGTAAGAAGAATTAATTAGTGAAGAATGAGTGTTTTTGGTTGTTCAATAGTTTACATAAGCTCAATAAGCCAAAGGGCCTGAACGGCAGCTCAGGGCAGGAAGTGGAACAGTTACATCGGCCGCGGGCGGCAGGGTCACACCCTTCTCTTCCTCAAGGCGAGAGAGCACCTAGGATGTACAAAGTCTCATTGCGGAGGGAGAGTTCGGATACTGTGTGACACAGAAGTCTGAAGTAATCATAAGAAGATAAACATCTTTGAGAATCTTGGCCGAGAGCACCTTTTAAGTTTCCACTTCCACAGAGCTAGCCAGTGGATTGAGAATTCCCAGCCCACGCAGGAAGCAATCATCACGGCAAGATGCTTTTGGTTACTGCTCTGAACTTTAACCACACTGTATCTAGCCTCCTATTCGGGAATCAGACCATTTAGCCCAGGCATGGGCAAACTACGGCCCGGGGGCCATATGCGGCCCGTTAAGCTTTTTTAATCCGGCCCGCAGAACTTGATGAAATTATATTAATAAACCTTGTTAACATTTTTTCCCCGCAATTCTGGCGTTTTCCCAATAGATGACGCACACCGCTACACATTGACCTTTGTTGAGGTGCAGCATGTTACTCCACATTTGCGCTTTACTCTTTGTTTGGCTCGACCTATTTGTGTGAACAGGCGTTCAGCGTCATGAACATCAACAAAGCCAGCAACAGATCCAAGTTAACTGACCAACACCTCAGATCCATCCTGAGAATCGCCACAACAAAACTAAATCCAGACTTTAATGCGCTGGCTAAAAAGGGAAACCAACAACACTGTTCCCACTGAAATTAAAAATAAGTTTCTTCGTTGTGTTATGTAAAAAATGCATTTGAAAATATTTTTTTCAATAAGCCTTACATGTTACATGTCATTTCTGTTAAGTGATGGACATGAGTAGTGCACAGATGCACGTATGTTCTCAAAATAAAAAATGCGCTCCAGATCAAATAACGCGCTCCGCATACTGTTCTGTCATTGTGCGGGTCGTTGTTGAGTTTTGGCACAGGGGACAATTGAATAAGAAGGAGCAGGACAAGTAGACCTGCATCTCCTACCGTTTTTGAAATAAAGACAGTCAGGAGGAGAGTGATGATGATAATATCTTGAAGGATAACAGAATTTTCAGTGCTTTAAAATAATAAAGCACTATTAGTTACTATTAGCACTAATAAAGTTACTATTAAAAAAAGCTGTATTTTATTCATTTAATTTTCAGTGTTTTAAAAGTCATTTCAATAAATAGCTAAATACCATGGGACTTCAAAGACAGATATTTTGTTGAAAATGCATTTGTTCATTTTCAATTGAAATTAAAGCACATGTTTTCTACATATCCCATGATATTTTATTTTCTCTTATGAGGTGTATTACCAAAACACTCCGTCCATCTGCTCCTGGTCCGGCCCCCCTGTCAAATTTTAGAACCCTTTGTGGCCCACAAGTCAAAAAGTTTGCCCACCCCTGATTTAGCCCAACTACTCCACATGAGTATTTATATTCCTCGAAAGCCTCCACTCATCCCATAAGTAGCAAACAAAGTACAGGAAGCAAATGATTTCGGCCATTACACAAAATCCAAGCCCAAAGAAACCAAACGGATCAGTACTGGAAAGTGCTGCTGAGGTAAGAGGTGAGCCATGACGCTAATGAGGGTAGGAACAGACCTGAGGGGGTGATTGGTCTTTTCCTCCTTCCATTCCACTCAGTGACCACTTTACACCTACTCGCTAATGCAAACATCTAATCAGCCAATCATAAGACAGGAGCTCAATGCATAAAAGCATGCAGACGTGGTCAAGCGGTTCCATTGTTGCTCAGACCAAACATCAGAATGGGGAAGAAATGTGATCTCAGCCGCTTTGACTGTTGGTGTCAGATGGGGTGGTTTGAGTGTTTCAGTAATCACAGACCTCCTGGGAGTTTCATGGACAAGATCTAGAACTTACAGAGGATGGTGTGAGAAACAAAAAGAGACATCCAGTTCTGTGGATGAAAGCACCTTGTTAATGACAGAGATCACTGAACGCACAGCACGTCAGACCTAGGATGGGTTAAAGAAGCTGATACGTTCAGCGTCACAAAAGCTTACAGGGAATGGTGCGAAGAACAAAAGAGCACCCAGTGAGCGGCAGTTTTGTGGCCGAAGATGAATTGTTAATGACTGAGGTCAGAGGAGAATGGCCACTGAGTATATATTCTTGCTTGACAAATAAAGAGAGGAAATATGGCCGTGCATTCCCCTACCCTGCCCCTCCACAAAACACAGCATCCGTGAACCATCATCAACAAACAAATGGTCATGTTGTCAGTTCAGTTTACAAGCATCAAGTGAAGCCATCCATCTCGTTTTATAAAATGCCTGGAGCCAGTCAGAAGAGAGAACACTTTCTTCATTTTGTTCAGCAACTCAAGCTGTAAGTAACACGAGTAAAACTCTTTAAAAATGTCCCCACAAAGTTGCCCATTGTGAAGCCCAACGTGGACAAAGGCACCGACTGTTTATGAACTTTTATTTAAAACTTGAATTACGCTGGAGCCATGGATCACAATTCTGCGGCGAGAAATGCAGGTGGCCACTTCACCCGCGTGGAAAACCTGCACATTCTGTTCACAACCCTCTGAAGAGCAGTATTCCTAATAACGAAGGTAATCCCACATCTCCACAGCCTGCCACACCTGTCAACATTCCTAAGTGCACTTCGGCCAATGAGATGTGGTCACTATTATGTCATACGGCCAAAAGTCCATAGAAGAGGAATGACAATCCACTGTAGAAAACTTTCAACATTCAATCGATTTCAATGAGAACGCCCCCCGCCCATTCTTCTAAACTCCAGCGAGTACAGGCCCAGAGCCATCAAAAGCTGCTCATGTGTTAACCCTTCAATTCCCAAGATCATTCTTCTGAACCTCTTCTGGACCTTCTGACCCTCTTTGATGCCAGCACAGCCTGCCTTAGAGAAGGGGCCCAAAATCGCTCCAAATGCTCTGAGTGCAGTCTGATCAACACCTTTACAAAGCCTCAGCATCACATCTTAGCTTCTACCAGGTCTCGTGGGCCTGTTCCTGTGCTGTTCCGTTCTATGCTTCCACTCTGCATAACTCAGAAAACAGGATATCTGTTAAATGTCACTTTCATTAGCTGATCTCCAGTAGTAACAGATAAAACAACACAAGTAAACACACTCGGAAGCAGCAGAAAGGAAAACAGAACGCGTCTCAATGAACTGCCGCCAACATTAGACTTTCCCGCAATACGGTTCTGCTGACATGTGAAAAATCATGAAACCTTGCGCAACATCTCGTGCCCGAGTCCAACACAGATTCTGCTTGCTGAACTTTTGCAACATGTTGACAGACGATGAGGTTCCTTTTTACACACGGGCATTACGCAACATCAAAACATGATCTAATCATGAGTCAAAAGGACAGCAAAGTTAACCATTGCAATTCCACATGTTCTCAGTTAAAAGGAATCGGGTTTTTGCAATGGTGTCAGATGATTTAGTCATAATTATAACGTAGGGAACAGCCCAGCTAATTTGCACACAGCAAGTATCTACAAGTGTCACTGTCATGAACACCAGATATCTGCTTGAGGGGATAATCTCCAGGACCACAAAACCAGAAAACATAGGGGCAGGAAGAAGCAGCCCACTCAGCCCAAATACCACGCCATCCTGGTTGATTAATTTTCACTCTCAACTCCACCCCTTTGTTACATTTGAAGCCCTTACTATTAAAGGCCTATCAAACTCTATTTTAAAGACTTGTCCACCACAGATTTACCAGCCTCTGGCTAAAGAACTTCCTCCTCATCTCTGTCCTAAGGGGACGTCCTTATATTCGGAGACAGTGCTGGTCCCAGACTCCCCCACTATTAGAAACATCCTCTCCATGTCCACTCTATCTAGGTCTCCCGATAGTCCTGACGAAGGGTCTCGGCCCGAAACGTCGACAGTGCTTCTCCCTATAAATGCTGCCTGGTCTGCTGTGTTCCACCAGCATTTTGTGTGTGTTGCTTGAATTTCCAGCATCTGCAGATTTCCTCATGTTTGCTCTTCCAATATTCGATGTTTCAATGAGATCCCCCTAAAATCATGAATACAGGCCCAGAACCATCAAACGTACCTGAAACATTAACCCCTTCATTCCCAGGATCATTTTCGTGAACCTTCTCTGGATCCTCTCCAATGATAGCACATCCTTTCTCTGGCACCCGCTCTCCATAGGAACAGTGTCCTGGGGTCTTTCACGCTCAGTTGAAAGGGCAAATGGGATTATGGATTATGGTCAAACCTCTGAGAGTGGAGCACTGCCCTGATGCAGCACCAAGGACCAAGCAATCGATCAGAAAGCCAGTCTATTTCACATGACCCACCCAGCAGTCAGAACAAATTCTTTACATTCTCCCCCATTGAAGCTGAATGCCACACACTGAGACAAGTCACTCAACGCTGGGATATTTCCGGAGTTGCAGACATCCCAGCCTCTTCACGTCTGGGGCAAATGCAGCTGACCTACTCCTCACCATGAGCATATTACACACCACCCGCATCCTTCACCGAAAATTCTCTACTAGTTCTCATGTGCAAAGTGGCTATTAGGATTTGATTACTGCCACTACAGGACATGGGCCGTGTTTTGGAAAATAGAAATGGATAGTCTTTAAGCAGAAGGTTCCAGGAAGGACTGGGGGGGGGTGTGCTTTGAATATGGGATTGAGAAGGAAAATACATCAGCCATTACTGAATGGTGGAGCAGAATTGATGGGTTAATGTCTGAGTCTATGTGTTAAAACATTATAACATTATTGTACTGATTGGCTCTTTTTTTTATCATTTTCTCTTGAGGAACTGGTTACATCACACCCTGGTATGGAAACACCAATGCTCTTGAATGGAAAAACCTACAACAATCAGAGGATACGGTTAAACCCTCCCCATCATTGAGCACATCTACATGGAGTGCTGTCGCAGGGAAGCGGTATTCATCAACAGGGAACCCCACCATCCACCCATTAAAAAGGAGATACAGGAGCTTCAGGACCAACACCAGCAGGTTCAGGAAGTTATCTCCCCTCAACCATCAGGTTCTTGAACCAGAAAGGACAACTTCCCTCACCCCAGCACTGAACTATTCCCACTAGTATGGACTTGCTGTCAATGATTCTTCATCTCATGTTCTCAATACTTACTGCTTATTTACTTATGTCTTTCATTGGTTGTTTGCCCACCTTTAGTGTGGCCTTTCATTGACTTTATTGTTCCTTTATAGTTACTGTGATTGCCCACTGAAGTATAGACTGGGGGCTGTATATGTACTTTCAGAATAACTTTTCTTTCAGCTTTGGGAGGAGAATCTGAGTGGATCCTGTTCCCATTGCCCGTGGGGGTTCTATATGAGCCTGGAGAGGTAGGAAGATGATCAGACCAGAGTAACCCCAGCTGCACCTTCCAGCGCCAACGCAGCATGCCCACTACTCAGCCTAACCTGTATACCTTTGGAATACAAGAGGGAAGCAGAACCCCCAGAGCAAATCCACATGGGCACGGAGAGTACAGGCAGCGGCGAGAAGTGACTGCCAGCGCTGAAAAAGCACGGTGTTATTTGCTGCACTTGTCACCTATTTCAACACCTCTTGCCACTTATTGTAGTCTCCATACCCCTTACTATAATGCATCTCACCACCAAGTATGATGCCCTGTGCCACCACTCACCATCTTCTGTTATAATACTCTCTGCCAACTTCTGTTACAATCCAAGCCACAGATTATAAGGTTTTCCACTGTCGCACCAAAATGTTTTGTGTCATTTTGTATTACAATAGGGCTAGTTTCGCCCAACAACAACCCCCCCCCCCCCATCTATTATCTCAGTTACTGCACTGCAAACGTTTTAAACCACTTTTTAATGCCGTTGTAAATACATGCTGGTGTTTATATATTGGGCTGGCCGGTGGTGCAGGGGCATCAGCACTGGACTTCGAGGCAGATGGTCCAGAGTTCGAATCCGGCCACGTCCCAACTCGGGCAGAAGCAAAGTCTGTTCGGAAGAAAGATTTGGCTATCTGCTTCCGTATCTTGACACAAAAAAACCCCAAGGACAATATACTATCCATAGGGCTACCATAAGTCGACAATACCTCAACACAACAATTTATATATTGATGCACATTTCGTTGAATATCTGTACTTTAATCTTTAACTTTATGTTGCGGCTTTTTGCTGCGTGTTGTATACTGACCAACACACCACAGCAAATTCCTAATACAAGATTCAGAATTGTTGAATGTCCTTTCCAGTACACAAGTGTAAAGGAGAACAAAATAATTGTTACTCCAAGTTAAACATGTAAACATACACGACGAACAAAGTTGGTCCTTGATAATGCAACTATTTCCTTATAAATCAAAGTTGAAAGATTTACACAGCCTTATTTTTCAGGGGAAAACTTTAAAAGGGTATTTAAGTATGGGTTACTGAGCAGTGTTACTACATTATAAATATGCTTAGCTTGTTTGCTCTTACCAAGTCACACTGATTTTCATTTTCTCTCTCTCGTGTTCTCTCCCCTCTCTCTTTCTGTCTCTCTCTCTCTCTCTCTCTCTCATATATCCTGGCAGAGTTCTGCAAAGCCTTTCTTTCATCAGACGGGCTGGTCACTCTGCCTCGGTGATCAGTCAGTGAGAAGCTTTCGGGTGACAGGGAGACCAGTTTGTCCAGTTATTGGCTACCCACTCACTACATCCAACCTACAACCTCCCCCAACCCCACCATGGGGCCTCTTCCCCACAGCAATAAAAGAGAAGCAACTTCCGATGCCTCTTAAGAGGAGCTATGCCATGCCATACACGTGAGGTGCCTTAAAGAAGCAGGAGGAGCTGTTTAAAATGGGAGTCGGAGTGGGGGCGGGGTGGAGCATACCATTTCGAAGGAGCAGACTGAAACTGTTTTGTTGTTGGTGTCAACCGCTATAGCCGGCTACTGGCAGAACCGCAAACACACCGCCCGGTGAACTCTGCCATCTGCAAGCACCGGCGTGCCCCTCCTGCGGCAATCAAACCTCCCCGCACGGCCAGAGTCACCCCGGTAAATTACTGTGCTTCCAGAACGGAAGCTCTGCATTCCTATAGCACCTTTTACAACTTCGGCACATCTTAACACAAGAGACTCTGCAGATGCTGGAAATCTTTACCAGGAGGCACTGCCCGGGGTTCCTCCCACCCATTCCACAATCTCTTTGACCCCCTACCATCAGGCAGGATAGTGCCACGTTCAGGGCTAGGACTGTTAGGATGGGAATCAGCTCCCTGCCACCACCCAGGTCTCATGACATATGAAGCGCCAGTGGCGTTATATTCTTTACTTTTTAACATGTCGTAAATGCACCCTTTTTCTAAATGTCACATCACCTGGAATATATTTCATTGTTTGTTAATTTATTTGTGATAATATGACTTTATTTGTTGTGCGCAAGTTACATGTACCGGCTGTCCATTGTTTCCTTTGGTGGTATACATGTGTGTGGCCGAATAATTAACAAACTTGAACTTGAATCTTGAGCAACACACAAAATGCTGGAGGAACTCGGCAACTCAGGCAGCATCTACGGAGGGGAATAAACATCCCACATTTAGCCAGGAGCCTGCATCAGTACTGGGAAGGAAGGGGTCGGAAGCCAGAACTAAGCCGTTAACTGGCATCTGCAGTCTGTACGCAGCACTCCCCTGGGTGGCCCAGAGACCACCGCATTCCACCAAACACACTGCACTCTGCTTCCAAGTGAGGAGCCCACGGTACGAAGCATCTACAAAATGCACCGCAGTGGCATAACGGTTAGCTCGGAGCATTCTGGAGTTCAGAGTTCAATTCCGGCACTTCCTGCAAGGAGTTTGTACAGTACCCTCTCCTCTGGGTGTTCCGGTTTCCTCCCAGTCCAAAGGCCAGAGCCTGCAGAGAGATGATAACACCTGGACCTACAGCTTGCCCTCCAAGCTGCACATTAGAACTCGGATCCCCTCAGGGTTGGGTCTGAACCTACCCAATTGCTGTGGGCACAGGTAGAGGAGAAATGATGAAGAGTCTCAGCCCGCAACGTCAGTTGTTTATTCCCCTTCATAGATGCTGCCTGACCTGCCAAGTTCCTCCAAGAAAAGAAAATAGTTTAGTTTAACACCAACCATAGTCCACTATAACGACAAAACGTCAATGTGGAGCACCTCAGGCCAAATACGTCTTTCCTCTCCTATCCAGTCACACAGATAGCATTGAAACCTCAGTCAAATACAGTACATCATTTCTATCCCATTTAGATCATTACTTCTTTGAAATCCAAGTTTTCTTGCTCTAAAGTAAAGGAATTTCTAGTATTCCAAAGGCGTTCAATGGCTAAAATATAGATAAAATACTGCTCTTTTGGACAAGAAAAACTTTATAATACTCATACAAGATAGGCACTAATAAACGTCAAAGAGAGGCGAACAGAAAGGATTGATCTCTAGACAAACTTGATGAGTACGCAAGGCAAGGGGACAGAAGAGGAATTCTCAAACCTGAGATCATGAACCAATGTGGAATCACAAAGGCACAAACAAAAGCTTTGCAATGGGTCAGACAGCAACTACAGAGGGACACGGGCAGTTTATGTTTCAGATTTAGACCCTTCATCGGGCAGTTGAGAAATTTAAATTCAAGTAATTACAAGTCTGGAACCGAAATATAAACAAGTTAACCTCAGTAAGAGATTGCCATGATGTTAATGAATTACATCGAAGTGAACATCTGTTCACTAGGGAAAATAATCTGCTTTTCATCACCAGTCCAGCCTGGATAGGACCCTACGCTTTGAGAGTGTGTGCCCACATAGACAATAATGCTCAAAGATATTTTCTCACCTTCCATGGTAATTTTGAGCACAGTTTACCATTGATAAATTAATTAGTAACAATAATTATGAACTCTTTTTTTTAAAAGGAAAAGGGATGAGTCCTGTGGCTTATTTATGAGTATTCATTGTTTTACTGTTAATAAAACTATAACAGACAGATTGAAATAAATGAAACATTTGGCAAACAGGTTCAAAGATATTTATATCAATCTTTTAAAAAGGAAATTGAAAAATATTCTTGCAGCCAGTTAGCTGGCGCCAAGTATGAAATACCTTACTGCTCTCGAGTTGTTAAATAAATCATCTGTAGCTTCATTTTTGGCAGTAAAGATAATCATTATGTATCTTTTTATTATGAGTGAGGTTTAAAGAATCATGGGGCACTGAACCACGTGCCAACAAAATGTTTGCTTGTGGCATAGGCTCACCTCTAGACCATGAATGTGGTTGACTTTAAACTGCCTCTTTAATTCAGAGAGGATAAGGGGTTGGCAATATATGCTGGCTGTTAGAGTGTATTCTGCAGTTAGATTATATAGCAAAATATTAACTTCAGCAATCAATCTGAAGATGGATTGTGGATTAAATTTAAAATGCAGTCCTGCTTCCTGGAGCTGTGGACAGCGGTTAATTGAAATCCCAGACAATTCTGATTAACATTCATTTTGGGTGTCTGGAGTGTGGGTGCGAAGTAGGAGGTATGAAAATTATACGCGATTCAAAGAAGGCATTGTAACTGCAGAATTGTCCTTTGATCTTCAGTATATAATACTGTCATGTAATATTGGGTCAAGCAGACCTCGCCCACCGAGACGGGCTCATTTTCTTAAAAAAGACACTTCTGTATTCACTAGCTTCAGTGTCTCCCTGGGGATTCTGTACGCGTTACATCATTGGCAAAACCAGCAACAGCCACATCCTGTGAGTGAGTAAATTAAAGAAAGGATAGCTAGCTGGTTTACAACCACAAATGACGGCATCCACCAGTGAATAAAAACAATAACAGATATTGTCGTGCACGCTGAACTTTAATGTCACAAGAAATCATCAGCAGTTTAAAGACTGGAATCACTTCATGGAAGTTCTTGAGATAGGGTGGGAAAGGCTTAGGTGGAGGTTAAAACCTGGCATGGATTATTGGAGCAAATGCCTTACCCCTATGCTGCAAGGTCCATGGAACTCTATTATAAAATCCAGTCCAGGCCTTTTCAAATGCTGCCTCGAAGACACTTCACCTGCACTGCTCACAGGCTCTTTGTGCTCCTGAGCTGTTTTCATGAGCTTAACTCCATCCACCTGCCCTAGAAATTCCAGCACAGATGGGATTTCACCTGCTCTACATACCTGTCAATTTATGTGAGTCTGAGAGATTCAAAACACATTCTGGCTTAGGCCTTCTAATCAGAGGAGAAATCTCATCCTTCACATGTCTTCATAACACACATCCAGAGTGCCGAGCCTTCAGCGCCGATCTTATCAACAGGCCTTACACTGTGAAGCCTGTGAATCACACTTCACTAAAAATGCTTACAAGCTGTCATGACAGACTGTTTATTAAGGAGGCAGTTTCTCACCAGCTCACTTCAATGAAAAAGCCCACATCAATCACATACACATAAACTGACTTGAGGATTTGGAATATTGGAATAAGGGTGTTATCGCACATACTTGTCATAAACAACAGCTTCAGTAAAGGTTCAGAGCCTCAGGGGGCCGTGTAGACTGCAAGTTCTCCCTGAGATCCTGGTGCTGCGCCCCAGAAATCACGCTCGTCAACAGGATTAACTGGACACTGTCATTACCACTTAAATCTTCAGCAGGCTACAATCAGCATGAGAGATTTCTCAGTGGTGTGGCAGCATGAGGTTTAAAAAGAGCTCGAGTACTTTTGGATATTACCCCCCCCTCCCCCCGCCCCCCGCTGCGGGCTGCAATCAGCACGGACGAAAGGAGGCGCTGTGGGAGCGGGCCAGCGCTAGAGTGGTCCAGCTTTGGCTCAGCAAGCCAGAGCAAGCACAGCAAGTTTTATTTTCCCATTAGTACCCAGCCAGTGCGCTGATAATGGGTTTGGAGGTGGTGGTATGTTCTTCGGTCTCCCTGATCTCCACATCTGCAAGAAGTGCATTGAGCTGCAGCTCCTGAAAGACCAAGGTAAGGAACTGGAGCTGCAGCTGGGTGGCCTGCAGTTCCTACGGGAAAATGAGGAAGTGACAGATAGTAGTCACCCCTAAGTTGCAGAAGGTAATGATTGTCAGGAGATAGAAAGGGAGTAGGCAGCTAGTGCAGAGCACCCCTATGGCCACTTCCCTCAGTATATATATACCGCTCTGGGGAGGGGACCACCTAGGAGGGGGAAACCGCAGCAACTGGTCTCTCACTCCGAGCCTGCCTCTGTGGGTCAGAAGGGAATGGGGGAGAAGAAAGGCAGAGTAGTGATTGGGGATTCCATGTTCAGAGGAGCAGAAAGCAGATTCTGTGGACGTGAAAGAGACGCTCGGATGGTATGTTGCCTCCCAGGTGCCAGGGACAGGGCATTCTAAAGGGGTACGTATTAGTATGAAAAGGGATGAGGTCCTGAAGAGAGAATTTAGTGAGTCAGGCAGAAAGCTACCCTCACTTACACATGGCACAGGCAGCAATCCAGAGATTACTGTCCAGGACCTCCAGCATCGTAATCTCTGGATTGCTGCCTGGACCGTGTGCCAATGAGGGTAAGAATGGGAAGATTTGGCAGATGAATGCATGCCTGAGGAAATGGTGCACGAGTCACAGGTTCGTATTTCTGGATCATCAAGATCTCTTCTGGGGAAGGTACGACCTGTACAAAAAGAACCCATTAGGGATCGATATCCTTACAGGCTGGTTCGCTAGAGCTGTTCGCGAGGGTTTAAACTAATCTGGGAAGGCGGGTGGCAACCAGAGTGTTTGTCTGAGGATGGGGCAATTGATATGCAAGTTGATGCAGCATTCAGTGAGACTGAAAGGAAGTTTAACATCCGAGGATACACGTTGTATCAAAAGGACATGCAGGGCAGGCAGGTAGAGGGTGTGGTGGCTCTGTTGGAAAAAAAATCTAAAATCATATCCTAAGAAAGAGGTGACATAAAATTGGAAGATGTAAAAAGACTCTGATGGGAGTTATATTTAGGCCTATGAACAGTAGCCAGATGGGCTACAAATTACAACAGGTGACAGAAAATGGTAAAAAGGGCAATATTGCAATAATCATGGGGGATTTCAATATGCAAACAAATCAGAAAAAAATCAGGTTGGGGCTGGATCCCAAGAAAGGGAATTTGTACAATGCCTAAAAGATGTCTTGTGGCTGAGCCTGATGGGGAACTGCTGTTCTGGATTGGGTGTAATGTGATGACCCAGATTTGATTAGGAAGTTTAATGTAAAGGAACCCTTAGGAGGCAGTGATCGTAATATGACCTGCTGTTTGAGAAGGAGAAGCTAGAAATGGATGTATCAGTAGTACAATGTAGTATAGGGGATTACAATTTCTTCCCCCAAGCTATCAGACTCCTCAATACCCAGAGCCTGGACTGACACCTTACTGCCCTATTGTCCTGTTTATTATTTATTGTAATGCCTGCACTGTTTTGTGCACCTTATGCAGTCCTGGGTAGGTCTGTAGCCTAGTGTAGCTGTTCTGTTTTTTCTCTCTGTGTTGTTTTTTTACGTAGGTCAGTCTAGTTTTTGTTCTGTGTCATTTAACACCATGGTCCTGAGAAACATTGTCTCATTTTTACCATGCACTGTACCAGCAGTTGTGGTCAAAATGACAATAAAAGAGACTTGACTTGACTACAGAGGCACGGGGGAGGAGCTGGGCAATGTCAATTGGAAGGAGCAGGAATGACGTCAGACCAGCAATGGCTTGTGTTTCTGGGGAAATTCAGAAGTTGCATCCCAACAATGAAGAGGTATTCTAAAGGGAGGATGAGCCAACTGTGGCTGACAAGGCAAGTCAAAGACAGCATAACAGCTAAAGAGGGGTCAAATAATATAACAATAATGTAAAGGATTAGGAAGTTTTTTTTTTAAAAAAACAACAGAAGGCAACTCAAAAAAGCCATATGGAGAGAAAAGATGAAAAATGAACATAGGCCAGCGTATAACATAAAAGAGAGTTCAAGAAGTTATTCTTTGATATACAAGGAGTAAAAGAGTAAAAGAGTGGATGTTGGACCACTGGAAAATGATGCCGGAAGGGGAGTATTGGAGGACAAAGAAATGGCAGATGAACTTAATTAGTATTTTGCATCAGTCTTCACTGTGGAAGACACCAGCAGAATGCCAGAAACAAGAGAGTATCAGGGGGCAGAAGTGAGTGTCATTGCTATTACTAAGGAGAAGATTCTTGCGAAGCTGACAGTGCTGAAGATAAATAAAATCACCTGGACCAAATGAACTACACCCCAGGGTTCTGAAAGGAGCAGCTGAAGAGGTTGTGGAGGCATCAGTAATGATTTTCAAGAACCACAAGATTCTGGAATAGATACTGGGACTAGAAAATTGTAAATGTCACTCCACTCTTTAATATAACCCTTCGGCCCACAAACTACATACGCGAACACTGAATTAAACAAATTATCTTCTGCCTGTAGAAGATCCTTGTCCTTCTATCTCTGTATGGCCTAGTTTTAACAGCCCCTTTTAAAGGCCACTATCATATGTGCTTCCACTATTACCAATGGCATTTTTCAAGAAGGATAAAGACTTGGTGACGTAGAAGAAAGGAGGGAGGCAGAAGAAAGAAATTTATAGGCCAGTCGGCCTGACTTCTAGTTGGGAAGATGCTCGAATCTATTTATTAAGGATAAGGTTCTGGAGTTGAAAGAGACAGATGATAAAATAGCCCAATATCCATGTTAGTTTTCTAAAGGGGAAATCTTGCCTGAGATATCTGCTGGAATTCTTTGGGGAATTAACTGGTCAGATAGACAAAGGAGACAGAGGAGTTTCATGAGATTGATTAAGAATGAAAGTAAGCATTTGATGGGTCTGGGCCTATACTTGCTGAGGTTTAGACGAATGAGGGGAATCCCATTGAAACCTCGTTAGAGTGGATGTGGAGAGCATGTTTTCTGTAGTTGGAGAGTCTAGAACAAGAGGCATCCACCTCAGAATTGAACGACATCCATTTAGAAGAGATATCAGGAAAAGTTTCTCTAGCCAGAGTGTGTTGAGTCTGTGGAATTCATTGCCACAGACAACTGTGCAGGCCAAGTCATTGGGTATATTTAAGAAGTAGTTTGATAGGCTTTTGATTAATCAGGTTTTGGGGAGAAGGCAGAAGAATGGGGTTGAGAAGGATCATAAATCAGCCATGATGGAATGGCAAAGCAGACTCATTAGCCCGAATAGCGTAATCCTGCTCCTAGGTCTAGTGGTCTTATTGTAAGGGACTGACAGAAGTATCAGGGGACAGTCGATGAACATGCAGGAGAGAATAGGTTGCAAGGAGATGAGATGGAAAATGGGGCCAATGAATGTGCCCTGAGAGCCACCACAGACTTGATGGGCCAAATGGAAGATACTTTTCAAAACTATTTTTTGGAGTTTGTATTTCCATTTTTGTTCATGTTTGACTAAGTTGTAAAATTAATAACACAATGTTATTAATGGGAAAACTTGGTTTGTAGTAAAAACACAATACTTATAGGGGTAACACTACTTTTAATATTATTTTTAAATTATTTTGAACACAATATTATTTTTAGTTTTCCTGAAACTGGAGCATGGTTGAGGTATAAGAAAATGGCACTTACACCTTCCTCAAATTTAAGGTGACGACATTTGATAGCTAAACATGGGAGTTATAACCGGACAAAAAACTTAGCCGGAGAGGCAGAGGGCTGAAGGGAAATGAGAGAGAGAGAGAGTCCAGGCAGATAAAGGCTCAATTACCATTGATAGGCCTCACGTAGCAACATAATGAACACCCTCACTCAGCACAACATGAAGGCCTGAGTTTGTGCCTGAATGTGAGTGCGGCTCTACAGTTTGTAAGGAGTGTTTCTGACTCCTCATCGAAGTAACTCCGATTCTCCCAGGGTGCCGCTTTCCCTTGTCATCTTGGCATCCACCAACAAAGTGTTGATGACTTCCTACCTCTCCCCTTCACCTTCCCTATCAGCAGGAAAGTCCTCAATGCTGAACTGCCACTGCCTCAGAGAGAGGAGCAGCAGGCGCACGTGGGGGGAGTCCACAGTTCTTGGTGCCATGTATCCTGCCACTCCTCATACAACACCCCACCCCCCCACCCCAACCATAATCCCAAGCATTTAGCCACATGCTCTACATCGGTGCAGCCAGAAAGATACACCAGCATAGAGAGAGTGATCGTGGGCAGTCACCAATCACGCTTTAAAAATACCTCCGGGGGCTTTACAGCAAACTTTGTTTCTGTAACACAAGCGACTCTGCAGATGCCGGAAACCTTGAGCAACACACACAAGATGCTGGAGGAACTCAGCAAGTCAGGCAGCATCTGTGGTGAGGGATAAGCAGCGACATATTCGGAGACCCTTCATCAGAGCGTTTCTATAGGACACTCACACGTGACGGTCAGAACTGACCACAGTTTCCAACTGATTTTGTTCACCTCTCCAGAGGAATTCCCATTTCCAACCAGAATTCTGCAGCCCCTTTCCCAGTGCCAAGAAGGTGACTAGCAAGGAACATTACAGGAGCTTTTGTTCAGCCACTGACTGATGCCAGGCACTGGGCAACATCATCCCTTCCCCATTCTCAATACTCAATCAACAGCTGCACCTTAATACTGTGTGTCCCTGTGTTCCAGTCTTGCAATTATAGCAATAGGTACTGTGCAGATTCCAAATATATTCCCATGCCTCTTAATGTTCAGTTAAAACACTGGGTCCTGTTACACGCTTAGTAATACAGCTTACCTCAATCCTTGCTCAACGTATTGGACAAAGTTACAGACATGGTTTTAGCACAAACTCAATGCGCTGAACCTGGGCATTTATCCCCAACCACAGCCAGTCTCCAGATTACCTCGATTTCACACATTCTCACAACACAGCTGTCGTACAAGTGTCCTCTCCTGATACTGAATGCAGAGGATTGCCTGTGGCATGTCAGAGTCCGCAGAGATATTGAAGGGAAACGCCACCCCCCCACCAAAAAAAATCCTTAATCACCCATCTTTAAAGCCATACATCACAAGACCCCTGCGAATCGGATTTAATCGCTATCAGAAAATCTGACTTCTACGCACAATAAGTCCTGGACTCCACTGCATGGGTCCTGCTTCAGCTGGACAAGATATTGAAGAACGATCAGTACAGCGCAGGCCCTTCGGCCCACAATGTCTGTGATGACCATGATGCTAAAATGAACTAAAACTATCTGCTTACACATCCTCCATATCCCTCCTTAAGGTTAAGACGTCTGTCTAAATGCCTCTTAAACACTACAATCAGGACTATCTTAATGTATTTGCACTTATATTTATTGTGCTTTTTTATTGTTGTCTTTATCTTATGACGTGTTTTATTTATGCATGGGATCCTGATAACAACTATTTGTTCTCCTCTACACTTGTGTACTGGAAATGACATTTAAAAATCTGCAGTATAGACATATCTGCTTCCTCCGCTGACGCTGCAGCGATATTCCAAGCTGTGTAAAATCAATACTGATCAAGACATCTCCTTTAACATCACTTTCTGCACCCCCCCTCCACCCATGCACCTGAAACCAGCGGGAAACTTCACTGAATCGTTGCAACTACTGAAACTAGCACTTGTGGTTTCACATCACAGAACTTACAGACTCTTCAGCCCTCAGTTCATTCACTGTTTGTGTTTGGAAGGTCCCAGTGATGGATTAGCAACTCAGTCGTGAATACTGGTCAAAAACATGTACGGTATCTTCCTTAAAATCGTGGGGTTTCTCAAGACAAAGCAGTAACTAGTGTCCCACAATAGCAGAAACTAATTCCTGCCTCTGACTAAACAAGGTCAAGCTGCTGGCAAAAGTGTACTCCTTGGTACTGAAATCACTGACAGCTCCAGTGGCCTAGACTTTGTTCACTTAACCCCACTCCACTGCCTCACGTTGGAGACCAAGATGCTGAAGTGGTCACAGATAAATCTACTCCACGTCACCTTGCTGGGGTAAACAGCCACAATCGACAGGCTGCTTTCAGGGACATCCCAAAATCTTCTCGGCAAGTTGCACTCAGGGACAGTCACTTCCTTCCAGCTCAGCAGCCTCTGTGGTGACCTTCAACCTAGGAATCCTACACAAATCCCTTTTTCTTTCCCACCCCTCCACTCCGTTCAACTCCCCCCAGCCCATCAGGATTCTACCACTCACCTCCATACCAGAGGCTTTCTATAGTGGTCAGTTAACTAAGTACGTTGTTGGAGGTTAATTGATGACTATAACAGGCCTTTGTTTGAGTTTGTGGGTTCAGAGAGAGGAGTTGGAGGTCAGGTGAGGGTTTAGGGACAGCGATGTGGAGGAGTTAAGAGGACACGGCTTTGCACCACATCTGAAGTCCAGGGATATGGGCACGTGACAAATGTTAATCTGAATAACAACCAGCACATTTGTGAAAGGTAGAAGAAAAGCACAGAGCAATGGGATGTAACGCACACAGAGAACCTGCAAACACCACACAGACAGCAACAGGAGGTCAAGATTCAACTGGACTGCTACGTAGCAACATCTTTAACCCAGTCACTTTTTACTACATTCGAACCCCAGTACACAGTCTTTTCACACGATATGGTCCATACAGCAAAATGAAAGATGTGCTTGTTCATGAAACTCCTAACTGCATTTCCGCTGTTCAGCTCAACCATTCCGTTTGGTCACACACCCCACATTTTCACCCTGCCCTGAAGTTTTATGAACTCTTCGCTGAATTTAGCAAAGGCGGTTCAAATGGCTCCCAGTTTTGACAGCCGGAAGGGGAAATAGGGGTACCTCTACCAGCAGACATTTGACACTGATTTGCCCCACACTGGACACGATATTGGCCCAAGGCCCCCTCAAAAGAGGAGGAAAGAACCCTTTTAGGTAAGTGTCCCTAAGGTTTACAGGCAAGCACTGACTCTAAGAAGCTTTTCAAGAAATGATTTCCATTGGAAAGTAAGAGATTATAAAACAATTTTATTTAAATATCCAGCATGGTAACAAGCCCTGCCTGCCCAACGAGCCCCCACCACTCTATTATACCTCTGTGACCAATTAACCAATTAACCGGTGCGTCTTTGGAATGTGGGAGGAAACCAGAGTACCCAGAGGAAGCCCATGTGGTCTAGAGGAGGTCAGACAAACTCCTTACAGACAGCAGTGAGGCCACCCGTAATTTTGATTGGAGAATATGTTTTTTTTTTAATCATAATCCTATCATTTGGCAACCACACAAAGCCAGAAAATAATTCACATCTGAAGGAGCCATGGATGGCCAGTCCATATAACGTTCACCATGTATGTTCAGTCCCCATACACTTCTATTCCCCATCAAGAAGGCCTTAAAGCTCTCCAAGAAGCCCAACTGGTTCCCCTCCACCACCACCACCCTCCTCCATCTGGCAGAGCTGGCCCTCACCCCCAACAATTTCTCCAAACTCAGGGGGTAGCCATGGGCAGGCACAGGCCCCAGTTATGCCCTCCCTTCATTGGCAATGCAGCACAGTCCATACTCCAAGCCTTCCCTGGTAATGCTCCCCAACTCCTCCTCTGCTACATTGACGACTGCATTGGTGCTGCTTCATGCAACCATGCTGAGCTTGTCAATTTTATCAACTTTGCCTCCAATTTCCATCCTGCCCTTAAATTCACTCGGCCCATTTCTGACACCTCTCTGCCATTTCTCGATCTCTCTGTCTCCATCTCTGGAAACAAACTGTCTACCAAAATCTTTTATAAACATACCAATTCCTATGACTATCTTGACTATACCTCTTCCCACCCTGTTGCCTGTAAAAATGCTATTCCCTTTTCTCAGTTCCTTCCTGGGATCCTGGGATCTGTTCCCTCAAAGCACATTTTCCTTTCCTCCACTATTGATGCAGCCCGTGTCCGTATCTCCTTTTCCCAGATATCCGTGACTACCCAACTTCCTGCTGTGTTAACAGGGACAGATTTCCTCTTGTCTTCACCCTACCACCCCAAGCATGAGCCCCTGCATCCAAAACATTATTCTCCACAACTTCTGCCATCCTCGACAAGATCCTACCAGCAGACACATCTTTACATCCACTCCCCACCCCATTCTCTGCTTTCTCTCTTCACACACATCCCTGCAAGGGACAGAAATGCTACACCTGCCCATTCACCTCCTCCCTC
This sequence comes from Hypanus sabinus, assembly GCF_030144855.1. Classification (NCBI taxonomy): domain Eukaryota; kingdom Metazoa; phylum Chordata; class Chondrichthyes; order Myliobatiformes; family Dasyatidae; genus Hypanus; species Hypanus sabinus. Next base: position 68,360,309 of record NC_082721.1, on the reverse strand, counting down.
ACCAACATTCAGGGCCCCAAACAGTCCTTCCAGGTGAGGCAACACTTCAACTGTTGAGGTCATCTACTGTACCTGGTGCAACTTCCTCTACATTGGTGATACCCATCATAAATTGGAGAACCACTTTGTCGAGCACCTCTGCTCCATCTGCCAAAAGTGGAACTTCCCTGTGGCCAAACATTGTAATTCCTATCCCTATTCTCATTCCGACACGTCGGTCCGTGGCTTCCTCTTTACCAGAAGGAGGCCACTTTCAGGATGGAGGAGCAACACCTCATATTCCATCTAGGTAGCCTCACACCCAACAGCACGAACATCGCTATCTCCTTCCCTCTTCATCTGCTGACGCCCTGACTAATCAGGAACCTATCGACTTCCACTTTAAATATACCCAATGACTTGGCCTCCACACCGCCTGTGACGATGATTCCACAGATTCAACACTCACTGGCTAAGGAAATTCCTCCTCTCTTCCAGGGGTCCCACCCTTAATGGTATTGGTCCATGGCATAAAAAAGGTTGGGAACCCTGCTCTATTTAATGGTCCTAGTATCTCACACTATAGGAAACATCTGCTCTATCTAGGCCTTTCAATATTCAACAGGTTTCACCCGGGGGAAAGGGATTGTGAACAGGTGGGACAAAATGCAACACATATTGGCGAGGTACACTTGCATACATCTAAACACATCAAATAGTCTCGGATCAAAAGAGTAACTTACAGGCATGACGCATCCCCGTGAGGGCTCCTGATGCACTGACCGTTGTTTTCACACGGACGGTGGTTGTCCAGACACTGCAGAGCTGTGAGGGAAAGAGTGAACGGTCACCTTTCAAGGCTATATTGGCAAAATATCAAATAGACTGAGTCCTGGCAGTCCCCGATCCAAGAACATATGAAGTGTTCTTCCTTGCATTGCAAGATCACACAAACAAATGACAAATAATCAGATGGTCCTTTCGGGTGTGTTTCTTTTTCGCTTGCAGAAAAGGGAAGTGATGCTGGTTCCAGACTAATCATTGGCCAGGGTAATAGGCATGACTGCCCCGGTAGCGGAGGAAAGGAAAGAGGGGGATTGAGTTCAAGAGTAGAGAGGTCATGTTGCAACTCTACAAACCTCTGGTGAGACCGCACTTACGAGTATTGTGTTCAATTCTGGCCACCTCGTTATAGGAAGGATGTGGAAGCTATGGAGAGGGTGCAGAGGGGATTTACCAGGATGTTGCCTGGTTTGGGGAACAAGTCATACGAAGCAAGGTTAGCAGAGATGGGACTTCTCTCTTTGGACTGTAGAAGAATGAGAGGGAACTTGATAGAGGTCTACCAGATGATGAGAGGCATAGTCAGTACCTGTTTCCCAGGGCACCAGGGGGCATATGTACAAAGTTAAGGGAGGGAAGTTTAGGGGAGACATCAGGGTAAGTTTTTTTTTACACAGAGGGTTGTGGGTGCCTGGAATGACTTGCTAGGGATGGTGGTGGAGGCTCAAACAATAGGGGTATTTAAGAGCCTCATGGATGAAAGAAAAATGGAGGGTTATGGGGTAATGTGGGTTTAGTATTTTTTTAAGTATTATATGGGTCAGCACAACATGGAGGGCTGAAGGGCCTGTACTGTGCTGTAGTGTTCTATGGTTCTGTGGTCTATGGGAGGCTGCAGGGGTTTGAAAGAGAGAAGGGGGTGGGAGGGGGCAAAGAGGGAAGGGGATGGGGAGAAGGGAGTGGGAGGGGGTGGAGGGAATGGAATGGGAGGTGCGGAGAGGGAATGGAGTGGGAGGTGTGGAGAGGAAATGGAGTGGGAGGGAGCGGAGGGAATGGAGTGGGAGGGAGCGGAGGGAATGGAGTGGGAGGGAGCGGAGAGAAGGGGATGGGAGAAGGGAGTGGGAGGGAGCAGAGGGAATGGAGTGAGAGGTGCGGAGAGAAGGGGATGGGAGAAGGGAGTGGGAGGGAGCAGAGGGAATGGAGTGGGAGGTTCGGAGAGAAGGGGATGGGAGAAGGGAGCGGAGGGAATGGAGTGGGAGGTGCGGAGAGAAGGGGATGGGAGAAGGGAGTGGGAGGGAGCGAAGGGAATGGAGTGGGAGGGAGCGGAGGGAATGGAGTGGGAGGGAGCGGAGGGAATGGAGTGGGAGGTGCGGAGAGAAGGGGATGGGAGAAGGGAGTGGGAGGGAGCGGAGGGAATGGAGTGGGAGGTGCGGCAAGGGAAGGAAGTTCAAGGGGACAAGAGAGAAGGAATTGGGGAGGGGAAGAGAAAAAGAAAAGCAAGACCGAAAGTACACAATTCCTTTTGATGAAACATTATCAAACACATGCACACACCCTCACCAGGAAAGCTACACAGCAGCTGGAATCAGTTTTTACAACCCAGAGAAAGGTTAATCACCTGGATGTGCTTGCACTGGCTCAGAACAAGGGGTCAAACTAGGTCCCACGCTCCAGCATTTTCCTCATAACCCTGCAAATTAGTCCTCATCATGAAAGTACCCAATGCTTTCTGAACCTTCTTGCCGAGTCTGCTTCCACTTTTTGGGTAGTGTGTTCCAGATGTCCATGTGTGGAAAACATTTCCCCTCATTTCCTGTCTATTGGAAGACTCCGTATAACGAGCAACAACCCAGAATCATAACCGGATATGGCACAGAATAGACACCTGGTCCGTTTCCTCCAGTGTCAGCTCCTGAATACTCAACTTGTTGCATTCACCTACTCCGCTGTTTTAGCCTACCTTTTGACCAAATGTTAATATCAACACTGTTTCTGGTAAAAAAAAATACAGTACAAGGTATTTTCCACATGATAACCAGCTTTTTAAATTGTGTACTCTCATAACCAACCCTCCAGCCACTGGAAACAATGGAAAGCCTTCACTATCTGTAAGCATCAATCAAATCTCCTCTCATTGCAACCTATCAGATATTGAATAGCTGACAAAGTGTGGATGTGGAGAGGATGTTCCCTATAGTGGGGGAACCTAGGACCAGAAGGCACAGCAGCAGAATTCAAGGACATCCCTTTAGAATTCAGATGAAGAGAAATTTCTTTACCAAGAGGGTGGTGAATCCCTGGAATTCATTGCCCCAGACAGCTGTGGAGGCCAGGTAATTAGGTATATGTAAGGCAGAGTGTGATAAGTTCTTGGGCATCAAGGATACAGGGAGGATGCAGAACAGTGGGGCTGAGGGGAATACTAAATTAGCCATGATGGAATGGAGGAACAGACCTGATGGGCTGAATGGCCTGGGGCTACTCCTCAGTCATATGGCCCTCTCATTTCTCCTGCTCCAACCATTACTCATGCTATTCAAGGTTATCACTTCTGCACCCAAGGCCGTACATTTCTCCAGTTTCTTATCAATTGATAAAGCCAAGGATTTCTTCCACTTGTGCTGCAAACGTTAGTGTGCATTCCCCTCCCAATCTCCCTGCTGCTGCAGCCGCAGTAAAACTCTGTGACCGTCTTCATTATCACAACCAAAAGGCACCACTTTTCACTTCAATAAAAACAAACAGAAAATGCTGGAAAAACTCAGCAGGTCAGGCAGCTTCTGTGGAAAGAGAAACAGTTAATGTTTCAGGTCTCAGTCTTTGCACCAGAGCTCAACGTTCAGAGGGTTTTTTTTTTGCCAGCATTTTCTGTGGGTTTACTTCAGATTTCTAGCATCTACAGTTTGGTATTTATCTCCCCTGTTAAACTTCCCATGCTAAGTGCCTGGTCTTTTAACAGGACTGCCATATGAGTCACCTTATCCTATGGGCAAATGTGCTGTACACTAGCAAGAGCATCCTGCAGTCAATTAAACTTGTTTTAGAATCAGACGGCACTAATGCTTTCATGGTGACATGAAACTAACATCAGGTGTTTAATACGACCTTTCTCTCTAGCCACTCTTTCACTGCCTCTTATCTTTCTTTCTCTTCCTCCCTCTTTTCTCTATCCCCTCCCCAATCCTTTTAAGTAGGGACCAATCCTCCATTATATATTGAACTTACAAGCCATCTGCAGACTTTGGAACTGTGTCCTGTCAACTCAAGACGACGATTAACGCGTGAACAAAAACAGCAGAGGTCCTAATAGAAGCCTCCTGACACACTACTGTAGTCTTCCCTGCATCAATTGTAACTCTCTTCTCACTGCCCCTTAACATCTCCTTCAATTCTGTCATTTTTCCTTTCGTGTGGTTCCTTGTCAAATGTCTTTTGAAAGCACACACACACACACACACACACACACACACACACACACACACACACACACACACACACACACACAAATTTCCTGTCACCCATCTTCATTAATTCATGTGAAAGATATCTTCAGTAAGTAAAAGATTCATTTAATAACCAAACATGCCAACTTTGATATTTCCTCTGTAGTTTACCTATACAATTAATGCCACGCCAGTTTATTGTTCTTAAAAGTTTCCCCATATTTACAGAGTCATGTTAAGCTGACCCTCCTGGGATTGCCAGTTTAACCCCCTCCCATGCAAATTCTACAACTCTACATATCGAAAGGGATTTGAAAGATTGGGCCACAAGCTCCCTAATTTCCAGTCACACTGCAGTACAAAAGCAGGGAGTTGCTGCTTGTGTAATTCTGCTGGACACCGTAGGCATGCCATGTTGGTGCCGACTCATACGGGCACAAAGGATGCCGTTCATGTACGATTCAAAATGGTGGCTGTTAACACGATCGGGGTTCAATCCCCGCTGCTGTCTGTAGGTAGCGTAATGATTAGTGCAATGCTTTACAGAAACCAACTTCCATGCTATCCGTGAGGAGTTCATACGTTTCTCCGGGTGCTCCTGTTCCCACCCACACTCCAAAGAGGTACAGTTAAGGTTAGTGAGCCGCAGGCATGCTTTGTTGGCACTGGATGTGCGGAGACTCCTGCCGGAGGCCTCTGGAACAATCCTCGCTGGTTTGACTTGATGCAAGTGGCATGTTCATGTGACAAAGGAAGCCAATCGAATCTTTAAAATAAATCTGAATCTGAGATTGTGCAAGACAGACCACGGCTGAAACGGTGCATCCAAATCTGCTCACCCCACTTTAGGAAGCATGCAAAAAGCAGGTGCAGAATTACCAGCATCATTCCAGAGATAAATGCTTTCCTTTTCAAGTATCTTTTATTTCAGATATCCACTATCTGCCTTTTTTTTTAAACTTTCATTTTCTGTAACATACTGACTAATTAGATCTTCCACTCAAAGTTCAAAGTGAATTTATTATCAATGTACATATATGTCACCATATAATATCCTGAGATTCATTTTCTTGCAAGCATTCAATGAAAAATAAAGAAATACGATAAAGTTTATGAAAAAGTACACATAATAAAGACTGGCAAACATCCAGTACGTAAAATAAGTCAAAATGTGCCAATAATAGATAAAAGTATAAACAAATAATACTGAGAATGTGACTTGTAGAGGCTGGAAAGTGAGTCTATAGGTTATAGAATCAGGTGAGTGAAGTTATCCATGTTTGTTCAGGAGCATGACGGTTGTAAAGTAATAACTGTCCCTGAACCTGGTGGTGTGGGACACAAGGCTCCTCGACCTCCTGGCTGATGACAGTAGCAAGAAGAGAGCATGGCCTGGATGCGGGAGTCTGGTGATGGATGTTGCTTTCTTTTGGCGGTGCTCCTGGTAAATGTGCTCACTGACGGGGGGGGGGGAACAAAGATGAGAGATGTGGCGGAGTTGTGCAAGATCAAAATAATTGAGAATATCCAATATCACTACGAACTTCTCCCCCTCCCCGAGTGACATTGGCAGCATCCTGTTTGTCAATCTAATGCTTCAGCTTTTGCTCTTTGTCTCCAGGAGGGGCCATTTTAGTCCCTGATTGATCCCAGCTTTAAATTAACTACCCTTCAGATTCCCTTCAAGTTAGCAAGTAATTTCTCTATTCTCCCTCAGAAATCTTTAAATATTCTCTAGCATCTGGCAAAGTCTCAGAGGACTGGTTATTAACCAGTGTTGTTCCTCTGATTAAGCATGGCAGCTGAGACAAATCAAGAAATCAAAGGCAGGTGAACCTTGTGCCAGTGGTGGGGAAATTGCTGGAACAGGCACCTACTCGCATCTGGAAAAACATGGACATATTTGAGATAGTCAGCTTGGCTTTGCATGGGGGAGATCATGTCTTACAAATTGTTCAGCTTTTTGATGAGATTCCATGAGGATTGTGATGAGGACTTTGGTAAAACTTTTTCTTACGTTTCATAACTCCAAAACAGAAGACTAATTGAAAGGGAAACGCAGAGTCTGGAATGAGTGTCTTTGTTTTGTATTTACTTTTAGCGAGGCGCACATTTATGATGTGGTGGGACAATGAGGTATGCCATCCGCATACTTTTATATATAACCCATAATGAATTCTTTATATGAAGAATGTGTAATCAGATCAAATATTACTGAAATATTAAATACACAACACTCCTCTCTACTTAGCTATAAACTCCAACATCTAACATCTCATCACACACGCACACACTATACTATATAATACAACTACCATACAGACATCCATAGCAGAACAACTTTTAAATTGTCCCATTCAAGCCTAAAGGTTTAATCACTGTAGGGGATTTCTTACTAATGTGGAATAATGCCTTTCCTGATGGCATGGGGGTTTCACTCTGCTTGGTGGGTGAGACCTATGGCTATGAACCAATCGCATGTTCTGGGACCTCCTCTGTGGTGGTTGTAGGAGTCGACTCAGGGGCTGCAGGAAGTGGTTCTGACAGCTCTGGACTCCTTTCTTCTGGATGCGTTGGCATCCTGAACAGTGCGTGGTCAGCTGCTTGATCCACCAGACAAAGCTTTGAGCCAATGCTTTCGTCTGACCACACCTAAACAACCGGCATGTAGCTCCTCCTACACTTCATCTCTCAGCTTGGATGGTGGAATAACTCCTAATCCCCACATTAAGGCAGCCCCCATTAAGGACAAGCTCATTCCAGCACTGTTAAAAATGGGGAAAACTGGGATTTCTGCTGCACATTCCAGCTTTTTTGGGTTGCCACGTGGACCTGAGACAGTGTGGGGTCTTTTCTGGTTTCCCTCTGCTGTAAAAGGGTGATTTTGATTTGCATTACGGAGAATACATCATAAGGAGTGTCCTCAATTGTCATTTTTTCAGGTATTTCCTTTTCCAAGGGTAAATGGGACAATCCATCAGCACTTCCATGATTCAACTTCAAATTCTCTCCAATTTGACTTTGTAGTTGTGTTCTCTAAGAAACGGAGCCCATCCCCTCATTCACGCCACTGCTGTTAGTGGAACACCTTCCCGTGAATTGACAATGGACACCAGTGGTTGACAATCAGTAACAAAGGTAAACTCTCTCCCATACAGGTTGTGGTTGAAACGTTCTACATCCCACACCAGACCCAAGGCCTCTCTGTCAATCTGTGCGTAACTTTTCTCTGCAAAAGTTAGGGAATGTGATACAAAGACTAGAAGGGAGTCAATTTTAGAAAACCTGGCACATTTATTTTTCAATATAGTCCCCTCCTACATTTACACACTTAGTCCAGCGGTCGTGGAGCATACAGATCTGGGACCTCCAGAAAGTGTCCACAGCAGGGGTGATTGATAAGTTTGTGGCCTAAGGTAGAAGGAGATGAGTTATGCAGCTCGTTACACGCACATGCAGTTCAACTCTTTGAGTGATTATGCAGAAAGTTTGAAGTTAATAACTCATTTAGTGACCTCCCAGCACATCACTAAGCTCATTACTGCAATGACAATTCTCAGACAATCTCTTCAATTCAGCCCCATAAGCCAAAATGGACTCTGCTTCTTCTTGATTCACTTATGAAACCTAAAGCATTCTGCAATCAACAACGGTTTTGTTTCTAAATGCTCCTGCATTACCTTCATGATATCAGCAAAGCACATTTTGACTGGTTTGATTGGAGCAGTCAAACTTCTAATCAAACTGTATGTCTTTAAACCCAATACCCTCAACAAAATTGCCTCTCACTTCTCATTGTTATTTCATTTGCTTTGAAATACTGCTCCATTTGCTTAGTGTACAATATCCAGTTATCTCTTATGCAACCAAACATATCTTTCCAACGTAGCCAGACAGTTTTGCTCTTCCTTTTATTTATGATTATTATTACACAGTACTGTTTATGAACACACAAATTTGTCCATTTTCTACCTTTTTTTTAAAACTTCCCTTCTGAAGACACATGCTGTGCTTTTTTTAAAACTCAAATGTCTCACCGTTCTTCAACAGGTGGGTAGTCCTCTCGGGTTTGTTTAATGCTTTCTCGTTGCCACTGTTATGTTTCGTAAACTACAAACACAAAACTAATTGAAAGGAAAACACAGACAGTCTGGAATGTGTGTCTTGGTTTTGTTTTTACATTTAGCAAAGTGCGCGTGTATGTCATGGTGATGTGATGGCCTATGCCATTCACGTACTTTTATGTAGAACTAGTTATTAATTACTTAAACAAACAAGAATGCTTAATCAAACAACATACAGTCGGCCCTCCTTATCCGCGAGTTCCGCATGCGCGAATTCAACCAGCCGTGAATCGCGAAAACCCGGAAGTGCTCTTCCAGCACTTGTTGTTCAAGCATGTACAGATTTTTTTTTCTTGTCATCATTCCCTAAACATTGCAGTATAACAACTATTTTACATAGCATTTACATTGTATTAGGTATTATAAGTAATCTAGAGATGATTTAAAGTATACGGGAAGATGTGCCTGGGTTATCGTGGATCGGGATCGAAAAAAATCAGAAGTTCTTACTAAGTAAGTCGGAACAGCTACATCCAATATTATTTAGGATCAGTTAGTCAAATGCTTGTCTTCATATATAGTATATATTTTACCTTTCCATGCATATAAAACACTACAGAATGTATGTTTCAGTGCCGAGTTCGATCTAGTGACAGATCGCTCCCAAGGGCGCTCTGCACCGTGCCGGGTTGATGTGGAGGATCAAACACCCAATAATTAAACCACTGCGTTGCTTAGTAATAATTGTTGCTTTCATCGGGGCACAGCCTTTCTCATTTTATCCTTTAAAATTGTTCAGATCGTTGACCAACGTAGCCTAACGCTTTTCCAATGTCTGATGGTGTTTCACCTCTTTCCGATCATTTTATTATTTCCACTTTACTTTCAACCGTTATCGTAATTATTTTCGTGAACAGAAACACTGCAGATTCAGATCTCTGCCGCTGGGTCCTAACGTCCACCGCTCTGAGACAGGTTAAATAAGGTCTGGGGTTCCGCTGGGTCCTAAGATCCACCCCATTGAGACAGGTTGAAAAAGGGACTTGAGCATCCACAAATTTCGATATCCACGAGGGGTCCCGGAACCAATCCCTCACGAATAAGGAGGGCCGACTGTATTTACAATATTACTGAAATATAAGCCAACATGTAGGTGAGCTGATTAGCTGTTTGCAGATAACACAAATATTGGTGAAACTCTGTATTGTGAGGAAGCTTTTCAAAGGATTCAGCAATGCTTAGACCAGTTGGAAATGTAGGCAGAGAAATGCCTACATTTAATTCAGACAAATGCAAGCAAGTGAGAACTTTGGAATGTCAAATAAAATTATATAATAAATGACAGAACTGTTAGGAGCATTGATATTCAAAAGGGATCTTTGGGGTCAAGTCCATATCTCCCAGAGAGTGGCAACACAAGTCTGTTTGTGACATTACAGGAAGGATGCCGAGGCCCTGGAGACCAACCAGATGAGTTTCACTAGGATGTCGCTTAGATTAGAAAGTATCAGCTGCAAAGTGAGGTTGGAAAAAATCAATTGTTTTCTCTGGAACACCAGGGGTTGAGAGGTGACCTGATAGTATACAAAATTCTGACAGGCATAGATAGGGTAGGTAGTCATTCTTTTTTCCAGAGTGGAAATATCAAATACTAAGGAGAAAGGGAAAAGTTTACAGAAGACTTACTGTATGAGCCAAGCTCTTTTTTTTAAAAAAAAGTCAAAGGTGTCTGGAATACACTGTCACAGAAAGTGGTGGAAGCTGATTCGATAGCAACATTTAAGATGCATTCAGATAGGCACACGAACAGACAAAAAAAATGTAGAAATGGCTATTGACCATGTGTAGGTTTATGTGATCAGTCTAAATTAGCGTCATGGTCAGCACAGATATTGTGGGCTGAAGGGCCATCTCCTGTGCTATACTGTTCTGTGATATTTAAATATGTCCTGCATTTAGCTTGTTTGACTACTATAATATAAATCTATTTGTTCTGTCTTCATTTCCTGATACATTTTATTTTCCATACTGTTATTGATCCAGAAAGCTGATCTGCTGAGATTTCACTTGAACCAGCTCTTTGTTTTGATGTCCAATACTTTTATTCTAGTCTGTCTAGACCATTGAAACTATTGAAATTAATCTTCCTACTGCTCAATCAGTTTACATTTGATTGCACCTGGTCAAACAGTTCCAAGCATGGTATTAAGATCACTATTCCTCTGTATTCTAGCCTTCTTAAGGATTTTTCCCTCCTCTCTCTACTTCCTCCATCATGAGGGTGGAGGCACAAGAACTAAGAAAGCCAGTAAAATTTATCAATGGTAACACGTGCATGTTCAGTTCTACCCTTGCAGTTCACATTCATTGAACCTGAAATCAACATACATCACAAGTTTAACACAAACCAAGACAGTGAATTTCTATTTCAGAAGGTCTACACCCATTTTGTTTCTCATACTGTTACAATCTCAGTCTATATTCAAAAGATACAAATCCACATTTCTAAAACTCCTTCAGTGGCAAATTGACTTAGGAGTAGACAATATAGCTGAAACCTGCTCTGTCTACCTTTGAATAAGATTATGGCCTATTGACATACATTCATCAGTTCCTGATAAACATAGGCTTTTGTTCCTGCAACAGACAAAAATCTGTGAACCTAGCTAAATCTGTTCCATTTATCAAAATCTTACTCAGGGATACTGGTACACATACCAGTAAACTCACAACATTTTAACCATAAGCCTACTGTAATATATATAACAGTAATCTCACTGATACATAGGTCAAAATGTCTATCCATATATTCACTGATGTACATGCCAACATATACACCAGTGATGTCAAAATCCAAATCAGGTTTATTATCACTGACATATGTCAGAAATGAGTTGTTTTACAGCAGTAATACAGTGTAATATTATACTATATATTACAAAATGAAATATAAATAATATAATGTAGTGCAAAAAAAGAGCACAAAGTGAGGTAGAGTTCATGGGTTCATGGAACCTCCAGAAATATGATGGCAGAGGGGAAGGAGCTGTTCCTAATGTGTGCCTTCAGGCTCCTGTGCCTCCTCCCTGATGATAGTAATGAGAAGAGGGCTTGCCCCGGGTGATGGGGGCCCTTAATGTTGGGTGCCACCTTTTAGAGTCATCGCCATTTGAGGAGGTCCTCGATGCTAGAGAGGCTAATGCCAATGACGGAGCTGGCTGAGTTTACAGCCCATCTTATTCTGCCCCTTCCATACCAGATTAGAATGCTCTTCGCAGTCCATCAGTAGAAATTTGCTAGAGTCTGTGTCTCATTGTTAAAAGTACTTTAAAGCCTCTGAGAGTTCAGAATGAAATACGTCAAATTTGCGTCAACTCAAACCAGCGAGAATTCAGTCATTACACTTCCTGTGCCAACATACCCACAAATAAGGCAACAAATTCCAAAGAGAGGCAAAAAAAAAAGGGGAGCGAAGCTCCGAAATGATGGAAGCTACAGGGAATGAAACGGGAACAAAAGGCACTGTGACGTTTGACGAACAAACGGCAGAGTGAGTTATTACAATCTGAAATGCACTGCCTAAGAGTGAGCTGGAGCCAATTTAAATGCAACTTAAAGGACTGTGCAAAAATGAAAAAGTTTCCAAGGATCAGAGCAAGTGGAAGAGGACAGTTGCCTGGATGACCCTTCCAAAACACAGCAGAGGAACAAAAGCCCTGGAGCCTGTCTCTGTGTCATATTCAAACACAGAACTTGGACAATATAGCACAGTACATTGTATTGACCTTTTAACCTACACTGAGACTTCCAAACTGCATAGCCTTCCATTTTTCTATAATCTGTGTGCCTGTTTAAGGGCCTCTTAAATGCCCCCAATGTATCTACCTTGCACATGCACCCACCACTCTCTGTGTAAAAAATTGTTTTTAAAATTGATTCTACAATGCATTAAAAACATTCTACAATAATTTCTTAACTCACTGGAGCAAAGGTTTCATTAATACATCTGTTGATGAATTACATGATCCACAGCAGAACATTTAACGCTATATTTTCGAAAGGATGCAAACCTACTGCTACAACAACCAACAATACAGCACTTGCAGTGGCAATGTGGTGTTCAAAGGAGTTGGGGCTGACTCAGGATGAAACGGAAGCTATCCTTGTGAAAACAGAGCACCAAGTAATAAAAGTGTCTTAACAAGCAAGAAAGTCCATAAGACATTGGAACAGAATTAGAGCATTTCAGCCCATTGAATCTTTTCCACTATTCAATCATGGCTGATGTATTTCAACCCCATTCTCCTGCCTTCTCCCCATAACCTTACTAATCAAGAACCTATCGACCTCCGCTTCAAATATACCCAATGACTTGGCCTCCACAGTCAATTGTGGCAATGAATTCCACAGATTCACCACCCTCTTGCTAAAGAAACTCCTCATCATCTCTGTTGTAAAGGGATGTCATTGTGTCCAGAGACTGTGCTGGACCATCTCACACACTCTCCACAGCCATTCCACAGCCTTTCAATATTTCAATGAGATTCCCCTCATTCTTCTAAACTCCGGTGTGCCATCAAGTGCTCCTCGTACATTAACTATTTCATTCCAGCGATTATTCTTATGAATGTCATCTGCACCATCTTTGCCATCACATCTTTTCTAAGATATGGGGCTCAAAACTGCTCCAATAGTCCAAATGTGGCTTGACCAATAAGTCACAGAAAAGGAATACTTACAGTAGAATGGCAGAAGAAATAGCAAGGTATTATGTGAGAGGCTGACATAAAGTCTGCACGTCTTGGGGGGTGTGAGGGTTGGGTGGGTGGGAGTATACATCCTTAATATTGTCAAGGAAGTAAGAGTGAGGATGTAGCTCACCATCCAACTGTGCAGGCAAGTGCCAGAGTAGCATTGGAAGTCTGAATGATGCACCCTTCTTCAACGGTGAGGAAACACAGAAGAATAGCTCCTTAAAACAAGCTGTCAGGTTGAAAACTTAGACGTCACACATTCTTTTGGCAGGTGTGATTCAGCAACAGAAATGGTTGGTAATGGACGCGTTACTGAGATTTTGTTAGGAAGATTCTCAAATCAAGAATCGCAATTAAATTCTTCCATGTTAACGTATTCAATCAGTTTAAGGTCACCAAAGAGAAGTTTCTCTGTAAGTTCTGGTTGTCAGGGTTACATACAGAAGTAAGAAACATTGATAGTCAATTTCAAAGAGGAAGCTGAACCAAGGGAGTACGGAGGTAGAGTAAGTAGTCAGGAGATTAATTAAAGACCTTCGTCAAAGAGCCAGCATAAATAGATTGAGAACCTTCTATGCTTTATCAGTCTATCCTTTACGATCAAAAGTACATGCGGAAAATTCACTGATCCATTGCACAATCAGATATAATTCCTTCTTTCTGCCCCTTGTATTCTTTTCTCCAATCTATACTGAGATAACTAAAATTCACAATTATTAAGATGTTGCTTTAATATCCTTTGGAAATGTATTCTCCTTAGAATATTGGTATCCACAATATATGATAAGTAATGTTATAGTTCTACTTTACCAAACAGGTATACCCTCAAATTTCAGACTGTGATAACAGCCTTCACACTACAACTAGTTTGTACATCCTCCCCGTGACTGCATAGGTTTGCTCTCCCAAGTTCCAAATTAGTAGGTTGGCTGGTCACTTGGGGTACAATTGGCCACTGTGTCCTCATTGGGCCAGAATGGCCTGTTACAACATTATATCTCCAAATAAAAATAAAATATTACAATATTCATTTATTTTCCCTCTCAACCCCTTATTCTGTCATTCAAAGTAAATTTATTATTAAAGAACATACATGTCACCATATGAAATACATTTTCTTGCAGTCATGCTCAATACATCCAATAACCGTAATGCGATCAATGAAAGACCAAACCAACAGGGTGGACAAACAGGGTGGACAAAAGACAACAAAATGTGCAAATATTAAAAAAAAGAAAAAAATGAAAAAATGAGAGAGACTGAGAGATAAAAAAAAGCAAGCATAGGTATCAGGAACATGAAATGAAGAGTCCTTGAAAGTGAGTCCATAGGTTGCAGGAACAGTAAATGATGGGCAAGTAAAGATGACTGAATTTAATCTCTTTGGTTCAGGAGCCTGATGGTTGAGGGGTAATAGCTGTTCCTGAACCCAGTGGTGTGAGTCCTGAGGCTCCTGTACCTTCGTCCTGATGGCAGCAGTGAGTAGAGAGCGTGACCTGGGTGGTGGGGTCCCTGACGATGGATGCTGCTTTCCAGCGACAACACTCCATGTAGATGTGCACAGTGGTGGGGAGGACTTTCCTCAGCACTCAGCACATTGGGGATGGCTTGACCTACCCCTATTCATAATACCACCATAGGAAATATTCTCCACAAGCCACCCTGTCTGGTCCTTCAACATTTGGAAGGTTTCAATGAGATCTCCCATGCATTCTTCTAAATTCTGGTGAGTACAGGCCCAAAGCTGCCAAATGTGCCTCATATTTTAACCTCTTCATTTCCAGAATCATCCTCATGAACTTCCTCTGGACTCTCTCCAATGACCGAATGGTAAAAGGCCTGAACAGATTAGATATGGCAAAGTCATTTCCCATGGTATGGGTGTCTAGGACAAGAGGGCATGACTTCAAGGTTGAAGGACGTCCATTTAAAACAGAGATGCGGAGAAATTACTTTAGTCAGAGGGTGGTAAATCAGTGGAATTTGTTCCCATGAACGGCTGTGGAGGCCAAGTCATTGGGTGCATTTAAGGCAGAGATAGATAGGTTCTTGATTAGCCAGGGCATCAAAGGGTATGGGGTGCAAGCAGGGGAGTGGGGATGACTGGAAGAATTGGATCAGCACATGATTGAATGGCTGAGCCAACTCAATGGGCTGAATGGGCTATTTCTGTTCCTATATCTTATGGTCTAGTCCTTTCTAAGGTATAGGGCCCTAAACTGTTGATGATACTCCAAGTGCAGCCTGACTGGTGTCTTATAAATAGCATTACCTCCTTGCTATTATCTTCTATTCCCCTTGAAATAAATGCCAACATTGCATTTGCCTTCTTTTCCACAGAAAACTTGTAAGTTAACCTTCTGCCAAGATTGAATGGTGGGGCGGACTCAATGGGCCAAATGGTCTAACTCTGCTTCTTGTGACTTATGGACCTTATTTTGAAAATATTTTATTCTGCTTAATTCTAATATTTTGGATCATGTTATATACTATTCAACAACCCATGCATTTTTTGAAATTAATGACCATACCTATCGAAAGTCAGGGCCACATAGCACAGAATCATGCCCTTCAGCCCTACTGTTCTATTCTGGCCAAGAATACCATCTAAGCATTTACCTGCATTTGGCTTATATCCCTCTGAACTAGGGGTTCCCAACCAGGGTTCTATGGACCCCTTGCTTAATGGTATTGGTCCATGGCATAAAAAAGGTTGGGAACCCCTGCTCTAAACCTTTCCAAATGCCCATCCAAATACCTTTCCAATGCCATTAATGTCCTATCCCAACCACTTCCTCTCGCAGCTCATTGCAGACCATCCTCTGGGTGAAAAGGTTGCTGCTCAGATACCCATTTCCACACCCAAAAGCCACGTCCCCTCGTTCCTGATTCTCCAACCGCAGGGAAAGGATCGTGCGTGTTCTTCATGATTTTATACACCAATCGATGATCCAGGTCTTTGAGTGTGTTAATTGCTGTCTTACTAGAAAACAATTAAAAAGTGGCCTTGAAAATAATTAAGGAGTCACCTGTGCATTGAAACAAAGTGAAATGCATCATTTGCGTTAAGTCAAATCAGTGAGGATTGTGCTGGGGACAGATTGGGACTGTCGCCATGCTTCCCGGTGCTAACGCAGCACGACCAACTCACTAACGCTAACCATATATCTTTGGAACATGGGAAGAAACTGGAGCAAACCCATGTGGTCACGGACAGAATCTACAAACGCCCTACAGGCAGTGATGGGAATTAAACCGCAATCAGCGATCTCTGGCACTGTGATAGTGTTACACTACCGTGTACCCCACCCCCCAACCCCCAACTTCGTCCGTTCGCTGGGAGGGTCGAGCAGATGACACAGGAACGATATTGAACTGCAGCACACAAGAGGAAGTTGTCCAAGAATATTACACTGGAAGCTAGAGCACGATGCCCAGTTCTTGGTTAAAGGAATAATCTGGCAGATGATCATCTGATCATTCCTTTCAACCCAGTATAGTTTGGAATGAAGGCAATGAAGAGGCAGGAAAGTAGAAGGGGTGGACCATGAGGAGGGGCATTGGAAGAAATGCTGTGAAACATAGGGAAGCACCACTAGTTAGAATACCGGCTTCCCTCTTGTTTGGGAAAGTGATGGAAGTCAGCCCTGTCCATGATCACCAATCAGTTGCATTTGCCTGACAGACCAAGGTTAAGTTCCCACGCAGCTTCCTACCGCTAATTTAATTGTCTAAGTGCCAAGAGTACAAGCTCAGACTGCAACCTCTGCGGCTCCAGCCTCTTCACATTAATTAAGTCCCAGATCCCATTCCAATGGTAAGTTTCTCCTGCACCTTCTGCAGGAATCGCCATTGTTCTTCAAAGCATGGTGCCCAGAACGGAACACAATACTCCACCTGGGGCCTAAGAAATGATTTATAAAGGTTTAGAGTACGTCTCTGCTTTCTGCCTCCTTTTTAACATTTTTTTTAAATCAGCTTGTCTTAAGCAGTCATCATCAAGGATGTGAGCTGATACCCTCTCATGTCTCTTCTGTTCCTCTTTGAGAATGCACTGTTCAGTTCATTTCTCTTCCCCTCAATTTTCCTGCCAAAATGCTTCACTGAACAATTGTGTCCTTCCGCGGGCATTGTTAGTAAACTGCAGAGCGAGTTTCTCAGTGGACGCAAAGGCAGAAAGAGATTAAGCTCACCATTTGTCTACGGGTTTTTTTTTACAGTTTACGTGCAGCTGAAACTCCAAATGAGTCGCAAAAGATGCCCCTGGCAGAGGCATATAGCAGAACTCTGATAATTAGGATGTTGGTAATGTAGAATCAGTAGATTTTCCAGAATTTTGAATGTTACTCCTAATTCTATCCCAACACACTTTCCTTTCACTTTGTCAACCGACACACAATGGTATAATATTTATCTTCCTAGTGAACCCAGTGTTTAACAGAAGGTATCCAACCCCAATCTGTCTAGAAACCATGATCCATGTTCCACATAACAGAACAGGCCAAGTCAACACAGGAACAGCTTTTCAACCCAAATGACTATGCCAAACACAATATCAAATTAAACTAATTCTCTTTTTCCTGCATATGATCCATAGTCCAGAACTTCCTGCAGATTTTAGTGTGTTTCTATCTAAAAGCCTCTTAATCACCACTGCCATCTCGCCCAGCAGATCATTCAAGCACCAAGTAGACTCGATCTAAGGATCCCGCCCCACAGATCTCCCTTAAACTTTCCCCTCTCACCCAAATTCATGTCTTCTAGCACTTGTCATGTTTACCCTGGGATAACTGTCTACCCTGTCTGTGCCCTCTCATAATTTTATAAGCTTCTAGCAGGTCACCCCTCTGCTTCCAATGCTTCAGCAAAACAACCATGTTTCT
Organism: Hypanus sabinus; assembly: GCF_030144855.1. Classification (NCBI taxonomy): domain Eukaryota; kingdom Metazoa; phylum Chordata; class Chondrichthyes; order Myliobatiformes; family Dasyatidae; genus Hypanus; species Hypanus sabinus. The sequence goes on along the minus strand of NC_082721.1, from coordinate 68,342,403 downwards.
CCAACCTCTCCTCATTCCTCACATCCTCTACTATATTGCCTATATTCCGGCAATCTCTTTGTATCCTGTCCAAAGTCTCCACATCTTTCCTGTAATGAGACTGATTGCTCACAATACTTCAAGCGCAGCCTAACCCCAACTCTGGTGTCCTCCCACTCCACACCCTGGTCCTGCCGTGACCACACACCCCAAGCTCTGATTCCAGACCGATCCCTGAACTTCGGAGTTTCCAACAAGTGGACACTGGGTTACTGGAATTTTACTGTAATCATTACTCTTCATACTTCATGAAATGATATGTTGGGAGACCAAGAGAAAGGAGGCAACTGATTAGGAGATACCAGACAGTATGGCAATTAGAATGAACTTCAGATTGGCAATGCCCCACTCCAGGAATGCCAGTGATGACCATAAAGCACAAGACATAGGAGTCCAACTAGGCCATTCAGCCCATCGAATCTGCTCCACCTTGGCTGATTTAATTTATGTTTTATTTTATTTAGAGAACTGGCCACACAGCAACCCACCTCTTTAATCATAACTTAATCACAGGACAATTAACCTACTAACTGATACAGTGCCTATAAAAAGAATTCACCTCCCCCCACCTTGGAAGTATTCATGTTCTATTGCTTTACAACAATGAATCACAGTGGATTTAATTTGGCTTCTTTTGACACTGATCAATGGAAAAAGACTCTTATGTGTCTACAAAGATCTCTACAAAGTGATCTAAATTGCTTTCAAATATAAAAACAAAATAACTGATTGCATAAGCATTCAACCATTTTAATATGACACACCAAATCATCACTGGTGCAGCCAATTAGTTTTAGAAGTCACATAATTAGTTAAATGGAGATCTGTTTTTGGAGACCTGTGTGCAGTCAAGTTGTTTCAATTGACTGTAGTAACAATACACCTGTATCTGGAAGGTCCAACTGCTGGTGAGTCAGTGTCCTGGCAAGAACTACACCATGAAGACAAAAGAACACTCCAAGCAATTCTGTGAAAAGGTTATTGAAAAGCACGAGTCAGGAGATGAAAAAAAGAAAATTTTCAAGTCATTGAATATCCCTAGGAGTACAGTTAAGTCAATCAAGAGATGGAAAAAATATGGCACAGTTGTAAATCTGCCTAGAGCAGGCTGTCCTCAAAAACTTTGTGACCATTCAAGAAGGGGACTAGTGAGGGAGGCCACCAAGAGACCTATGACAACTCTGGAAGAGATACAAGCTTTAGTGGCTGAGATGGGAGAGAAAGCACATACCACAACTGATGCCCGGGTGCTTCAGCAGTCACAGCTTTATCAGAGGATGGCAAAGAGAAAGCAACTGTTGAAAAAAACTCACATGAAATCTTGGCTTGAAGCATGCCTGATGCATGTGAGAGACTCTGAACTCAGCTAGAAGAAAGTTCCATGGTCTGATGAAACCAAAATTGAGCTTTTTGGTCATCAGACCAAATGCTATGTTTGGCACAAACACATCATCAAAAACACACCATCCCTACTGTGAAACATTGTGAAGGTAGAGGGTAAAATGAATACAGCAAAATACAGGGAACACCTGATGCACACCGTAAGAGAACTGCAACTTGGGAGATTTCTTTTCCAGCAAGACAATGAACCCAAGCATAAAGCCAAAGCTACACAGGAATGGTTTAAAAACAACAAAGTTAATGACCTCGAGTGGCCAAGTCAGAGTCTAGACCACAATCCAATTGAGAATATGTGGCTGGACTTGAAAAAGGCTGTTCCCTCATGATACCTATGCAATCTGATAGAGCTTAAGCTATTTTGTAAAAAAAATAATGGGGTAAAATTGCAGTGTCCAGATGTGCAAAGCTGATAAGAGACCTATCCAATCACAAACAACTACTACATGCTGGAAATCCAAGCAACACACAAAAAATGCAGGCCAGGCAGCATCTATGGAAAAAGTGTACAGTCAATGTTTCTGGTCGAAACACTTCAGCAGAACAATCTACAGTGTCCCATTCACACAGCCTCAAGTCTGTAATTGTTGCTAAAAGTGTATCTACTAAATACTGACTGGAAGGGGGTGCGTAATTATGCAATCAACTATTTTGTATTTAATAATTGTAATGAATTTAGACCAATTTGTAGAAATTTGTTTTCACATTGATACAAAAGAGTCTTGTGTATTGATCAGTGTAAAAAAGTCCACTGTTGTAAAACATTAAAAATGAAAAATTCCGGCGGGGTGGGGGGGGGGGAATACTTTTGATAGGTACTGTACATCTTTGGACTGGGGGAGGAAACTGGTGCACCCAGAGAAAATCCATGCAATCACAGGGAAAAAGCACAAACTCCTTACACGGATGTGCCGGAAATGAACCAACACCCAGCTGGAAGAGCATTACGCTGCCTGCTATTCTACCACGCTGCCCCATCCAACCCCAATCCGTCTACAAGCCACTTTCCCCTTCAACACCATCTTCTTGCCTTCTCCCCGAAGAATTTGCAACACGCACAAAATGCTGGAGGAACTCAGCAGGCCAGACGGCATCTATGGAAAAGAATATTCAAGGTTTCAGGCTGAAACCCTTGATGCCCTTACTAATCAAGAACCTATCAACCTCTGCTTTAAATATACCCAATGACTTGGCCTCCACAACCATCTGTCGCAATGAATTCCACAGATTCACTGAATTGTATCAAATAGTATGGGCCTCCTACATGCAGAGTTTTTGCAAAGCCTTTCAAGCACACATTTTTCTTCAGTGGACCTGGTTCATCGCTCACACACTACAAGTTGCCCAATGTATATTGTTAATAACATCACTGTTATAACGTTTAATCTTGCTTCTCCGTTGTCATTCTTGCTCCTTTGGCTAAAGAAACCCCATCTCACTCTGTTCTAAAAGGAAACTATAGGCAAGTTCGCCTGACCTCAGTAGCTGGGAAGATGTTGGAGTTGATTGTTAGGGATGATATCTCAAGGTACATAGACACACACATGATAAAATAGGCCCAAGGGAAAATCTTGCTTAACAAATCTGTTGGAATTATTTGTAGAAATAACAACTGGGATAGACAAAGGAAAATCGGTGAATATTCAGAAGGCCTTTGAAGAGCTGAGGCTGTTTAACAAGACAAGAGGCAATGCTATTACAGGAAAGCTTCTGGCATGGATAGAGGATTGGTTGATTGGGAATAAAGGGAGCCTTTTCTGGTTGGCTGCTGGTGACTAGTGGTGTTCGGAAGGGGTTGTTGTTGTGACTGCTTCTTTTTATGTTATACGTCGGATTTGGATGATGGAATTGATGGGTTTTTGGCCAATTTTTCAGATGATACAAAGACAGGAGGTGGAGCAGGTAGTGTTGAGGAAGTAGAGGCTGAAGAATGACTCAGACAGATTAGGAGAATAGGCAAAGAAGCAGCTGATGAAATAGAGTGTTGGTAATTATACGGTCATGCTATGGGTGGAAAAAATAAAAGCATAGACTATTTCCTAAACAGGCAGAAAATGCAAAAATCCGAGATGCAAAGGGACTTGGGAGTCCTCATGCAGAACTCTGTAAAGGTCAGTTTGCAGGTTGAGTTGGTGGTGTGGAAGGCCAATACAATGTTAGTATAAATTTCAAGAGGGCAAGAATATAAAAGTAAGGATGTAATGCTGAGGCTTTATAAGGCACCGGTGATACCTCACCTGGACTATTGTGAGCAGTTTTGGGCCCTTTATCAAAGAAAGGATGTACTGACATTGGAGAGGGTTCAGAGGTGATTCACAAGAATGAAAGGGCTTAATCGGATGAAGAATGCTTATTGTTGCGTGCTTGTACCGGCTGAAATTTAGAAGAATGAGGGGAAATCTCTTTGAAGCCTATTGAATGTTGCAAGGTGCGGACAGAATGGATGTGGAGAGAACGCTTTCTGTAGTGGGGCAGTCTAGCACCAGAAGACACAACCTCAAAATAGAAAGACATCCATTTACAATGGAGATGAAGAGGAATTTCTTTAGCATGAGGCTGGTGAATTTGTGGAATTCATTGCAACAGGTGGTTGTGGAGGCCAGGTCACTGTGTGTACTTAAGGTGGAAATTGATAGGTTGTCGATTAGTCAGGGCATGAAAATTACGGAAAGAAGGCAGGAGAATGGAGTTAAGAAGGAAAATTGTTCGGCCATTATGAAATGGCAGAGCAGACTCAATGGGCTGAATGGCCTAATTCTGCTCCTATCTCTAATGGTTTTATGGACATCTTTCTATTCGGAGGCTGTGCACTGTAGTCCTACACTCTCCCTCTACTGGAAACATGCTTTCTACTTCAGAAGCAGAAAGCCATCAATCCTAGCTCCACATCAGTTGGATTATTACAGAGGGGGCACTGGTAGATTTAGTGAATGGATAGAAACTTTGGATCAAAGAATCCATCTCAGAATTGTCCTTCTGCAGACAGATTTTCAAGCCTTTGCATAAGAAATATTGAGAGCCAGAAGATTAAAATCAAAGAGGCCAGTGGAATACAAGCCCATTATTTCAGATATCCTGGAAAGCAAAGGGGTTTTTAACGTTTTTGTTAGATCCTACTCAGGTGTGGTGTTCAGCTCTGAATGCCAGGAAGGGTACTTCGTGAACACAGAGCAACACACACCAATTGCTGGAGGAACTCAGCAGGTCAGGCAGCATCCAAAGAGGGGAATGAATAGTTGACATTTTGGGCCAAGACCCTTCATCAGGATTGGAAAGGAAGGGTGAAGAAGCAGAAATAAGAAGCTGGCGAGAAGGGGAAAAGAGTACAAGCTGGCAGGTGATAGGTGAGACCAGATGAAGGGGAAGGTGAGTGGGAAGGGGGCAAAAGTATGAAGCCAGGAGTTGAGAGGTGAAAAAGAATAACAACTAATAATATTTACAACAGGGAGAGCTTTGAATGAATCAAGTTGACATGTATTTGATATAGAAATGTGTATGGGGAAAACTAACTGAAGTAATTAAAGGATTTGATAGAATGGTGAAAATAAACAATTTCCTCTAGTAGTGAACAATGGGAAAGAACACTTAGGCTGAAAATTAGAGGTCAAAGGTGACACAACGTGTGTCTTCATAGAGAAGCTGTGAACGTCTCCCAAAACAAAATTGTTGAGGCCAAGGCCAAATGAAAAATTCAGAATTAAGACTGATAGATTTTCGATGGGATGGCATGTTAACTGTTATAGCAGGAGGCAGGTGAAGTTTAGACACACATCTAATCTGAAGAGGGGCACTGACCTAAAGAAGAGAATAGTTGAAGTTTCAAAGCAAATTTATTATCAAAGTATGTATATGTCACCACATACTACCTTGAGATTAACTTTCTTGTAGGCATTTACAGGAAAATAAAGAAATACAATAGAGTTTATGAAAAAACTATACACAAACAGACTGACAAACAACCAATGTGAAAAATAACTCTCTTAACCTCCAGGTTGAGTCGGCTGTGAAGAAGGCGAATGCAATGTTGGTATTCATTTCTAGAGGTATAGAATATAAGAGCAGGGATGTGACGTTGAGGCTGTATAAGGCACTCGGGAGACCACACTTGGAGTATTGTGTGCAGTTTTGGGCTCCTTATTTTAAGAAGGATATACTGACATTGGAGAGGGTTCAACAAGATTCACAAGAATGATTCCAGGAATGAAAGAGTTACTGTACGGGGAACGTCTGGCAGCTTTTGGGCTGTATTCCCTGGAGTTCGAGAATGAGGGGGGATCTCATAGAAACATTCCGAATGTTAAAAGGCCTGAACAGATTAGATACAACAGAGTTATTTCCCATGGTAGGGGAGTCTAGGACAAGAGGGCACGACTTCAGGATTGAAGGACGTCCGTTTAGAACTGAGATGCGGAGAAATTACTTTAGTCAGAGGGTGGTAAATCTGTGGAATTTGTCACCATGAGCGGCTGTGGAGGCCAAGTCACTGGATGTTTTTAAGGCAGCGATAGATAGGTTCTTGATTAGCCAGGTCATCAAAGGGTATGGGGTGAAGGCAGGGGAGTAGGGATGACTGGATGAAGTGGATCAGCCCATGACTGAATGGCAGAGCAGACTTGATGGGCCAAATGGCCTACTTCTGCCCTTATGTCTTATGGTCTCTTGTCATCATGAGGGTAAAGGTTTGCAGAGTACGATATGCTGGAAGTTACAGGAAAGATCTAAGATCAGCCGTAGCAAAGCACAAAGCCCACACAGCATAGAGACCAGATGTATCCGGCAGAAAAGATACTGCAGGCTGTCACCAGTCCAGCTTGATTTCTATCATTGGCAGCTCCCTAGAGGAAAAAACTGCAAAGAACTAGGCAGAATACACAGCACATCTTGTCTGTGATGGTCACACTCCACACGGTAAAGGGAGAAGGAGAAGGCATCGGTATCACGAATGAACTCATGATGCCATGGAAAATACAAGATTACAACATAACAGGAAAGAGCAGTAACCAAGAGCTTTGATTTTTTTAACAACTTGCACCTCTTACACAGTACAGCATTTTGAGTTGCTTCGAAGTCCTTTTTCCTGATTTTTCTTTCCTTGTGCAACACCGATGCACTTAATGTCTGGAATATCCATCTGGCTGGTGTGGAAACAAGCTTTTCACTGCACCTTGGTGCTTGTGACAACAATAAGCCAATTACCAGGAGTGAATGCACGAGATTCTGCAGGTGCAAGAGGAACTCACCAGGTCCGACAGCATCTACGTAGCAGAACAAACCATCGACTGTTTACACCCCGCCATAAGTGATGCCTGACCTGCTGAGTTCCTCCAGCATCTTCTGTGTGTGAACCCATGTCACTGGAGAAATTTGGGCAGATAAATTGGTTTATTGTCACGTGTACAAAGGTACTGTGAAAAATGGGTCTTCTAAGCCACCTGTACAGTTTAACTCATTACAGCACAGCAGTGAAATAGGGCAAAGCAATAAGTAACACTGCGCAGATGTCTATCAACTTTGTTACAGGGTGGTGTATGGTCAGAGGAACAGAAAACGTGTGGGAAGGTTGACAAGGGCCAAAAGCTTTTGCAACTGAAGCCTCTGCCAGCAGAGTATCATCCTCCCACGATCGAATCACCAGAGATGGCCAAATTTCATTCAGAGTCTGAGGACATTTGGTTTCTCAACTAAAACACTTGAAAATTTTTACAAATGTACCATGGAGAGCATTCTGACTGGCTGCATCACCATCGGGTATGGGGGCAGCGGGGGGCACAGCACAAGGTCGAAGTAAATTGCAGGAAATAGTAAAATTAGTCAGTTCCATTCTCTGCAGTATCCAAGACATCTTCAAAGAGCTGGGCATTAAGAAGGTGGGGTCCATCATTAAGGACCCCCAGCACGCAGGGCATGCCCATTTTTCACTGTTACCATCAGGTAGGAGGTACAGGAGCCTGAAGGCACACACTCAGTGATTCAAGAACAGCTTCTTCTCCTCTGCCATCTGATTTCTAAATGGACATTGAAGCCATGAACACTCCCTCACTAATTCATTTCTGGGTTTTTGCACTACTTATTTTTAAACTTAACTATTTAATAGTCATCAGCATTTTTTCTCTATATTTACTTATCACGTATTTAATTGTTCTGCTGCTGTAAAGTTAATGAATTTCATGATATATGCTGGTGATATTAAACCTGATTCTGGTTCTGATTTTGTAAGATCCACATCCAGCCAGTCCTAGTCCCCAGATTATTCTCCATAACCTTCTCTCTTCCCTTCTCCCTCATATTTCAACAGAGGCGTCCAAGATGATAGAAGGACTAGGTCACGTGGGCACCCAGAGGCTTTTTACCGGGGCAGTAATGGCCAATGAGAGGATCACGTGGGAGTGTAGCGGTTAGCATAACGCTAACACCATCCCAGCAACCCGGGTTCAATTCCCAGCAGAGACTGTACCGTCTCCCCATGACAGTATGGGTTTCCTCCGCCTGCAGGTTAACCGGTCACGTGGTAAGGGCTTGTTACCGTGCTATAGCTCTAAATAAAAATGCAAAAAAGTAATAATCTTAAGGTGATTGGAGGAAAGTATAAGGGAAAACGTCAGAGCTAGCTTTTTTTAAAACACAGAGAATGGTGGGCGTGTGGAAAGTGCTGTCAGGTGTGATGGTGGAGGCAGGCCAGTAGGAACATTGAAGAAACGTTCAGAGAGGCACACGGGCGACAGGAAAACGGAGGGCTGCGTAGGAGGGAAGGGTTAGATCGATCTAATGTCAGGCTAAAAGGTCAGTGCGACATCGTGGGCCAAGGGGCCTGTACTGTGTTGTAACGTTAGATTTTATTTGGTCTGGTTAACTGCCCTGATTAAATTTGCTTCCACGCCAGGAAGGCTGGTCCAGGGCCACTCGGTGAATTTCCCACGTCACGCCGAATTCTTTTGCCGATCACCTTGAACCTCTGTCCCCTCCCGCGACCCTTCTCTGTTTGTGTTTAGAGAGAAGCTGGAAGGGCAGGATCACAGAGATCTCCAGAACGGGAAACGGGGAGGGTAGATCACGAATCCCATTCCCACACTGATATATGGAGGAGGACGGGGGGCGTAATTTCTGAAGAGCTTCTCCATGTTCCGTGCATGGTGGGGCTTTTCAGGAATGACAATCCACCTTCTTCCAGGGTGCTGTAAGATACCAGGCTAGAAATGGATGAACAAGCTTCGGAGTTGTTTTGAATGCCCCTAAAGTATATGCCTCTACCATTACTGCCGACGGGGCATCCCACACACGCAGAACTCTGGATAAAGAATTGATCTCTGACATCCTCCCCACCCCCACCCCCATTACTGTCCTCCAATTATCTTAAAGTAACGCCCCCTCGTATTAGACTTTTCCACCCTCTGGTTTTCTACTCCATCTTAGTGTTTTATGCACCTCTCGCCCTCCTTCGCTCTGAAGAGAAAAGACCAAGCTCGTTCAATTTATACTCGCAAGACGCGATCTGTAGTCCACGCAGCTTCAATCTGGAAAGGAGTGGAGAGGAGATGGGGGGGGGGGGGCTGTTCACAATGGTTGAGCACCAAGTTCAAAATTGAGATTCCTGCCTGAGAGGGCAAACTCGAATCCCTCCAAAGTAAAACCTCCACAACACTACCGCTCGGGGGGGTGGGGGGTGGAAAAAGAGACTCGGGTCACCGATGAGAAGCAAAGTTTTTTTGTTTGTTTGGCGGGGAGGGAAGAGACCCTTGGCAGGAGTGAACTGCATTGCAACTCCTGCCTCGGGCTACGGCCAGACAATGGAGAGGGTCAGCGTCTGCTCGGTGACGGGGATCTCGGCCCGGTCGCGCTGGGACTAACAATGCCAAGTAAAAACTCGCAGATGCTTTGTATTGGATCTACCACTGGGTTTCCCGTGAACCAATCCAGCTCCTACAAAAAGACAAGCAGCACCCCCACCCCGCTCCACCGTCCCGCCTTCGTCCAACAGTTGGTTCCCAAGGAGACAAGACGGAGGAGAGTTGCCCGATGCATCCGCAGCAAGCAGATCCCCATAACCCATGCTGTCGCTCTGTTCCCAACACCCACCCCCGCCCGTTCCTTTGCAAATAATCGACCTAAACTTTAAATTTTTGGAAGAAAATTGTCCGCATAGTCGCAGCCAGGATTCACAAGAGCTCACTGCCCACGCATTGCTGGAGGGCATGCGAATAAAAAAAACTCCAGGGATCAAATGGTTCTCCGCAGTGGGGGAGGAAAAAAGATTTTTCCCTCAGCTGAAGTTCCTGCGGTCCTGTTCACATCCTATGACAAGAAATCCCTGCTTCTTTGCAGTTCATAGCCAAATTCAACACAATCATCCGGTGGGCAGAGCGGTTTGCAAATTTCCAACGGGGGGGGGGGGTCAAAACTGGGAAATTAAGAGCTCTCTTCCCAACTTTATGTACAAGTTTGTATCGACACGCACGCGCGTTAAAGTGCCTGTTGTGTGTGCAAGACAATCGGCACGGATGCAAGGGATTTTTTTTGGTCCATATTGCGGCAAATCTGCGCATTAAACTGCTAAACAAGTGGTAAACTGGAACCCGGTGCATTTGGAGTGCGAGTTACATGCGCCGCTGTGTATCAGAGGACTCTTCGTGTGTGTGTGTGTGTGTGTGTGTGTGTGTGTGTGTGTGTGTGTGTGTGTGAGTGTGTGTGTGTGTGTGTGTGTGTGTGTGTGTGTGTGTGTGTGTGTGTGTGTGTGAGAGAGAGAGAGAGAATCCTTTTTAGAACTACATCTTAAAAGACGCTAGATAAAATCTGTTGTGCTGGGCTCCTTTCCACAACGGCCAGCAAAAGCTAAATAAATTAGTAAACTTCCTAATGCCTGCAACTGCGATCAGAAAAGTTAGTTGAATTTAGCTCAAACACAAAAGGGTTCTTGTACCATCCATACAGGAGCTGTGAAAAGTAGTGATTTGCAACCAGCAAAAAAAATTCCCACGATCTCTCGGAATATATTGTTTTAAATAAACATGTTTTCTGATACTTCACACAAACCCTCGCAAATTCTGATTGTCCCTACTTGCCGCAGAAACTCCTTGCAAATAAAAGCCCTCGTGAGCTTTTCCTTAAATCAAATCGTACCTTCACACAGCGCAGTCAGTAAGAGTCCCCAAAGTAAATTCCAGAGTTTTAAATCCCCCATTGCTTGCAGTTTTAAAGTTCCGAGATTTCTTCCGATTCCACGACTAACTTATACATCCATTCAAACGTGGTGCCCAGGTTTTCTGTGTTATCATCAGGCAAGGCAAGGCGTTTTTTAAAAAATGAAACACGAAGCGTCGGGAGAATCCTTGATTCGAACCCCTGATCCCGCGCCTCCAAACTCCACAGCAAACTTTTTTTGAAAAGTTCAGCACCGAAGGCAGCCTTGAGTGGTACACAGGGTTGTATCCATCCGCGCGGGTGGAGGGGTGGGGGTGTGCTCCGGCGGGAGCTGTCCCAACTGACTGGGTACAGTACTCACCCTGTCGCCACTATTAAACACCTAGGCAACAGCTCTCGAATACGTTCCGTCTCGCTGAGGAGTCCCTCTTCCTATAACCGGGGGGGGGGGGGGTGGGGGGGAGCGGTTTGAACTACTTCTTAAAGGCCAAAAAAAATGCTCTTGAAAAGTTTGTTGCTGTTAAATTCAGAATGTTCGGCTATTTTTTAACCTTAGAATGACGCAGAGAAGGATTGGGAAATGTTGAGGAAGTCTGGGCCAAGGGGAAGTATGCTTGAGATCTGATCATTTCTGAGAGAGCCGGGGTAGAGTTGTCATTCACATCTGCTCCACTCGGTCCGCTGACTGTAGTGAAACATTGGGAAGCTGTGGTGAAGTTTTCACTGAAAGCGGCGAGACGCTGGGGAGAGGTCCCTTTAAAAGTGAGAGTTTGGTTCCCTTTACAATTGGGATGAAGGACCCTTTAAAAGTGAGGAGCGATCTCCTTTACAGATCATCCCCCCCCCCCGTTAAACACAGAAAGAGAACCCATATAAAAAAGTGTGTGTGTGGTAGTAAAATTTGGGAAGAGAGCGGGGGAGGGGGGGATCGCAGAAAATCGGCAGGTTGCCCTATAAAATTGATGAGGGCACCCCTTAGTGGGGTTATTGCCCCATTAAAACTGGGACTATCCCTTTAAAAGTGGGGAGATTGTCTTCTAACGATGGCAAGAGACTCCGTAAGAGGCTGGGTAAATTTTCCTCCAAACGTGGGAGTGAAGCCACTGTAAAATGGATAGCGTGCCCCTTTTAAAGAGGACCGACGGCTCCCTTAAAAGTGGTGACAGAGTCTTTGAGGAAACATGCTCACTCAAAAGTGGAAGTGGGCTCCTTTAAAAGAGGGAGGAAGTGCCACTTTAAGAGCTTCGGATGCTGCTGCGGTGGTATTCATTACCCGGCGGAGCCTGGGAACGCAGCGAGCAGATAAATCAGCAACATGGCGCTGCGGCACTCGTTGTCTCAGACACTGGGGTCATGTAACACAAGGATGGGGAGGGGTGGAATGAGGAGCGGAACCACTCGGGGTTTATCAAAAGAGGGACTGAGAAAGAATAAAGTACAATATTACGAAGATTGAGAAGTTTGTGATGTAGGTCAGAACTTTCAAAACCTTTCCTTGCTGTGGTCCCGCAGTGAAATGTATTCCCATCTACTATTTAATTATAAACATTGAACCAATTTGTTTTATTTACTTGTGTCTCTTCCTGCCTTTACCAGCCCTCTGCTCACCAAACCCAGCCCACCTCTGTTGGGCTAACTGTGGGGTGGGGCAAGGATAGACCGGGCTGAATTCCCCTTTTCAAGGAATTAATCAAGTACTGTATTAGAGAAATTATTTTTAGGAAGCAACAGCAGCTATTCAAATGGTAAAGTGATTTAAAGAAAATCCCCCTGGAATATGTCCACCAGTGTAGACTGAGTCCCAGCGGGTTTAAAAACGTACCCTGCCAGATCGGCAGGAGAGATATGGAAAGGAAAAACAAACTGGCCAGCTTCTCCTCCATACCAAGCACAGAGCTCAGGGTGGGCTGTGATGTCCTCACCAAGAGCCATGTTCTAGTGATGGTGAACAGGGGCAGAGTTAGCCCTTTCACAACTGCTTCCGTACCAGAGGAGCTGCTGGTCCCCAATGAGGGTGACAACAACAAAACAGGAGGAAAAAATATAAACACAAAATATTCTGTAAATGCCAGAGATTCAGAGTAACACACACACACACACACACACACACACACACACACACACACACACATACACTCACACACACACACACACTCACACACATACATACACACACACATACACACACACACACTCACACACACACACACACACACACACACACACACACACAATGCTGTAGAAACTCAACAGGTCAGGCTGTATCCATGGACGGAAATAATGGGTCAACGGTTTGGGCTGAGACTCTTCATCAGGACTCACGATGACCTGACGAGTTGGCATACTGTACCAGTAAGCTACTGGTACATGACTTATCATGTGTCCTGATGAAGGTATTCGGCCCAAAATGTCAACTTTTTATTCAGGGATTAACACTGGGGCACCTCAGTACATGTTTACCCACTGCTCTACTCTCTCTAAACTGTGTGGCTAGGCACATCTCAAATTCCATCTATAAATTTGTTGATGATACAACCATTGTTGGTAGAATCTCGGGTGGTGATAAGAGGGCGTACAAGAGTGAGATATGTCAACTAGTGGAATGGTGCCACAGCAACAACCTGGCACTCAACATCAGTAAGGTGGAAGAGCTGATTGTGGACTTCAGGAAGGGTAAGACAAAGGAACATAGGGGGATGCATATTGATGCAGTTATAAAGAAGGCAAGACTGCGACTATACTTGATTAGGAGTTTGAAGAGATTTGGTATGTCAACAAATACACTCAAAAACTTCTATAGATATGCTGTGGAGAGAATTCTGACAGGCTGCATCACTGTCTGGTACGGAGGGGCTACTGCACAGGACTGAAAGAAGCTGCAGAGGGTTGTAAATCTAGTCAGCTCCATCATTAGCCTAAAAAGTACCCAGGACATCTTCAAGGAGCGGTGTTTCAGAAAGGCAGTGTCCATTATTAAGGACCCCTATTCCCAGGGCATGTCCTTTTCTCACTGTTACCATCAGGAAGGAGGTACAGAAGCCTGAAGGCACACAGTAAGTGATTCAAGAACAGCTTCTTCCCCTCTGCCATCCAATTCCTAAATGGACATTGAATTCATGAACACTACCTCACTTTTTAATAGATAGTATTTCTGTTTTTGCACGATTTTTAATCTATTCGATATACGTACACAATTGATTTACTTATGGTTTTTTTTCTATATTATGTACTGCATTGAACTGCTGCTGCTAAGTTAACAAATTTCATGTCACATGCCGGTGATAAAAAAACCTGATTCTGGTTCTGAATTTCCATAGATGCTTCCAGACCAGCAGAGTTCATCCAGCATTTTGTAGGACAAAAAATATCCACTTAAGTACTTTACTGTTCTTGTCAAATTTAGTGCAGTGCTCCAGACCACGCGACAGGTAAAACAGAGAATTCTGGAAAAATTTAACAGATTAGGCAGTGTCTGTGGAGAACGGCAATGAGTTAATCTTTGAGATGAATGGTCACCCAGGTGGGTGCACAGGACGGAAGAAAGGGTCTAGTTTTTCTATTCTGCTGAACATTGTGGGCATGCTATGCTGGTGCCGGAATGTGTGGCTACTCTTGTGAGATGCCCTGCTGGACATCTTTAGGTTGTGTTGGTTGTTAAAGCAAACGACACACTTCAATGTATGTTTCAATGTGTGTGTGATAAATTAATGAATCTGAATCTGATCTGAAATGATGAAATGTTAACAACTTCAAATATCACCTTGGTTTGTCTCTCTCCATAGCTGCTGCCTGACCCACTGAGTGCCTCGCCACATTGACTATTTTTTATTTCAAAATTCCAGCACCTGCGGATTTTTTGTCCTGGCGGCCCCAGTTTCTGTCAGGGTGGGGCAAAGGCAGGCTGATGATTTTGTCATTGAAAATTTGGATAAATGTCATGGATAAGTCATGGAGTATTAGCTCGAAGTCATGGAAAATTGAGCAATAAAATCATGTACGCATTTTTCTGACTTGTGTCTGTGCCTTATGTTTCTGGTACAGTCTGAAATTATTGGTCACGACTTGCTTTCTATTATATGCTCTTGGTACATTACAAAAGACACAATTCAGTAAATTTCTGCTCTTCTGAAATATATTTTTGGTATCATGATTCTATGCCAATAGCTGCCATTTCACCAATGTCAACACCAGGGGCTACAAATGCTCCCACAAAGGATAGCATTTGCCCTGAATATTTGGCTCTGCTTCTCTCTCCATAAATGCTGCCTGACCTGTTGAGTGTTTCCACCTTTGTTTACTTATATTCTCGAAGTTCAAAGTTCAGAGTAAATTTGTGATACATACATGTCACCATATACTGCCCTGAGATTCATTTTCTTGCGGGCATTCACAGTAGAACAAAGAAATACAATAGATTCAATGAAAAACAACACACAAACAAGACTGACAAGCAATCAATGTGCAAAAGAAATCAAACTGTGCAAAGACAAAAAAAACAAAAAACAATAATAAACAACAAACAAGTAAATAAATAATACTGAAAACGTGACTTTTAGAGTCCTTGAAAGCGAGACCATAGGTTATGCAATCAGTTCAGAGTTGAAGAGAGTGAGGTTAACTCCTCTAGTTCTGGAGCCTGATGGTTGAGGGGTAATAACTGTTCCTGAACCTGATGGTGTGGGACCTGAGGCTCCTGTACCTCCTTCCCGATGGCTGCTGTGAAAACAGCATGGTGGGTGCTGCTTTCGTATGACTGCCCCTCCTTGTAGATGTGCTCAATGCAATTCTGCAAATGACATGATTTACTAGACATGTAAATCCTGGACTTTAAAAAAAAGTAGTTTGTTCTCAAAGTCACAAACCTCCTCAAAATGCACCGGAATTAGCAAGGATCATAACCATGACCCTGTGACTGTGACCAAATCCTAGCATGAAAGCTCATACCACCAGGCTCAAAGGCATCTTCTACCCAACTCTTCTAAGACATTTAAGCAGTTCGCTACTGCAATAAGATGGGCTCTTGACCTCACAGTCTACCTCACTATGACCTCTCACCTGCACTGCACTTCCTCTTGCTCTCCATTTTGCATTGTTATTGTTTTACCCTGTTCTATTTTGGTGCACGCTGTAAGGATTTGATCTGAATGAAGAGTATGCAAGACCAGCTTCCCACCACATCGCGGTACATGTGACAATAATAATAAAATAATTTTTTTTAAAGATAAAGGAATTCCAACCCCGATTTAGCTCCTGCTCCTAGATGATGTACAGTGACCCCTACTGGTCGGTATACCTGTCCGTGTACAGTGGTCAAACACAGGCAAAGGTCTTCAACTACATTTGGAAAGCCTATTGGCTCCCATTGGCTAGAACAGTATAATTGTCAACTTTAGTTAGACTGTTTGGTGACATGCAAAACCTCAAAGTCATTGGCTTCAGGGTCCAGTAAGGCAATATGAATGTGCAAGAGTGTAAGGAGCTGCAAGGAGTAATGGACTCAACCCAATAAATCACAGGGGCACCCCTCCCCATCATCATTAGTATCCAGTGGTGGCATCTGCCATCAAAGATCTCCAGCAGCTGGGCCATACCATCGGACAGGAGGTACAGAAGCTTGAAGTCCTACACGACCAAGTTCAAGAATAGCTACTTACTGTCAGCCATTCATTTCGAGAACCAGCCGGCTCAAACCTAATCACCGCAGTTATGATCACTTGGACCACTTTGCTGTTTTTGTTCTAATACGCAATACTGTATAATTTACGTTTAATTTCTGCTTTTCTTGGGAAGGCAGTTTATTATACGGTGCTGGCTGCCTGTGATGCTGCTGAGAGTAAGTTTTTCTTTGCACCTGTGTGCTCACGTACTTGTGCGGAGGAGAATAAACTTGATTTTGACTTTGTTTTCCCATGAGAGAGCTTGAAAGGAGTCTGGGAGAACAATGGGGTCTGGCCCAGCAGAGCTGATTGGGTGTAACCAGGGCCTCACTGACCTGACAGAGGGTGGCTTATCTCGAACAACTAACAAAATGCCAGAGGAACTCAGCGGCTCAGGCAGCATGTGTGGAGGAATGTTTCTGCTCAAGACATTTCATCTGCACTGCTTAGAAGCAGATAATTACCAATGAAACTATCATCAGTCACTTCCGCTTCACAGCCTGTCATTACTCTGGTAAAATCTCCGTTAAGTTACCCAAATCAGGTGACTTACTTGGGGAGAATCCTACTTTTACCACTTTTTTTTGCAGAAGTCAGCCCAGCCTGAATATTTCTATCTGAGTTCTTTGTCATCATAAGCCTCACATTTAGCTTCTGGCCAAAATAATTAAAATTAGTCACTTATCTGATCGATGTTTGTGGCATTCAGTCATGCATGAAACTGACTCCCTGCATGGTAGAAACAGCCACTTCTGAAGAACACTAATATTAGTAAAGGCAGTAAATAAATCATTTCTTAGCCTTATGCCATACAAAACACATATGAGGCATTTTATCCTGGCGTTGTGTGAAACGGGACTACGAAGGGGCTGCAGAGAAAGCAACAAGACTGGAATTGGGCTAAACTTCAAACGCAATCTCATTGATTCCAGAATGCTTTAGAAGCTGAGTGTCCTCTTGTTTATGTTGTGTGTTGCTTTGCGGCTATTTCACATTTTGTATTTATCCGTGAGCTTTCTATATTTGTAATGATATTTACTTATGTATTTTATTATAATACAAAGCAAGGCCATTTAGTCTGTCTGGTACATGCCAACTCCCAGGAGAGTAATCCTAACAGTCCCATTCAGCCTCTCTGTCGCCCAGCAATATATTGTCTCACATGCCATGAGTATGCGGTTCTTTATCCAGTGCCCTAAGCGAAGGCTAACTTACAACAGCCGGTATACCGACTGTGGAAATAATGGGCGAGGAGCTGAATGGAATGGAATGGGCATGCTGGAATCCATGCCGGGTTGGGGACTGGCCCCTGTCGTTGCTGCTCTCCAGTGTTCACTCTCTGGGAGACAAGCTGGACTGCCTTCATCTGCAGCTGAGATGAGGAACGGCTTTGGGCTCGTTCTTGCAGAAACCTGGCTCCAGGTCAACGTCCCGTGCACCATCAACCTTTAGGCCGTGCCACTCAGGGATCTGTGCAAATATTATTTTGTGACTGTGTGTACTGTGTGTTCTGCTACTTGGTCCCAGAGGAATGCTGTTTTGTTTAGCTGTATACTCACGTAAAGTTGAATGACAATTGCACTTGAACTTAAGCCTATTCCGCCAAGTTATTACTTGCACTCTGAGCTAAAACAGCACTGAATCCTTTGGGAAGGTGATTATCTTTCTTTCAGGACACAGACAAGCATCAACATGGTAGTGTAACTGTTTGTTCATGAAGCTACAACGCCACTGACCCGGGTTAAATTCCGTCACTGCCTGTAAAGAGTTTGTATGACCCCCCCCCCCCACCCAACATGATGGCGTGGACTTCCTCCAGGTATTCTGGTTTCCTCACACTCAGAGAGTCAGGAGGGGAATAAACAATCAACGATTTAGGCCGCGACCCTTCTATTTCTCTCCAGAGATGCTCCCCGGCCTATTGAGGAGTGTGTGTGTGTGTGTGTGTGTGTGTGTGTGTGTGTGTGTGTGTGTGTGTGTGTGTGTGTGTGTGTGTGTGTGTGTGTGTGTGTGTGAGCGTGCGTGTGTGTGTGAGTGAGTGTGTGTGTGTGGGTGTGTGAGTGAGTGTGTGTTTGTGTGTGAGTGAGTGTGTGTGTGTGGGTGTGTGAGTGAGTGTGTGTTTGTGTGTGAGTGAGTGTGTGTGTGTGTGTGTGTGAGTGTGAGTGTGTGTGTGTGTGTGCGTGTGTGAGTGTGAGTATGTGTGTGTGTGTGCGTGCACTCCAGATTTCCAACGTCTGCAGAGTCTCTTGTCTCTCTGCAAAGTACAAAACTGCTGCAGCCATGTGATACTGTAAGGGAGGCAGTTATACTTTCACTCGTTGAGATGCCATTCATCTGAGAATTAGAACTGTGGGCGAGGAGCCCCAAACCAACCTCTGATGCTTCAGTCTTGTGTCACTGTTTTTAGTAACAAGTGCTTGGAGCTGTAGTGAAAGTCAAGAAGTGTGTTGTGCTCCTCTGTGTAGTTTTACAATGTAATGTCAGCATGGTGTGCAGCTTCTTGGCACAATCGTAGAGGCAGATCAAGAAACTGACTGTCGATAACTAAATACACGCACAAAAGTTTATGCGTTTAAGGTCCAAGCACTCTGCAAGAAGACTCATAGACCGGAGAATGGAGAGTACTGGAAAATCACCTTCAGTTGAAACCTGTATGTCCAGGGGGTGGCCAGTGGACACATGTTCCCTGAGGCTACCCCCACCACCACCTCCCCCCCGACCAGTCCATTCCTTGCACATTCCACAGCTCCCCAAATGGATAAAGGGAAAAAGGTCTACTGGAGCACCATATCCATTAAGAGGTTTCTGCGGTATCTTAGCAACCTTATTGTTGACCTATGCATTAGTAACACATTGAGAATGCAGCTAAAATAAGGGCGATGTAGAATGCCTCATCGGAGTGAAGGCCCTCATTGTTCCCCCTTCCCCCTCGACATGGGTATGAAGGTGGTGGGGGGGGGGGGGGAGGAGAGCGCTGCCCTGTGTGAGAATTGAAATTAAAGCAAAATTTATCCAGGAATGTATCAATGCCACAGCCACAGTCCCACCACAAAATGATGTCGTGCCAGGACAGGATTGCAAAGGAATCGCCTCTTTGTTCCACCAGAATGAAAAACCCTGCCTCACCTTTAGTCCTCCTCTCCTTCTATGAATTATAGTCATGCGGGTATCTGCAAGGCAGACTAGCAAATGAACCACATAAGACAATGTGATAGGTAAACGAGAAATGAGGCTCAAATTACCCAGTCCTGATGAAGGGTCTCAGCCCGAAATGTCAACCTTTTATCCCTCTCCATAGATGTGACCTGACCTGCTGGATTCCTCCAGCATTTTGTGTGAATTGCACTGGCAATCCAGCATCTACAGAATCTCTTGTGTTCAAATTACTTTTCCCATTTCTTTGTATTTACAGTCAGACTGGGTGTATAAAATGGAGGAAGACCCTCGGGTGGAAGAGATGTGGGAGAACAAAGGACCCTACGGAAAATCCTGGCAATTCTGGACAATGTTTCTCACCCCCTGCAGGCCACCTTGGCTGAACAGAGGAGCACTTTTAGTAATAGACCAAGACAACCGCGCTGTTCCAAAGACCGCTATCTGAGGTCTTTTTAACCCTCGGCCATTAGGCTCTATAAAGAGTGAACCATAGACGGGGAAACACTGACACCCTCCTGTTACAATGTTTGAGGTAACTTATTTTTTAATTCTTTCTTACTTCTCTTCTAATGCTTTTTTTTTTGATTATTTGGATATCTGTACACTTGTAATGCTGCTGTGACTCTGTAATTTCCTTCGGGATCAATCAACTATCCATCTACCTATCTTTCAGTCGACTGATTATTCCTCTCCATGGATATTACCTGGCTTGCTGAGTTCCACCAGGATTTTGTGCGTGTCTGCTCTGGACTTCCAGCATCTCCAGAATTTCTTGCGTTTGGTCCCTTAAATCTCATTCTTACTTCTGTTCATTTGGTATTCTTGATCAGATTCTAATTATAATCTGAGGGGTTTATCCTGGTGTCTGAAACAATGTTACCCTTCATTTAAAAATTGTTGTCTAATAATTATTATAATTGCTTTTCCTTCGTGTGTGCAAATTGGTTATTGGAGTTCGATTCACGCCACTGTGTATAAGGAGTTTCCCGCACTCCCCATGACCACGTGGGTTTTCCCCAGGTTCTCTGGTTTCCTCCGATATTCCAAAGACATATGGGTTAGGGTGAGAACGCTATTTTGGAACTGGAAGTGTGGCCACAGTTGCGAGCTGTTCCCAGCACAAACCTCGCTGATTTGATTTGATGCGAGTGACTCATTTCACTGCATGTTTCAATGTACATGTGACAAATAAAGCTAATCTTAACCTTATCCAATGTTACAACCATGATCCTCTTCTAGTTTATTGGCCATTGTTTAATGTCCAGAAATTGGAATTGATTTATTATTGTCAGATGTATCAAAGTACAGTGAAAATTTTGTCATGCATACTGTTCATACACAGCTCACTGAGGTAATAGAGTGAGGAATAAGGTGTTAACAGTTACAGAGAAAGTGCAGTGCAGGAGGACAATAAGGTCAAAGGTAATAATGAGGCAGATTGTAAAGTCAAGAGTCCATTTTATTGTACGAGGCAAGTCAGTTTGTCACCCTCATGGAGGAACTGAATTGAACCTGTCATAAAAACCCTACAGTGCAGAGGTTTCAAGCTAGCACGTGGAAAGAGTTCCCAGCTCAGTGAATCCGCGGTGGAACCAAACCCAAGTCTAAGAAACAAAAGGCAAATTCCGGAAGGTAGCATACCAAACAGTCTCATTCTTTTTCGTTCTTGTCTAAGAATTCCATAGAACATGTGGATCACTTGCCAAAAAAATTTCACTGGGCTTGGGATTTCTATAAACTGCAGTTGGAGAAAAATAAAATCCCGCAGCTCTTTCATTCACTCCGAACACAAACAGAAACAACGGAATAAAAACAGACCTCGCAGAGGACTAATGTCATGCTCTGATCCATCCCAACGATAAGAGCAGACATAGCTTTTAAAGACAATTGTATAGTGTAAGCATGGGAAAGCAGGCAGCAGTCTGAAATCCTGTACACCGAGAATCTACGGGATGTGGTTTGAGGCGTTGGGATCAGATGCATGGATTAAGTACATTTGATGTGGAGTTGGCTGTAATATATCCACAAAATTCTCTTGAGCAAGTGAAATGTGGGCCTTATATCCTCAACCTTTGATTTTTAACATTTAAGTCACCGTACTAAATATTTTGCTGAGCAATTTTCAGATTTAATCCTTGCTGGTTTAAAATTTCCTGGCTGATTGACCAAGGGGAGGGGGGTGGATTGCATAACCCCTCACAGTGAATAATGTCATTGTTCCAAGTATTCGGAGCAAAGTAGTGTGGGAGAAGTCACGTTAAGCATACACAGTTGTCCCATTTCTCTATATGTCATTTCTATGTATCTCCTCCCTTGACTAATTCTAAAGGGTGTAATTGAATGATATAAATATGGGGGTAGGGAGGGGGGATGGTAACTGATTTAGCTGACATCACACGACATCTAACTTCATTAGTGACGCAGAATTTTTCTGATTAGCGTGACATGACCTGAAAGTGATCAGCATCTAGTCTGTGCTGATCTGTGTTTCTGCCTAGTCCCATCTGCCCGTACATCGAAACACACTGTGAATAGCGTCGTTGGGGTTAACACTCGGGGATGTGTGGGGGCAGCGCACAAGTGTAGCCCCGTATTCTGGCACCCACATTTCGTGCCCGTCACGCTCAGCTGAACAACACAGAAGACAACGAAACAAAACACGATGAGGGACCACCTGTCCCTTCTTCCCATCCACTACCCATACACGCATGCAGTCCTGAAACCCCTAACTCACAGCTGGCATGTACTTGAGTGACTGTCAGGAGAGGGAAAGGGAAGCGCAGGGCTCTCCCGTGGCCGTTCCCCTCAGTAATAGTAATGCTTTGGGGAACCTACCGGGGGAAGACACTGCGACTGGGTCTCTGGCTCCGCGGCTGGGAATGGAAGTGGGGAGAAGAGGACTGCAGTCGTGATAGGGGACTCCGAAGTTAGAGGAGCAAACAGGAGACTCTGTGGGCGTGAAAGAGACAACTGGATAGTGTGTTGCCCCCCAGGTGCCAGGGTCAGGGATGTCTTGGATCAGGTCCATGGCATTCTAAAGGCAAAGGGTGAGCAGGCAGGAGTCATGGTACATGTTGGTACCAACAACATAGACAGGAAGAGGGAGAGTCCTGAAGGGAGATTACAAGGAATTAGAAAGCTGAGAAGAAGGACCTCAAGGGTAGTAATCTCTGGATTGCTGCCTGTGCCATGCAACCATGAGGGTAAGAACAGGATGATTTAGCAGATGAATGTGTGTCTGAGGAATCGGTCAAGATGGTGCCAGCAAACAATGATTCCTTGGGCAATATCTTCCAGATAGTCAATCATTTCAGTTTTCTATGACTTCTACTTTTTCGTTTTGTCTTAATTTTGTTTTTGAAACTGTTGGCGCCTTGGACTTACAGTCTGTAGTTCGATCGAGTGAACTAGCATGAGAGAACCGCCAGAAGAGAAATGCGAGCACTAGCTATCACGAGGAGAAGCTCGGAGACGAGATGAGGGGCCATGATCAACTACATTTCTCACCAATTAAAGTGTCAGGACAAATGTGGAGGGGAGAGAGTGGTTTGTTTGTGTCACTGCCCTCAGAGATGCCACTGGCCCCCGATGCTCACAGAGACGTTATTGAAACTCTGAGATTTACGGATTGATGTTAGCTCTGCGTTTCCTTTCATGTTCTCACCCATTCTTTCTCGTTGCTGATTGGCGGGCTGGAGGTTTGGGTGATCTGCTAGTTTTTGTGCGAGATAGGGGTTGGGGGTGTTTGGAGTTTGCGAGTTTATATTTCTTTTTCCTTTTGTGCAGGGGGGAATTGATTCCTTCTTTCAACTACTTCTATGGTTTTCTGTAGAAGTTTTTCTTCTATGGCTCTTCAAGTCATAGTCCTGGACAATCAAACTTTTCAAGTTTGATGGTTTTCTTCTATGGCTATCTGGAGAAGACACATTCCAGAGTTGTATTCTGCATACATACTTTGATAATAAAATGAACCTTTGGTGCAAAGGGCAGGGTTTCTGATTTCCAGATCATTGGGATCTCTTCTGGGGAAAGCATGACCTGTACAAAAAGCACGGGTTACAACTGAACCTGAGTGGGACCAATATCCTTGCGGGCAGGTTTGCTGAAGCTGTGGCGGAAGGTAGAAACTATTTTGGTGGGGAGACGAGAACCTTAGTATAGGACAGAGGATGGGGCATTTGGTATACAAGTTGATGCAGTGTGTAGGGAGACCGTGAGAAAGAACAGGCTGTTGATTGTGTAAAACAGCAATCAGTGAGATAAGCTATAATGTAACATGAGGGAAAATTAAAAAGGGTGATGAATGCAGGACTGAAGGTGTTGTATTTGAATAAGGTAGATAATTTGTACCACAGTTAGAGATTGCTAGGTATGACGTTGTGGGCATCACAGAATTGTGGCTGAATAAAGATCATAGTTGGGAGCTTAACATCTAAGGATACACATTATATAGAAAAAACAGGCAGGTAGGCAGAGGGGGCGGGGTGGCTTTGTTGGTAAAAAAGTGAATTCAAATCTTTAGAAAAAGCCGACATAGGATTTAAAGATGTAGAATTCTTGTGGGTAGAATTAAGAAACTGCAGGGGAAAAAAGACCTTGATGGGAGTTATATACAGGCCACTGAACAGTAGCTGGGATGTGGGATACAAATTAAAATAGGAGGACAAGCACATAAAAAGGGCAATGTTATGATAGTCATGTGGGATTTCAAGTAGATTAGGAAAATCAGGTTGGTGCTGAATTCCAAGAAAGAGATTTTGTAGAATGCCTACGGGATGGCTGTTTAGAGAAGTTTGTGGTTGAGCCCACTTGGAAGAAGGCAACTCTGGATTGGGTGTTGAGTGTAAGGAACCAGATTTAATTAAGAAGCTTATGGTAAAGGAACCCTTCAGAGGCAGTGATAGAATTGATCCTCAGTTTGAGAGGAAGAAGCTTAAGTCAGATGTATCAGTATTACAGAGGAGTAAAGGGAATTACACAAGAGAGGAGCTGATGATAGAGAAAGTTGATTGGAAGGGAACACTAGCAGGGATGTTGGCAGAGCAGCAATGGTTGAAGTTTCTGGGGGCAATTCAGAAGGCGTAGGACAGATACATCCCAAAGATGAAGTATTTCTAAAGGGAGGATGAGGCAACCATTGCTGACAAGGGAAGTCAAAGAAAGCATAAAGGCAAAAGAGAAGGCATATAAATAACAAAAAACAGTTGGGAAGTTAGTGAATTGGGAAGCTTTTAAAAACCAACAGAAAACAACTAAAAAAAAAGCCATAAGGAGAGAAAAGATTAATTATGAAGGTAAGCTAGCCAATAATTTAGAAGTCAATGCCAAAAGTTTTTTTTTCAGATAGTAGTACTAGTAGTCTCTCGAAGTCTGAGGAAGACGGATGTGTTGCACAGTCAACGTCTGTGGGCACACATACGACTTCTGAGGCCAAAGTCCGAAGCGCAGATACAGTTGCAGATGGGGCAAGAAGCACCGCCTGTTGGGGCAGGAGTGGACGCCTTCCTGTGTCTATCTTGACTTGCCTTGAGGCGCTGCATGCGCCAGTTGGCTTGGAAGCTGTATGCTGCTTTGGAGCATGGATTGCGCCACTTGGACCGATCAGCAGCAGTGTGTTCGAGATCGCGGGGCTGGAGTTTGGCCCACTTAAGGTTTGACTTGAGGTTGTCCTTGTACCTCTTCCTTGGGCAACCTTGGGCACGGTTGCCCTGCTCCAGTTCTCCGTCAAACAACTGACGCGGCATTCTGGACTCATCCATGCAGATCACATGGCCGGTCCATCTGAGCTGAGCCTTCAAAACCTTGGCTTCATGCTTGTGGAATTGGCTCGGTCCAGGACTGTCAGGTTGGAGATATGGTCTTGCCAGCGGATTTGTATGATTGATCGCAGAGCGCGATTGTGGAATTGTTCAAGCTGTTATATATAAAGAGCTGATATATAAAGAGTAAAAGGGAGGCAAGAGTAGATATCAGACTGGTGAAAAATGACACTGGAGAGGTAGTAATGGGAGACAAAAAATGGTGGACAAACTTAATAGGTATTTTGCGTCAGTCTTCACTGTGGAAGACACTAGCAGTATGCCAGAAATTCGGGAGTGTTGGATCAGAAATTACTGTAGTTGCTATTGCTGCAAAAAGGCTTCATCATATTGGGAGAATGGGCAAAGAAGTGGCAGCCAGAACATAGTGTAGGCAAGTGTATGGCCATACACTTTGATGGAAGGAATAAAGGCACAGACAATTTTCTAAACAGGGAGAAAATTCAAAAATCGGAGATACAAAGAGACTTGTGAATCCTTGTTTAGGAATCCTTAAATGTTAACTTGCAGATTGAGTTGGTGGTAAAGAAGGCAAATGCAATGTTATCACTGATTTTGAGAGGACTAGAGTATATAAGTAAGGATGTGATGCTGAGGCTTTATAAGGCATTGGTCAGACCACAGTTGGAGTATTGTAAGTAGTTTTGGGCACCTTATCTAAGAAAGGTTGTGCTGGTATCGGAGACAGTCCAGGGGAGGTTCATGAGAATGATCCTAGGAAAGAAAAGGTTAACATATGAGGAATGTTTGTTTGCTCTGGGCCTGTACTCACTGGAGTTTAGAAGAATGAGGGGGAATCACATTGAAAACTGTCGGATATTGAAGGGCCTAGATAAAGTGGACGTGGAGAGGATGTTTCCTATAGTTGGGGAGTCTTTAGCCAAAGGATAGTGAATCCGTGGAATTCATTGCCACAGATGGCTGTGGTAGCCAAGTCATTAGGTATATTTAAAGTGGAAGTTGATAGGTTCTTGATTTGTCAGGGTGTCAAAGGTTATGGGGGGAAGACAGGAGAATGGTGTTGAGAGGGATGATAAATCAGCCATGATGGAATGACGGAGCAGATTTGATGGGCTGAATAGTCTAGTTCTGCTCCTATGTCTTATGGTTTTATGGTCTTATCTTTGGCCTCCAGCCTCCAGTGGACCCGGACTCGCAGACATTGGGCCATTGCCTTCACCAACAGACTCGTAGATTCGGAGTTCAGACCATCAGGGCTTGACTTCCAGACTTCCAATCGACCTGAGACTTCAATCTTCAGTATTGACCCCAGAGCTCACAGACGGTGACAAATGAGGACCTTGTATGAGAGCCTTCTACACTAGGCCTGAAACACTAGGCATCCCCCCCCCCCAACTTTCCTGCCCTAAACCCTAACCCAAACCCTAACTCCACTCGCTGTTCCCAAAATCATCCCTACACCTTACAAACCTAAAAAAAAACTAAAAACACATCTCGGCCTGAGCTGCGACCTCGACGGAGACTGCAACTTGATGCCGTCTAGACCAGTAGGGATGCCTGCAGTGCCAATGTACCTCTGGGAGGTTTCAAGAGAGACATCTCCACTGTTGTTGAAATAAAGCCCGAGAGACCTGAAGTGGTTTAGAAAGTACACCTCTGATTCACATTCTCTGGCTTGCTTCCAACAGAATTGCATAGTGAGGTGGGACGTGCCCTGTTATGTATTACAGTAGGATATTGTCTCCCACTTGCATATTAGACAACTCAACAACTAAGTCAAAATCCAAGGATCTGCAAAGATTATAACTCACAATAAATTTAACCAGTGGCCAGAAATAAACAGGTTCTTTTTATTTTGGTCTAAGTGGGACCATTGAAATATCATTATCATTACATGCCTTGTCAAATGATGTAGGTGATCATGGTCTTCTGACCATGACTGCTCTTGGCAATTTTTTCTATTGAAGTGGTTTCCCATTGCCTTCTTCTGGGCAGTGTCTTTACAAGATGGGTGACCCCAGCCATGAGATTGTCCGCCATCGCCAGTGGTCGCATAACCAGGACTTTGTGATGTGCACCAGCCACCACCTGCCCCCATGGCTTCATGTGACTCTAAAGCGGTGGGGGGGGTGGGGAAGGTGGCTGAGCACGGGCTACACCTTGCCCAAGGGTGGCCTACAGGTTCTAACGGAGGGAAGGAGCGCATTACACCTCCTTTGGTCTCCACCCCACCACCCAAAATATACAGTGCACAGAAAGGCTCTGCCCTTCTTTCCTCTGTTAACATTTATACCTTCAACACACACAAAATACTGGAGGAACTGGGTAGCTCAGGCAGCATCTATGGATAGGAGTACCCTGTCAACATTTCGGACCAACACTCTTCAGCAAGATTGGAAAGGAAGCTAGAATAAGACAGTTGTGTTTGGGGAAGGAGTACAAGCTAGAATGTGACAGGTGAGACCAAGTGAGGGGGAAGGGGGGGGGGGTTGAACTGAGAAGCTAGGAGGTGATAGGTGGAAATGGTAAAGGGCTGAAGAAGGAGGAATCTGATTGGAGAGGGAAGTGGACCATGGGAGAAAGGGAAGGAGGAGGGGTACCAGAGGGAGGTGATGGGCAGGTGAGATGGGGGCCAGAATGGGGAATGGAATAAGAGAGAAGGGGGAGGGGTAGAAATTACCGGAAGTTAGAACAGTTACATCTTCAATCAAGCTTACAGTAATTCCTCCAATAGCTGGACAGCTGCATACTGAATTGGTATTCTGGAGAAATAGACCACTGATCACATGTCTCGAGTTCAAGTTTAAATTCAAGGAGTCAGGTGAATCTGGAAAATAAAGCTAATTATGACCCTAAATCTGGAGGTTTGTCATGAAAACCCAACTGGTTCACAAATGTCCTTCGGGGAATGATATCAAGTTGAAGTTCAAGTTTATTGTCAATCAACCATACACATGTATACAGCTAAATGAAGCATCATTCCTCTGGGGACAGGGTACAAAGCACAGTACATACAGTCACAAACAGCACACAGTATACAGCCAGCGCAGACAGTTACAAAATAATTCTAGCACGAGTCCCCGAGTGGTATGGAATCTGTTTGTATGGATTGCTAGTGTATAGTGGGAGAGTTTGAACTGCCCTCTGAAATGGCTTAGAGGGCAATTAGGGCTGGAGAATGAATGGCACCCTTTCCAGTGACGTCCACACCCGGTTAAAAAATAAACAAGAAAGAGTTATCTCCTGCTGCGACTGATTGGAAAACTTCATTTGACAAAGTGCTGGTGAAATGCCTGGGGACATTTCATAATTATTGCAAGGAATTAAAAGATAGCCCAGAGCTCATAGTCCCACTGCATATTTTGTCAAAGAAATGTAACTTGAATAAAGTGTTCTTGCCAAAAGAAAGGCCCCAGAGAAAAGAGAGCTGGGCTGAAAGATTCCTCTCCCACACTGAGTAAACCGAATCCAGTGATTGAACTACAAACTGGAAGAACAGGCAGGGAATTCATACCTGTTGCCTATTAGGCTGTTAAGGAACTCCAGGGAAATGATCGAGAGAACTAATGTGACAGCCACAATGCATCTCCCAAAAGGACATAGGCAAATACCCCTCCCATAACCTAAACACTGTATATGGTGGTTTACAGTTTCCTGGACCTGTTTTATGGCAGCAGTATCAAAATTTGACAGCAGCCCAAAGATGGTGGTCCTGATGAAGGGTCTTAGCCCAAAACGTTGACTGTCTATTCCCCTCCATAGATGCTGCCTGACCTGCTGAGGTCCTCCACCATTTTGTGAGTGTTGCTTTGGATTTCAAGCATCTGCAGAATCTCTTGCATGTAAATGATTGTGTGTTTGAAGAAACCTTCTTAAGGAGGGAAGAGAAGCAAAGATGAAGAGAAGCTTTGTGAGAGGATTGTATGCCTTGGGTGCTGAAGGGAGGCTGCCAGTGATGGTGTGTTTACAGTCAGGAAGCCAAAAATGGGAGAAGCACAGCACTTTCAGAGCAGATATGATGGAGGTAGGGTGTGTGGGAAAGGAAGATTTGATAACTGCTAGGGAAGTCAAGATTAGAGAATTCACCCTAAACATCCTGAGTTGCTAAATAGTTGATGGAGAGGGATGGATTGTTGATGATCAGGAGAAAAATGAGAAAAAAGATATAGAAAGGTGTTGAAACTATCATCTTCACAGGTCTTGAATGGCCAGCTGTAGTGGATCAGCACCAGATCTTGAGGTGGATAGTGCTGAGTTCAGATCTAGCTGACTCCCATCCAATTCAGCCTCGCAAAAAAAAACAGTCAGATGCTACAGAAACAGCAAAAGCCCCGCACAGTGTGCCACAAGGCATGAGAAAGAACAACTCTTCCAAAAGTTTTTATACAGACATCTAACCTCAGAGAGAACCAAATTCAGTTGCAACCAGTCTTCAAATAGTAACCAGGAGCCAATTAAGCCTAGAGGTGATTAACACAAATTGCAAGGATTAAACAAAAATGCACCCTTTCAACTCGTTCACTCACAGGTTGAAAGTTTCACACATACATTGTCCTTTAATCTATTGGTTTGTTGGGTCGATAAGACCATAGTTTAATTAGTTCAACATAATATTGTGATCTGAAGGTCCTGTTTCAGTACTGTACTGTTCTATGCTTCCGTTTTGTATGACTCTGAAAATAGAGATATCTGTTAAATGTCTCTTTTCATAAGACCATAAGAATTAGGCCATTTGGCCCGTTGAATCTATTCCGGCATTCAATCATGGCTGATTTATTATCCCTCTCAACCCCATTACACTGCTGTAGTTCAGGTGACTGAGTGAACTATAATTAATTAAAATATTGTCTGGATTAATCAAATGTTGCCTGAATTAGTTCAAATTTGTCTGGATTGCTAATCTATTCATTTCAACTACTGCATTATTATTCCTCGCAATAGGCTTGGGCAGGAAATTAGTCACAGAACTACTGAGGTTCAAGATAAGAATATTTGATCATGTTTTCTTTTACTACTACTCTGCTTGTACGTGACAGTAAGATATTATTTTTGAAAGTAATTGAAAGTTGCCCACAACTTAACCCCTGAAGTTGCTACCCACTTAGTAATAATGTTTGTCAAACCCGATACCATTTGAGAACTTTATCTACAATTGACACTGTGGGAAAATTCAGTTCTAGATAAATTGCCACCTGCAGCAAACAGTTGAGTTTCTAGGCCGGTCGGAGTAAAAGAAATGGGTGTTGCTTTCTGGCATACAACGCCAAGCAAAGCCAATGTTGCATTGAAGCAGCCACCAACAGAATGAGGAAGTGTTTATAAATACAGGTAGGATAAAAGAAAGAGTAATCTGCATATTGAATATCTCTAGTCACCTGTGCCTATGAAGAGTTTTGTGGCTACAAGTATTTTTTGCAAGTTAATGATAGCCCATTAAAGCAGTGGATTATACAAAATGTAAGTGGAGATGTTGCCCTTCTGACATTAAAGGTCGGTTTGGAGCGTACATAGATGCAAGTGTTTAAGTGTTCTGTGGCTGGCCAACTTCCAACGTGCCTACAGCACATGGAAAAGCCACCAACCTGTCTACAGGGTAAAATGTCAATTGTGCCTGGAGGGCAAGAAATGTGCAGACTGCTTCAAGCTTCGCAAGAAATAGCCAAAAAAAAGCTATTGTGTGTTCCTGCAGATTTCAGCACCGAATATTTATGTTTATGTGCAGTTTTTCATTTTTGTATTTCTTTATTGGTCCTGTAAATGTCTGCAAGAAAATGAACCACGTACACGGGAAGACAACGCTGCAGAATTTGTGACCCACCAAGTCTGCTCCAGCATTCAATCATGGCTGATTTATTATCCCTCTCGGCCCCATTCCACCCCCGCCTTCTCTCCAGACCACTTGATGCCCTTACTAATCAAGAACCTATTAACCTCCACTTTAAATATACCCAATATATTGTAACATATATGTAGTTTAATAATACATTTACTTTGACTTTGACCTAGTTTTTGCCTACACCTGTACTTCAAACACTGGTCACCTGAAGTATGCATTCCAAACCGTCTGACCAACAGGCACTGACCACCTGGTTTGGGGTCAAAGTCGAACTGCTCTGCCCTGACACCCTGCCCTTGTCAGCCACACTTGCAAACTAGTTGTCAGGACATCTCAACAAAAATCTTTTTCCTGGATTTGGTCTCAGGGTGATTTAGCCTTTTATACAGAGAAACTTTATGTTATTCATGGAGGAGTGGCAAACAGATGTCAAGAAGTAAGAGATCGGATTGGGGAGAAAGAGTGAAAATATATTTTAAAAATCTGCAGATGCTGAAAATCTGACACAAAAACAGACAAAACTGGAAACATGGATGATCTAATTCTGACCTACCTCTTATAGTCTTATGGTCTAACTTCCTGTTTCAAGATGATGCTGAACTGCGGTTTCTGCCGAGATCATTGTGGCTCAGCCTTAGTTGTTTTTTTTAAGTGGATACGGATGGTTTTGGAAACAGAGATAAGAGGAGAGGGAAGAACTCAACCTTTCTGTTGGTTGCTAGCGCAAAAGATACACTGTGTGCAAGTTTGGTAACTAAATCTGAATCTGTTTATTCATTTGCCTCTCCACCCGCCCCAGATGAATACTTCATTAATCCCAGATCCAACATTTCTTTTGATTTTTATTCGAACCTGACCTTTGCCCTACTATAACCCATCAATTTTGTTTGCCCTCATTTAACTCTTCCCAGTTGTAATGAAAAGTCGATGTACAGAAGCATTTGGGACACAAGAGAGTGAAGATCTAGAGCAACACACTGGAGGAACTCGGCGAGTCAGGGAAATGGACAGTTAACATTTCAAGAGTAAAAACTAAAGATTGGCTTCATTTGTCACACGTACATCAAAACATACAGTGAAATGTGTTGTTTGTGTCAAATCAGATCAGTGAGGATTGTGATGGCAGCCCATAAGAGTCACCACACTTCTGGCACCAACATAGCGTGTCCACAACTCAACCAGCAACCAGAGGAAACCCATGTGGTTACGAGGACAACGTATAAACTCCTTACAGACTGCGACAGGAATTGAACCCCAGACGGAGATAGCTGGCATTGCAAAGCGATGTGCTAACCACTATACCACTGTGCCACCTTCGAGTCAAGATCCTTCATAGAGACTGGAAAGAAAGCTCAGACTGAAATGATGATGCTATTTCCACCTCTGCAGATGCTGTCTGACCTGCTGAGAACTTCTGGTAGTTCTTGCATTATTATTGAATTAGATTTACATTTCTTTGAGTCTGTGACTATGAATTATATATGCAATGGCTAGGAAGCCACAAAGCTCCATCACAAAGCATTATTGAGACAGGTGTGATATTTAATGTATATCACAATCTGAAGTCACTTTCTTCATAAAATGGAAGAATTTCTAATTTAGATTGTTTCAAGAGCCTGATTGGGTAGCCTCCAACCTGATGGCATGAACATCAATTCTTTAACTTCCGGTAATTTCTCTCCCCTCACGCTTTTCTCTTTTCCATCCCCCATTCTGGCTCCCTTCTAACCTCTTCGCTTCTCCTCACCTGCCCATCACTGTCCTGTGGTGCCCCTTCTCCTTCTGTGTCTCCCAGGGTCCCCTCTCCTCTCCTATCAGATTCCTTCTTCTTCAGTCCTTTACCTCTTACACCCATAACCCCCCAGCTTCTCACCATCCCCCACCCACCTTTGTATTCTAGCTTCTTACCCCCTTCCTCTGCAGTCCTGATGGAGGGTTTCAGTCCAAAACGTCGACTGTCTTATTCCCCTCCATAGACACTGCCTGACTTGCTGAGTTCCTCTAGCATTTTGTCGGTACCCTGTAGTTACTTGACAACCATTTTTAAGAAAAGAGCAACTGAAAAACAGTTACAGGCACTGCCGTGAACATTGTCTCCTTTTCACCACTGGCACATAATGGCGAGAGCATATGCCAGCCACAACATGCACTCTCTGATGGCAGCTCCAAGTCAGCAATCTGTGGCACCCTCAGACACATCACCCCCGCAGATTCCTCCAAGACGCCAACATTGATCTGTAATCAAAGGGCTGAAAGCACTGATTCTGCTCCTGTGACTTCTGGTGCTATGGGGTTATGTTTAAGGTATGTTAATGTTTGTAAGCATGTAAGTTATGTTTGTGTTTAAGGTAAGGAATAAGAGGCTGAGGAGGGATTATAAGGAATGAATTTCTTCACCTATAAGGCGTTTGACTCTGGATTGTCTATCTGAAAAGATGGTAAAAAAATGAAGATTCTGCAGATACAATTCCTGAGGAACAGTCCCAGCTCAAATTGTCGACTGTGCGTGTTGTTAAAGACAGAGACTTTCACTAGATTTTCCAGGCGGACACTGGAATTGCCAAGGCTATGGGTCAACTGCTGACTAGTGTAGATTGTGAATTGGCTTATTACTGTCACAGGTACTGAAATGCTTTGTTTTGTTTGCCATCCGTATGGATCTTTCAGCAAAGGGAAAACAATAACTAAGTGCAGAATAAGACAGGCAGACAGTAAGGTGCAAGGCCATAGAGATCTAGAGTTGAATTTATCACTGATTCCTATGGGTAAGTAATTGACAGTCGATGTGGACAGTAAGGGTTAGAACACACACAAAGTGCTGGTGGAACGCAGCAGGCCAGGCAGCATCTGTAAGGAGAAGCACGGTCGATGTTTCAGGCCGAGACCCTTTGTCAGGACTAACCGAAAGGAAAGATAGTAAGATTTGAAAGTAGTGGGGGGAGGAGGAAATGCGAAATGATAAGAGAAGACCGGAGGGGGTAGGATGAAGCTAAGAGCTGGAAAGGTGATTGGCGAAAGTGATACAGAGCTGGAGAAGGGAAAGGATCATGGGATGGGAGGCCTCGGGAGAAAGAAAGGTGGGGGGAGCACCAGAGGGAGATGGAGAACAGGCAGGGTGATGGGCAGAGAGAGAGAGAAAAAAACAAACAACTAAATATGTCAGGGATGGGGTTGGAGCCCTGTTGCTTTGCCGTGTGAGTCTATGACTCTGAATTAGATTTCTTTGATTTGGAAATGTATCGCTGGTTTTTACATTTTGAGTGGATTTAAACCCTGGAATCTCCTGTCCACTAGAACATGTTTGCAGACCGCAGTGGAACAGAAAAGCAGCCCACTTTCCTAATAAATATTGCCCTGACCAAACATGCCCACATCTCCCACATGGATAAAAAGTAGTCGTGAACTGCACAAAGCAGTGATTTGTTCCAGTTTAATCAAGTGGCTTAATGATTACAAAGCGAATCCATACTCCTTTTGATCTTAATGGTCTGCACTCTGTTGTAAGGCTGAAAGTCAAAGAAAATGGGGCAACTTCAAATGTGCAACCTATGTGTCAGTTCTAAAGGAGATTAAATCCTGGTCATAGGGTAGCAAGATGAAGATTAGATTAGCCGCATGTATAACAAAACATCGAAACATACAGTGAAATGCATCATTTGTGTCAACGACCTACCCAGCCCAAGGACATGCTGACAAGCTTTACCGTGCTTCCAGCACCAACATTGCATACCCACGGACATCCTTTAATGTGAGGGGAAACTGGAGCACCCAGAGGAAACCTGGTATTCCAGTATTTCTACTATTTTTTAATATTTCTTAATTGTACATATGATTTTTTTTTGTGTTCTATGGCAGAGCAGCAGTGAGCCATCTGATCGGCCTATCGGAGTTCTCTTTGGGAACTAGTCGACTTGATCTGATCTGGCTGTTGTTCTCGATTGCACTTATAAAAAAAATTAAAGAAAAATTTTAAAACCCACTTTGCCACAAGCAGAATGGGCACTCTCCTTATAGACAGCAGCTAGAATTGAACCCCAGTTGTTGGTGCCTTACCGGTACACAACACCGCCCTGCCACTCTGAAAAGAGACATCCTGATGGTTCTTTTTTCCCCAGAACTTGCAAATCCTTCCTTTAGTTTCAGTGGAAATGGAGGAATAGTTGGGAATAAAGGTTTGAGGGAGATTCAGATCATCTCATTGTTGAGGAAGCATTGAGACAGCAACCCCAGCTCTGAATAAAAAGCAAAGGACGTGGTTTTAACGGTGAAGTGAACCTCGAGTAGGCGCGCAGTGGCATGGTGGTGTAGCGGTTAGCACAGCGATCACCAGTCAGTGTTCAGTTCCGGCCCCTGTCTGCAGGGAGTTCCTATGGTCTCCCCGTCACCGCAGGGGTGTCCTCCAGGTGCTCCAGTTCCCTCCACGTTCAAGCTCGCTAAACGTACGGGTCAGGTGTAGGATGGGTAAGTGTGGAAGCGTGGCAACGCACATGGGCTGCCCCCCTGCCCATCACATCATCGGACTGCGTTTGCTCATTGACACCACATGCTTCGACGTCTCGACGCGCATGCGAGAAAGACCCGAATTTAATCTCAGCATCTTTGGAAGGAAGCGTGGAAGTTCTGAGGATGCGGTGGTTCTGGGTGAATTGGCAGCGTGGGACCTCTCGCTTGCACCTCTCCTCTCTCCTGCCTGACAGGAGGCCAAGTGAGGGGTGTGCTGGGGCAAGGTTTAGAAGCGATGCGGGAATAAATCTGAAAGTACGGAGAATAAAATGAAATTACACTGGAAGATAGTTGAAGCCTGGGAAAATATCCTTACAAATAGAATTTCTACTAACTAGGCACAGCTGGATTCTGTTTAGTGACAGCAAAATTAACTGCTCGCATTCCCAGCCTCTCTGGGATTCCTTAAACAAGGCCTCAAGTTTCCATTTAATTCTTTTTCTCTCTTTCTAGGGAATAGACACCTAGTCTGCTCTGCCAGAAGACTGCTTGAACAGGCAAGTTATAAATACTCTGAGAACTGAATCAGGATGTATATCCCTGCTGAAGGTTTCCACTGAAACGTGCTTTGAGACTGAGTGGGTACCTACATGGCCAGGCAGCATCTATAGGGAGAAGCGCTGTCGACGTTTCGAGCCGAGACCCTTCGTCAGGACTAACCTTTCTGTGTGCCTGGCCTGCTGTGTTCTACCAGCATTTTGTGTGTGTTGTTGTTTGAATTTCCAGCATCTGCTGCAGATTTCCTCGTGGGTACCTACGTGGTTGCATTTCTTTGAAAAACTGATTATGAAGGGCGGGCCAGCATTTTTGATCTGAGCAGCTGTGATAAATGCATTTTCATTTCCAGCTTTTCTGTGCTCATGAATTGTGAGGGGTAATAGGGAGGGTAAATACAAGCAGGCTTTTTTTCCCCACTGAGGCTGAGAGAGACTAGAACCGGGGGCCATAGGCTAAGAGCGAAAGGTGAAATATTTAAGGAGAAGCCTCTTCACTCAGAGTGTGGGATGAGCCTCCGGCAGAATTAGTAGATGCGGGGTTGATTTAAAACTTGAAGAGAAGTTTGGATAGGTACATGGATGGGAGAGGCATGGAGGGCTGTGGTGCAGGTGGGGGTTGATGTGACTTGGCAGGATAACAGTTTGGCACAGACTAGATGGGCTGAAGGGCCTCTTTCTGTGCTGTAGTACTCCATGACTGTGAGCCTAAATAGTTGGACACATTCAAGGAATGAGAGTGAAGCCGACGGATTCTGCCTTTTGCGATGCGTGGAGGGGGGGGGTAAGAACTGATAGCGTGAACCAGCTTCTCCTAGTAGCTTGCAGGATGCAGACCTCACGAGCAAGGGCAAGAAGCATCATTGATCCCCGAATGCTGCACCACTTTATAGGGCAATTAACAGCCAGCCAGTTGGCCTGGAGTCTATAAAGCCCAGACAGGGAACAGATGGTCTCTGCAGACCATCACTCAACAGGGTGAGTTCTGAAGACAGCCTAGCCTTCCTGACACTAGCTCTTTTTAAATTCCAGATTAATTTAGTTATTGGAATTTAAACCTTGGAATCTGAACTCATACGTCTGGGTACTAACATCTATCACTGTGTCATCAGGTCCGTTCCACTGGGCTGAATAAACTGTGGTCTATAGCACTAGATATATACTATGCAGATCTATAGTATTTCCTATACTCCATATAGAATGGGCTGCAAATCATATTTCACATAATATGGCTTGTGAATGTATGTCATATAGACTGCAGCCTCAGTGTTTCTTTATACCGTCAGCAATGCTACACAGAAACAGGCCATTCGGGACATCTAGTCCATGCTGAGCAGTTATTCTGCCTTGCCCCCTCAACCTGGCCCTAGACCATAGCCCTACAAATAACCAAATGTGCATGTGCAACTTCAATGTAGCGTGCACTACGTATTTACAGGTAGAAAGGGCTGTAAACCAAGCTTCTCTCTGCAATCGGTGGTAGGCAGCATACTTGAACAGAATAAAAGAAAAGTTACTTCCCCAAAGCCATCAGGCTGATCAACGCGCCCACCCATTAACCCCCTCTGTCAGTCACCTTATGTACAGAATCTCCTGCACCTAATGTCACTTCATGCGCATGAAAGCTATGTACTACATACAAGCAAATCTTATGTATAATAAACCCACACTTACTTCTACATTGTTTTATATAAAATTTTTCTCTTTTTTTTATTGTGCTTATCGAGATTTTTCATCAGATCATTTTGTTCTCCTTAATCGCCATGAACTGAACAATGTGGCAACAAACAGTGTGTAGTGTGGACCGCGCAGAGTCATGTACAGTGAATGCTACAAGGAGACAAATAAAAGTAGAAAAACCTCCGTCTCCTTGTAGCATTCACTGTACATGACTCTGCGTTGCCAGCTAAACACGCTGTGTAGTGTGGACTGTGTGGAACGGGGTCGGTGTAGACTGATGAACACTGTGTGTAATGTGGACTGTGTGGGACAAGGTGGGTACATACAGACGAACACTGTGTGTAGTGTGGACTGTGTGGGACAAGGTGGGTACATACAGACGAACACTGTGTGTAGTGTGGACTGTGTGGGACAAGGTGGGTACATACAGACGAACACTGTGTGTAGTGTGGACTGTGTGGGACAAGGTGGGTACATACAGACGAACACTGTGGTTCTGTGACTGGCTGGGACAGGGTCGGTGTACACTGATGAACACTCTGTGTAGTGTAGACTGTGTGGGACAGGGTCGGTGGACACTGATGAACACTGTGTGCAGTGTGGAGTGTGTGGGATGGGCGTCAGTGCAGACTGACGAATACTGTGTGTAGTATGGACCCTGTGGAACGGGGTCAGTGCAGATGGACGAACACTGTGGTTGTGTGAATGGCTGTGACGGGGTTGGTGTACACTGATGAACACTGTGTGTAGTGTGGACTGTGTGGAACGGTCTCGGTACACACTGATAAACACAGTCTGTACAGTGGACTGTGTGGGACAGGGTCAGTACACACTGATGAACACATTCTGTGTAGTGTGGACTGTGTGGAATGGGGTCGGTGCAGACTGACGAACACTGAGTAGTGTGGACTGTGTGGAACGGGGTCGGTGTACACTGACGAACACTGTGTGTAGTGTGGACAGCGCGGAACAGGGTCGGTGCAGACTGACGAACACTGAGTAGTGTGGACAGTGTGGAATGGGGTCGGTGTACACTGATGAACACTGTGTGTAGTGTGGACAGCGCGGAACAGGGTCGGTGCAGACTGACGAACACTGAGTAGTGTGGACAGTGTGGAATGGGGTCGGTGGACACTGATGAACACTGTGTGCAGTGTGGACTGTGTGGGACAGGGTCTGTGTACACTGACGACCACTCTGTGTAGTGTGGACTGTGTGGGACAAGGTGGGTACATACAGACGAACACAGTGGTTGTGTGAGTCGCTGGGATGGGGTCGGTGTACACTGATGAACACTCTGTGTAGTGTAGACTGTGTGGGACAGGGTCGGTGGACACTGATGAACACTGTGTGTAGTTTGGACTGTGTGGGACGGGGTCGGTGCAGACTGACGAAAACTGTGTGTAGTATGGACCCTGTGGAACGGGGTCAGTGCAGATGGACGAACACTGTGGTTGTGTGAATGGCTGTGACGGGGTTGGTGTACACTGATGAACACTGTGTGTAGTGTGGACTGTGTGGAACGGTCTCGGTACACACTGATAAACACAGTCTGTACAGTGGACTGTGTGGGACAGGGTCAGTACACACTGATGAACACACTGTGTGTAGTGTGGACTGCGTGGAACAGGGTCAGTGTACAGTGATGAACACTGTCTGTAGTGTGGACTGTGTGGGACAGGGTCGGTGTACACTGACGAACACTGTGTAGAGTGGAGTGAGTGGAAACGGGTTGGTGCTCACTGACGAACACTGTGTGTAGTGTGGACTGTGTGGAATGGGATCAGTGCAGAATGATGAACACTGTGTGTAGTGTGGACTGTGTGGGATGGGGTTGGTGTACACTGATTAACAATCTCTGTATTTGAACTGTGTGGAACGGGGTCGGTGCAGATGGATGAACACTGTCTGTAGTGTGGACTCTGTGGGAAGAGTGGGTATATACACACGAACACTGTAGTTGTGTGAGCGGCTGGGATGGGGTCAGTATACACGGATGAACACTGTGTGTAGTGTAGACTGTGTGGAGCGGGGTCACTGAAGACTGACGAACAGCCTGTGTAGTGTGGACTGTGTGGAACGTGGTCGGTGGACACTGATGAACACTGTGTGTAGTGCGGACTGTGTGGGACAGGGTCTGTGTACACTGATGAACACTGAGTAGTGTGGACTGTGTGGAACAGGGTTGGTGGACACTGTCGAACACCGTATGTAGTGCGGACTGTGTGGGACAGGGTCTGTGTACACTGATGAACACTGTGTGTAGTGCGGACTGTGTGGGACAGGGTCGGTGTACCCTGATGAACACTGAGTAGTGTGGACTGTGTGGGACAAGGTGGGTACATACACACGAACACTGTAGTTGTGTGAGTCGCTGGGACGGGGTCAGTGTACACTGATGAACACTGTGTGTAGTGTAGACTGTGAGGAGCAGGGTCGGTGCAGACTGACAAACAGCCTGCGTAGTGTAGACTGTGTGGAACAGGGTCAGTGTACACCAACGAACACCGTGTGTAGTGTGGACTGTGTGGAATGGGGTCGGTGCACACTGAAGAACACAGACTGTAGTGTGGACTGTGTGGAACGGGGTCGGTGCACACTGAAGAACACAGACTGTAGTGTAGACTGTGTGGAACGGGATCAGTGCAGAAAGATGAACACTGTGTGTAGTGTGGACTGTGTGGAACGGGGTGGGTGCAGACTGATGAACACTGTCTGTAGTGTGGACTGTGTGGAACGTGGTTGTTGTACACTGATGAACACACTCTGTAGTGTAGACTGTGTGGAACGGGATCAGTGCAGAAAGATGAACACTGTGTGTAGTGTGGACTGTGTGGAACGGGGTGGGTGCAGACTGATGAACACTGTCTGTAGTGTGGACTGTGTGGAACGTGGTTGTTGTACACTGATGAACACACTCTGTAGTGTAGACTGTGTGGAACGGGATCAGTGCAGAAAGATGAACACTGTGTGTAGTGTGGACTGTGTGGAACGGGGTGGGTGCAGACTGATGAACACTGTCTGTAGTGTGGACTGTGTGGAACGTGGTTGTTGTACACTGATGAACACACTCTGTAGTGTAGACTGTGTGGAACGGGATCAGTGCAGAAAGATGAACACTGTGTGGGATGGGGTTAGTGCACCCTGACGAACACTCTGTGTGTAGTGTAGACTGTGTGGAGCGGGGTCAGTGAAGGCTGACGAACAGCCTGTGTAGTGTGGACTGTGTGGGACAGGGTCGGTGGACACTGACGAATACTGTGTGTAGAGTGGAGTGTGCAGAACAGGGTTGGTGTACACTGATGAACACTGTGTGTAGTGAGGACTGTGTGGGAAGAGTGGGTACATATACATGAACACTGTTGTTGTGTGAATGGCTGGGATGGAGTCAATGTACACTGACGAACACTCTGTGTAGTGTAGACTGTGTGGAGCGGGGTCGGTGCAGCCTGACGAACAGCCTTTGTAGTGTGGACTCTGTGGGACAGGGTCGGTGTAGACGATTAAAACTCTCTGTAATTTGAACTGTGTGGAACGGGGTCAGTGTACACTGACGAACACTGTGTGTAGTGTGGACTGTGTGGGACAGGGTGGGAACATACAGATGAACTCTGTGGTTGTGTGAATGGCTGGAACGGGGTCGGTACACACTGATGAACACTCTGTGTAGTGTAGACTGTGAGGAACGGGTTCGGTGTACACTGATGAACACGGTGTGTAGAGTGGACTGTGTGGAACAGGATCAGTGCAGACTGACAAACACTCTGTGTAGTGTGGACTGTGTGGAACGGGGTTGGTGTACACTGATGAACACTAAGTGTAGTGTGGACTGTGTGGAACGCAGTCTGTGAATACTGACGAACACTGTGTGTAGTCTGGACTGTGTGGGACGGGGTCTGTATACACTGATGAACACTCTCTGTAGTTTGAACTGCGTGGAACAGGGTCAGTGCAGACTGACGAACACTCTGTGTAGTGTGGACTGTGAGTAAATGGGTCGGTGCACACTAACAAACACTGTGTGTAGTGTGGACTGTGTGGGAAGCGTGGGTACATACACACGAACACTGGTTGTGTGAGTCCCTGGGACGGGGTCAGTGTACACTGACGAACACTCTGTGTAGTGTGG
This sequence comes from Hypanus sabinus, assembly GCF_030144855.1. Classification (NCBI taxonomy): domain Eukaryota; kingdom Metazoa; phylum Chordata; class Chondrichthyes; order Myliobatiformes; family Dasyatidae; genus Hypanus; species Hypanus sabinus. The sequence continues at coordinate 68,300,596 of NC_082721.1, read as the reverse complement.
ACTGTGTGGGACGGGGTTTGTGTACACTGACGAACACTCTGTTTACTGTAGACTGTGTGGAGCGGGGTCGGTGCAGACTGACGAACAGCCTGTGTAGTGTGGACTCTGTGGGACAGTGTCAGTGTACACTGACGAACACCGTGTGTAGTGCGGACTGTGTGGAACGGGGTTGGTGTACACTGATGAACACTGTCTGTAGTGTAGACTGTGTGAAACGGGGTCGGTGCAGACTGACAAATACTGTTTGTAGTGTGGACTGTGAGGGAAGGGTGGGTACACACTGACTAATACTGTTTTGTTTGGACTGTGTGGGACGGGGTCGGTGTACACTGATGAACACTGTGTGTAGTGCGGACTGTGTGGAACAGGGTCAGTGTACACTGACCAACACTGTGTGTAGTGCGGACTGTGTGGAACGGGGTTGGTGTATACTGATGAACACTGTCTGTACTGTGGACTGTGTGGGACGGGGTTGATGTACACCGACGAACATTGTGTGTAGTGTGGACTGTGTGGAACACGGTCTGTGTATACTGACAAGCACTGTGTGCAATGTGGACTGTGTGGGACAAGGTCTGTGTACACGATTAAAACTCTCTGTAATTTGAACTGTGTGGAACGGGTTTGGTGTACACTGATGAACACTGTGTGTAATGTGGACTGTATGGAACAGGGTCAGTGTACACTGATGAACACTGTGTGTAGTGTGGACTGTGTGGAACAGGGTCAGTGTACACTGATGAACACTGTGTGTAGTGTGAACTGTGTGGAACAGGGTCAGTGTACACTGATGAACACTGTGTGTAGTGTGGACTGTGTGGGATGGGGTCGGTGCAGACTGATGAACACTGTATGTAGTGTGGACTGTGTGCGATGGGTTTGGTGTACACTGAGGAACACTGTGTGTAGTGTAGACTGTGTGAAACGGGGTCGGTGCAGACTGACAAATACTGTTTGTAGTGTGGACTGTGAGGGAAGGGTGGGTACACACTGACTATCACTGTGTTGTTTGGACTGTGTGGGATGGGGTCAGTGTACACTGACGAACACTGTGTGTAGTGCGGACTGTGTGGGACGCGGTTGGTGTACACTGATGAACACTGTGTGTAATCTGGACTGTGTGGGATGGGGTTGGTGTACACTGATTAACACTCTCTGTAGTTTGAACTGTGTGGAACGGGGTCGGTGAAGACTGACGAACATACTGTGTAGTGTGGACTGTGAGTAAATGGGTCGGTTCACACTAACAAACACTGTGTGTAGTGTGGACTGTGTGGAACGGGTTGGGTGTACACTGATAAACACTGTGTGTATTGTGGTCTGTGTGGAACGGGTTCGGTGTACACTGATGAACACTGTGTGTATTGTGGTCTGTGTGGAACGGGTTTGGTGTACACTGATAAACACTGTGTGTATTGTGGTCTGTGTGGAACGGGTTCGGAGTACACTGATGAACACTGTGTGTAGTTTGGACTGTGTGGAATGGGTTCGGTGTACACTGATGAACACTGTGTGTAGTTTGAGCTGTGTGGAACGGGTTCGGTGTACACTGAAGAACACGCTGTGTAGTGTGGACTGTGTGGGACGGGTTCGGTGTACACTGATGAACACTGTGTGTAGTGCGGACTGTGTGGGACGGGTTGGGTGTACACTGACGAACACCGTGTGTAGTGTGGACTGTGTGGAACAGGTTCGGTGTACACTGATAAACACTGTGTGTATTGTGGTCTGTGTGGAACGGGTTCGGAGTACACTGATGAACACTGTGTGTAGTTTGGACTGTGTGGAATGGGTTCGGTGTACACTGATGAACACTGTGTGTAGTTTGAGCTGTGTGGAACGGGTTCGGTGTACACTGAAGAACACGCTGTGTAGTGTGGACTGTGTGGGACGGGTTCGGTGTACACTGATGAACACTGTGTGTAATTTGGACTGTGTGGGACGGGTTGGGTGTACACTGAAGAACACGCTGTGTAGTGTGGACTGTGTGGGACGGGTTGGGTGTACACTGATGAACACTGTGTGTAATTTGGACTGTGTGGAACAGGTTCGGTGTACACTGATGAACACTGTGTGTAGTTTGAGCTGTGCGGAACGGGTTCGGTGTACACTGAAGCCCGTGCCCTGCCTCTGTTATCCCCGAGCAGCCCGGGGAGGATGTGGGTGTGTCGACTTTACCACTCTCGATTGCAGTGATTTATGTGGGAAAGCAAGCGAGGACACACAGTGCGGAGAAGAGGATTAATTGCACTTAAGGAGCAGAAGTGAATGCAGACTTCAGAGCAGCGGGCAGACAGATCCGTCTTACACACCGCAGAAACAGCTGGAGTTGAAGTGTTTCAGAGTCTGACTGAGATCTCGCCAACTCCTGCTTTTTATTATTCGTATTTTAAAATCGCAGAATAGAATCAGCATGGAAGGAAGCCATTGAAAGTGGTCCTTCCTGGATCCATGTAGGAACAATCCCACTCACTGCCCCTTTCAACACTTCTCCCCTCAGTCCTTCAGATGCTTAGCCGGTTCCCTTTGGGGACTGCATTGTATCTCAGTGGCCTCTGTAATAGTTTCGTCTGAACAGCAACTGGTTAATGCAATTAACTAATCAGCCAATTATATGGCAGCAAGTCAAAGTACAAAAGCATGCAGACATGGTCAAGAGGTTCAGTTGTTGTTCAGACCAAATCTCATAATGGGGAAGAAATGTGATCTAAATTATTTTGACTGTTGGTGCCATACGGGGTAGATCGAGTATCTGAGAAACTGCTGATCTCCCGGGATTTTCATGTGCAACACTCTCTGGAGTTTACAGAAAACGGTGTGAAATACAAAAGCATCCAGTGAGTGGCAGCTCTGTGGGCGAAAACACTGTGTTAATGAGCGAGGTTAGAGGAGACTGGCCTGACTGGTTCAAGCTGACCAGGAAGGCAACAGTAACTGAAGTAACCAAACGTTATAACAGGGATGAGCAGAAGAACATCTCTGAATGCATAACACATCAAACCTTGAAGCGGATGGGCTGAAGACCATGAACATACAGAAGGACACTCAGTGGCTTATAAAGATACCTATTAAATCTAATAAAATGGCATCTGATAGTAATTTGTCCACACTTTACTCTTACATGGGTATTTCAACTTACTCTAACAACTTGCTGTGTCGAAGATAATGTTTTCCCTCATGTCACGTGGAGATGCCCAACATGATCCTCACTGATTTGGTGCAAACGACACATATATTTTGATATTTCCATGTCGATGTGACAAATAAGGACAAACACTAATCTCTTCATCTCTTTCTTCTTTTGCTCATCACTTGCTTTCTCTACAACCTGGATCTCGACCCGTCTGCCAACGGACAGTTTCTTTCTATCGACTCCATCCTTTTCTTTCAAACACCAAATTCCAAGGTCAGTCCCCAGCTCTCCACATGACTAAACTCTCTAACTGGAGAGCTCTTCCAAACCTAATGTCTTCATACCTTTCCTGAACTGAACACAATTCTCTCCTTAACGCCTCCTTAGTGCTTTGGAAGTCTCAAAGTTCAAAGTAACTTTATATCGAAGCCATATGCTACCCTGAGGTACAACTTCTCGCAGGCATTCACAGTCCTTCCTCTTGTACTCATCTATAAAGCCCAACAACATGTGCATGTGTGGTTTTAAACCACATTCTCAACCTGCCTTGACATTTTCAACGTGGGATATAAAACAGGAAAAGGCCCTTTGGCCTGCAACTTTGTTCCAAACAAACTTGTGATGCCTTGTCACTTCTACATGCACGTGATCAGGATGACTCCATTCTCTGCGTATTCATGTGCCTATCATATCTCCCTCTACCTCGATCATCACCCCAGGCAGTGTAATCCAGGCACTCAAAAGACTCAACCCATTTATTTCCTTGGAGCTATTCCCCTCTCTTGTGTTGGCGCGTGGCCAAGTGGTTAAGGCGTTCGTCTAGTGATCTGAAGGTCGCTAGTTCGAGCCTTGGCTGAGGCAGCATGTGTGTCCTTGAGCAATGCACTTAACCAAGCTGTATGGGTCCTAATGCCCTTCCCTTGGACAACATCGGAGTTGTGGAGAGGGGAGACTTGCAGTTTGGGCAACTGCCAGTCTTCCATTAAAAAAAACCTTGCCCAGGCTTGCGCCCTGGAAACTCTCCAAGGTGCAAGTCCATGGTCTATCGAGACTAACGGATGGCTACATACATTCCCCTCTCACCTTAAATAGATGCCTTCTGGCATTAGACATTTTGACCTTGGGACAAATTATGAACATGTAGACCAGATCCCTTTTTAATCAAACTGTTTGTCCTACTCATAAGAATTATTAACATTCATAATAAGAATTAAGAACAATATGTAGAGGATTGTAGATTCGGCCAACTCCATCGGGGGCACAACAATCCCCACCATTGAGGACATCTTCAAAGAAAGGTTCCTCAAGAAGAGAGCATCCATCGTTAATGACCCTCACCATCCGGGTCATGCCCTCTTCCCTTTATTGCCATCGGACAGGAAGCAGAGGAGCCTGAAGACTCGCTATCAATGTCTTATGAACAGCTTCTACCCCTCTGCCATCAGATTTCCGAATGGTCCATGAACCCACGAATCCTGCCTCACTATTCCTCTTCATTTTATTTTTGCGACTTGTAGAAATTTTTACGACTTGCAACGTAACAATTGCCACAGAACATCAAATTCCGTGATGTATGCCAATGGTAATCAATGTGATCCTCAATCTGAATGTCTTGCCTCTGGGTGAATAAGAGGAGAATTTCTTTAGAAAGGAATATTTTCCCATGTTGGTAGTTTCTCATAAAATCAGTTGTTTTGTCACTATCAATACATTTGAACACATCTAATGCATTACGACTGATATCTCAATGATGGCATGTAGAACATAAATCACTGTCCTGTTTGTGCCAAAGCAAGTTGATAAGGTTCATTAGGGCACAGTACGCACAGATACACCTGCACCTCAAGGAGTGTATCGGTTCAGGAAGGTGTCACAGCATCACCTTCCCAAGGACAGCAATTCAATGCCAGCTCAGCCTATGAAGATCACATCCCTTGAATCAAAGGAAGAATACAGGAAAACAGGAACAGGAGTAGGCCATTCAGCCCCTCAAACCTAACCACTCCAATCCCTCTCCAATCTCTCACTGTCACAGTCCGAGGTTTCCACCTACTTCAAAAGGGAGACAATCATGCCAGTGCCCCAGAAGAGCAGAGTGAGATGCCTCAATGATATTGTCCGGTAGCACTCACATCTACCGTGATGAAGTGCTTTGAGAGGTTGGTCGTGGCCAGAATCAACTCCTGCCTAAGCAAGGAACTGGGCCCACTGCAAATTGCCTATTGCCGCAATAGGTCCACAGCGGACCATGCTCTCTGGCTTTCCGATTGGCCTTGGATCACCTGGACACCAGTAATACCCACGTCAGCCTGCTATTGACTACAGCTCAGTGTTCATCACAATCATGCCCTCAACAAGCTCCAATACCTGGGCCTCTGGTCCAACTGCAACTGGATCCTTGACTTCCTCACCGGGAAATCACAGTCAGTCTGGATCAGAAATGACATCTCCTCCTCGCTGGCGCACCTCAAGGATGCGTGCTTGCGCACTGATCTCCTCCCTCCACATGCACAATTGTACGGCCGGGCACAGCTCAAGCACCATCTAGAAATGAACATCTATTGTTGGCAGAATTTCAGATGTGACTACGAGGAATACAAGAGTGAGATTGAGCTGTGCCACAGTAACCATGTTGCACTCAACATCAGAAAGGCCAAGGAACTGACTGTGGACGTCAGGAAGGGGAAGTCAGGGGAACACGCATCGAGGGATCGGAAGTGGAAAGGGTGAGAAGTTTCAAGTTCCAGACTGTCAACTCTCTGATCTTTCCTGGGCCCGACATATTGATGCAATTACAAAGAAAGCATGACAGTGGCGATATTTCATTAGGGGTTTGAGGTGACTTGCTATGTCACCAATGACACTTGCAAGTTTCTACAGAGCTTTCTAACTGTTTGTATCACCATCTGGTATGGAGGGGCCTCTGCACAGGTTCAGAAAATTGTAAGCAGCCTGCTCCATCATGGGCACCAGCCACCGCAGCATCCAGGACACTTTCAAATAGTGATGCCTCGACAAAGCGAGATCAGTCAGTAAGGACACCCATCATCCAGGACATGCCCTCTTCTCATTTGTACAATCAGGGAGGAGGTAACACACATACAACATGGCAGGAACAGCTTCTTCCCCTCCGCCATCAGATTTCTGAGTGGACGATGAACCCATGGACACTTCCTCAACATTTTTTACGCTCTCTTTTTGCACTGCTTATTTAACATATACACACACCTCTTATTGTAATTTATAGTTTTTATTATTATGGATCGCAATCCAACGGTGCCGCAAAACAAGTTTCACGACGTATGCCGGTGATATTAAACCTGATCTTATCTTTATTCATCAAATCTACATCAAAACATATGGTGAAATGGGTCCTGGGCCAACATGGCATACCCTAAACTCACTGACCCTAGCCAAGTGTGTTTGGAATGTGGGAGGAAACCAGAGCACCAGGAGGAACATACATAGAAGAGCGGAACCCGAACCCCGATCTTACAGCTGACTTCTGTCAAATGTTGCACGAGTCGTTATGGTACCATACCGCGCCAGGATAGAGAATTCGAGAGATTCACCACCCTCGGCTACACAGTTCAAAACAGACCTGCAATAACTCTCCATGTAGATCTGTACCGAAACTTCATCTGTCTTCCCTTTTTCATATCCTTAATATTCTTAATATACAGACTATTTTCTTCCCTATTTCGTCAAAGAGTTATACTGCACAGAAAGAGGCCCTTCATCCCAGCTCATCCATCTCAACCAAGCTGCCTGCCAGAGCTAATCGCATTTGCTTGTATTTGGTATGTGGACAGGAAAGCCTTTAAAGCCATCCAATTCAAGCAGCTGTAGAAGTGTCTTTTAAACAGTGTAATTATACCCATTTCTACCTCTTCCTCTGGCAGCTCATTCTACATGATCACCACCCTCTGAGTGAAAAACTTGAAACCGTTTTCCTTTTGCCTTACCCTACCTGGAAAAAGACTGTGACCATTCACCATCCAGGGTCTGGAACTGTTATTACCTCTCAACCATTGGGCTCCTGAAGAAGGGTGGATAACTTTGCTGAACTGATGCCACAACCTATGGGCTCACTATCAAAGACTCTATACCTCATATTCTTCATACTATTTATCTATCTATCTATCTATCTATCTATCTATCTATCTATCTATCTATCTATCTATCTATCTATCTATCTATCTATCTATCCATCTATCCATACATATCTATATATCTATCTCAGGGTTGTAAATGGTGACAAATATGCATTTCAATAATAAACTCACTTTGACCTTTGAACTTTATCTATGCTTCTTGTGATTTTGAACACATCAACGTGGTCAGCCCCCTCAGTCTCCTACACTCCAGGGAGAATATTTTCACATTTCTAGATTCAGATTTCATGTGGCAGAGAAGGAGGCCATTTGACCCATTGTGTCTTTGTTTTATAATGTTAATTTGCATTGTCACATTGCTCCTCACTTCCACAAGGGATAAATGGTATACAGATAATCCCCCCCCCACTCCCCCTCCCCGCTCACTGCGAATCACATTAATTAACATTCTTTTGGGCATTTGGAATATTTTGGAATACTTACTGCATTCATAGTCGCTAATGTTGACACATTCTTCAACCACTTGAAAAAGTACTTTGGCTAGAAGTTAATATCAACAAACAGGAAATGGTTAGTACTCTGCATCCATAACACACCCAGTGTTGCTGAATACAAAGTCTGGTGTTTCCCCACAACAGCACAGTCAACAAGGGGCTGTGAAAGCGCGATCAATCCCAGAGTTGTCACTTCTGTAAAGCTCAGTCTAAGGCAGATCTAATCCCTGTCCTTTTCATTCCTTCCCACTACCCAGAAGTGTACTGAAAGCACCTTGGATCGCACGCCATCCGTTTCTATGACGACCAACGACAGAAGACCTGTGCAAATATTAGATCTGCAACACAAGCTGCACACATTTCCCAGGATAAATTTATAACAAGTTCTTTAAACCCTAGAAAATCGGACACTGATGCAGCAGGCTCTAATTCTCTGAATTTCCTGTCACACCGACAATCCCTGCTGCTTCAGTTATCAACTGTCATGCCGGGTCTCAGCAATATAGTTCATATTTGAGATTTAAACCCCTCTATTCATATCCTAGCCCATACTGTCCATTCACCTCTTCACCCCGCGTGACTCACTGGCTGGGGACAGCTTGGATTTTGTAAGCGCGTTCCAGAACGTTGAAGCTGGTGACCCTGATGGCAAAGACAGTTCAGCTCCCTTTTAAATCTGTCGGTAAACTCCTGAAAACCATCCTCAAAAATGCTGAATCACTGTTGTTCACCTGAGCAGGAAAGTTACACTTTTAAATTCTATGACCTGGAAATCAGCAGTTCAAACACACAGACTGAAACAAGCAACTGCAATTTGCAAATTAATCACATTTTCTTATTTCCACATGACAGAGAAGAAAGCATTTTGGTTCATCGAGTCTGTGCCGGCACCTATTTCCTCTGACACATGACCTTAACAACACCCCCTCCCCTTACAATTCCCCCACCTTCCGCCTCCAGCTGGGGTAACTTACAACTAACCTAACAAATGCAAATCAGGGGAAGCCCATGATACCGCAGGTGAAACATGCAAACACCACACTGACCTTTGAGGTCAGGACTGTACAGGGACCTCCAACCTTTCGTGGTTTGGAGGCACACCTTCCTCAAAGACTCGGAGAGCTACGTTATGCCTCGGCTCTTGGTAGGGTCACCCATGCCAAACAGGTCAGAGAGCAGAGGCCAGATGAAGAGAGGTCCACCGGTCCTCCAGGTTTGGGGGTTCAGCTCAGGACAAACAACCCCGACTGGTCAAACAAAATTGTTATGGAAGCAGCAATGAAGAGTCCTTCTACCTCCGAGTGTGACGGTATTCTTCGGTCTCCACCCGGGATCTGCTTGGCTGACAGTGGTGAAGACGGGGAGGAAGCCACTGGCACAATGAAGGAAACCCTGAGCGTGGCCAAGCCCACACCAAAATTGGCCAAGGACAGACAGAGTTGGAGGACCTTCATTGCTGCCCTAAACGCCATAGGCTTGACGGGCAGTAAGTAAGAACTGACCGGGCTCCCCAGGATCGTGAGGGTGCTGAACTACCCACAGAACCTCAGGGCCACCTCTTAAAATCCTCGAGAAGCCACTCAAAAGAAATCATAAATAGAGGAGTATGTAGTATCTCTTTAACCTAATATCTTCCAGAAAAACGATCAAAAAAAAAAGGCCCATAAGTTGTCTCAGGTCCAAGGAGTATATCAGCACGGTGTTCTTTTCCTTTGGGAAGCACCTCTAAATGGACTATGATGATGTGCATCAAACAGGGAACTCCGCATAAACACAGGAGACGCTGGAAATCTGGAGAAACTCAGAAGGATAATCAGCCGATACACTGGGCCGAGACACTTCATCGGAACTGGAAAGGAAGAGAGCAGAAGCCAGGATAAGGAGATGTTCAGTGGGCCGGGGAGGGGGAGGGGAACGAGTACAAGCTGCCAGGTGATAGGTGAGACCAGGTGAGGGGGAAGGTGGGTGGGTGAGGGAGGGGGATGAAGTGAGACCAGGTGAGGGGGAAGGTGGGTGGGTGAGGGAGGGGGATGAAGTGAGACCAGGTGAGGGGGAAGGTGGGTAGGTGAGGGAGGGGGATGAAGTGAGACACTGCCAGGTGAGGGGGAAGGTGGGTGGGTGATGGAGGGGTATGAGGTGAGACCAGGTGAGGGGGAAGGTGGGTGGGTGAGGGAGGGGGATGAAGTGAGACCAGGTGAGGGGGAAGGTGGGTAGGTGAGGGAGGGGGATGAAGTGAGACACTGCCAGGTGAGGGGGAAGGTGGGTGGGTGATGGAGGGGTATGAGGTGAGACCAGGTGAGGGGGAAGGTGGGTGGGTGAGGGAGGGGGATGAGGTGAGACCAGGTGAGGGGGAAGGTGGGTAGGTGAGGGAGGGAGATGAAGTGGGACACTGCCAGGTGATAGGTGAGACCGGGTGAGGGAGAAGGTGGGTGGGTGAGGGAGGGGGATGAAGTGAGACCAGGTGAGGGGGAAGGTGGGTGGGTGAGGGAGGGGGATGAGGTGAGACCAGGTGAGGGGGAAGGTGGGTGGGTGGGTGAGGGAGGGGGATGAAGTGAGACACTGCCAGGTGATAGGTGAGACCAGGTGAGGGGGAAGGTAGGTGGGTGAGGGAGGGGAATGAGGTGAGACCGGGTGAGGGGGAAGGTGGGTGGGTGAGGGAGGGGGATGAGGTGAGACCAGGTGAGGGGGAAGGTGGGTAGGTGAGGGAGGGAGATGAAGTGGGACACTGCCAGGTGATAGGTGAGACCAGGTGGGGGGGGAAGGTGGGTGGGTGAGGGAGGGGGATGAGGTGTGACCAGGTGAGGGGGAGGGTAGGTGGGTGAGGGAGGGGGATGAAGCGAGACACTGCCAGGTGATAGGTGAGACCAGGTGAGGGGGAAGGTAGGTGGGTGAGGGAGGAGGATGAGGTGAGACCAGGTGAGGGGGAAGGTGGGTAGGTGAGGGAGGGAGATGAGGTGAGACCAGGTGAGGGGGAAGGTGGGTGGGTGATGGAGGGGTATGAGGTGAGACCAGGTGAGGGGGAAGGTGGGTAGGTGAGGGAGGGGGATGAGGTGAGACCAGGTGAGGGGGAAGGTAGGTGGGTGAGGGAGGGGAATGAGGTGAGACCGGGTGAGGGGGAAGGTGGGTAGGTGAGGGAGGGAGATGAAGTGAGACTCTGCCAGGTGATAGGTGAGACCAGGTGAGGGGGAAGGTAGGTGGGTGAGGGAGGGGGATGAAGTGAGACTCTGCCAGGTGATAGGTGAGACCAGGTGAGGGGGAAGGTGGGTGGGTGAGGGAGGGGGATGAAGTGAGACTCTGCCAGGTGATAGGTGAGACCAGGTGAGGGGGAAGGTAGGTGGGTGAGGGAGGGGAATGAGGTGAGCGGGTGAGGGGGAAGGTGGGTAGGTGAGGGAGGGGGATGAGGTGAGACCAGGTGAGGGGGAAGGTGGGTAGGTGAGGGAGGGAGATGAAGTGGGACACTGCCAGGTGATAGGTGAGACCAGGTGAGGGGGAAGGTGGGTAGGTGAGGGAGGGGGATGAGGTGAGACCAGGTGAGGGGGAAGGTGGGTGGGTGAGGGAGGGGGATGAAGTGAGACCGGGTGAGGGGGAAGGTGGGTAGGTGAGGGAGGGGGATGAAGTGAGACCAGGTGAGGGGGAAGGTGGGTGGGTGAGGGAGGGGGGATGAAGTGAGACCGGGTGAGGGGGAAGGTGGGTAGGTGAGGGAGGGGGATGAGGTGAGACCAGGTGAGGGGGAAGGTGGGTAGGTGAGGGAGGGGGATGAGGTGAGAACAGGTGAGGGGGATTATTTTTTGTCCTCCTCTACTGCCATGATGCAGCCAAGCTCAAGATGGAGGAGCAACACCTCATATTCTGTCTGGATTGCCTGCAACCTAAAGGCATGAACATGAATTTCTCTAACCTCCGACTATTATTCCTCCTCTCTCTTTTTCCACTCCCCTTTCTGGATACCCTCTCGTCCCTTCTCTTCTCCTTAGATGTCCTTCACCTCCCCTGGAACCTTTCCTCTATTGCTTTATTCCATGGTCTACTGTCCTTTTCAATTAGATCTTGTATTCTTCAGCCAGAGACCTCTTCCACCCCCCAGCTTCTTCATTGATCCCCCCTCTCACACCCACCTTCTCCCTTAGCCAATCTCGTCCATCGCCTGTCAGCTTGTACTCCTTCCCTCCCCCCACCTACTTATTCTGGCTTCTGACCCCTTCCTTCGGGATCCTAATGAAGGGCGTCAGCCCGAAACGTCGACTGTTTACTCCCCTGGCACTTTGTGTGTCTTCCTTAGGTTTTCCAGCACCTGCAGAATCTCTTGTGTTTATGAAGAGTTTCCTTCTGTTCCCAGATTCTGCCAAGGAGAAGGGTGACATTTCCAGCCCTGTGTCTGCGGAGTGGGCTTCTACTGAAGTAGAAGATGCCTCCCTCACACGAGCAGATGTTTGTGATGTTGCTCTTCCGGTGGATGTTCCAAATAGAAATCTTGAGCAGGAACCAGGAGCAACTCTGCCTGCCCGCGTCCGAGATCCTGGATTTAAAGTGTGGTCTCGCACACACAGAAGAAAGATCAGATCTTACTCCTCCTGAGGCATCGGTGTGCAAGTGTGGAGAAGATGCTCCATTTCACAAGTCAGGTTAAAATCATCGCTGACCGATTTTTAAATGTAAGAACATAAAAAGTAAGATCAGGGATAAGCAACTTGGGCCATTGAAGCTGCTTTATCATGGCTGATCTGGCAAAGAAGTGAGATCCACTTACCTGCTTTATCCCCAGAACCTTTAATTCCCCTACTGTGCAAAAAGCTATCTAACTGTGTCTTAAGTAGATTTAATGAGATAGCCTCTACTGCTTCCCTGGGCAGGGAATTCCACCGATTCACTACTCTCTGGCAAAAGGAGTTTCTCTTCATCTCCATCCTAAATATATTCCCCTGAATTTGAGGTTCTGCCTCCTAGTTTTAGTTTCATTTGCCAGTGGACACAGCTTTCCTGCCGCTATCTTATTGATAGCTTTCATAATGTTATAAGATCTCCTCTCATTCTTCTGATTTCCAGTGAGTATAGTCCCAAGTAACTCAATTCTCCTCATAGGCTAAACCCATCACCTCCGGAATCAGCCTGGCGAACCTCCTCTGCACCGCCTCCAAAGCCAGTATGTCTTTCCACAAGCAAGGAGCACGCAGTACCCAGGTGTGGCCTGACCAGTAACCTGTGCAGTCACAGCGCCGTCCTCTAGCAATTCAATCCAATGCAAGTTTAATTGTCTTTCAACCATACATGAAAACTCATGAACACAGCCAAACGAGACAGTGTTACTGCAGGGTGAAGGTGCAAAATCACGTTAGCACGTCACACACAAGATCACACTCACAGAATAGAAGAGTCCCAATGCGCCTCCTCCCCCCCCCGTCCCCCACTACCGTGACACTGCGGCTTGAAGCCCACACCTCACACAGACAAGACAACAAACCCAAACAGAATATTATTAAAAATCTACAGCTCCTTGCAGGCCCTTCGGCCCACAACGTTGTGCTGACCATGTACCCTACTCTAGAAACTGCCTTGAATGATCGCACAGCCCTCTATTTTTTAAAGCTACATGTACCTAACCCTTAAAAGACCCTACTGTATCCGCCTCTACCACCACTGCCGGCAGTGCATTCCACGCACCCACCACTCTCTATTGAAAAACTTACCTCTGACATCCCCCCTGTACCTACTTCCAAGCACCTTAAAACTATGCCCCCTCATGTTAGCCATTTCAGCCCTGGGAAAAAGCCTCTGGCCATGTCCAGAAACCCTTGTCTTGCCCCTGCGGCAGATGACGAAAGTTTACTGAACATCGCTACGCTTACAAGAAAATAAAACTGGTTTTGCATTTCTCTGGCCCGACGAAGCTGGTAACATGAGCTGTTGGCGTTCCACAATATCAGAGTTCAGAAAGGCTTTAAAGCAAAAATTCAGCCTGTAGGCTATGGTGTCTGTGTTAAAACCCTTCTTCAGCAAACGTAGTTTCAGGTATCTGAACTCTGATAGGAGATTCTGAGGTCAGTGTAACAACAAGCTTCAGTCAGTCTGTATTAAGTTGTACTGGTGGGTGTGTAGTTTGCGAGGTGGCGCACTCTTTTACCGTTTACACTAGGCTTCGATGTGCAACAGCAGCTGGCCTCCACATTTTCAATTCCATCACTAATACTCCCTCTCCATTTTGAGCATCACCTAGGTTCAATTCCTGCCTGTGTCTGTACGGAGTTTTTACGTTTTTTCCCCCATGAGGGTGTGGGTTTCGTTCGGGTGCTCCCGTCTCATGCCACGTTCTGCCAAAGACAGTCAGGTTGGTCGGTTAACGGGCCCATGGGTGTAATTGGGCAGCACAGTCTCAGTGGGCTGGTGGGGCCTGTTACTATGCTGTATCTCTGTGGAAGCCTCATCACTGCGTATATTAAAAGCCGAGGTCGATAGGTTCTTAATTGGTAAGGGCATCAAAGGTCATGGGGAGACGTCAGGAGAATGGGGTTGAGAGGGATAATAAATCAGCCATAATGGAATGCTGGAGCAGACTTAACGAGCTAAATGGCTTAATTCAGCTACTCTGCCTTGTGGTCTTAAAATTGAATAAGTAAACAAATAGATGAATAAGTAAAAATAGATAGATAGATAGGTCTTCCAAAGATCCCAGGAGCCAGTGAAGCTGTTGTGTATTTCTGGAAGGCATATCCTTGATAACTTCTTTCGATGACTGAGGTTGAGCAACTGGCAATACAATTACAAGCATGGTGGAGACATGACTGAACGCAGATTCTGGAATCTGAAGCAACAGACACATGCTGAAGGAACTCAGCGGAGGCCTGTGCATTTCCCTCCATAGATGCTACCTGACCCACTGAGTTTCTCCAGCATTGGCCCTGTACGTTGTTATGGTAACAAGCAAACCAGGAGTCACACCCTGATCTTACATCTGGCATTATAAAGTGCTGCTCTGACCGTGCCACCCTGTAGGGATGATGCTACGAAGCGCTAATGCACACGAAATGTCGTTGCAGACTTCTTATCAAAGTAGCAAGTCCCATTGCTGCAGGAAGCTACAGGCCAGTCAGGGGTGGCCAACCTATGGCACATGTGCCCAAGATGGCCGTGGAAAAAAATTGTTCCCGTGTGCATGCAGTGCTGCCCCTCGATTCTTCAAACCCCCGCCCACAATAAAAAGATACACAGATTATCTTTACCGCCAAATGAATTAGTGAATGAGTTTTTACAACCTGAGAGCAGCTAGATATTTTCACAGGGAACTTTTCATGCTGGCTTGGCACAAGCCGGACAGTTGCAAGAACATTTGAAGTTGGATGATGCATTTTGAAATCCTCTCAGACCTGCTGCAGAGTATTTGTACAGTAAACAGTTACAATAACAATACTGTTTAGAAATGATGATATTTTTCAATTCCCTTTTTAATAAATTAATATTAATAATTCTGGAATAGATTTTGTAAAGTGATTCCTTTCTTTAGATTTTCAGACACTGGGGATCAATTGCTATAATGATATATCCCAACATTATTTGTAATGATATCTTGGACACATAGCCCCTGCTGCAAAATGCAGGCCAGTCTATAGTTTACCAACAAAGTGTATTCGTTGAACTTTAAAACCCAAGTTGGTCTTGTGATCTATTTTTTTAGCTAATCGAACTGTTGAAAGTAACAAGAGAAGATAGCCAGCTGCTGGCATCAGCAGCGGACTTCAAGATAAATGGTGCTGAGTTCGAATCCGGCCGACTCCCTGCATGCTTTCTATCCATGTTGGGTTGTGCGTCAAGCCAGCAACGCAGCCTCGTAAAAAACAGTCAAAATGCTACGGATGTGGCAAAAATGCTGCCCGATGCATCCCAAGGCACAGAAAGGAACAACATGGAGAGATGAACTACAGTAACATGGAAATTGCCTCCTGTTCTGCTTGGAACTGCGGACTTCACCTTTGTAATTGTGTGGCAGATCTTATGTGAAGGAGTAACTTCTCCTAAGATGAATCTGCCAAGGGAGCACAAACTTTTGCAGTTAGAAACTTTAACTCTGTTTCTCTTTTCACAGATGCAGTCCGACCCGCTGAGTATTTCAAGAATTTTCCGTATTTATGTAGATTTCCAACAGTACAGTTACTTTGATTTTCATTTGGATGTATTTCTTGTTTTAACTTATATCCTAGTCATTTTTCTAAACTATAGTTTCAGAGCACAGAAACAGGCCTTTCAGCCCATTTAGTGTAGCCCTCCATAACCCTTCCACCCACGTATTTATCCAAATGCCTCTTCAATGTTGAAATTGAATTCTCTTCCACCAATTCTGCTGGCAGCTCGTTCCACACTCTTACCACCCTCTGAGTGAAGAATGTCCCTCTTGTGTTCCCCTTAAATATTTCATCTTTCATCCTTAACTTTATGACTACTAATTCATAAATGCAAACCTCAGTGGAAAAAGTCCGCTAGAAGTTCCTCTATGTCCATACCTTCATATCATCCCAATCTTCACCTCCCCCAAACCCCACATCCCCACTCATCGTGGCCTCACATTCACTATTGAGCAGGCGAGAAGGGCTCTGGGGAAACGCAGATGTGGCAAAGCATTGGGACTGGATAGTGTAAACCCCGGGGTCCTGAAGGAGCGTGCTGAGCAGCTGTGTTCTACAGCGCATTTTCAATCTGAGTCTCAGCCTGGAAAGGGTCCCGGCTGTGTGGAAAACATCACGTGCCCAGGGAGGGCCAACCAAAAGTCTTGAATGACTACTGCACAGTGGCCCTGACTTCACACAGCGTAAAGACCCGAGAGAGGTTGGTCCCGGTCTACCTCCAACCCCTGATCAGATCTGCCCTTCGTATGCAGTACGCCTAGCAGGGGCGCATTGGAGTTGATGATGCTTCTCGTCTAGCTGCTGATCACAGCCTGCTCCCATTTTGGATAAGCAGGACAGCACTGTGAGGAGCATGTTTTTTTTTTATTTTTCTAGTGCCTTCAATACCATAAGCCCTCATTGCTGGGGGAGAAGATCCATTCAATGCAGGTTGGCATATCCTGGATAACCGACAGTCTGACTATCAGACCACAGTTTGTGCAGCTTCAGAGCAGTGTGTCAGACATGGCTAAAAGCAGCACTGGGGACCCACAGGGGACTGCACTGGCTCCCTTCCTGTTTACCCTGTATACCTCAGACTTTAAATACAACACTGAGTCATGACATCTGCAGAAATTCTCTGATGACTCAGCAATAGCTGAGGGAGGATGGGAGGATAAGAACAAGGCCCTAGTGGAGGACTTTGTCAAATGGTGCAAACTGAGTCATCTGCAGCTCAATTGAATTGAATTGAATTGACTTAATTTCTTACATCCTTCAGATACATGAGGAGTAAAAATCTTTACATTATGTCTCTGTCTAAGTGTGCAATGTGCAATTTACAGTACTTTGTAATAAATAGTATATACAGCAGGACAGTCAATATAGCTTAGAAATACAATTGTATCAGTGTGAATTAATCAGTCTGATGGCCTGGTAGAAGGAGTTGTCCTGGAGCCTGTTGGTCCTGGCTTTTATGCTGAGATACCGTTTCCTGGATGGTAGCAGCTGGAACAGTTTGTGGTTGGGGTGACTTGGGTCCCCAATGATCCTTCAGGCCCTTTTTATGCATCTGTCTCTGCAAATGTCCTGAATAGTGGGAAGTTCACATCTACAGATGTGCTGGTCTGTCCGCACCACTCTCTGCAGAGTCCTGCGATTGAGGGAGGTACAGTTCCCGTACCAGGCCGTGATGCAATCAACCAGGATGCTCCCAATTGTGCCCCTGTAGAAAGTTCTTGGGAACTTTATGGAAGTTTGCCCATAACAAACTTCCTACACCGCCTGAGGAGAAAGAGGCACTGTTGTGCTTTTATCACCACACAGACGGTGTGCACAGACCATGTGAGATCCTCAGGGATGTGTATACTGAGGAACTTAAAACTGTTCACACTCTCAACCCCAGATCCAATGATGTCAATAGGGATTAGCCTGACTCCATTCTTCCTGAAGTCCACAACCAGCTCCTTTGTTTTCGCGACATTGAGGAGAGGTTGTTTTCTTGACATCACCGTGTCAGGGCGATGACTTCTTCTCTGTCGGCTGCCTCATTATTATTTGAGTTTAGGCTAATCAATGTAGTATCATCAGCAAATTTAATTAGCAGATTGGAGCTGTGGGTGGTGACACAGTCATGGGTATACAGAGAGTAAAGGAGGGGGCTTAGGACCCTCCTATGTTGAGGGTCAGATGGGCAGAGATGAGGGAGCCCACTCTTATCACTTGCCGGCAATCTGACAGGAAGTCCAGGATCCAGCTACACAAGGCAGGCTCAAGGCCGAGGTCTCTGAGCTTCTTGTTCAGCCTGGAGGGAATTATGGTGTTGAACGCTGAACTGTAGTTCAAGAACTGCATTCTCACATAAGCATCCTGTTTCTCCAGATGTGTAAGGACAGTGCGTAGAGCTGTGACTATTGCATCATCCGTCGATCGGTTGTGTCGGCAGGTGAACTGTAGGGGGTCCAGTTTGGGTGGTAGCAAGCTGCAGATGTAATCCTTGACCAGCCTCTCAAAGCATTTGCTTATTATTGAGGTGAGTGCGACAGGACGCCAGTCGTTGAGGCATGTTAGCTTGGTCTTTTTTGGTACAGGGACAATGGTGGATGTTTTGAAGCAGGAGGGCACTCTACACTGGGAGAGGAACAGATTTAAAATGTCTGTAAACACACCAGCCAGTTGTGCCGCGCACATCCTGAGTACTCGCCCCAGGATGCCGTCCGGTCCCGCGGCCTTGCGACTATCAACCCGTTGGAAACACCTGCGCACTTCAGCCTCGGAGATGACCGAGGTGCAGGTCACTTCAGCGGCTCTGCTCGGGGGGCTCAGCGTTGGCGATATCGAACCCAGCGTAAAATAGATTTAGCTCACCTGGGAGAGAGGCAGCGATGCTGGCAGCACTATTGCAGTCAGCTTTGAAGCCTGCGATGGTGTGCAGACCTTGCCGTAAGCTACGTGTGTTGTTGGTGGAGAGCTGTGTCTGGATGTTGAACCTGTATTGTCGTTTCACTGACTTTGTGTAGATCTTAGCTCCATTTCTTGAGTTCCTGCAGGTTACCGGCAACGTAATCTTGTAGCATTAGTCAGATAAAAGAGATGGTGGCGTATTTTAGGCAGGCTAAGCATCCATTGCTTCCTGTTACTATTGACGGTGAGGGCATGGATGTGGTGAGGACCTGGGAATGCACCTGGATGAGAGACTTCTATGTGCAAACTTCTATGTGGTGGTGAGCTGGGGCAATGGCATCTACACGGGTGATGCCAACAGGCTCAATAAGATGATTAGAAAGGCTGGTTCTGTTAGAAGAGTCAGACTGGACACACTGGAGGCTGGGGTAGAACAAAGGACCCTACAGAAAATCCTGGCAATTCTGGACAATGTTTCTCACCCTCTGCAGGCCACTTGGCCAAACAGAGGAGCACTTTTAGTCAGACAACTGTGCTGCTCCAAGAACCGCTGTATGAGGTCATTCTTAGCCTTGGCCATTGGGCTCTATAATGAAGTTAACTTATAGCTGGGGAAGAGATGACTACCCCCTCCTGTTAAACTGCTTTCATTCTGTTACTTCTCTTCTAATATTTGTATATCTGTGCACTTGTAATGCCACTGTGACACAGTAATTTCCTTCGGGATCAATCAACTATCCATCTATCTAATTTTGTGTATCTCTATCATCTTGCCCCTCATTCTCCTATGCTCCAAGGAATAAAGTCCTAACCTATTCAATCTTTCCCTATAATTTAGGTCCTAAAGACCTAGTGGCAATCTATTAAAAATTCTCTGTAGTCTTTCAATACTATTGATGTATTTCCTGCAGGTACATGATCAGAACTGCATACAGTGCTCCAAATAATGTCTCACCAACGCCTTATACAACTTCAACATAACATCCCATCTACTGTACTCAATCACACACACAAAATGCTGGTGGAACGCAGCAGGCCAGGCAGCATCTACAGGGAGAAGCACTGTCGACGTTTCGGGCCGAGACCCTTTGTCAGGACTAACTGAAAGAAAAGGTAGTAAGAGATTTGAAAGTAGGAGGGGGAGGACCCTCCCCTTCTTACCCCATTCCTGATTTATTTTTTCCCCCCCTTCCTTTTTTTCTCTCTCTGCCCATCACTCTTTGCCTGTCTCCATCTCCCTCTGGTGCTCCCCTCCCTATTTCTTTCTCCCTAGACCTCCCGTCCCATGATCCTTTCCCTTCTTCAGCTCTGTATCCCTTTTGCCAATCACCTTTCCAGCTCTCAGCTTCACCCCACCCCCTCCGGTCTTCTCCTATCATTTCGGATCTCCCCCTCCTCATCCTACTTTCAAATCTCTTACTACCTTTTCTTTCAGTTAGTCCTGACGAAGGGTCTCGGCCCGAAACGTCGACAGCGCTTCTCCCTATAGATGCTGCCTGGCCTGTTGTGTTCCACCAGCATTTTGTGTGTGTTGTTGTTTGAATTTCCAGCATCTGCAGATTTCCTCGTGTTTGCATCCTGTACTCAATACTTCAGTTTATGAAGGCCAGTATGCCAAAAACTTTCTTTACAACTCTAGCAACCTGTTCCTTTTAATCTGTTAATCATCATCACTGTCTTTAGCTTTTGTCCAATGTTTGTTTCCTATTTACTTTCATTTTTACTTTTCTTTACACTGTTTTTACTGGCAAACCAAGTGTAGTAGTTTTCCTTATTCCAGCTTCTTCCTCCTTCCTTCCTAATCCTGATGAGGGGTCTTAGCCAAAAATATTGACTGTTTATTCATCTCCATAGATGCTGCCTGATCTGCTGAGTTCCTCCAGCATCTTGTGTGTGTTGCTCTGGATTTCCAGCATCTGCAGAATCTCTTGAGTGTAGGAATCTTTTCCCCATTTTCTTTACCTCTTCCCTCCACTATAAAGTTGCTTCTAGGTAAGGTTGTATCGACGACCCTCTAGTGTGTCATGTCACAACTAAAAATTAGCTTGAACTGTCACATATACATTGAAACGTCGAACCACTCAATGAAGTGCCTCATTTGCGTCGGTGACCAGCACAGTCCAAGAACGTGCTGGGGCAGCCTGCAAGTAACACAATGCTTCCGGTGCCAACGTAGTGTGCCCACAACTGACTAATCCTAACCCTGTCTTTGTAACGTGGGAGGACTCACACCTCCGAGCCTGTCAGCCAATTTCAGTCCATTTTTCCAGCTGGTCCAGACCCTGTAGGTCTGGATTACACTGTACTGAGAAAGCAACTCCAACCATGTATTTCCATCAGATAATCAGAAGCCCCCCAGGATATGAAATTCCAGTCTCACAGTTGGATGACGTCACAACCCTTCGTGCAACGGCTGATTTAACTTTGCACATATTGGCTTCTTACCTTCCGAGCATCCTTCAGGAAAAGTTCAAGGAAAAGTTCGAAGTAAATTTATTATCAAAGTACAAATATGTTGCTCTATACTAACGTGAGATTCATGTTCTTTCAGGAATTTGCAATAGAACAGAGAAATACAACAGAATCAGTGAAAAGCTACGTGCAGACAAAGACTGACAAGCAACCAATGTGCACATTAATAAATACAGTGGAGAAGGTGAGTTCCAGAACCCTTGAAAGTGGGCCCCTAGGTTGTAGAATCAGTTCAGAGTTGAGATGAATGAGGATGTCCACGGTGGTTCAGGAGCCACTGTGACAGCTGTTCCTGACCTGGTGGTGTGAGACCTCAGGCTTTGGTGTTTAATCTTCCTGCTATCCATTCACCCAGCCAGGCAACTCCAGCACCCCATCATCCCTAGAGCTCTTACCGAATAAACTACGTCGATGCTTTCTCACTTGAGGAACAAGCAGTGCCAGTTTACCACATAGAAAAAGCATTTAAAATATTTCCTACTGGCATATTTTATAGCCTTGGATTGTGTTTGACATATAATTCCAAAGACATTCAGGCACAAGTATCCAGAAGGCTTCTCTCCCACACCAGCTGCATGCCTCTCAATGCCAACTATGAGCCGCATACCAGTGCACTACAAGAATGCCAACTGTGACAATGTGGAAATAAATTTTTAAAAGAAGAATGGAGAGAAACACACAAAATACTGGGCGGGCATCAGGACGGCAAGCAGCATCTATCGAGGGAATGGAACAGTCGACGTTTCAGGATGACGCCCTTCATCAGGACTAGAAAGGAAGAGGTTAGAAGCCAGAATAGGAAGGTGTGGGGAGGGGAAGGGGGCAGATGCTGGCAAGAAATAGGTAATACCAGATGAGGGGTGAAGATAGGTGGGTTCAAAGCTGAGGGTTTGAAAGGACAGGCCAGGTCAGAGGGCAGATGGAGGGGTGAATGAAGTGAGAAGCTGGGAGGAGGTAAAGGGCTGAAGAATAAGGAATCTGATGGGAAAGGTTGGTGGACCATAGAGAAAGGTAAGGAGGAGGGGCGCTATGGGGAGGTGATGGGCAGATGAAGAGAAGGGATGGGTAAGAGATGATTCAGAATGGGGAATTGAAATACAGAGAAGGGGAGTGGGCAGAGATTACCGAAAGTTAAAAGAATTACCGGATAAGAGAAAATGGTGGATACAGCCCAGCCCAGCCCAAAGGATGGTAAGAAAGAAAAACTAAATAAACATGTTTTTCTCTATTAAGGAAATGTGGTGAACTACATATACCTGTCTGACTGCTCCTGTGGCTCCTCCCACAGACCCCTGTATAAAGGCGATCAAGGTCTGAGCCCGGCCTCTCAGTCTCCAGGATGTAGTATGGTGGTCACTCACTGCTGGTTCCTTCTTCCAGTCAATAAAAGCCGATATCTCGCCTTTACATCTCAGAGTGAGTTATTGATGGTGCATCAGGAAATAACTAGTACTGGGATCCCAACTGAGCTTTCATTTGCAAACCCATGTATTAACCAATGGCAGGCAATTCATCTACAAGGGCATCATAATGAGCTGTCCGTACCATGCAGCTGGTGTGAAGAAAATTGCTCAATTAGACAAAGCTTCCAAAATCTTTCTCACTATAACTCAGAGATGCTTGGAAGAAATATAATGTCCGGTCATAACAGGGAGTGAGAAAGTTACATCATGAAACAGTGCACTTATGAACATTATATAGTGAACAAAACATACCTGAGGCCTTCGCAAACACTTTTACAAAGTATGAAAACACTCCGCTTTCTATAAATTGTCCAACTTGTTTTCTTCTATTGATGTATTTGCCCCTTCTTAAGGCTTTGCCAATCATTTCTCAAAGCAAGTCTGAGCCTTTCCACAACAGCATGAAACAGAATAACCTTCAAAAGTTGGCATTGGCTAAGATTTATTCTCCCATGGAGCAATATACTCTTCATTTACTGATTACAAATGCTTACTGCATCAGAGTTTCATAAGAGTTTTAAACCATCTGCCTGGGAACCTCCACAGGTCGAGCAGCATCCGTGGAAGGAAAGGGACTGATGATGTTTTGAGATGAAACTGTGCATTAGGACTGGGAGTGGAGACTTTTATTCCAGGCAAATGATGAATCTCACTATTCCTATCTTTATATTTTCCCTAACCCTTTCAGAAAAGAATCTGCTGATTGATGGAAACTACATCCATTTTGCAATATGACTGTTCTTGTCTCCCACTGTAGTTTCACATTTCTGTTACCAAAACTGTGTCTCTTATTTTCCATTACTTTGTTTCTTATTCATAAACTCCTCATTTGTTATCTGGATTGCACTTTCCATATTTTGCTCAGACTACCTTGCTCACCCCTCTCTATAGGCCTTTGGTTCAGTTTTCTTTTTGAAAGACTTCATACCTCATCCAGAAACTGAGGATGTTACAGACAGTAATTCACCTCTTTTGGAGTATGACTTGCTCATCCTGACACTGAAGGAAACCATGTGGGCCATCAAGTCCATGCCGGCTTCCAACAAAGTTATGACATCAGATCTGCTCTTCCTTTCCTTTTTCCAGCATCCCTGCAACTTACTCTCTCTCATTCACCCATCAACTTCCTTAAGCTCATTAGACATAGGATGTGAAGTAGGCCAGCGAGCCCATTGAATCTCCTCCGCCATTCCATCATGGCTGATTTATCTTCCCTCGCAACCCCATTCTCCTGCCTTCTCCCCATAGCCTTTGACACCCTTACTAATTCACATGTCTGTACATTGCAGCAGAGTGATAATGCAAAGAATTTTACTCCCTCACGTTGTGGGATGGGTGTAAGATTTAAAGAAATTCTAATCAAGAACATATCAGCCGCCGCTTTAAATATTAATGATTTGGCCCCCACAATTGTCAGTGGCAATGAGTTCTACATATTCACCACCTCTGGCTAAAGAAGTTCCTCCTCTTGTATTTGGAGAGATTCCAGAGGACGTTCACAAGGATGCTTCTGGGGATGAAGGGGTTAACAGATGAGGAGTGTTTGGCAGCTTTGGGCCTGTACCCACTGGAATTTAGCAGAAACTAGAGCGAACAGCCTCAAATTTCAATCAGAATCAGGTTTATTATCACCGTCCTGTGACGTGAAATTTGTTAACTTAGCAGCAGCAGTTCAATGCAATACATAATCTAGCAGAGAGAGAAAAATAATAATAAATATAATAAATCATAATAATAAATAAACAAGTTAATCATTTACGTATATTGAATAGATTTTTTTAAACGTGCAAAAACAGAAATACTGTATATTAAAAAAAAGTGAGGTAGTGTCCAAGGGTTCAATGTCCATTAAGGAATCGGATGGCAGAGGGGAAGAAGCCGTTCCTGAATCGCTGAGTGTGTGCGTTCAAGCTTCTGTACCTCCTACCTGATGGTAACAGTGAGAAAAGGGCATGCCCTGGGTGCTGGAGGTCTTTAATAAAGACGCTGCCTTTCTGAGACACCGCTCCCTAAAGATGACCTGGGTACTCCGTAGGCTAGTACCCACGATAGAGCTGACTAGATTTACAACCCTCTGCAGCTTCTTTCAGTCCTGTGCAGTAGCACCCCCATACCAGACAGTGATGCAGCCTGTCAGAATGCTCGCCATGGTACAAACGTAGAAATTTTTGAGTGTATTTGTTGATATGCCAAATCTCTTCAAACTCCTAATAAGGTATAGCCACTATCTTGCCTTCTTTATGACTACGTCAATATGTTGGGACCATGTTAGATCTTCAGAGATCTTGACACCAAGGAACTTGTAATTGAGGGGCGACCTTTTAGAACAGTAGTAAGAAGGAATTATTTTAGTCAAAGTGGGGATTAATCTGTGGAATTGTCTGCCACAGACTGCGGTGGAAGCCAAGTCCATGGATATATTCAAAGCAGAAGTTGGTAGATTCCTGATTGGTCAGGGCATCAAGGGATATGGTAAGAAGGCAGGTGTATGGGGTTGAATGGGATCCAGGCTCAGCCATGATGAAATGGCAGAGCAGACTTGATGGACTGAATGGCCTAATTCTGCTCCTATGTCTTATGGTAAAAGCCATGTCAAATTTGCTCATTAAAGATGCTACCATACTTAAGATGTTCAATACCATCCAGGACCAAAGACTTGATTAGACAACTTTACAAAGCCCTGAACATTCATTCTCTCCCTTTCTCTTTTGTGGATCAATGGTGTTAAGGCAATAATGGGATCCACAAAAAGTCCTCTTATGCTGCCATATATTTCTTTCTGGCTGTTTTATTTTTATGCACCACAATGTCTTATTTATCACAGTCTTTTTCTGAAATGTGTTTTACAGTCTTTTTCTGAAACGTCTTTTACAATTTATGTATAATTTATGTTTTGTGTGATACCTGAATCTATGTGCCTGTAATTTTCATTGTGCCAACACCTCACCATCCATTCTTAGAACTATAAAGTGAGGAACGTGAAACATTGAATTTTGTGTAAAAGGCCGCTTCAGTGAGCCCCTCAATAATTCCACTTAATCCCTGGAATTTCCTTTCAGCCCTCCTCTCTCCTGACTTGCCACTCTCTTCCATTTCTTGACGTTAATTCCTGAGGAATCCTTTGCCACAGACGGCTGTGGAGGCCAGGCCACTGGGTATATTCAAAGTGGAGGTTGGTAGGTTCTTGATTAGTCAAGGCGTCAAAGCTTTCAGGGAGAAGCCAGGAGAATGGGGTTGAGAGAAATAATAAATCAGCCACAAAGGAATGGCAGACCAGACTCAATGGGCTGAATGGCCTAATTCTGTTCCGATGCCTTATGGTCTTATGAATACTGCAACAACTTTTTGACTATCCATTGATGGCCTGGTCTTCAGCTAGTTCCGAACTCTGGAATTCCCATTTCAATTCTCATTTAAGGTGCTGCTTAAAATGTTCTCTTCGCCTTTCTGCTAGTTTACTACCACTTGCTATTTAATGACGCTCCACCGAAATGACATGTGGCACATTACTACATTAAGGTACCGTGCATATCTAGAGTTGCTGTTGCAGTGCACCGGCTTTGGTAGCTTTCTGGTGTCTGGGGAAATATTCCCCCTAATCTACAATGACCAGTGTACGCGAAGACCTTGTGCGGTGCAGTTTTTTGCCCAGTGACAACAACATGTGCGCACTGAATAATTTCTTCAATAAAAACGGCAGAAATAAGCCAGTTCTAAAACCTGCCAGACAAACCATTGCAAACTTCACTTTGACAACACCGTCCGCATCAGGAAATGTGATTGTGTACGATCGTGAAATATATTTAACATGCCAATGAGGTAGATGGTAACAACCTTTTGTGCGCAGTTTAAATTCCATTGTGCACTAGTAGCAAAAGATGTGTGCGCACACACACACACACACACACACGCACACATACACGCACGCACGCACGCACGCACGCACGCACACACACACACACACACACACACACACACACACACACCCCTTAGAAAGAACATGGGTCGTGAGCACGAGATTCTGTAGATGCTGGAAGTTCAAAGCAACACACACAAAATGCTAGAGGAACTCAGCAGGTCAGGCAGCGTCTATGGAGAGGAATAAAGGGTCGTGTTGTCGGCTTATATGTGCTTCTGTATCCTCAGCAAGGCTGGGAGGGTGTGGTGTTGGGGGTGGGGGAAGAGGGTTTGCTATCTGTAAATATTGAATAAAATTTATGCAGCTGTTTTGAATCCCTGAAAAGGCATCCAAAGGTTCAGATGCAAAGGACATTTATGGATTGTCAGTTCATAAGGGTGGTTTTGGGGACAGAGAGCGGAGTTGGTGGGGGGGGGGGGTCAGGTTAGAGTTTATGGACAGGGATGTACAGGAGTTAAAAGTCAGGTTAGAGTCAAGGCCACCACTCCATGCTCCATGTTCCACGTTCAAAGGCCAGTGATGTGGACGAGTGACAAAGGTCATCCACAACTTAGGCCTCTACTCCACACTCGAAGGCCAGCAACATGGATGGGTGACAAATGACATCCGTGGATGACCAACTGTCCGCGGTCGGTGGGTCTAGGGAGTCATGAAGGGCGACTCAGAATCGGAGCCTGAAGTTCAGGGTCCTGCCATCCGCTAGTCCGAGATTGATACTGAAGCCCAAAGGTTGATCGAGAGTTGAAGCCGGATTCCCAGACTGGAGATTGGAGGTCTGTCCACTGTCCGTGCGCTTGGGTGGGTGGGAGAGAGGAAAGGGATTTGTTTTGCCATTGGTGTTGGTTGCTTGTTGTGTTCTGAGTTACTCTGCTGAGCATTGTGGGCATGCTTTGTTGGTGCCAGAATTTGTGGCGACTCTTGTGGGCTGCCCCAGTACATCTTTAAGAGTGTTGGCTGTTAACACAAATAATGCATTCACTGTACGTTTCAATGTCCGTGCAATAAATAAAAATGAATTTGAATCTGAGTTCACTTAGCTTGCTTGGGGCTATTTGTCCTTCCAGCAACATAACTCAAACGGAGAGTTGTTACTTCCATTTAAAACTGAAACATAATGAGGGGTATTCAAAAGGGAAACGCAAGCAGCTTTCTCCTCTGAGGTTGGCTGAGACTAGAACTGGAGATCATAAACACAAGAGATTCTACAGATGCTGGAAATCAGGACAACACACGCAATGTGCTGGAGGAACTCGGCAGGTCAGGCAGCATCTATGGAAATGAATAAACAGTCGACATTTCGTGATGAGACCCTCGATCGGGACTGGAAAGGAAAGGGGAAGATACCAGCATAAGAAGGTGGGGGAGAGAAAGGAGTAAAATCTAGAAGGTGATTGGTCAAGCCAGGTGGGTGGGGGAGGAGGGGATGAAGTAAAAAGCTTGGAGGATGATAGGTGGAAAAAGTAAAGGGCTGGAAAAGAAGGAATCTGATAGGAGAGGAGTGTGGACCATGGAAGAAAGGGGAGGAGGAGGGACATGAGGGGGAGGTGATAGGGTTGTGAGGAGAAGTGGTAAGAAGGGGGCCAGAGTGGGGAATTGAAGCAGCAGGGAAAAAAATAACCGGAAGTTGGAGAAATCAAAGTCTATGCCATCAGGTGTGAAGCTACCTAAATGGAATTTGAGGTGGTGCTCATCCAACCTCAGAGAAAGTTACCAGACTTCCAAGTACAATCTGTGGAAAGCCCTCTCATGGGTGAAATGGCAATCCTGAACAAAACTTGAATCAATGAAAGATGCTGGACAATTGTGGTAGTGCTTAAATGCTATCATCTCTTATAAAGTTAAATCAGGCGACTTGGGCAGCAGCAGGGCTTCGCTTCCAGATGAGCTCAATGCTTTCTATGCTTGCTTTGCCCGTCAAAGCATGGAGCAGCTATCACAAACTCCCACAGCCCCCGATAATCCTGTGATTTCAGTTCCTGAACCTGATATACAAGCAGCCTTCAGGAGAGTGAAACCATGGAAACCATCCAGTCCAGAGAGGGTACCTGGCCAAGTACTAAAGACCTGTGCTATCAACTGGCTGGAACGTTCGCTGAGATCTTTAACCTCTCGCTTCGGCAGTCTTGAGGTACCCACCTGTTTCGAGCAAGCTTCAATTATACCGGTGCCTGAGAAGAACGTGGGAACCTGCCCCAATGACTATCATCCAGTAGGACTTACATCCACAGTGATGAAATGTTTCGAGAGGTTGAAGATTAGACATATCAACTCCAGCCTGAGAAGTGACTTAGATCTGCCCCAATTTGCCTACCAGAGCAACAGGTCCCCAGCATTGGTTCTTCACTCAACCCTGGATCACCTGGACAGCAAAGATGCATACATCAGGATTCTCTTTATCAACTAGAGCTTGGCATTCAATAAAATCATCCCCTCAAGACTAATCAATAAGCTTCAAGACCTTAGCCTCAATACCTCCTCGTGTAATTGGACTCTCGATTTCCTCACTTGTTGACCCCAGTCTGTTCAGAATGGCAACACATCTCCTCCACGATCTCCATCAGCACGGGTGCACCACTGGCTGTGTGCTTAGCCCCCTGCTCTACTCACTTCACACTTATGATTGTGAGGCTAAGCACGGCTCCAATGCCATGCTTAAGTTTGCTGATGATACTACTATCATTGGCCGAATCAAAGATAGTGATGAATCAACGTGTAGGAGGGAGTTTGAAAATTTAGCTGAGTGGTTACACAACAACAACCTGTTATTCACTGTCAGCAAGACCAAGGACCTAATTATTGACATCAGGGAGAGGAAACCAGAGGTCCATGAGCCAGTCCTCATCGAAGGATCAGAGGTGGAGAAGGTCGTAACTTTAAATTCCTTGGTGTTGTTATTTCAGAGCCCTGGACCCAACACATAAGTGCAGTTACGAAGGAAGCTTCCACTTCCCTATGACCTTGTGGAGATTCAGCCGGACATCTAAAGTTTTGACAAACTTCTGTAGATTGTAGTGGAGAGTATATTGACTAGCTGCATCATAGAAACACCAATGCTCAGGAATGGAAAATCCCACAAAAAGTAACAGGTATGGCCCAGTCCAGCATGAGTAAAGCCCTCCCCACCACTGAGCACATCTACGTGAAGCATTGTCGCAGGAAAGCAGCATCCATCACCAGGGATCCCCACCCTCCAGGACTTGCTCTCCTCTCACTGCTGCCATCAGGAAGGTGGTACAGGGGCCTCAGGACTCACACCACCAGCTTCAGGAACAGTTGTTACCCCTCAGCCATCAAGCTGTGGAACCAAAGGGCATAACTTCACTCAACTTCACTTGCCCCAGCATTGAAATGTTCCTTGGACTCACTTCCAAGGACTTTGCATCTCGCGTTCTTGATATTTACTGCTTATTTATTTATTTTTCTTTTTGTATTTGCACAGTTTGTTGTCCTTTGCACACTGGTTAAACACTCCACTTGGTGTGGTCTTTCATTAATTCCATTAAGAATTTATTGAGTATGCCCACAAGAAAACAATATCTCAGGGCCATACATGGTGACGTACATGTATTTTGATAATAAATTTACTCTGAACTTTGAACTTTCAGTGGTCTCACCATGGCAGAGGAAGAATAGCCTGCCCACTCACCTCCATTCAGGGCCCCAAACCTTCCTTCCAGACGAGGCAACCCTTCACCCACAAATCTGTTGGGGTCGTCTGCTGTATTTGGTGTTCCCAATGCAGCCTCCTCCACACTGTGAGGTCCAAAGAAGACTGGGGTACCGCTTTGTCAAGCATTTTCGCTCCATCCACAAAAAGCAGGATTACCCAGTGGCCGGTTGGGATTTGAATCCCAATCCCCATTTCCATTTCAACATGGCCTCCTCTTCTGCCACGCTGAGCACTCTCAGGTTGGAGGAGCAACACCTCGTATTCCATCTAGGTAGCCTCCAACCTGATGACATGAACATCGATTTCTCCAACTTCTGTTAAATTCAGTTCTTCAAACCCTACTCTTCAATTCCTCATTCTGGCCCCTTCTTCTCCTCACTGGGTTATTTCCTCCCACTGGTGCCCCTCCTCTAATTCTCCCATGGCTCACTCCCCCTCCTAACCCATTCCTTCTTCTCCAGCCCTTTACTTTTTCATCCATCTACTTCCAGCTTTTCATTTCATCCCTTCTCCCCCATCATCTGATTTCAGCAATCACCTTCTAGCTTGTACTCCTTTCTCTCCCCCCACCTTCTTATTCTGGCATCTTCCCTCTGCCCTTCCAGGCCTGATTTTTGTTATTATCTATTTATTTATTGAGATACAGTGCGGAGTAGGCCCTTCCAGCCCCTTGAGCCATGCCACCCAGCAAACCCCTGACTTAACCCTAGCCTAATCACAGGGCAATTTCCAAAAGGCCAATTAACCTACCAACCACTACGTCTTTGGATTACAGGAGAAAGCCAGAGCACCTGGAGGAAACCCACAAGGTCACAGGGAGAACGCACAAATTCGCTACAGAAAGTGGCAGGATGAAACGTCTCAGCCCGAAACATCGACTGTTTATACACTTCCGTAGATGCTGCCTGACCTGCCGTGTTCTTCCAGCATTTTATGTGGGTTGCTCTAGAACTAGAGGCCAAGGGTAAAAGTTGAAATACTTAAGGAGAAACTGAGGGGAAACTTCTTAATTCAGAGAGTAGTGAGAGTGTGGAACCAGCTACCAATGGATGTGGGTTTGATTTCAAAGGTTAATTTATTATCAAAGTATACAACTCTGAAATTCTTCTCCTCCAGGTAGCCACGAAACCAAGAACGAAAAGAACAGCAACATGATCATTAACCCTCAAATCCCTCCTCCTCACACAAAAAAATGATCAAAAAATAGAACAGGCACATCAACCCCTCCTCCCCACACATAAAAAATGAGTAAGATTGGGCAAGGAACACAGAATATAAAAAACTCTAAGGCTGAAGAAAGTCTACAGCCCAAGTCCAGACCCAAGACGCAGAAAAACTGGGTGACATACTCCGGGCCCAATGGCAGGTCTTTGGCTCTCTGTAGCGGGGGTGGGGGGGGTCTCAACAGCGATCAAAAGGAAGGCAGCTGGTGCTCACCTTCGATTTCGCCTCGATGTTTAAATTTCCCTCGTTGCTTTAATCAGCAGACAATGGAAGCTTTAATCGGCAAAATGGAGTCAAACATCGGCTCCTGCCCCAGAGCAGTCGCATTGTCTTCTCGCCACAAGATTCGCGCACACTGCCTTTGTCTCCTGGAACCCTCTCAAAGACGGCAGAGCACTGGAACGCCCGAACAATTTCCAAACTGCCAGATTTCCTAAAAAATCACAGGCTCCAACAATTTCAGAATCATGTTCAAGATGAAAAGCAAATGTAAAAGACATAAAGGGAGTGAAATATAGGGTCTCACTATCTGTCGAGAAGACGTCAACCGAAGGAACGATGTATGCAGGGACCATCTTGACCGGAAGCACACATTTAAGAGAAATTTGGAGTAAGTATTTGAATGGGTGGGAGCATTGTCCAGTTTTGTGTCATTTGGACTCAGTTCAGCATGGTCCAGCAGGGATGAAGCGTCCATTTCTGTTTCTGTGTTCTGTCAAGAGATTAATCTGGAAACAAGAGTTGAGTTACTTACTCTTTGTTCCTCCAGTGTTGCACCAGTGGGAGGTTGGGGAGGTTGTGTTTTGAATGAAAGAAGAGCAAAAAGCAAAGCTACGAGTCTCTTAATTAGGGAAAGGTGAATAGCGAGTGACTGGAGGGTTGGTTTATGATAAATTTTGTATGGACAGTGGAGATCAGTCAACCCAATGCCTAGCTCTCTAATTTTTCTATTAAAGGAGACGATGGTAAATCAGATTGGAAGCAGGTTGTGTTACACACAGAGTTTGTGCTCCTGCAGTACCTACAAACATTTTATCAATGAAAGTTGCCAAGATCTAAGCAGTCTTCCGAATATTAGGGAAACAACAAAGAATGTATACAGAGGTTGTGATCTATTGATTAGATTGAGAAGAGATTGTCCTATTAGGTTACCTTTCAAAAGGAGACAATAGCTATTTTATAGCCGAAGCTATAGAATGCAAGGGAGGCCCCTCTTGTTAGGTTATCAAGTGCAGGGAACTGACCCATATAAACCTGTGATGTCCCAGGTGTAACTCTAGTTATTGTGCTGTGTTAGCTGACATAGCAACAAAGGCTTTGCAATTGGCATGGCGTCTTTCTGCTAGGACTGGCCAGACTCGCCTTTCCAGGTCATCGCACGCAGATCTCATGCATCACAACAGACAGCAGCATTGGTCCCTACCAGAGTTTGTGATTGAGAGCCCCATCGACATTCCTCGTCGAAACTCACTGATCAGTATCAGACGATACACCAGGGACAACTGACTCTGCCTAAATGAGGAGCCAGCATCTTCAGGAAGATGGCAAAGTAGGAGATTAATTGTCAAAAGCAAAAGTGCCATGCACCAAGTAAGTCTTTAAAAACTTGTCACGCGCTCATTGAAACATACAGTGAAATGTGTCACTTTTTTTATTAAACAAAATATATTTTATTCCAAAATAAAACTATATACAATAACCATTCAAAGACTTCCAATTCTTTACAGTTGGTACCATTACTGTCCTTACATTTTCAAAGTTCTAATGTTTTGCCACCCACACGGCACTTTGTTCTTTCATATTTGAAATGCGTCACTTACGTCAACGACCAACACGGTTCAAGGAGCACCCGACTTCCAGCGCCGAACATAGCATGCCCACAACTTACTAAACAATACACCTTTGGCCTGTGGGTGGAAACCGGAGCACCTGGAGGAAATCCACATGGTCACAGGGAGAACGTACAAACCCCTTACGGACAACGCTGGGAACTGAATTCAGGTCCCTGTGCTGTAATAGCATTCCGCTTGCTGCGACTCTACTGCACTTTTATGTAACACCAGAACAATAACTCATACATGGCATTCAGAGTGCCAAAGTGCCAGTTATCTGTCTAAGTTTTAATTTATTTTTCCTGATCTGTATTGTTCACCTTTGTCCTGGTATCGTCCAGATACCATTTTCTTCAGAAGCGAATCCAGCTACTGATTACAAAGTGAAAAATGCCAGAAACAGAAGTTATTACACCCTGAGTGGGAGGTTATTTCACCCTGATTGTCCCTCCTGACCCAACAGCCTTAGTGCAAGCCCAGGGTCACCGAGAAACAACCCCATCAATCACCGATCCTCGATCACTGACGAGACCGAGAGGAGGCCCTTCCTCTGGGACCTGAGGGGACAGTTCTCATGGCCTTCAGAGGCCTGGGAATCCCAGCACACTGGGCCAGACAGCTGCTTTTAACATCAGCAGAGGGAGACGAGCGCGATACTCTAGAAAACACCGCAGCTGTTACAAGTGTAAAATTGCCAATTAACACTTTGTGTACTCGCTTTCTCTGCCTTTGAAATCGAACTGCTTTGTTAGACGTTAATGTACCCCTGAGTTAGCCTGGAACTCCTTGCTGGCTGCTGACTTTTGGCAATAGTTGCTCCAAGAGGACATATCTGTTGAAGCATAATCCTCTGACAGGCTTTCAGATGTGGAAAGTCAGGCACTGAATGGCATCTTACCTTCCCTGTTCAAATATCTGGTGAAATCATACTTCCCCAGTAAAAGCTTCGCTGTAGAACGACTGGCAATGATATTGGGGCGACGCGGTAGGTCAGCGTTGCTGTTATATTTTACAGCTGCCGCAGCCCTTGTTCGATTCCCACCAACGCCTGTACCTTCTCCCTGTAATCACATGGGTTTCCTCCAAGTGCTCCACATGTCCTGAAGACGTACGGGTTAGCAGGTTAATCGGTTGCATTCATGTAATTGGGTGGCACGAGTTCGTTAGGCCTGTTACCGGGCTGTATCTCTAAATACAAATAAATAAATAAATACCTGCAAATTGCAAACCAGTGCCAGCAATCTGGGCTCAATCCCCACCTCCCTGGTGCTGTCTCTGTGGAGTCTGCATGTTCTCCCTGTGACCACATGGGTTTCTTCTGGGTGTTCTGTTTTTCCTTCCCTACATCTCCAAGGTGTGAGAGTTCATTGGTTCATTTATTATTATCAAACCATGTATCCATAAACAACTCTGAAATTTGACAGGTAAATTAACTGTTGCAAATTACCCCCTGTGTATGCCAGTATAGGGTCTGGGGAGGAGTCAAAAGCACTGAGGGAGAATTAATGATGTGGAGGAGTATTGTGAGCAGCCAAGGACTTGATGGGCCAAATGGCCTCCTTCTTTGTTGTAAGGAGATATGGCACTAGGTTTTAAAGGGCTTGAGCATATTATTAGGAATTGTAAAATATCAGCTACAAGGGGAGGAAACGGGCCAGTGACCCCAGTTCAATTCCCGCTGCTGCCGGTAAGGAGTTTGCACGTTCTCCCTTTGACAATGAGGGATTCCTCCGGGTAACCTCCCTCATGCCAAAAAGGCATTTGAGTCAGTAGGTTAATTGCTCACATGGGTGTAATTGGGAAGTGCGGGCCCAGTGGGGCGGTAGAGCCTGTTCCCGTGCTGTATCTCTAAAGTAAGTTAATGATTCCACACAGTCAGGCCACTGGGGGTGGGGGGGAGATCGAAGGCTGAGATGTGATGTCATCCACAGTCAAGCTACCTGCCGGTGAAACTCAGCTTTTCCTCACTATTCCTGTTTTAGCCTCTTTTAAATTGTTATATGGCCTAAACGCCATGTATATCTCCTTACTTCCTTACAACACAGATTCAGTGACAACCAACACACCAAAAGGTGCCATAACGCGTCCACAGTGTCCGATAGAACAACACAGCACAGAATGAAACAGAAGATACCAATCGACAAAACTACAACAGCAAAACGAGCCCTATTCCTCCCCCCTCCCTCCCACGTACGCAGTCATAGATGTGTGTCAAGGGTTGTTGTGACGTGTCTCCTGTGGTAGTGTGGTGGGTAGTGCTTGTCGCTCTCACTTCAGTTTCCACTGCTGACTAGCAGTTTGGCGAAAAGGAGAGCTCTCCCAGCCAGCACGCAGCCTCTCTGTAGTGTGTCCAGACAGGTATACGTAGTTCACCACACTCTCCAACAGCAAGCCTCGTGTACTGCCTCCTCACTGGCGACACAGGGAAACCGAACTTCTTTTCAGAGTCGGGCTGAACTGCAGAGGACGATGAGGAGGTCTGGCCCTGCACGCGTAGCATGCAGGCCCGCCGGCCTGCGTGGGCACTCGCCGGTGCTCGGGAACCAGATCCCCAGCCCGGGGTAAGTAGCCCCCACCGCTTTGTGGGCAGCCTCGGAAGAGGCGAAAGCTGCGGGGGTAAACCCAGACGGTAAATTCGACGTCACTGAACATCTTTCCGGCAGCTCCTGCAGCCGAGCTGGCGACAAACATGTTACTTCGTTACTTCGTGAGCTTTTCTTTGGACCACTCTGGTGAGACTGAGAGGGGGATCCCGACAGCTGCGCATTCCAGGATCCTCATACCTTCCACCCAGGCTTGTGCCCTGTTGCCCATCGTGCACACTCCTTTGTCCTTCGAGGCAGACAGATGCCATCAACATCGTCATACGGTTATTCAGTCCATCGAGCCTATACCAGCTCACAAAGCAATCCTATTCCCACTGATTTTCTCTGTAGCCTACAGCCATCAACAGCTTACCGTCCTCTTCTCCCACTCCCGCAAACTCTATCACCCACTGGGGGAGGCGGCTTCAAAGAGGTTTTGTACAGCTGAGTAGCATCAATGCCCATCAAGAAACAGTAAACCTCTGATAAGCCACTGGTACTGTGAATGCCCGCAAGGAAATCAATCAATGAGGTGAGTTGGCTAATAAATTTGGAGATCTAAAAGTTTTCCTGTCATTCATTCATCGGGGATTTCTTCTGGATGTCTGTGAAGAGTAAGAACTTCAGGTGGTATACTATGAACATTTACATTCTCCAATATTAAATGGAACCAACCAATCATTTAAAGTTACTTTGAACTCTGAACATTCTCAGGACTTTAAAGCCAGAATGGCTTGTTTTCCAGACCACAATTAATAATGCACTTTCACTTCATATATATTTTTAATGCTAACCTATATTATTATAATTTTTTCCGGTGAACCAAGAAAGTTTCAAGGAAGTACAGGAAATGGGAGTCCTGGAGGGTTTAACGGGAGTGTGAGAAATGGGGCCCAGTTAAGATTAAAGGAGCGTGGGAAATGGGACAATGAGGATGCAGAAATGGGTTTTAAATGAACTGAAGAAAAGAGGACCCCAGTGTATTTTGAAAGAACCATGCAAAATGGGGCCCCAGTGAGTTTATGGAAACAGGGCACTGGTGTGTTAAAGAAATTGAAGGAATCAGCATCAGATGAGGCAGATGCCAAATCTCAGGGATTTCTGATCATTCGGAACAGATTATTGGAGTTTGGAGTATGGTTTTGATGCAGTGGGCAGGCAAGAAGTGGGAGCGCAGTGGATGGTATCATGCCAGTGTGGGAAGAGGAGGCAACAATATAATTATCTGGCCTCAGCTGAACAGATAAGACTGGGATCAGACATGAGGCAATGGATCCCACCCAGCTGGACAAACATGGGAAGGCCAACTCTATCGGTGATTTAGAAAGGGCAGTGGGAGAGGGATCAACAGTCACTCTTGGAGATGGTAACAGGAATTGCTTTGATAAGAGCCATTCTCAAGAAACAAGGTTCAAGATTCAAGATTAGTTAATGTCATCTCCCGCACAGAAGTGTAAAGGGGAACAAAATGATCATTACTCCTCATTCAATGCAGCACAAAAAACACAGTACGATAAAGAAAAAAAATTAAAACACAATAAATATAAAAACGTAAGATGGTTTATATACATAGATCGATTGTATGTTGATAAAATGACAATAGGGACATGAGTGTACATAAGGAGACTAACGGGAAATGATAAGGTGCGCGGGGGTGTGGAGGGCTTGCTTAGTAGGTGGTGGAGGCATGAATTAGCTTTCCTGCTCAGGCAAAGTAACTGTTTTTGAGTCTGGTGGCCCTGGCATGGATGTTACGTAGCATCCTCCGTGACGTGAGTAAGACAAATGGTCCATAAGCAGAGTGGGTGGGGTCCTTCATGACGTTACTAGCCCTTTTCTGTATCTATCTCCTTCATGGCAGATGGCGGGTGCCAGTGATGCATTGGGCAGTTTGGAGCACCATCGTAGAGCCTTTCTGTCTGCCACCTTGCCGTTTCTGTAACGAGCGGTGACGCAGTGATGCTCTCTACCGTGCATCTGTCGTACGGTGTGAGTACGGATGCACAAAGTTCAGCTCTCTTCAGCCTTGTCAGAAAGTAAAGGCATTGCTGAGCTTCCTGATAGTGCAGAATGTTCTGGACCATGAGAGGCTGTGCGAGATGTGAACTCCCAGGAGTGTGAAACTGCTCTCCGTTTCCACTGCTGTGCCACCGATGTAGAGGGTGTGAGTGATACGAGTTCTGGTTAACTTCGAGGAAGAGGTGACTTACCTGGAACCAGACCTTCTTTCTGTTGATGGTGATG
This sequence comes from Hypanus sabinus, assembly GCF_030144855.1. Lineage (NCBI taxonomy): Eukaryota > Metazoa > Chordata > Chondrichthyes > Myliobatiformes > Dasyatidae > Hypanus > Hypanus sabinus. Next base: position 68,262,451 of record NC_082721.1, on the reverse strand, counting down.
AGTCCCACCACTGTGGTGTCATAGGCGAACGTGATCACTCGGGCGTTTGGCCGTGCTGTCCTGTGTGAGTAGACTGTACAGTAATGGGCTCAGTACACTGCCCCGGGCAGCCATGTTGAGGAGCAGGTGTGACTATCTGAGGCCTGTTGGTTAGGAGGTCCGACACCCAGTTGTACAGGGGTGTATTTAGACCGAGGAGCGGGTGTGACTATCTGAGGCCTGTTGGTTAGGAAGTCTGACACCCAGTTGTACAGGGGTGTATTTAGACCGAGGAGCGGGTGTGACTATCTGAGGCCTGTTGGTTAGGAAGTCCGACACCCAGTTGTACAGGGGTGTATTTAGACTGAGGAGCGGGTGTGACTATCTAAGGCCTGTTGGTTAGGAGGTCCGACACCCAGTTGTACAGGGGTTTGAGGAGTAGGAGTTTGTTCACAACGGTCTGTGGGACAATGCTGATCTGAAATCCAGAAGCAGCATTCTGACATACTGGAAGTGCCCTTGCTTTCTAGATGTGTCAGGACCAAGCACATCTGATGTAGAGCAGTTCTGTCAGAAAGCATATCGGTGAGCGAGCGATGTGGCAGCAATGGAGTCTTTGATATTTGCCATTAGCAGCTGTTCAAAACGCTTCATGATCATCGGAGGAAGTCAGCAGGCCAAGCGGTATCCTTCGGAGGGTCTCAGCCTGAAATGTCGTCTGTACTCTTTTCCATAGATGCTGCCTGCTCTGCTGGGTTCCTCCAGCATTTTGTGTGTGTTGCTTGGATTTCCAGCATCTGCAGATTTTCTCTTGTTCATGATAATTGGTGTCAGTGCCACTGGGGAGTAGCCGTTTAGTTCTGAAAGTGTAGTGCTCTTTGGTACAGGGATGATGGTGACTGATTTGGTTTGATGGTAGAGCAGTAGTAAGGGAGGACATGTGAATGGAATTGGAATTGGTTTATTATCGTCACATGTACCAAAATAAAGTGAAAAGCCTGTCTTGCATACTGTTCATTTGTTGTTCTTCAGTCATTAAGTCGAGTCTGACACTTTGCGACCTCGTGGACCATAGGGTCCATTGGGTTTTCATGGCAAGATGCAGAAGCAGATTTCCGAGCCTTTCTTCCGTGCAGGTTGGGACCCAGCTGGGTTTGAACTCAGGACTATCTGCCCTAAAGTCCAGTGCTGAGGCCATGCAGATCAAATTATGGAGGCACTTTCATTGAGGCAGCTCACCCTGCTCTTCTTGGGCACTCATATGATTGCCACCCTTTGAAGTGGGTAGGAACATCTGACTGCAGCAGTGAGAGAATGAAGATCTCTTTGAACACTCCCACCAGTTGGTTGCCACAGGTTTTCAGAGCCCCATCAAATACTCTACCGGGGCCTGACACCTTGCAAGGGGTCACCCTCTTGAAAGATGTTCTGACATCGGCCTCTGAGACAGAGGTCACAGGGTCAGCAGACACTGCAGGGATTCGCACAGGGTGGAGCTTTATTCTCTCTTTCAAAGCGTGCACTAAAGGTGTTGAGATTATCTGGGCAACACAGCCATCTTTGCTTTGTAGGAAGTAGTGGCCTGCAAACCGTGCCAGAGCTGACGTGCATCCAATTCCATCTCTTACCTGAATCAGAATTGTTTTCCCACCCTTAAAATAGCCCTCAGTAGGCCATTCCTGGACTTCTTGTAGTGCCCTGGATTAGCGGTCTTGCATGCCGCAGATCAAGCCCTCAGCAGGCTACAAATCTCCGGGTTCATCCGTGCCTTTTGGTTTGGGATTGTCCAGTCTATCCTTGAAGGCACACACTCGTCTACACAGGTCTTGATAAAGTCACTGACAACGGTCTTGGAGATGAATCCCTGAACATTGTCCAGTCCACTGACTCACAGCAGTCCAGTAAGCACTCCTCCGGTTTCCTTGACTTTACATTCTTGGTCCCCGCCACAGGTGCTGCCACCTGTAGTCTCTGCCAATACACTGGGAGTAGAGGTACACCAGGTGATCAGACTTTCCAAAGTGTAGTCAAGTGTTTTGGCTCCACTGGTTCCACAGGTGATACGCTGGTGGCAGTTGTTGAGAAACTTCTTCAGGCTGACCTGATTGAAATCCCCCACAATGACAGGGAAGACATCAGGGAGCCACTTCCATAAGACCGTAAGACACAGGAGCAGAATTAGGCCATCTGGCCCATCGAGTCTGCTCCGCCATTCAATCATGGCTGATCCTTTTTTTTCTCTCCTCCTCAACCCCAGTTCCTCTCTTAGACATTCAACAAACTCCCTCTCTTGAGATCCATTACCAACCTGATTTTCCCAATCGACCTGCACATTAAAATTTCCCATGACTACCATAACATTTCCCTTCTGACTCGCCATTTCTATTTCCTGTTGTAATCTGTGGGTCTGCCTCCCAGCCACTGTTGGGAGGCCTGTATATAACTGCCATCAACGTCCTTTTACCCTTGCAGTTTCTTAACTCAAACCCACAAGGATTCAACATTTTCCGATCCTATGTCACATTTTTCTACTGATTTGATGCCGTTCTTTACCAATAGAGTAACACCACCCCCTCTGTCTACCTTCCTATCCCTCCCAAGCAACGTGTAACCTTGGACATTCAGCTCCCAACTACAACCATCTTTCAACCATGATTCCGTGAGGGCTACAACATCATATCTGGCATTTCATGCCTGCTAATTACATTGCTCAGCTACTCCACAGCATGACCTGAGGCAGAATGTTCACTGCTACCAGGATAATGGTGGACAATTCCCTCGGCAGATAAAATGGATGACATTTGACTGCTAGATGTTCCAGGTCAGGTGAGCAGAAGTGAGACAGAACCGCCTCGTTTAGGCACCACGATGAGTTCATCATAAAGTATATCCACCTCTTCTGTCTTTAACAGACCGAACTCTCTTGTCTTTGTGGAGACTGATGAAGCCATTGGGCTGCAGTCTTCTTCTTTGGCTCCCCATCGAAATCCGACGATGACGTCCACTCCTTTAACGGTGAGATCTTTGATGACTATACAGTCCTATCCTGGACCCACAAGCTCTATTGCAGGTGGGACGTGAATATGTGGTAGTGATGGGAACCATGGCTGCATTTCTCCTGGCTCTCTCCTGCTGTCTTCTGGTTGTTCTTTCCATCTCCAGAATACGAACCCCATCCCTACACAGCTAAGTGTTACAGTCAGCAGCAATATCCTCCAGGTCCTCAGGTCTGATCTTGCACTTCCTTAAAGCGTTCTTCACCTGATCCTCATAGCGCTTCTTCAGCCCTCCAGCGGAGCGTCGACCGTGATGCAGCTGGCCGTGTAACACTCTGTGGGGTAGCCGACATGGGGGCATCCTTATCACGTGCCCCAGCCACTGACGCTGGGTGGTCATGGCCTCAATACTTCTGCAGTTGGTCTTTACAAGTGTGAGGCATCCGCTCACGCCAGGTAATTCCCAGGATGCGCTGGTGACAGCTTATGCGGAAGCACTTCAATTATGGGCTGCAGTACTGCAGCCAAGATTCACACTTACGAGGAGAACTGGCGCAAGGAAGCAGCATCCATTATTAAGGAGCCCCACCATCCAGGCCTCACTCCCTTCTCACTGCTGCCATCAGGAAGGAGGTACTGGACCCTTAAGTCCTGCATCACCAGGTTCAACATCAGTTATTACTCCTCAAACATCAGGCTCTTGAACCAGAAGGAATAATTAACACTCACATCAATACTACACTGATTCCACAACCTATGGACTCACTTTTATCAACTCTAGAATCATGCTCTCAATATTTATTGCTTATTTATTTATTACTATTATTACTTTTTTCCTTCTTTTTTTGTACTTGCAGTTTGCATATTGGTTGTTTGTATTTGTTTCATGCATTTTTATTGTGCTTCTTTGTACTTACTGTAAATGCCCGCAAGGAATTGAAAGTCAGGGTAGTATATGGTGATAAGGGAAGGGAGATGAGGGGTAAGAGAGACTCAGAGTGGGCATGAGAGGAGACAGGAAAGAAATGTTAAGATTTAACCCTGGGACATCCACAGATTTCTGCAGGGTTAAATGACTGAGGGTAATTGAAAGAAGAGATAATAACTGGGCCCATTTCGTGTCTTTGAAATGAGATTTAAGATTGCACTGTTTGGACATTGGCTTTGCTAAAATGGAAGACGCTGCTGTGAAGTTTCATTATTGCAGGGTAATAGACAAAACCCAGAGGCCCTACTACATCAAGCAGTCAGCACATCCTTAATTAGCATGGAAGTGCTGAACTCTCTATGGCGTTGAAGATGGAGGCTGCTGTAATGATTGCCAGACAGCCTCCAGACCTGAGTTAACAGCTGGACGAGAAGCCCAGAAACAAGCCTTTCCTTCACACACACACACGGGAATCCAGAAACAAAGGGCCCATAGCAAAGTCCCCTTCACACATAGGCAACCAGCCTCCTGCCCGCGGTGTTCCCTCACTGTTTACACCTCTCAAATTCTTGCGCTTTCTGTTTTCTGTTTGTCTGAACTTCATTTGTTCTTTCCCCAGAAAACTTCTTCTTCCCTTTAATATCCCCCCCCCACCCCACACCGCCCCCAATACCCACCTCAATAAGGGATCCCCACAATCCACAGAGAATCTTGGAGAGCTCAAGTACCTAAAGAGAAAGCCCTGTGAGTGAACAGAGGAAGATGGTCCTCAAGATCCTAACACCTTATGTGTAAAGGGAACAGTAATGTAAATACTCTGAGAAGATCAGAACCTGGATTTACTGCACTTGGGGACAAAGGGAAGAGTTTATCGAATGTGAACTTGGTCATGATAGTAATGGATTATGCCAGCTGCTTCCTACAGCATAACCAGCCAGACTTGGTGCCGAAGTCATTGTAGCCTGAGTTTGAGAATTCGAGTGGCTGACTTGCTCCAGGGAGCCTTTCACTTCCAATTATCTGTGAGGATGAACACCGACAGAGTAACACATTATGCTTGGTACTTGTGACTCCTGTTCAGTGGTTGAGCCTCACTTTATTGTATTGCCTCAGCTGAAGTTCTACTGCAGATACTTCTCAGAATTTCATTCCTCAGTAATTCTCTGCTCTCATATTCTCCTGAGGGTGTTGACAGGCACTTGTCATCCTCTGCTATTGTTTACACGTCTCCAGGCAGTGCCAGAGTAATCAGCCGTAAAACACATTAGAAGCAAGTACAGACACCGATTCGTCACTGCCCACCTTTCTCATTGTAAAGCAGCCCAGAAGCTCTGTTAACCAGAGGCGTGGGATACCAACAAAGCAGAATTGTAGTATTAGTGCGATCACTCAAGGCAAGTACGATATTCTCATGAGGATTCCCATAATGGAGAAAGCCATGGAGAGTTGAGTATCGGAGCAAAGAGGTCCTTCTGCAGTTGTACAGGGCCCTGGCGAGACCACACCTGGAGTATTGTGTTCAGTTTTGGTCTCCAAATTTGAGGAAGCATTCTTGCTATTGAGGGAGTGCAGCGTAGGTTCATGAGGTTGATTCCCGGGATGGCAGGACTGTCATATGTTGAAATTTTGGAGTGACTGGGCTTGTATACACTAGAATTTAGAAGGATGAGAGGGCATCTGATTGAAACATATAAGATTATTAAGGGATTGGACTCACTAGAGGCAGGAAACATGCTCCCCATGTTGGGGGAGTCCAGAACCAGAGGCCACAGACTAAGAATAAGGGGTAGGCCATTTAGAACGGAGTTCAGGAAAAACTTTCAAGAAAGAGTTAGATAGAGCTCTTAAAGATAGCGGAGTCAAGGGATATGGGGAGAAGGCAGGAACAGGGAACTGATTGTGGAAGATCAGCCATGATCACATTGAATGGCGGTGCTGGCTTGAAGGGCCGAATGGCCTACTCCTGCACCTACTGTCTATTGTCTGTTGCCTGTGCGTGTCTTTGTTTAACGTGGGGAGGCTGATGCACGAGCGGCCACCACAGAGTCCTCGACAGATCAGGGTCAGAGCTCCATGGCGACTGGGGACCCTTCACCGCTGCGGCCTTCCTCCGCCTTCACCGCTGTCATGATGTGTCATCATCTTCCGCCAGCTCCGCCACTGATGTCTTGGTCAGGTTGCTCTTTGTCTGGAGCCACACGTGACTCTACCAGGGGCTAAGCTCCAGACGGTGTTGCTCTGGTGACCTCAGGAGCCTCTCCACCACAACAAGGTGAAAATCCTTGGAGAAGCATGAAGCAAAATATTCCTCAACTGTCTCCACTCACTCAAAATCATACCTTGGTAAATGTACAGCGATATTTGCTCAGAGTAACTAGCATGAGAAAACATAACTACCCATCCTTGTCTTTGCCACTTGGGGTACTGCTGTGCTGTCAGCCTCAGGTTACACCGGACAAGGATACTCCAAATCCTGCAACGTAAAGGCTTCTCATTCCTCGACCTTCCCCTGTCTTCACACCTTCTCACTGGCCCAAAGTGATGCCAACTTTGAAAGAGTACTGACCTGAATTCGTGGGCTGTGGACAACCTATAGACTCCCTTTCAAGGACTCTACAACTCATAATCTCAGTATTACTTATTCACTTATTTATTTTTATTTGTATTGGCACAGTTTGTCTCCTTTTGCGCATTAGTCCATCTTTGTGTGTGGTTGATCATTGATTCTATTGTAATTTTTGCTCCACTGTAAATGCCTGCAAGAAATTGGAGCTCAGGGTATTTTATGGTGACGTATGCATACTTTGATAATAAATTTACCTTGAACTTTGAACCCCATCCCAGCCAGCCGACAGATGGAGTTAGATTACAACCCAGATGCAAGGATATTATGCCAATCTGCAATGGAATATCATAACCCGGGCAATCCGGGGTTAAAATGGAGCATATTCTAGAGGCAAGCATTGCTCAAAGTGTCCTTCATTTATAAATAAACACAGTAAAATTAGTTCAAGACTCAAGTTTCATTTATCACGCGTACATTGAAATGCATGGTGAAAAGCGTCATTTGTATTAACAACCGGCTCACCGGAGGGTGCGCCGGGGGCTGCCCACAAGTGCTGCCACACATTCCAGCGCCAACAGCTCTTGGCAGAACAACGCAGAACCCTGTTTCGTTCGGCTGTATTCATGGGTGATTAAACCTGAACCTGAACACAACAAGCAACAGCACAACAGCAAAGCAAGTCCGGGGCCGTGGAATCTGCCGTATCCATCCTGGACAGGTGACCCTTGGTTTAATGTCTCGCTGAGAAGCCAGCAGCTCCAGCAATGTGGTGCTCCTGTAATGCTGTAGCGAGCCCACCTGGGTATGTGTACAAATCCCTAGAGGAATATATATATCAATCTAAACCCAGAAGTAATTTCCTAAAATGATTCAGAAATTCATTTTGCAATTGCTTACCATTGAGAGCAGCCACATCCATCCCAGAACAGAGCACTCAGATTGATGTGCAGGCAAAATAAGTAGCTTATTTAGTATTTATTTAAACAAAGTAGCAGATGGTGCTCAAAATGATTGTTTGCATTGCACAGAGCAAGATTAAAGCTCAGCGCAAATCAGCCGTTGTGCTATTTGTCTAATGAATTAGGATCAATCGTGAATCCGGAATTTCTCTCTGATCAGGGCGAGCGTGTTGACAAGCTCGTGCCAGTTTGCCACATGTGCTGTTAATAAAATTTAGCTGGTTCCCAGTCTCAGAAACAAGCTTTATAGTTGTCAAAGTTGCTTGTGTGAATTTTTCTAATGAATTCTCTAGCAATTATTTCACAGTCAACAACTAGTGAGCTCAGTATCTATCTATCTATTTATTTATCCATATAACCATATAACAATCACAGCACGGAAACAGGCCATCTCGGCCCTCCTAGTCCGTGCCGAACTCTTAATCTCACCTAGTCCCACCTACCCGCACTCAGCCCATAACCCTCCACTCCTTTCCTGTCCATATACCTATCCAATTTTACCTTAAATGACACAATTGAACTGGCCTCTACTACTTCTACAGGAAGCTCATTCCACACAGCTATCACTCTCTGTAAAGAAATACCCCCTCGTGTTTCCCTTAAACTTCTGCCCCCTAACTCTCAAATCATGTCCTCTCGTTTGAATCTCCCCTACTCTCAATAGTAACAGCCTATTCACGTCAACTCTATCTATCCCTCTCAAAATTTTAAATACCTCAATCAAATCCCCTCTCAAACTTCTACGCTCCAATGAATAGAGACCTGTTTGTTTATTTATTTACCTATCTATCTATTTACATATTGGTTGTTTGTCATTTTGTTTATATAGTTTTTCATAAATTCTACTGTACGTCTTTATTTTCCCGTAATTTCCTGCAAGAAAATTAATGTTATATGGAATTTCAAGACAGTATATGGTGATGTATACGTACTTTGATAATAAATTTACTTTGACATATTTTCTGCAGCAATATATATACTATGAAGAAATAACAAACCATACGTTGCTGTCCTGAATATTTCTGAGCAAAAATGGCATGACTTTTTTAAAGAAATATTTTATTAAAGTATAACAGAAAAGGCTGGAAACACTCAGGGACCCTTGATTATGACAACAGAGGAGAGAGAATGCCACTTGACCCACCCGGTTGATGGTGGTGTGCAAAACAATTCCATTCCCTCACTAACTTTCCCTCTATTCCCATTGACTCCTGCCAGATTCTACAACCCGTCTACATGACACTGGCAGCAGACACCATTGGGACGTGGGAGGAAACCAGACGATTCACCGGAAGCCCACAGGATCACAGGGGAAAAGGCATGCTTCACGCAGACAGTGCCCGAGGTCAGGACACTGGAGTTGTGAGACAGCGGCACTACCAGCTGTATCACCGAGCCACGGCTCCTGTGTTAGGAAGAAGGAAGCAGAATTAGCATTTCAAGATAGAAAGCCTTGATAAACTTAATCAAGACTGTTTTTGTCATTTCCATGAATACTGGTAAGATTGGCATTTATCGCCAAACCTTCACAGGTTCTGAACGGAGTGGCAGGTTGCCACCTTCAGTCACTGTATTTTATGTAACGCGAGGGCTCCTGCAGTGCTACGGGTAGGGAACTTAATGATAAATCCCTCAGGAAGTAGTTGTAAAGTTTCTTAGAACATAGAACATTACAGCACAATGCAGGCCCTTTGGCTCATGAAGTTGTGAAATATTTAAACCTACTCAAAGATCAATCTAACCCTTCCCTCCTATGAACCCTCCACTTTTCTATCATCCATATGCCTTTCCAAGAGTTTCTGAAATGCCCCTAATATATCTTCCTCTTCCACCACCCTTGATAGGGTGTTCCACATACCCATTACTCTCTATAAAAGAGAAACAACCTCCAACATCCTCACTATACTTTCCTCCAATCATTTTAAATCTATGCCCCCTTGTATTAGTCATTTCCACCCTGAGGAAAAGGTCTCTGGCTATCCACTTGATCTATGCCTTTTATCAGCACGTACACCTCTTATCTAGTCACCTCACATCCTCCAAATCTCACAGTACCATTTCTCATCATTGCTATATTGTGAAACAGGTATTGTGGAAAAAGTTAACCGCTAAGAAGATGTCAGGTGACAAGAAATGCCTTTTGAAGGTTGAATTAACTAAGGTTCAAGTCCACTTTGAACTTTGTCTCAGTTTGGTTTACTCAAGTTGACTACAAAATCAAAGATCTTTCAGTAGGAAATGCACTGTCCAAAATGTTCAACCCCTCAGTTTGCAATGGTTCCCCTTCATTCCTGACGAGGGAGCTCCTCTCCCCAAATTACCTTTAATTAGAATTTTAAAAATCTGTGGACTTCCATAATCTGAAATGTTAATAGAAAATGGCTTAGGAGGTCAGGGGACATTGTTGGAAAGAGAAGCAGAGTTAATATTTCTGATCAGAGACCCTTCAATCTGACAGCTCTCTTTTCGCGGATGCTGCCTGGTCTGATGTGTATTTCCACCATTTCCTGTTTATATTATATTTGACAATCTCGACGAAATGAACTTCTCTGGAATGTAATCAGAAACAGTGCTTGCTTCTTCTTTTCAACCCTATCTTCTGATTCCCAGTACTGGCAAGTTATCGCCCTGGTTAGAATCTTCCGGATACCAAGGCAACTTTTCCCTCTCATTGCACCTTCTCCATTGCCTCTACCTGCGGGGATGTAAACTGAGCTCTAACTGTTTGGCAGCTAAGATACTCCACAAATGTTTAATCCATAAAAGCAGTTTTGCACTTAATTTAAAGACTCTTGACTCATTTTGAAAGATTTGAGGCAACCTCATTACATTGACAAGAAACTCTGATTTGCCTGCATGTTGCCATACTGCGGTTTTGTCCAAATTGAGGCTCGTTGTTCCAGGCTCTTCCTTTTTACTTACAGAACAGAAGAGTGCCACTGTCAATGGCAACTCATTGACAATCAGTGCCAACGATCCAATCCTGGCCTCACATCTTCTCCCAGAGTTCATCGATTGCAAATCAAGGGTTTCAGGAACACCAAGCCCAAAAGATGCCTCAGCTAAGTCCATCTGACTCTGAGACCTAACCACTTTGGAATTTGGTTCCATTTCACCCCAGCAATTCGCTGGGCCATTGTCCACTCACTAAGCAATAGTAGTCCAGTTAAGACTTAATGAAATAATCATTATTTGTGTGTGGAGGGAGGATCAGACTTGTTTTCCTGTTGTTGCTTGATATGTTCGGTTTTGTTGGGTTCTGTGTTGTTCTGCCAGGCGTGGCGGGCATGGCACTGGAACATGTGTCAACACATGCGGGCTGCCCCCGGCTCTTCCTTAGGTATATTGATTATTCCCGCAAACGATGTATTTCACTGTATGTCGTGATGTCCGTGTGATAAATAAGTACATCTGAAATTGAAACTGAATCTGAATGTAATCAGGTGCAATCAACTCTCAAAATTTCACCCAGGGGCAGTCAGATTTTGTCGTGAGGAATGGTGGACACAGTGTAGATTGGGTCCAATAGGTCCTTACATCTCAGGCAAGCCTTAGATTAGATTATTCATGGGTAGACTGAGAGAGACAGAGAAGGCTTGCCTGAAACGTAAATACCTATTGGACCAAATGGCCCTCTTATCATACATTCCGTGCAGTTCCTAAATTCACTCAATTTATATGTGTTCCACTCTTCCTTCTGTGAATGACAGAACTTGCAGGCTGGCCCCCGGCACGTCGCTGGGTTTGTTGGCTGTTAACACAAATGACACGTTTCACTGTTTCCACGTTTATATGATAAATAAATCTGAATGAGGTTGAGTCCGAGCTGCTCTAATTCACAATTCACAGAACTCAGGTTCCTCGCTAAGGTAGCAGGCAACTCAGGCCTACTTGAAATAGCAAGACAGGTCATCCCGTGATCAGCCCGGAATGAAGCCAGCGTTTTGAAGGAAGATCAAAAAGAAATGTTAACTGCACAGGACTCGGGAAGGCCGCGTGCCATGGAGAGGATGGAGGAACGTTTTCATCTGCCAGTTCCCTCTAGCTGAGTTCTCATTTTTGGCAGCAGCACTGAGCATGGTGGATTGGGGGAATGACGTGCCAAAACTAGTGCTTTCTCACCTCATGAGACAGCAAAGGAGAGAGAATAAAGCTGACTGAGGTCACTATGGTCCAATTCCTTACTCCCCAGGTTCCCAGATCAAGATCACCACTGACAGACATCTGGCAAAAAATTGTATACAGAACCCCAACTGTGGTCTAATGCTGGGAGACCCAAGGAAACAGAAAAAAATATCTGATGATGAAGGATTAACATATGAGAGTTAGCTAATTTACTCCTCGTCACTCCTGGACCCTAGATCTGAGTCCAAGCCCAAACTGATGGGATAACATTTGCATCTAACTGTGCTGGCTGGGTGTATTGACAAACACATTTGAATGGTCACACCTCAGACCTTTGCGATAGGCTGGCAGCAGCTAAAAGCACCAACTTACCCCAAAAATTGGCAGCTTTGATTAAAAGTTGCTTTCAGAAATGGAAAAGCTACGCTGACACAGAGGGGAGAGCAAAGCCAAGATTGGGCTGAAAGGTGCAGTGGCTCCGGACAACAAGCTGCACTGGGACAGCATCCTGACTGACAGTGATATCGAGTGCCGGAACATTCCATTCCTCAGTCCTGACATCACCTTGATGGGGGGACAACTTGTGCCAAATGGGATTTATAAATACTGTTTAAGTCAAAAAAGCCACATTGGAATGCCTAAATCCCAAAATTACTTTACATGAGTGTGTTTGCTCTTAGCTGGAAATATACAAGCAAGATTTAAAGTAGGAAGATTAACTCTCTTTGTCACATGCACATTGAAACGTACAATGAAGTGCATTGTTTGCATGAACGACCAACACCGTCCAAGGATGTGTTGGAAGCACATCCCGTGAGGGTCGTTATGCTTCCTGTGGCAAAATGGCATGCCTGCAGATTACTAACCCATAAGACTTTGGAATGTGGGAGGAAACTGGAATGTCTGAAGCAAACCCATGCGCTCAAAGGGAGAATGTACAAACTCCTTACAGTCCGCGGCAGGAAATGAGTCCCAATCACTGGCGGTGTAAAGCGTTATGCTTACTGTACCCCCGAGGCAGGCAATTTCATCAAATCTATTTCTTTCAGTCTGAGGAGGAGTCACCAATCTAGTCAAGGGTGAAGTCTTAATTCAGGGCAAAGAGACCAAAAATATGAATATGAATGAGTGTTATGGGTAATAAAAGTCAGTATTTGATAAGCCCCGACTGTTTTAGTGGTGTACAATTGAAGTTTTGAGTGTCAGTAGAGCCCAGAAACTATAAAATCAGTGACTGCAGAGCTTCTGAATGCACATAACGACACATTCCAAATAGCTGAAGAGCCAAACCTTCCCAGAACATGTGGCCATCCATTTACTGTAAAACTACCACCATTTCTGCCTTTGTCGATCATCTCAGTGGGACACAAAAAATCCCTTGGTAGCATTCAGTCGTGGTTCCCTGCTAATTATCTTTGAGTCAAAAAGTTTAGTCCTGCTCCAGAAACGCGGGCAATTAATTTAGGACATCACTTCAGTGCATTCCTGGGAGAGTGCCGCACTGTTCGAAGTGCAGAGGTTCAATTAAAACTTTGTTTCCCCACCCACACAGCAGGCATTCTTTTCACTTGACCACTTGTTCCAGTTAACCTCAGAAATAAATTTTAAAAAATAATCCAGTGCTATATCTAAAGAATGGCAAGGGAATTCTCATGAAAAGCAAAACAAAATCTGTAGTGTTAGAAATAGAAAAAAAATCAGAAAATGTTGGAGACATTCAGATCGTCAGACATCTATGGACACAGAAACAGATAATGTTTCAGACTGATGATATACAGTTCTAGAATCACTGAAGATTTACGACACACAAGGAAGCCATTTGGACCATTGTGTCAAAGAGCTACCCAGCATTATATGTACTACACTCTAGCGCTGGGACCAGGTTCCTCAAGCACGGACAGTTCTGTAACAATGTGATAATTGAGTTCCTAAGAAACCTCTTATTATAGAAGGCCATATGATAGCAGAACAGTCTGTAGATGCCTTCAAAGCACACACTTAAACAAGTTTTCTTGACTGTACTAAAACCAATGTGGCTAATGCAAACATTGTTCCCTAATCTTGGTACGGTAGCATAGCGGTCTAGCGTAATGCTATTACAGTGACAGCTGCCCAATTTCGTTTCTCACTGCTGTCTGTAAGAACTTTGTATGTTCTCCCCGTGACCACATAGGTTTCCTCCCACGTTCCAAAGACATACGAGTTCATTGGTCGCATGGTGTAATTGGATGGCATGGGCACACTAGACCAGAAGGGCCTGTTAATGTGGGGTATCACTAAATAGAAAAAAAAATCCATCAGTCACGTTAGAACTTCCTGTACATATACACATCTGGTTTAATTTGAATGAAGGTTTTTGCACTCCTACCCATTTAGGCAGGAGAAAAAAATCCTAATTCCTCTATCGCAACACACACAAAATGCAGGGGGATCCCAGCAGGCCAGGCAGCATCTACGAGTAAACATTCGACTTTCAGGCCGAGACCCTTCATCATGAAACGTTAACTCTTTTTCTGGCCTGCTGGGTTCCTCCAGCATTTTCTGTGTGTTGCTTGGATTTCCAGCATCTGCAGATTTTCTCTTGTTTCAAATCAATTACTTTAAATCTATGTGTGGTGAACTACACATATCTGTCTGGACACGCCCCTCTGCTGACTGCTCCTGTGGCTCCTCCCACAGACCCCAGTATAAAGGCGATTGGAGGCACTGCTCCTCCCTCAGCCTCCAGGATGTTGTGTGGTGGTCACTTCCTGCTTGTGCTTTCTTCCAGCCAATAACAGCCTACCATAACCCACGTCTCAGAGTTATTGATGGTACATCACTATGCCTCCACGTATTTTACTGGTTCGCTGAGGTGAATAAGTTGCTCTGTTTTTTAGGCCCCACTTAATTTTATACACTTCATTTCAGACTCTCCCGAACCTCCTGTGTGCCAAAGAAACAAACTTAACTTGTATACTTCTGACTAAAGATTAACCTGTACTGTATACTGACTGCATTAATCACTGATAAATCGCTGCATCTTCTCCAGTTCAGTCACATTTTTCCCACAACATGACAAGCAGAACTCCATGTAGTATTCAAGCCGTTGCTTACTCTGTACACATATCTAGTATAACTTCATTCTTATCCGCAGTCCTTCAGATAATAAAGGAAAATATTGTATGCTTTTTCAGTCACCAGATTGGCACCTGAGTAGCCAGACCCTTTACATCGTTGATGTACAGAAGGATCTTGGGATGCAAGCCCATCGCTGCCTGAAAGTGCATACAGAGATTGAAAGGGTGATAAGAAAAGAACATTGCATTCTTGCAGTTATTAGTAAAGGGGCTGAGTTCAAAAGACAGCAGGTTGTGTTGTGGCTTTATAAAGGTAGGCTGCATCTGGTGTACTTCATTCATTTCAGGTCAAGATTATAAGAAGTGTAGATAGCGTCTCCTTCCCCTCCACATCTTCTCATTTGAGTACTTATTCCCCTCCTGCCACATTTTCATTCCAGCTTCCTCCCCTTTTCCTTCCCATTCCTGATGACTCTCATCCCGAAGCATCAACTATTTATTCCTCTCTATAGACGCTGCCTGACCTGCTGAGTTCCTCCAGCGTTTTGTGAGTGTTGCTCTGGATTTCCAGCAGCTGCAGAAACCTTTTGTGTTTAGAGTAGACAACCAGAATCTTTCACCCAGAGCCAAAATATCTAATATTACAAGACATACATTTAAGTTGAGAGGGGCTAAGTTCAAAGGAGATGTATGGGATAAATTTATTTTTACTCTGAAAGTGGCAGATGCCATGGGCGGTAATGGAGACAAATATGGTGGGGGCAATTAAAAGGGTCCTAGACAGGTATAGGAGTGGGCATGGAATACAGGAACAGGAACATCATGTAGGCAGAAGTGATTAGTTTTGTTAGATGTTTAATGGGATAGGAATGTCATCATGAGCCAAAGAGCCTTTTCCTATGCTCTTACTTTTCTATGTTGAAAGTTCTAATTGTCCTGCCTTTTGAAAGATCTGTGGACATACACTCAAAAGTCCCTTTATTTTCCCACATGAGTCAATACTCTATTTACTGCATTTTCTTTTGTTTGTGTAACTTCCCAAGCCTTCCACTTCTCCAGAATAAATTCCTTTTGACATTTTTCTGCAAGATGACTAAACCACCTTCATTTTCCTGTGGTCTACTGCTTCCCTCCTCACTGTAAACCACACTATTTCAGTTTCACATTGAAATTATTTACCAGGCCTTGTACGCTGATGTCTAAACCATTGACATAAAACAAGGTATTGCTCATAAGTTACCAGTCACAAAAACAGTTATGTCCTTTTGCTTTCTGCCACGGCACCAAATTTGGATGGACTTACTCAGACCTGAAAGGTTAGTACTTTCTATGCCCAACCTTGTTAAAAGCCTGGTTAAAATTCACATAGGTTATATCAGGCAAACTGCCCTTATAGATTCTTCTTGTTAGCTCTTCCCTTTATTCAGAACCAGCCAGTCACAGAAAACGAGATTGTGGCTTCTGAAGACACAAAATGTCTACTCTGAAGATGAGAAGCCATTCTTTGAGCATACACTCAATGGCCACTTTATTAGGTACCTCCTATACTTGATAAAGTGGACACTGAGTGTGTGTTCCTGGTCTTTGGCTGCTGTAGCCCAGCCACTTCAAGGTCAATGTGTTGTTGTGCTTTCAGAGATGCTCTTCTGTATACCACTATTGCAAAGAGCAATTATTTGAGTTACTGTCACCTTCCTGTCAGCATTAACCTCTCTGGCCCTTCTCCTCTGACCTCTTTCAATTACAAAGTGTTTTCACCCGCAGAACTGCCGCACATTGGCAGTTTTTTGTTTCTCGCACCACTCTCTGTAAACCCTAGGGACTGCTGGGCAGAGAGATCCTAGGACCTCAGCAGTTTCTGAGATACTCAAACCACCCCATCTGGCACCAACAATCATTCCACGGTCAAAGTCACTTAGATCACATTTCTTGCCCATTCTGTTGTTTGGTCTGAACAACAACTGTATCTCTTGACCATGACTGCATGTTCTTATGCATTGAGTTGCTGCCACGTCATCAGAGAATTAGGTGACAGGTGTACCTAATAAAGTGTCCACTGAGTGTATGAAGGGTCGGAATGGGAGCGACATGGAGAATTACAGTGACAGGCTTAGTATCATCCCAGCAAACTGAATGGGGTTGATTTGCAAAATGCTCGACCAAACATAATTTGGTTCCTTCAAATCACTTAAGGGTCAAGGATTGTCTTTACTCTTTGCTTGCAGTGAAAATTAATGAATACAATTACAATGGTAATAGTATATCAAAATGCAAGTGCACTATAGATGTCATGTACTCCTAAAGATTGAAAGTAAAATAAATCAAATGTAAACTAGTTTTTATCTTTAATGCTAAACAGAGACTCCTTTGCTTGCATCTTTAGAAACAGCTCTATTTCCATCCTTAATATCTTTATTTTTCCCATTCAGGGTAATTTTGAAGACCCTGCCCTGGAGTTACACACTGACATAGGTTCTTTGTGGGAATGGGACCTGTTCTCAGGGTTTCAGGAATGCCCGTTGTTCGGCACACCGAGGGTTCAGCCTGAGAGTCCGGCTCGGATTCAGAAGCTTAAGATCTCGGGGCTCTGGAGACGGGCGGATCGAGGGTCGGTGTCACAGCAGGAGACCCGTGTATCGTTAAGGGAGTCAGGATATCGGCTGTGGGCCTGAAGACTCGGGATCTGTGCAATCTTCAAGCACAGAGCTCGAAAAAAAAGCAATGTAACAGACCTTTAATGTCATAAACCAGCGGGTTGTTGTTATGTCTCCCACTCACTGGGGAGAAAATGGAGACGCCTCCTTCTCCCTTATCAGGGAGAGAGAGAACCTGTGGAATGTCGAATGCCGGATGAAATGTGAAGTCTGTGGGGTAACTGCAAGACTGTCTCTTTGCTATTGCTTTGCTCACGATGAGTCTCGGAGGTGGTACCGATGCTTGCTTTATTTGCTGGTGGGGGAGGGGGATTGTTGCTCGCTGCTCTTACGCGCGTGAGGGAGGGGAGCTGGGGGGACTTTGGGGTTCTTATGTTTATCTGTCGTTCATTCTTTGGGACACTTCCCTGTTTTCGTGGATGGTTGTGAAGAAAAAACATTTCAGAATGTATATTGTATACATTCCTCTGACATTAAATTGGACCTTTGAACCTTTGAACAGAACATGAAAGTGCAGAACGCCGGTTCATCTTTCTGATGTTTGTCCAGTTATGGTCAATTTGCCTGGGATGCCGTGTGCTAGGAAACAGCAAGAGCCATGCTGTCCATGGAGGCCAAACTTGCCAGAGTTTGTGAATGAGGGAGACTGAAAGCAAGAGAGGCATCAGGCAGATAATTGAAGCATTTTAAAAATCAAACCAATGAAAAATGCTAATGCAAATTTAGTAAACAATATAAAAACCCAGGCACAAACAAAAGAAAATTTGCAGGAGCTGGAAATCCAAGCAACACACACAAAATGCTGGAGGAACTCAGCAGGCCAGGCAGCATCTATGGAAAATAGTAAAGTCAACATTTCAGAGTCCTGCTAAAAGGTTTTGGCCAAAAATGTCAACTCTACTTTTTTCCATAGATGCTGCCTGGACTGCTGAGTTCCTCCAGCATTTTGTGTGTGTTGCTCAAAACACTCAGGCAGTCAGGCAGCATCTGTAGAGAAAGAAACTGTTAATATACCAAAAAAAAAGCTTCTGCTTTAGAGCCCCTAATGACATCAATGGATCTGGGGTTGAGAAGGTGAATGGTTTTAAGTTTCTCAGTACACACACCACCGAGGACCTCACGTGGTCTGCACACACCAGCTGTTTGGTGAGAAAGGCACAACAGCACCTCTTTCACCTCAGACGGTTGAAGAAGTTTGGTATGTGTCCCCAAATCCTAAGAACTTTCTACAGGGGCACAGTTGAGAGCATCCTAACTGGCTGCATCACTGCCTGGTATGGGAACTGCACTTCCCTCAAACGCAGGACTCTGCAGAGAGTGGTGCGGACAGCCCAGCGCATCTGTAGATGTGAACTCCCCATGGTTCCCCATTTACAAGGACAGGGTGTGTAAAAAGGGCCCAAGGGATCTTTGGGGACCTGAGTCACCCCAACCACAAACTCTTCCAGCTTCTAGTACCGCAACATAAAAGCCAGGACCAGCAGGCTCCGGGACAACTTCTTCCACCAGGCCATCAGGCTGATTAATTCATGCTGGTACAATTGTATTTCTATGTTATATTGACTATCCTGTTATGAATAATATTTATTATAAATTACTATAAATTGCACATTGCACATTCAGAGAGCGATGTAACCCCTCATGTATATGAAGAATGTAAGTAATAAATTCAATTCATTTCAAGTTTCAGAGTGGAACAGTTCAGATTTAATATCACCAGCATGTGTTGCGAAATATGTTAATTTTACAGCGGGAGTACAATGCAATACCTGATAAATACAGAGAAAATAACTGAATGACAGTAAGTATATAATGTATCTGAATTAAAGTAGTGCAAAAACAGTAATAAAACTGTATTGAAGCAGTGTTATAGGTTCAATATCCATTTCAAAATGGGATGGCAGAGGGGAAGAAGCTGTTCCTGAATCACTGAGTGTGTGCTGCTGTACCTCTTGTATCTCCTTGGCAACACTGAGAAGATGGCCTGCCCTGGGTGCAAGGAGTCCTTAATGATGGGCACTGCCTTTCTAAGGCACCACTCCTAGGTGTCTTGGAATAGCGATAGGTTTCCATAAGATCACGTCATAGGAGCAGAAGTAGGTCATTTGGCCTATGTAGTCTACTCTGCCATTCAATCATGGTTGATATATTTGCTCTCTTAACCCCATTTCCTTGCCTTCTCTCCATATCCTCTGTAGTCTTTACTAATCAATAACCTTTCAACTTCTGCTTTAAGTATACCCAAAGGGACAGAATTGCAAACCAGGGTTAGTATATTAAATATACACAAAGCTTTGGTTAGACCATTGGAGAACTGGGCAGAAGGCTGTTTTATCTATTGCTTTGGAGATACTGGAGAAGGAATTCATAAGGATGACAGCAAATGGAAAGAGGGTTTGTTCAGAAATTTATTTCCAGCCAATTACATTCAACACATTATTCATTACCATCAGTATGCTACAACCCATCTCTAAAATTCATTCCTTTGAAATCTACAGAATTGAACTTTGGAGGCAGAAGGTACATGAGTCGGAAAGATTTAGAAGGGCCTGGACTAAATGGGCATCTTGGTTCGTGTGGCCAAGTTGGGCTAAAGGGCCTGTTTTCTTGCTGAACCAAACATCAGAATGGGCAAGAAATGTGATCTAAGTGACTTTGACCGTGGAATGATAGTTGGTGCCAGCCGGGGTGTTTTGAGAATCTCAGAAACTGCTGATCAGGGATTTCACACACACCTGTCTCTAGAGTTTACAGAGAACTGAGTGAGAAATGAATGAGAAATATCTTGTGAGTGGCAATTCTACCTTGTTAATGAGAGAGGTCGGAGGAGAGTGGCCAGACTGGCAACAGTAACTCAGTAAGTGGAGTGGAGGATCTCTGGATGTACAACACATCAAACCTTGAAGTGGATGGGCTACAGCAGTAGAAGACCATGAGCATACAGTCAGTGGCCACTTTACTCAGTACAGAAGGTACCTGATAGAGTGGCCACTGTACAAGTATTCCAAGATAGTACAGGTAGATGCTTTAATCACGGTTATAGGGAATGAGCAGGAATGTGGACTGAGGACAAGATCAGATCAACCGTGGACAGAAGGCTCCAATGCTTTTGTTCTGTATCTTCAGACGCAGATTGACCCGTTGTGTATTTCCAGCGGTTTCTACGTTTAGGTTTCCTGCATTTTTAAAAGCCTTGACAGACTGGATGTAGTGAGGGTGCTTCCGTTGACCTGGGCATCTGGAAGCATCGATCATGGTCCCAAACCAAGTGGTGACAACCAACAAGGTGCAGGCGGAACTTACCAGGTCAGGCAGCGTTGGTAGAGGGATGAGGACTCTCAAAGTTTCAAGTCTGAGTTCAAGGATCCTGAGTTGCTACAGCATCTTGTTTGCTGCTACGGGTTCCAGCTTCTGCAGAATTTTGTGTCTCAGAACGGGGGTTAGATAAAGAAGCAATCTCATTTGCCATTTACACATTTTAGGGATTTGTCTGTCAGGGCGTGACATGCGACAATAAACCACGACATACAACAGTTAAATAAGGGCTGAGATGAGGAGAATTCCTCCTGTCAGTTAGCGGATCACCTTTGGAATTCTCTGCCCCGGAGGCCAAGGAGGCTCAGTTATGGAACTCATTCAAAGCCGAGATCGAGAGGTTTCTGTATGTTAAGGGAGTCAAGGGATATGGTTATGGCCGAGGAAAATGAGGCACAATTTTGAAAAAAAATCAGTCAGGTTCTTGATGAAAGGGAAAGCAGGTTCAAAGGGCTGGGTGACCAATGCTACGGGACAAAAGGTAGAGCCTGCACTCTGGAGGGTGGTGCACAGGAGGGTACTGAAAGAGGAAGTGGATAACCAAGGGTCACGGGTCACTGGCACCGAAGTGCAGGTTCGAGGAGCCGAGCGGCCTTATCCTGCTCCTGTTTTCGTACATTCTTAGTTCTAATCCCAAACTGACAGGCTTCACATAGTAACTGTGCTATTAAATGTGAGGACAGGTGCAAAGCCGTGCGTAAGAATTACAAAAAAAAAACAACTTGGAGAGATGCCATATAAATTACAGCGTTATTCAGGCCATGCTTGAAAGAGTCTTTTGAATTCCACCTCTGAGCTTCTCACTGGGAAAGTAAGCTGAATGGGCCCCCATGACAGCTCTTTCACGCGATACCTTGTGGATAAATACTTGTCTTTTCTGCATTGATATTTGCACTGGCTTGCCTGGCATTATGGGTACCGTCAATCGCAGGTTGACAGTTTCCTGTCATAAATACAGAGAACGCTGGAGATAGAGTTGCTTCAGCAGAATAGGACAGTGTGCCCACGTGGAAGCAGATATCAAGGGATAAGATGTTATTTTTTTGATTTAGCAATGACCTTTAAGCACTTGGAAAAGTAACAGTGGCACATTCCTAACCCCAGCTCCTTCAAGATGACTAATAGTCAAATATGAAAATGTTGAGGCATTGCCATATATAGTTAAATTGCTTCAGGGATCACAAAGTCTCATTCTTTCCAATCTCAGAACAAATCTCCTCTCTTTAACCCCTCACAAACTCTTGCTGCATTCTCCGTCTGGCTAGCCTCCAACCTGATGGCATGAACATTGATTCCTCAAACTTCCGGAAATTTCTTGCCCCCTTCCCCTCCTCTCTTTTTCAATTCCCCATTCTCGCTCCCCTCTTACCCCTTCTCTTCCCCTCGCATGTCCTTCACCTTTCTCAGTCTGTGCCCCTTGAACACTGAGTACGTTTGCCTAGTTGGTCCTCCAGACAATGGGGTTTACAGGGGAGGACCTAGTCATTACATGCCATGTGGCCTGCTGTTGTGGCCCATACCCCGCTCCTGATCCGCACGGTTACTCAGCAGTGCCTCTCAGTCAAATAACGTGCCCCCAGTGAACCTAACAAGCATATCATTATCGCTCTATTATTGTCACATGGACAGGGACACAGTGAAAAGCTTGTCTTGCGTACTGTTCATTCCAATCAAATTATCACACCGTGCATTGAGGCAGAACGAAGTACCAGAGAACGAGCTGTGAAGGAGAGCGTACAGCTAAACAGTACAGTGCACTACCATGAGGTAGGCCTTGAGGTCAAGAATCTATCTTATTGTACATAGCAGAGGGATAACAGCTGCCTTTAAGCTTGGTGGTGCGTGCTTTCAGGATTTTGTATCTTCAGCCCGATGGGGGAGAATTTCCAGGATTGTGGGGGGGGGGCGGGGGTTCTTTGATTATGCTGGCTGTTTTCCTGAGCCAGTAGGAATAGACAAGAGTCCACAGAGGGGAGGCTGGTTTGCCTATTGTGATGCAGTTTTTTTTGTGTTCGTGTGCCAAGTAGTTGCCATACTAAATTGTTATTTATCCAGGTAGAATGGTTTCTAAGGTGCACATACATATGGTGCAAAAAATAATGTCACCGTACTAATAGCCAGCAGGTTCAAACCAGTGGCTCCCCGTTGCCTCCCGGTCTCAGTGACCTGCTCTCTGGTGCTCTGTGTGAGCAGTTTACACATTCTCACGGTGACCACAAAGGCTTCTTCTGGCTTCACTGTCCTCCCACGTCCCAAAGGCACGTGAGCTTGGGGGGTTAATTGGCCCTTGCCTGTTGGTGATTGATAGAATCTGTGAGGATGTGAGGAAGGGAGTTAACGAGAACATATAATGGGATTAGCATAGGATTACCATAAACTCCAGGGTGGGTTTAAAGAGCAAACACAAGGAAATCTGCAGATGCTGGAAATTCAAACAACAACACACACAAAATGCTGGTAGAATACTCTCAATAATTTCTCCTTTGGCTCCTCCCACTTCCTCCAAACCAAGGGTGTAGCCATGGGCACCCGTATGGGTCTCAGTTATGCCTGCCTTTTTGTTGGCTTTGTGGAACAGTCCATGTTCCAAGGCTATACCGGTATCCATCCCCCTCTTTTCCTTCGCTACATCGACGACTGCGTTGGCGCTGCCTCTTGCACACATGCTGAGCTCATCGACTTCATTAACTTTGCCTCCAACTTTCACCCTGCCCTCAAATTTACCTGGTCCATTTCCAACACCTCCCTCCCCTTTCTTGATCTTTCTGTCTCCATCTCTGGAGACGGCCTATCTACTGATATCTACTATAAGCCTACAGACTCTCACAGCTACCTGGACTATTCCTCTTCCCACCCTGTCTCTTGCAAAAAGGCTATCCCCTTCTCACAATTCCTCCGTCTCCGCCGCATCTGCTCTCAGGATGAGGCTTTTCTTTCCAGGACGAAGGAGATGTCTTCCTTTTTTAAACAAAGGGGCTTCCCTTCGTCCACCATCAACTCTGCTCTCAAATGCATCTCTCCCATTTCTCGCACATCTGCCCTCACCCCATCCACCCGCCACCCCACTCGAGATAGGGTTCCCCTTGTCCTTACCTACCACCCCACCAGCCTCCAGGTCCAACATATAATTCTCCGTAAATTCCGCCACCTCCAACGGGATCCCACTACCAAACACATTTTTCCCTCCCCCTCTCTTTCTGCTTTTCACAGGGATCGCTCCCTATGTGATTCCCTTGTCCACTCGTTCCCCCCCCCCATCCCTTTCCACCCATCTCCCTGCTGGCACTTATCCTTGTAAACAGAACAAGTGCTACACCTGCCCTTACTCTTCCTCCCTCACCACCATTCAGGGCCCTAGACAGTCCTTCCAGGTGAGGCGACACTTCACCTGTGAGTCGGCTGGTGTGGTATACTGCATCCGGTACTCCCGGTGTGGCCTTTTATATATTGGTGAGACCCGACGCAGACTGGGAGACCATTTCGCTGAACACCTACGCTCTGTCCGCCAGAGAAAGCAGGTTCTCCCAGTGGCCACACATTTTAATTCCACGTCCCATTCCCATTCTGATCTGTCTATCCATGGCCTCCTCTATTGTCAAAATGAATCCAAACTCAGGTTGGAGGAACAACACCTTATATACCGGCTGGGTAGCCTCCAATCTGATGGCGTGAACATTGACTTCTCTAACTTCCATTAATGCCCTTCCTCCCCTTCTTACCCCATCTCTGATATATTTAGTTGTTTGCCTGTTCTCCATCTCCCTCTGATGCTCCACCCACTTTCTTTCTCCTGAGGCCTCCCGTCCCATGATCCTTTCCCTTCTCCAGCTCTGTATCACTTTCGCCAATCACCTTTCCAGCTCTTAGCTTCACCCCACCCCCTCCGGTCTTCTCTTATCATTTCGCATTTCCCCTTCCCCCCACTACTTTCAAATCTCTTACTATCTTTCCTTTCGGTTAGCCCTGACGAAGGATCTTGGCCCGAAACGTCGACAGCGCTTCTCCCTATAGATGCTGCCTAGCCTGCTGTGTTCCACCAGCATTGTGTGTGTGTTGTTGGTGGGTTTAAAGGATCTGTTTCTGTTTGTATGGCTCAATTGTAAGTGAATAGATCACAAGCTATTGATCTGAATATGATCATTTTTGATGATTCCATGAAATCTATTGCGAAGGGCATAACTTTAAAGTGACTGGAGGGAGGGATGGGGGATGAGAAGAGTAAGTTTTTTTATGTAGAAGAGGAGGGGGTGTGGAATGCCCTGCCAGGGCTGCTGATAGAGGCAGATACATAAGGGACATTTAAGAAACTCTTAGATAGGCACTTGTATATTAGAAAAATGGAGTTATAAAGTCAGACCTAAAAACTTCACTGTGCTGTGACTTTCTATGTTGTGTGTTTCTGAGTTCTAAGTGCCAGTGGTGATCAGGTGAGGGTTCTTCGTTCTCCTTAGTGGGAGGGATTAGGAATAAGGGATACGGAAGGTAGAGCAGTGTGACGTTCCTGTTCAGGACGTGAGAGATCAGGGACATTTCCAATATGATAGCTGTGGGAAGTAGCTCTTGCACAGAGCAGTTGGAGCTGAGGATGGACTGACTGTGGAGTATCCACGTCTTAGGTGGTGCGTTTAGTGACTGGTCACACTACAGGTACAGACAAAAAGATGGATGACCACTAGGAAGGGCAGTAAGTGCAGTTAAGGATGATAGGAGCCCTAAAATCTCTCAAAAAGGGTCACCACTTTGAGTATTGCTGTGTGGGATGAACCTCAGAGTAAGTCAGCAACAGGAGCAAGTTTGTGCCTCTGTGCTTGGTTCTGATGCAGAGCAGAAGAGGGAGACATAGTTAACAGGGTTGTCACAGAATGCCACATTCCTCTGAATATCTTCATGTTTCGATGTATCAGTGACGAATAAAGATAATGTTAGTGCTTTGATGGGTAGGGCCGAGAAGGATACAGACGGCCAGTGTCACTATGCCTCGGTTGCCAACAGAGCAAGCCGCCCGTTCACCAATCCTAACCCGCGCATCTTTGGAACGTAGGAGGAAACGGAAGCACCCTCATGCTCACGGGGAGAATGTACAAACTCACTGGCACTGGTACAAGATCACTGGCACTGCTACGTTATGGTGCTGCCCCTGCTAAAGATCCTGCAGATGCTGGAATAGATATTGTGATAGCCATTGGGTTCTCCGCTCCACTGAATGGAGCAGTCAGGGTGTGAGCTTTGGTTTTATCAGAGCTCCCTTTGTCCTCACTCTCGGTGTATTGGCCAGGATCGTGTGCTCGGTCTCTGGAATGGGACGGAAGCACGATCAACGGTCAAGGTGAGTGCACTGCTCCGTAAAGCACGACTGGAGGTTCACTCTTCATTCTGGGGGATGTAATCTGTGCTGTGGTACTGAGAGAGTGCAGCATTATCAGGCTCCTGCTTTTGAATGCAAGTTTAACACACAAAATGCTGAAGGAACTCAGCCGGTCAGGCAGCATCTATGGAGGGAATAAGAAGCTGACATTTCAGGCCAAGACTCTTCATCAGGACTGGAAAGGAAGGGTGAGGAAGCCAGAATAAAAAGACAGGGGGAGGGGGAGGATTACACGTTGGCAGGTGATAGGTGAGGCCAGGTGGTGGGTGGGGAGGGGTGAAGTAAGAAGCAGGGAGGCAATAGGTGGAGAAGGTAAAGGGCTGAAAGGAAAGGGGATCTGATAGGAGAGGACAGTGGACCATGGGAGAAAGGGAAGGAGGAGAGGCAGCTGAGGAAAAGGGAAGGGGTAAGAGGGGAGCCAGAACGGGAGAATGAAAAAGGGAGAAGGGGGAGAGGGAGAAATTACTGGAAGTTAGAGAAATTGACATTCTTGCTTTCAGGTTGGAGGCTACTCAGACGGAATAGAAGACGTTACTCCTCCAGTCTCAGAGTGGCCTCATCATGGAGTCCATGAACCGACATTTCAGAATGGGAATGGAGAGTGGAATTAAAATGGGTGGCCACCGGAAAATCCTGCCTCACAAACCAGAGAAAATCTGCAGATGCCAGAAGCACGTACGAAATGTTGGAGGAACTCAGCAGGCCAGGCAGCACCTATGGAAGAGAATACAGTTGACGTTTCGGGCTGAGACCCTTCAGCAGGACTGGTGAAGAAGCAATCGCCCTGAAACGTTGACTGTACTCTTTTCCATAGATGCTGCCTGGCCTGCTGAGTTCCTCCAGCATTGTGTGTGTGCTTCGAGGAAATCCTGCCTGTTGTGGCAGAAAGAGCAAAGTTGTTTGACAAAGCAATCCCCAGTCTCCGTTGGGTCTCACCGATGCAGAGGAGGGTGCATTGGGACCACCGGATACAGTCGATAACTCTGACAGTTTAAGCCATTGTTCTCTCAGGTAACCACCACTTCCAAGGGTCACTGCCAGTGCACTGGCCTCAGTCACATCAATCATCAGGACATTATAAAGCAGTTGCTGGTGGGAGCTTGGTGTGTAAAAAGGGACTGCTGGCTTCCCAATACACAGCAGTGACCTCAGTTCAAAAGCACTTCACTGGCCGCAGTCTGATTTGGGATATCTTGAAAGCCTGCAGAGAAACACAAGCCATTCTTAAGCGGTGTTTGCAGGTAAAGCTGGGATTCAGGCACACCTCTCAGAAATAGTATTCTCGATATAAAGACAAATCAATGTACCACTCCCCACATCTTCGCCCTTCCCCCAGGCTCCTGCCAGAGCCTTAAATGTTTAGCTTGTTGCCCAACGGATGGGGCACCCCGTCTATACAGTTCTCCACCATTGTATGTGGCACATTGAATGCAGTTAATGAAGCACTCCTCTTTTTCTGACTCTTTGCATAGAAAAATTCCTGCACACACCCATCCACAGGGCAGGTTACAGCCTTCCTTCCACCTGTCATACAACACAAGGCCTAAAACAACTAAATCCACTCCTCAAAACCAAAGCTGCTTCACTGTTAATTATGGGCGTCAGTAATGGAGCCTGATGCAATCCTGCCGTTTTGTCTTTGGCTGGCTCGACAAGGCTCATTCCGAAGCAATTTAGGGATTTCCACAAACAGGAAACCGGAATTTAACTCAGCAGGTGAACTGACCTTTGGATCTTCAGAAGGTTCCACCCTCTTACTTTTGAGGAAGTAAAGCAGCTTCAAAAGCATTAAACATTTCTCTGCTTTAATGGCTGCACCAGACCAGCAAGTTAACAGCATAGGTTCCTCATTTTCCCTATTGCAGCAACTAGCAAGCTCACCCCTTCAAAGCCATGAAAGCACATTCTATCATAACTTCCAAAGGGTCAAAAATATGAAGGAAAAATCTGTAATATTATAAGATCACAAGATATAGGAACAGATTTAGGTCACACAGCTCATAGAGTTTGGTCCATCTTCTATCATGGCCGATTTATTACCCCAGTTTCCTGTATTCTCACCGTAACCTTTGATGCCCATAATAATCAAGAACATATCAACCTCCGCTTAAATTATACCCAATGACTTGGCCTCCACGGCCACCTGTGGGAACAAATTCCACAGATTTACCCCCCTTTGAAGGAATTCCTCTTCATCTATGTTCTAAAGTGATATCCTTGTATTCTGCGTTGATGCCCTCTGGTCCTAGACTCTCCCACTGTAGGAAACATCCTCTCCATGAACACGCTATCTCGGCCTTTCAATATTCTATAGATTTGTATGAGGAGATTTCTCCCCCCCCACCACCATTCTTCTGAACTCCATCAAAGGCACAAAGCCATTAAGTGCACCTCATACATTAACCCTTTCATTCCCAGGATCATTCTCATCAACCTCCTCTGGACACTCTCCAAAGCCACACTTTCTTTCTTAGGCAAGGGCTTAAAATTGGTCACTATACTCCAAGTGCAGTCTTTTAAGAGACTCCTGGATGGATACACGGAGCTTAGTAGAGGGCTATGGGTAAGCCTAGGTAGTTCTAACGCAAGGACATGTTCAGCACAGCTTTATGAGCTGAAGGGCATGTATTGTGCGGTAGGTTTTCTATTTTTCTATTGGTCCAGCATTACATATAAAGCCTTAGAATTACATCCTTGCTTTTATAATTAGTCCTCTCAAAATTAATGCTAACATCCTTGCCACTGACTCGACCTTTAGGGAGTCCAAGTCCCTTTGCACCTCTGATTTCTGAATTTGTTCCCCATTTAGAAAATAGTCTATGCCTTTATTCCTTCTACCAGAGTACATGACATACACTTCCCTGCGCTCCTTTGCCCATTCTCCTAATGCACTTCCTTCCACAAACTCCCTGCTTCGTCAACATGACCTACATCCCCACCTATCTGTAAAGTAAGCCAACTTGTCACAAAATAGTTGAAGAGAGACAAATTAAGTAATTCTTTCAGAGAATTTACAGAGGCGTACTGGAGCCAAATAGCCTCCCGTTTGCCTCTATAATTATGTGTTCTGACACGAACGTTACCACAGGGACAAAGGTGGAGTAGCGATATAAAAGGAAACTGTCTCAGCAAAACAGGTGATGTTGCTGCCGCTGACCCGAGAAGAGCTTTCTCAGCGCTGAGAAAGTACAGACGACGTGCTGATACATGTCACCAGCCACAGGACTGCAGTACGACTCTGATGACAGGCGTGGATAATGTGAACAGCTGCAATGAATTACACAGGTGCCCAAAGTCAGCTTCTCCGTCAGCCGGCGCTTTCCGCCCTCAGCTCCCTGGTATTGGTGCTTGCTATTATTGTCACAGGTACCGCGATACGGTGAAAAACTGGTCCCGTACACTGTTTATACAGATCGCATCATTGCACACTGCACTGAGGGAGAATAAGGTAGATCAATAAAAAGGCAGAATAAATTGTAAAGGCTGCTGAAAAAGTGCAGTGCAGATAAACGATAAAGTGCAAAGATCATAACGAGTTAGATCATGAGGTAAGGAGTCCTTCTTGTGGTACAAGAGGTTCGTTCAAGGGTCTGGTAACTGTTTTGCCACGGTGATGCTGCGGGCAAATAGGCCTGATTTATAGCAATTACATGGTGGCTGTTTCTGAGACAACCACGAGCCTTGCAGTAAGAAAGGAATCAATTGCCAGCAGATTTTAGTGAACATGTCCAGAATAGGGGGAGCTCCATAGAACCGTAGAACATTACAGCACAGAAACAGGCTCTTCAGCCCTTCTTGGCTGTGCCGAACCATTTTTCTGCCTAGTCCCACTGACCTGCACCTGGACCATATCCCTCCATACCCCTCACATCCATGAACCTGTCCAACTTTTTCTTAAATGTTAAAAGTGAGCCCGCATTTACCACTTCATCTGGCAGCTCATTCCACACTCCCACCACTCCCTGTGTGAAGAAGCTCCCCCCGATATTCCCTTTAAACTTTTCCCCCTTCACCCTTAACCCATGTCCTCTGGTTTTTTTTCTCCGCTAGCCTCAGTGGGAAAAGCCTGCTTGCATTCACTCTATCTATACCCATCATAATTTTATACACCTCTATCAAATCTCCCGTCACCTCCGCAAATTTTATCACGCTCAAACCTCTGCCTTTACCTTGGTGTGAGTTGACGGAGGACCCACATAAAGAATGTTACAATTAACGGCCATTAAGTGAATCACATCTGGGTCCGCGCAGAGCAATTCTTTGAATTCCTTAGAATGATATTTGTGGTAATATAACCTTATGTGTTGTTTGTGAGTTATTTGTACTGTGTTCTATACTTTGGCATGGAGGAACGTCGTTTAGCTTGGTGGTTAAATTGTCAGGAGGCTTGACCCGAGCACAAAGCAGCAGAGATGCCTTAGCAGTGAATGATAACTTTAATAATAACAAGCCACAAGGGGCCACAAACACCTTTACGCCCGCTTTGAAAGGGAGAATGTGTGAATCCCTGCATCATCTGGTGACCCTGTGACCCCTGTGTCAGAGCCTGATGTCAGGACGTCTTTCAAGAAGATGCCAAGGCCTGATGATGTGGCTCACAAAGCCTGCGCCAACCAACTGGTGGGGGTATTCCAGGACACCGTCAATCTCTCACTTCAGCATTCGGAGGTTCCACCTGCTTCAAACGAGCAACAATCACACCAAGAAGAGCAGGGTGAGCTGCTTCGATGACTATCACCCAGTGGCACTCACATCTACCGTGATGAAGGGTTTTAAAGGTTAGCTATGGCCAGAATCAACTCCTGCCTAAACAAGGATCTGGACCTGCTGCAGTTCGCCTGTTGCCACACTGGGTCAACAGTGGATTCGATCTCACTCGGTCCTGGATCACCTGGACAATGGCAATATCATCATCAGGCTGTTGTTAATTGATTACAGCTCAGCATTCAATACTATCATATCCTCAGTTCTAATCAACAAACTCCATCGGAAATAACATCTCCTCCTTATAACCATATAACAATTACAGCACGGAAACAGGCCATCTCGGCCCTTCTTGTCCATTTTGAACGCTTAATCTCACCAAGTCCCACTGACCCGCACTCAGCCCATAACCCTCCATTCCTTTCCTGTCCATATACCTATCCAATTTTATTTTAAATGACAATATTGAACCTGCCTCTACCACTTCTACTGGAAGCTCATTCCACACAGCTACCACTCTCTGAGTAAAGAAGTTCCCCCTCGTGTTACACTAAACTTTTGCCCCCTAACTCTCAACTCATGTCCTCTTGTTTGAATCTCCCCTACTCTCAGTGGAAAAAGCCTACCCATGTCAACTCTATCTATCCCCCTCATAATTTTAAATACCTCTATCAAGTCCCCCCTCAACCTTCTAAGCTCCAAAGAATGAAGACCTAACTTGTTCAACCTTTCTCTGTAACTTAGGTACTGAAACCCAGGTAACATTCTAGTCAATCTTCTCTGTACTCTCTCTATTTTGATGACATCTTTCCTGTAATTTGGTGACCAGAACTGTACACAATACTCCAAATTCGGCCTTACCAATGTCTTGTATAATTTCAACATTACATTCCAACTCCTATACTCAATAATCTGATTTATAAAGGCCAGCACACCAAAAGCTTTCTTCACCACCCTATCCATATGAGATTCCACCTTCAGGGAACTACGCACCATTATTCCTAGATCACTCTGTTCTACTGCATTCTTCAATGCCCTACCATTTACCATGTATGTCCTATTTTGATTAGTCCTACCAAAATGTAGCACCTCACACTTATCAGCATTAAACTCCATCTGCTATCTTTCAGCCCACTCTTCTAAATGGCCTAAATCTCTCTGCAAGCTTTGAAAACCTACTTCATTATCCACAACGCCACCTATCTTAGTATCATCTGCATACTTACTAATCCAATTTACCACCCCATCATCCAGATCATTAATGTATATGACAAACAACATCTGACCCAGTACAGATCCCTGAGGCACACCTCTAGTCACCAGCCTCCAACCTGACAAACAGTTATCCACCACTACTCTCTGGCATCTCCCATCCAGCCACTGTTGAATCCATTTTACTACTTCAATATTAATACCTAACGATTGAACCTTCCTAACTAACCTTCTGTGTGGAACCTTATCAAAGGCCTTACTGAAGTCCATATAGACAACATCTACTGCTTTACCCTCATCAACTTTCCTAGTAACCTCTTCAAAAAATTCAATAAGATTTGTCAAACATGACCTTCCATGCACAAATCCATGCTGACAGTCAACTCTGACGCACCTCAACGATTCATGCTTAACCCACTGCACTACTCTCTCTACACCCACAACAGTGTGGCTAGGCACTGCTGAAACCTCATCTATAAACGCTGATGATGCAACTATTGTTGGCAGAGTTTCAG
Source organism: Hypanus sabinus (assembly GCF_030144855.1). Taxonomy (NCBI): domain Eukaryota; kingdom Metazoa; phylum Chordata; class Chondrichthyes; order Myliobatiformes; family Dasyatidae; genus Hypanus; species Hypanus sabinus. The sequence goes on along the minus strand of NC_082721.1, from coordinate 68,230,074 downwards.
GTGGTGATGAGGAGACCTACAGAAGCGAGATAGATCAGCTAGTTGAGTAGTATTGCAACAACAACTTTGCACTTAGCATCAGTAAGGCCAATGGATTGATCATGGACTCCAGGAAGGGTCAGTTGAGGAATATACACTAGTCCTCACTGAGGGATCAGAAGTGGAAAACATGAGCAGTTTCAAGTTCCTGGGTGTCAATTCTCTGGTGATCTATCCTAGACTCGACATGCAATTGCAATTACAAATAAGGCATGTCAGCGGCGATATTTCCTTAGGAGTTTGAGGATAATTGGTATGTCACCAAAGACACTGAGATTTCTGCAGATGTACTGTGGAGAGCATCGGGACTGGTTGTATCTAGTATGGAGGGGCCGCTGCACGGGATTGTAAAAAGCCGCAGAAACTTGTAAACTCTGTCAGCTCTGTCAAGAGTACCAGCCTCCCCAGCATCCAGCATTCAAAAGGCGATGCCTCAAAATGGTAGCTTACATCATTAAGGACCCCCATCACTCAGGACATGCCCTCTTCTCATTGCTATTATCACAGAGGATGTCCAGGAGCCTGAAGACACACACTCAACATTTCAGGGACAGCTTCTTCTTCTCTGCCGTCATACTGATCCTATTTCTAAATGGACAATGAACCCATGAACACTAGCTCAGCATTTTCCCCTTTCTTTTGCACCACTAATGTAATTTAATTTTCTTTCTTTATACATACTTTGTATTGTCATTTATAGTTTTTATTATTATGGGTATATTTCAATGCACTGCTGCTGTGAAACAACAAATTTTACAACATTTGCTGGTGATATTAAACCTGATTCTGATTCTGAAAACAAGAGAGAACCACTATTAACCACAACAAGGCAGAAAGGTAACTGAAGGCTAAGAGAAACTGGTTGAAGCTTTCTGGTCAATGGGTGAACAAGGACAATGGGTTTAAATAGGCTGCCGGAGAAAATGAGTGAGTTGAGTTGAGTTTCCAAATGAGTTGGAAATGAGTGGCAGGTGACCCCCTGTTAGCTGGGTTGAGCTGACTTAGACCAGACATTTCACTGGGAAAACCAGACGGCAAGTCTTGTCACATTTGTAAACATGCTATATTAGCACCAGAAGCATGTTGCCATTTGCGGGCTACCCCCAGCACATCCTCGGACTGTGTCAGCCACTGACATGTTTCACTGTACACTCAGTGGCCACTTTATTAGGTAACTCCTGTATCTAAATAAGTGACCATTGACTGCTTTTCATGTTCTTCTGCTGTTGTAGTCCATCCACTTCAAGGTTCAATGTGCTGTGCATTCAGAGATGCTCCGTAATGTGTGGTTATTGGAGTTACTGTTGCCTTCCTTCAGCTTGGACCAGTCTGGCCTTTCTCCACTGCTGTCTCGCATCAACATTTTCACCCACAGAACTGCCACTCTCTGGATGTTTTACTTTTTGGTTTTCACACCATTCTCTGTAAACTCTAGAGACTGTGTAAATGAAAATCCCAGGAGATCAGCAGTTTCTGAGATGGTCAAACCACCCTGTCTGGCACCAACAAAGTCAAAGTCACTTGGATCACATTTCTTCCCCATTCTGACGTTTGGTCTGAACAGCCAAACCTCTTGACTATGTCTGCTTGCTTTTGTGCACTGAATTGCTGCCATGCCACTGGCTGATTAAATATTTCTGTTCATGATCAGGTGCCAGAGTGTACCTAAAAAAGTGGCCACTAAATGTATTTCTGTGTTCTGACACGAACGTTACCACAGGGACAAAGGTGGAGTAGCGATATAAAAGGAAACTGTCTCAGCAAAACAGGCGATGTTGCTGCCGCTGACCCGAGAAGAGCTTTCTCAGCGTTGAGAAAGTACAGACGACGTGCTGATACATGTCACCAGCCACAGGACTGCAGTATGACTCTGATGACAGGCGTGGATAATGTGAACAGCTGCAATGAATTACACAGGTGCCCAAAGTCAGCTTCTCCGTCAGCCGGCGCTTTCCGCCCTCAGCTCCCTGGTATTGGTGCTTGTTATTATTGTCACAGGTACCGCGATACGGTGAAAAACTGGTCCTGTACGCTGTTTATACAGATCACATCATTGCACACTGCACTAAGGGAGAATAAGGTAGATCAATAAAAAGGCAGAATAAATTGTAAAGGCTGCTGAAAAAGTGCAGTGCAGATAAATGATAAAGTGCAAAGATCATAACGAGTTAGATCATGAGGTAAGGAGTCCTTCTTGTGGTACAAGAGGTTCGTTCAAGGGTCTGATAACTGTTTTGCCATGGTGATGCTGCGGGCAAATAGACCTGATTTATAGCAATTACATGGTGGCTGTCTCTGAGACAACCACGAGCCTTGCAGTAAGACGGGAGTAAATAGCCAGCAGATTTCAGCAGAGAGTTCCACAAATTTCATCAGGCTCATCAGCAGCCTTTACCCTGGTGTGAGCTGACAAAGCACACACGTCAGCAATGTTGTAATTAATGGACACCAGTGAATCACCACATGTGTCCATAAGACACAGGAGCAGAAGTAGGCCATTCAGCCCATCGAGTCCACTCCACTATTCCATCATGGGTGATCCTACTCAACCCCATACACCTGCCTTTTTGCTATATCCTTTGATGCCCTGACCAATCAGGAAACCATCTGAAATATACCCATGGGCTTGGCCTCCACCGCAGTCTGTGGCAGAGCATTCCACAGATTCACTACTCCCCGGCTAAAAATATTCCTCCATACCTCTGTTCCAAAAGGTTGCCACTCAGTTTTGAGGCTGTGCCCTCTAGTTCTGGGTACCCCCCACCATAGAAAACATCCTCTCCACAACCACCCTATCTGGTCCTTTCAACGTTCGGTAGGTTTCAATGAGATCCCCACGCATTCTTCTAAATTCCAGGGAGTTCAGGCCCAAAGCTGTCAACCGCTCCTCATATGTTAACCCCGTCATTCTGGAAATCATCCTCGTGAACCTCCTCCGGACTCCCTCCAAAGACAATGCTGTACATCCTTTCTGAGAAAAGGGACCCAAAACTGCTGACAATACTCCAAGTGCGGCCTGACCAGTGTCTTAAAAAGCCTCAGCATTGTCTCCTTGCTTTTATATTCTATTCCCCTTGAAATGAATACCAACATTGCATTTGCCTTCATTACCACAGACTCACAGACTCAACCTTCTGGGAGTGTTGCACAAGGATTTCTAAGTCCCTCCGCACCTCTGATGTTTGAACCTTCTCCCCATTTAGTTAGTAGTCTGCATTATTGTTCCTTTTACCAAAAAGGATGCATTTGTCATACATTTTCCAACACTGCATTCCATCTGCCGCTTTTTTGCCCACTTTTCCAATTTGTCTCAGTCCTGCTACAAACGCGTTGCTTCCTCAGCACCACCTACCCTTCCACCCATCTTCATATCATCCACAAACTTTGTCACAAAGTCATCAATTCCATTATCCAAACGGTGAGAAGTAGCGGTCCCAGTACCTGAGGAACGCCACCAGTCACAGACAGCCAACCAGAAAAGGCCCCTTTTAATTCCACTCACTGCCTCCTGGATGTCAGCCAGTCCTCTAACAGTGCCAGTATCTTTCCTCTAACGCCATAGGATTTTAGAAACATAGACAACCTACAGCACAATACAGGCCCTTCGACCCACAAAGTTGTGTCGAACACGTCCCTGCCTTAGAAATTACTAGGCTTACCTATAGCCCTCTATTTTTCTAAGCACCATGTACCTATCCAAAAGTCTTTTGAAAGACCCTATCGTAGCCGCCTCCACCACCGTTGCCAGCAGCCCATTCCACACACTCACCACTCTGAATAAAAAACTTACCCCTGACATCTCCTCTGTACTTACTCTCAAGCACCTTAAACCTGTATCCTCTTGTGACCATCATTTCCGCCCTGGGAAAAAGCCTCTGACTATCCACACGATCAATACCTCTCATCATCTTATACACCTCTATCAGGCCACCTCTCATCCTCTGTCGCTTCAAGGTGAAAAGGCCGAGTTCACTCAACCTATTCTCATAAGGCATGCTCCCCAATCCAGGCAACATCCTTGTGAATCTCCACTGCACCATTTCTATGGTTTCCACATCCTTCCTGTAGTGAGATGACCAGAACTGAGCACAGTACTCCAAGTGAGGTCTGACCAGGGTCCTATTAGCTGCAACATTATCTCTCAGCTCCAAAATTCAATTCCACAATTGATGAATGCCAACACACCGTATGCCTTCTTAACCACAGAGTCAACCTGCGCAGCTGCTTTGAGTGTCCTATGGACTTGGACCCCAAGATCCCCCTGATCCTCCACACTGCCAAGAGTCTTAGCATTAATGGTATATTCTGCCATCATATTTGACCCACCAAAATGAACCACTTCACACTTATCTGGGTTGAACTCCATTTGCCACTTCTCAGCTCAGTTTTGCATCCTATCAATGTCCCACTGTAACCTCTGACAGCCCTCCACACTATCCACAACACCTCCAACTTTTGTGTCATCAGCAAACTTACTAACCCATCCTTCTACTTCCTCATTCAGGTCATTTATAAAAATCACAAAAAGTAGGGTTCCCAGAACAGATCCCTGAGGCACACCACTGGTGGCCGACCTCCATGCAGAATATGACCTGTCTACAACCACTCTTTGCCTTCAGTCAGCAAACCATTTCTGGATCCACAAAGCAATGGATCCCATGCATCCTTACTTTCTCAATAAGCCTTGCATGGGGTGCCTTGTCAAACGCCTTGCTGAAATCCATATACACTACATCTACTGCTCTACCTTCATCAATGTGTTTTGTCACATCCTCCAAAAATTCAATCAGGCTCATTAGGCATGACCTGCCTTTGACAAAGCCATGCTGACTATTCCTAATCATATTACACTTCTCCAAATGTTCATAAATCCTGCCTCTCAGGATCTTCTCCATCAACTTACCAACCACCGAAGTAAGACTCACTAGTCTATAATTTTCTGGGCTATCTCTACTCCCTTTCTTGAATAAAGGAACAACATCCTCAAACCTCCAATCCTCCAGAACCTCTCCTGTCCCCATTGGTGATACAAAGATCATCGAAAGAGGCTCAGCAATCTCCTCCCTTGCCTCCCACATTAGCCTGGGGTACATCTCATCCGGTCCCAGCGACTTATCCAACTTGGTGCTTTCCAAAAGTTCCAGCAAATCCTCTTTCTTAACATGTACATGCTCAAGATTTTCAGTCCATTGCAAGCCATCACTACAATCACTAAGATCCTTTTCCATAGGGAATACTGAAGTAAAGTATTCATTAAGTACCTCTGCTATTTCCTCCGGTTCCATACACACTTCCACTGTCACACTTGATATGTCCTATTCTTTCATGACTTTTCCTCTTGCCCTTCACATACTTGTAAAATGCCTTGGGGTCTTCCTTAATCCTGTCCGCCAAGGCCTTCTCATGGCCCCTTCTGGCTCTCCTAATTTCCTTCTTAAGCTCCTTCCTGTTAGCCTTATAATCTTCTAGATCTCTAATATTATCTAGCTCTCTGAACCTTCTGTAAGCTTTTCTTTTCTTCTTGACTAGATTTATTACAGCCTTTGTACACCACGGTTCCTGTACCCTACCATAACTTCCCTGTCTCATTGGAATGTACCTGTGCAAAACTCCACATAAATATCCCCTGAACATTTGCCACATTTCTTCCATACTTTTCCCTGAGAACATCTGTTCCCAATTTAAGCTTCCAAGTTCCTGCCTGATAGTCTCATAATTCCCCTTACTCCAATTAAACACTTTTATCTTGTTAAGCACCCTCATATATGGCACCTTATCAAATGCCTTCTGAAAATCAAAGTAACTGATTTCCACTGTCTCTCCTTTTCCTACCCTGCCTGTTACTTCCTCGAAGAACTCTAACAGATTTGTCAGGCAAGATTTCCCCTTACAGAAACCATGCTGAAACCAACTTATTTTATCATTAGTCACCAAGTACTCCAAAACGTTATCCTTTATAATAGAATCCAGCACTTTCCCAACCACTGAGATTAGGTTAACTGGTCTATAATTTCCATTCTTTTGTCTTCTTAAAGAGTGGAGTGACATTTGCAATCTTCCTGTCCTCTGGGACCATGCCAGAATCAAGTGATTCTTGAAAGATCATGACCAATGCATCCTTTAGCTTTTCAGCAACCTCTCTCATGACTCTGGGATGTCGTCCCTCTGGTCCAGGTGACTTATCCACTTTAAGACCTTTCAGTTTCCCTGGCACCTTTTCTTTTGTAATAGCAATGGCACTCACTCCTGCTCCCTGACACTCACAGACCACAGCTAGTGTCTTCCACAGTGAAGATTGATGCAAAGTACCCATTAAGTTCATCTGCCTTTTCCTTGTCCCTCATTACTACCTCACCAGCATCATTCTCCTGTGGTCCAATGTCAACTCTCACCTCTCTTTTACTCTTTATATAACTGAAAAAACTTATAGTATCCTGCTGTATATTATTGTCTAGTTTCCCCTCGTATTTCATTTTTTTCCCTTCTTATAGCTTTTTAGTTGCCTTTTGTTGGATTTTAAAAGCTTCCCAATCATCCAACTTCCTACTTACCTTTGCTACCTCACATGCCCCTGCCTTGGCCTCTATGCAGTCCTTAACCTCCCTTGTCAGCCACAGTTGCCTACCCCTGCCATTTGAGAACTTCTTCTGTGGGGCATATCTATCCTGCCCTGTGGACTATTCTCAGAAACTTCAGCCATCACTTCTGCTGTTATCCTGCCAGTATCTTCCTCCAATTCACCTGGGCAAGCTCCTCTCTCTTGCCTCTGCAATTCCCTTTATTCTACTGCAATACTGATACTTCTGACATGCTTTTCTCTCTCAAACTGCAGTATGAATTTATTATGATCACTGTCTCCTAAGGGTTCCTTTATATTAAGCTCCCCAATAAGATCTGGATTATTACACAACTCCCAGTTTAAGATTTTTCCCAAGTAGGCTCAAGCACAAGCTGTTCTAAAAAACTCTCAAATGCATTCAACAAATTCCCCCTCTTTTGCCATCCAACATCAACCTTACTTTCCCAATCCGCTTGCATATTGAAGACCCCCAATGCAATTGTGACATTACCCTTCTTACATGCCTTTTCCAGCTCCACGTGCAATCTCAACCCCACATCTTGGCTACTATTTGGAGGCCTATAAATGATTCCCATAATGGTTTTTTACCCTTGTAGTTTCTTAAAAAGGTTCAACATTCTCTGACCCTATGTCATCGCTTGCTAAAGATGTAATTCCATCTCTTACCATCAGAGCTACACCACCGCCTCTGCCTTGCTGCCTGTCCTTTCAATACAAAGTATATCCTTTGATGTTAATTTCCCAACTATGGCTTTCTTTCAGCCACAACTCAATGTTGCCCACAGCATTATACCCACCAATTTCTAATTGCACCTCGAGTTCATCCACCTTATTCTGAATGCTACGTGCATTTAAATGCAGCACCTTCAGTCCTGCATTCTTCGCCTTTTAGAATTTTGCCTCTGTGGTATAATTTAACTCTTTACTCTGCCTGCATTTGTACCCAATCCTTCCTTACATTCATGTTACATCTATCATCTACGTGTAAACCTGCTGGCTCATCCTCAGCTCTATCAGACTGGTTCCCATCCCCCTGCCATATCAGTTTAAACCACTCCCGACAGCTCTAGTAAATCTGCCCACAAGAATATTGATCCCCCTCAGATTCAAGCGCAACCTGTCCCTTTTGTACGGGTCCCACCTGCCCCAGAAGAGGTCCAGGTCATCTTAGTCACTGTTTGAATTCTTTAGCATGATCACCTGTGATCCTTCTGTGTTTGCATCCTAGGAAGTTCCTTTCACTGGGCAAATCAGACCGCAAGTGTGGCCGTGACTGTGGCATGCTATATTGGCGCCAGAAGCACAGTGACACTTGACCCTGGTACACTCCACAGACTGTGGTGGTCATTGACACAAAGCAGCACAATTCTCAGCAATTTTCGATGTTTCGATGCGGCAAATGATACTGATCTCTTTCACCTTTGGCATTCGGGGCATGAATGACTGACCAACCCCCCACGTGCTAGTAACGTCAGGAAAAGGAGCTGAGACTGTGCAAATATGGCAAGTGGCTACTGGTTAACCATCAGCTGCTCTGGCTACAGCTTTGTCACCAAGTTCAAATGAGCTATCCCTAAGGTGACATTCTGGCAAATGCCCCGCATAGAGTAGTACCAGGCTGTACATTCCCGTCACTTCAAATCCCTGGTGAATCAGCTTCATTTGAAAAGTTTTTCCTTATACAATATTTTTTAAAATTTCATTTTTATTTTGTTGAGTGATAAATCGTAGAGTGGGCCCTTTGGGCCCTTCGAGACATGCCAACCCAGCAACCCTTAGCAACCCTAACCTAATCACGGGACGATTTACAATGACCTGGAGTATTGCGTTCAGTTTTGGTCTCCAAATTTGAGGAAGGACATTCTTGCTATTGACGGAGTGTAGCGTAAGTTCACGATCTTAATTCCCAGGATGGCAGGACTGTCATATGTTGAAATTTTGGAGCGACTGGGCTTGTATATACTGGAATTTAGAAGGATGAGCGGGCATCTGATTGAAACATATAAGATTATTAAGGGATTGGACACGCTAGAGGCAGGAAACATGTTCCCGATGTTGGGGGAGTCCAGAACCAGAGGCCACTGTTTAAGAACAAGGGGTTGGCCATTTAGAACGGAATTCAGGAAAAACGTTTTTACCCAGTGAGTTGTGGATCTATGGAATGCTCTGCCTCAGAAGGCAGTGGAGGTCAATTCTCTGGATACTTTCAAGAAAGAGTTAGATAGAGCTCTTAAAGATAGCAAAGTCAAGGGATATGGGGAGAAGGCAGGAACGGGGTACTGATTGTGGATGATCAGCCATGATCACATTGAATGGCCTACTCCTGCACCTATTGTCTATTGACCGATTAACCTTCCCGGTACATCTTCGGACTGTGGGAGGTGACCAGTACACCCAGGAGAAAACCACAGGGAGAACGTACGGAGACTCTTACAGTCGGCGCCAGAATTGAACTCTGAACTCCAGAGAATCCCGAGCTGTAATGCTAACTGCTACGCTGGGGTTCTACAGCTTTAGAACAGAAATGAGGAAGAATTTCTTTATCCAGAGGGTAGAGTATCTATGGAATTCATTGTCACCGGCTGTGGGTTTTGGGTATATTTAAATGGTTGATAGGTTCTTGATTAGTAAAAGATTATGGGGAGAAGATAGGAGAATGGGGTTGAGAGGGATAATAAATCAGCCATGATGGACTGGTGGAGCTAATTCTGCTCCTATGTCCTATGGTCTTATAGTTTTATGGCTTTGGGGTAAGTGCTTTATAACCAATCAAGTATTTTTGCAGTCTCATTGTTCTTATCATATACATGGACATCAAGGATCATCTTTATTCATCATTTACATTTCCATGTATTACAAACTTGTTGTGGTGTGTTTGTGTGACATACAGCAAAAATCATTCAACAGTCATAAAGAATTATATAAAAATAGTGCTGGAAATAAGGATATAAAATAAAATGTGCATACATTCATATATACCGGCATGCATTTACAATGTAAAAAGCACTTTAAAAAATGCTTTAAAGTGTTCACAGTGCAGTGATGGGGGTAGTAGAGGTGGGTGGGTGGGTAACTAGAATGGTTGATCAGATTAACTGTCCCGGGGAAGAAACTTTTAAGATGGCACAAAGTTTTTGTTATAATAACCTGTTAGTGCTCTCCAGCAGGTTATAAGTGAGAGAAAACTGCCCCTCCCTTTTCAAAATAGTACTGTGAGATCTTTACATCCATTTGAAAGTGAAGATAGGGCTTAGCTTAATACTTCATTTTAAAGATGACATCGCCTACTGTGGGTCCCTCCCTCCGACCCTGAAGGGAGGGTTAGACCACATCACCATCGTTGGCACATCTTACTCAATTTCTGTTAGGATAAAGTCCCCTCTTCCAAGAGATCGATGTACCCAGAGTTCTGTGGTATCCATTTTAGTGGTATTTGAATTAAATTTCTGTGTCATGAATGAAGAGTACCAATGGAATAAGTTCTCTATATCCTTGTGACATAAAGAGACAGCATTTCTCCCCTATCAGTTCTAGTTACCTCACAGAGCAATCCCCATTTCCCACCAATTCTACATTTCCTCACCTTCTCAACAACTCCAACCCCTCCGCCTACACTCACTACCAGCCCACATACAAAATGCTGAAGACCTGGGCCCGAAACATCGACTGGGCATTTCTCCCCACAGTTCATCCTGCATTGCGCGTGTGTGTGTGTTGCTCCCGGTTTCCAGTGTCTGCAGAATCTCTTGAATCTACCGTGCTTGGGACAAGATTGGAAAGCAGAGCACCCAGTCACAAGCAGAAGGTGCCCTTCTCCAGTCAAAGACAAATTCACTGGAAACATCACAGAAATGAGTTAGACGCCTTCTATTCTGACTGGACTCGCAAGGCAGCACTGTAATGTTAAATGTTGCGTTTTTTCTGGTGACAAATTGTAGCTGCAAATGTAAATGGTTGTTCGTACAATCTTAACACAACCCAGCTGAAAATCTTCACTTCTCAGCGATACAACTGCTCAATGTCAGCTTCACACAACGTCACCTTTGTCATTCTGATATAATCACAAATACAACTTTACAGCAAAGTGCATTGTCAATAGAAATAATGCAAATTCAGACCTTGAGCAATCTCCACCTGCCATGTTGAATTCTGTAATCATTACATTTTAGACCTTCAAACCCACACCTGATATCTGTAAGAAGGTTGCACCCAGCTCCTCCCCTGTGAAGTTTGCCCTGTCAAGATCAAGATAAGTTGCAGAAGCTTGTAAAATTTGTCAGCTCTTCCACGGTTACCAGTCTCCATTGTACCCAAGACATCTACAAGGAGCTGTGCCTTAGGAAGGCAGCATCCATCATTAAGGATCCCCACTACCCAGTACGTGCCCTGTCACCAGTTCAGAGGTGTATTCCCATGCAGGGCAGTTGTTTGGTTGAGGAAGTTCTGCTTCTTGCCCCTCCGCACCATCACACTCTCTCATCAATCAACTTAAATCTGTCTCCTACAATTCTTAATCCTCCTGACATTTGCAAAAGAATCCCTACTGTCTAAGCTTCTTGCACTGGAATCATTAACCGCCACGTGGTTTTGCAAATGATCATTAAAGATTGAAGTGCTAAATGAAAAATAATTGGCAGCACCATGGGGAATAGGAGTGCCTCATTTGGAAAGAGTTTTTGGAAAGCCAGCACTGAGAAGGTGGATCAAATGGCAATATTCCGTAAGTAAATTATTAATGTTCCATCAGTGTAAAAGCACAAACTTGGGTCAGCTTGCAAATGATCTAAATGAGAAAAGATCAGGCAGATGGTTAAAGTGCCAAAGAGAACTCTAATCAGTCAGACATACACAAAGGTCAAGCATAAATATTGTCCTTTGGTGGCCAATGACCTCAGCAAAGAAAGCCATATTTGCTTATAAGAGTTTGGGTTATTTGAAAGACAAACTTTCACCAATTTAAAGCAGATTTAGTTTTTGCAATCTCAGTGCCTGATTCAAATTGAGAAATTAGTTGAATTTGGCCGTCACATTTTATGAGGTAAACTGACGACACTTCTTTAGTAATAGAACCTCTGGTATAACTAATTAGTCATTGTTAGTACGGTCCCATGTACACCAACTATCTCAGGATTTTCAAAAAAAAGGTCAAAACCTTCATTCTGAACATACACTGAGTGGCCACTTTATTAGATACCTCCTGAACTTGCTTGTGGACCTCTGCAGCTGCAGCCCAGCCACGTCAAGGTTCAACGTGCTGTGTGTTCAGAGAAGCTCTTTCGCACACCACTGTTGTAACGTGTGGTTGAATTACTTTCACCTTCCTGTCAGCTTGAACCAGTCTGGCCATTCTCCACTGATTTTCCTCTTTAATAAGGCATTTTCACCCACAGAACTGCCACTCACTGCATGGTCCTTTTTATTTGCACCTTTCTCTGTAAACTCTATAGTGCATGGAAATCCAGGGACCACTCCATGTTGTACCTCAACATATAAATAAAATTAATGAGCAGGTGTTCAGGTGGACATAATAAACTGATCACCGAATGTATCTCAGAAAAACTTTCACTAATTTGAAGCAGATTTAGTTTATGCGGTCTCAGTGTTTGGTTCAAAATTATGAATTCGGCCCTCACAGTTAACTGAAGACTCTTCTGCAGCAGTAGAACCTCACATATGACTAATTGGCATTTGTTATTTGGATCCCATGTACATCAACAATCTCGTATTTTCCAAAAAAAAACATCTATCATTTGACTTTGAATGTACGCCAATGGTCAACGTGTTTTCCTGGAATGGTTAGTCTGCTTTCCAATCCTAACAGTTTCGAAAGAAAATAGAAATGATAGTCTTTTTTTACAGACAATGACAGTATTAACCCAGCCAGAAGGTCATGCTGCAGTATTTTATGAAATAAAGCATTGTTAACACTAGGGTCTGTTTACCTGCTTAATGTGATTTCGATAAATAGTTTCCCAAATGGCATGTAAAATGATCCCGATATGGTAATCTGGATTACCACGTTACATTTTCATTAGTGGAAAAGGCTTTGAAGGAACAAACCACGTCTCTTTTACTTTACTTCTTCGCTTTTCTTTCTCTGGGATATATATATGTAATTAACAGTGCACAAAGAAAGCAAACACATTGAGTTAGTGTACATGGGTTCATTGTTCCTTCAGAGATCTGATGGCGGAAGGGAAGAAGCTGTTCCTGAAATGTTGAGTGTGTGTCTTGAGGCTGCTGTACCTCTCCGTGGTGGTAGTAATGAGAAAAAAGCATGTCCTAGGACATTAGTGATGGATGCTGCCCTTTTTGAGTCTTGGCCTTTTGGAGGTACCCTCGATGAGAAGTGCTTTACGGATCCTGGAATGCAGATCCATAAATCTCTGAAAGTGCTGTCACAGGTAGATTGGGTTGCGAAGACAGCCCTTTGCATGCTGGCCTTCATAGATCAATGTATTTAGTACAGGGGTTGGGATGTTACACCGAAATTGTAGAGGACATTGATGAGGCATAACTTGGAGTATTTTGTGCGGATGTGGTCACCTTCCTACTGGAGAGGTATCAATAAGATTGAAAGAGTACGGAGGAAATTTACAGGGGTGTTGCTGGAACTTGAGAACTGGAGTTTTACAGAAAGGTTGAATAGTTAGGATTTTGTTCACTGGAGCACAGGAGAATGAGGGGAGGTTTGATAGAAGTAAATGACATTATGAGGGGTGTAGATAGGGTAAATGCATGCAGGCCTTTCTCCTTCAGGTGAGGTGAGACTAGAATTAGAGGTCATAGGGTAAAGGTGAAAGATTTGAAGGGAACCCGAAAGGGGAATTTTTCACTCAGAGGGTGGTGCCAGTGTCAGGTAATGCTCTATGGTTCCGTGACTCTAAGGGGATGAACTGCAGGTTAAAATGAAAGTTAAACAAAGGTTTGTAATGTTTACCCAGATGTGCTTCTTGTTATAAACAATCCATTAAATTTAGGATTATGCATCCATGGGTCCAAATGCTTCACCACTTTGTCCCATGTCATCATTGTGTCCCCTCATAACCACACGGGTGTATCAGCCTAGAAACTGCTTTGAAGTCCCAAGAGAGGGAACCTACAACCTACTGATGCACAGCAGAACATTGTAGCCAAGCTATGTTGGCACCAGAATGTGGTGATGCGTGGGGGCTGCTCCCCAGCACCTCCTTGGTGTGTTGGTTGTTAACACGTGATAAATACACCTGAATCTGAGTGATTGCTGCCTGTGTCTGTGCAGAATAAAGAATAGTGTATGATTCATCCAATTTTCTTTGCAGAGATTTGTTTTCTCTTGCTGTCACAGTTCTACCTTGTGTATTCAGGTAACTTAATTTATCCCTTGTTAAAGATCAGTTAAGCACTATCTTGCAAGTCTGGACAAAACTCCAGATCAGTTTTATTAATTTACTTAATTAAGTTGAACCAGGCTAGTGGTAACTGTGGGTGTGCCCCAGTACATCTAGGGAACATTGGATAACTTTATTTTTCCAATGTCATTTTAAGCCCTATCAAACTGGGCTATGACATTTGATTCATGGGTTAAAATATTTATATTGTGATACGCCACTTCAATATTTAGACAACGTTCTGGAATGGCCTGACAAGTGGGAAGTAACTCACATACCACTCATGTGCCAACACCAACAAAAGAGAGTCTAGTGTTTAGAATACTGGTAGCTCAGGTTAAGGCATTTGATATTGTGGGATTCACCCAGCTTGGCAATTAGCTTGCAGACATTTCATCGTCTATGAAGCTGACATCTTCAGTGCTCTGTTGTTGATATTTCTCACATTCATAAAGACGTTCCCATTCACTGGCCTCAGTCCTGATTGGCTATCCCTTCTCCTCACCTTTGAATTCTGTTGGCTCATGATTCTTTGGCTCTTAGAGGTTCATAGATGGGGTTTATTTCAATAAACTTATAGAGTTATCAGAGGAGAAGCACACTTCTCAAAATTCCCATGTCCGCTTTGTGTTTGCCTGCACCAGAACCTCGGCAGTGTCCCAGTTAGAGTGGTGCTCTTCTCGGTCTTCATGCACCTAGATCAACAACGGTGGATCATGTCTCCATACCTCCAGTTTGTGTTCCCGTAAACAAGTTGAGAGTTTCCATCCTATCTGGCTGACTGTTCTTGTTGCAATCTCTGCAAGTGATCTTGTACACCACATTGCTTTTGTCTGGAGTGGTGGTGTTAATCTGCTCTTGACATTCAATGGTATTACCATTGGCAAATCTTCTACCACAAATATCTCGGGGCACACTTGATCAGTGGCTCACATACACCAGCCAAATAAATACTTGGACTACAAGAGCAGCTCTGAGGTTGGAGATCCTGGTGTAACTGACTCAGCACCAGCCACTCCAAACCATTTCCACCATCTAAATGAAGCATCCTGCAGTTCGATCAGATATTCCGCTGGATGCTGGTTGGGCCAACAAAACTCAAGAAACTCAACACCATGCAGGCCAAAAGTAGCTTGACTCTCACCCAATCTAATACCTAGAATATTCAGTCCCTAAGTAACTACAACTTCATGGCTGTAATGTGCATAAGGTACCCAATATATTGTCAATGTCTACTCAATCCCCTAATCCCACAATATTTCTGAATCCCTGCACAGGCTCATACTGGAATAGTGTGTACCTTCTGCTCTTCAACATTCTTAACTGCAAGGATTGAGCCACAGTGAGGATTATTAATGTTGGAATTGCATTAAAGGAACATTGATTTTCTCTAATGCCTGTGCAGAGAACAGTCAATTTTATATTTATACAACACTCTTCTCATGATTTGGTTATTTTCCAACAGATGGGATCATACGATAGTGGTGGCCCTAAAAGGAATTAATTGGAAGTTTATTGTTATTAACAATCACTTTTATTGACTAATCTTTGATGGAATGTTCACTTTTCTTTTCAAAACCTATTGACTTCTCCAATGACCAACTGAGTAAATGTTTGGTCTATTTTTTTCTTGTTCTATTAAGCTGTAAAGACCGGGAAGTTCCGAAGTTCAACAGCCTAGTCTGCAGTGATATGCTATTCGAACACATGCCAAAGTTGTAGTCAAGCCTTGTTTCATTATCCTGGATTCCTGAAATGGAATTTTGAATTTTGTACCAAATATGTTGAGGCCAAAAGAGTAGAGTTCAATGACCTTGATTAACTGGACTTTCTGACAAACTTGGACAAGGCCATTCTGCTAGCTAGTGCCTGTATATCTGTACAACGTTTGTCAATGTTTTCAGTGAAAGGAGAAAAAATATCTTACCCATCCCACAAGATGAACAGAGTCAGATGAGAGGAATAATGCTTCTTGTTTCCGAACTTACAAAAAAACTACCAGGAATTGTTACTTTGAATTCATCCGTTTACAATACAGGGAAGTCCCTTTATAACAGAGATGAGGAGGTATTTCTTTAGCTAGAGGGTGGTGAATCTGTCGAATTGCCATAGATAGCTGCAGAGGCCAAGTCATTGTATATACTGTATTTAAAGCAGAGGTTAAGAGACTCTTGATTAGTAAGGAGGTCAAAGGTCACAGAAAGAAGCCGGGAGAATTGGGTTGAGAGGTACAACAAATCAGCCATGATAGAATGGCAGAGTAGACTCGATGGGCCAAATGGCATGATTCTGCTCTATGCCTTATTGTCTTACCAGTCACAGAAACTCATTGATTAGTTCATTGTCTAATGAGAGAAATTCAGTTTCCAGAATTATACTCTTCCAACGTATAATTTGATAATTTGACTTTAAGTTAAAGTCAAGATGCCTTTGGCACGTAGATCTTCATAAATCATAGTACTGAGTACAAGAGTTGAGAGGTTAAGTTGCATAAACGTTGGTCAGGTCAAGTTTATTGTCATTTATACCATCAAATAAGACAAAGTTTCTTCAAACCAGAGTGTGAAGGACAGTTGTATACATGACACACAAAGCACACAATAACTTACGAAAGTAAGGATGAAATCTACAGATGAATTACACAAGTGCATAAATTAAATATTGGAAGGTACAGAACAGATTAGCCAATGACACTTTGGAGGCTAGTGCCTGAGGAAAGACACTGTTTCCCATCCTTACCATTCTTGCTTTTATGTATCAGAGTTTCCTCCTGATGGTAGAAAGTCAAAGACGATGCTGGATGGACGGGTGAGTTCCTTGATAACACGAAGGACCCTACGTACACAGCACTCCTGATCAGTGTCCCCGATAGATGGTACAGACACCCCTATGATCCTCTCAGCCGTTCTCGCTGTCTTAGTAGGGATTTCCAGTCTGATGCTCAGCTGCTCCCATACTAGATGGAGATGCAACTTGTCAGGAAGATCTCTGTGGTACTCCTATAAAATGTAATTAAGATGGGAAGGGAGCCTTGCTTTTCTTAGTCTCCTTAGGAAGTGGAGATGCTGCTGTGCCTTCTAGTTCAGGGAGGTGATATTAAGGGACCAGGTAAGATCATCTGTGATGCAAACTCCCAGGAACTTGGTGCACTTAACTCTCTCTACAGAGGAGCCATGCATCCGCAGAGAGATATGGGACACCTGCACCTTCCTGTAGTCCAATATGATTTCCCTTGTCTTCCCTGTGTTCATACTTGGGTTGTTTTCTCACACCAGTCCACCAGCCACTCCACTTCCTCTCTGTACTCTGACTCATCATCATTGTTGGAGGCTAGCCACTGTTCAGTCATCCGCAAACTCGATGACATGGTTTGAGCTGAATCCTGCAACACAGCCATGCGTCAGCAGTGTGAGACCGAATTCGGAGTATCATGTACAGTTCTGGTCATCGACTTACAGGAAAGTTAGCAATAAGACTGAAAGAGTATAGAGAGAATTTATAAGGATGTTGCTGGGACTTGATGATCTGAGTTATAGGGAAAGGTTGAATAGGCTTGGACTTTATTCCCTAGAGCGTAGAGAATGAGGGGAGATTTGACAGAGGTATACAAAATTATGAGCTGTATATAAAGGGTTAATATAACCAAGCTTTTTCCACTGAGGCTGGATGAAAATAGAACTAGAGGTCATAGATTAAGGATGAAAGGTAACATAATTGCTCTGTATGCGAAGCAGCAGTATGGGGGTGGGGGAAGTGCGAACGTGGGAACATAATGATTAGCTTAACGGTTTACAGCGCCGGCAAACTGGGTTCAATTCGCACAACTGTCTACAAGGAGTTTGCATGTTCTTCCCATGACCTCATGGGTTTCCTCCAAATGCTCTGATTTCTATCAACATTCCAAAAACATACAGGTTTGGGTTGGTAAGTTGTGGGCATGCTCTGTTGGCATGGCAACACTCACGGGCTGCCTAGCACAATCCTGACTGAATTAATTTGACACAAACAACTAAGACCATAAGACCTAGGAGCAGAATTAGGCCATCTGGCTCATCGGGTCTGCTCCACCATTCTGTCATCACTGATGCTTTTTTCCCCCTCCTCAGCCCAACTCCCCAGCCTTCTCCTTGTAATCTTTGATGCCATGTCCAATCAAGAACCTATCAATCTCTGCCTTAAATACACTCAACCACCTGGCCTCCACAGCTGCCTGTGGTAATAAATTCCACAAGTCCACTACCCTCTGGCTAAAGAAATTTCTCCACGTCTTTGTTTTAAATGGACGCTCTTCTATCCTCTTATCCTAGGCTCCCCCCACCATGGGAAACATCTACTCTGTCTAGTCCTTTCAACATCTGAAAGGTTTCAATGTGATCCCCCCTCATCCTTCTAAATTCTAGAGTGTACAGACCCCGAGCCATCAAACATTCCTTGTATGATAACCCTTTCATTCCTGGAATCATCCCCTGGACCCTCCCCAATGCCAGCACATCTTTTCTTCGATGAGGGGCCCAGAACTGTTCGCAATACTCAAGGTGAGGCCTCACCAGTGCCTTATCAAGCCTCAGCATCACATCCCTGCTCTTGTATTCTAGACCTCTTGAAATGAATGATAACATTGCATTTACCTTCCTCACCATCGACTCTACCTGCAAGTTAACATTTAGGGTGTTCTGCACAGGGACAACCAAGTCCCTTTGCACCTTAATTTTTTGGATTTTCAGCCTGCTTAGAAAATATTCCGCACATTTATTTCTACTACCAAAGTGCATGGCCATACATTTTCCAACATTGTATTTCAATCACCACTCTCTTGCCCATTCTCCTAATCTTGTAAATCCTTCTGCAGCCTACCTGTTCCCTCAACACTACCTGCCCCTCCACCAGTCTTCGAATCATTTACAAACTTGGCAACAAAGCCATCTATTCCATCATCGAAGTCATTGATACACAGCATAAAAAGAAGCGGTCCCAACACTGACCCCTGTGGAACACCACTCGTCACTGGCAGCCAACCAGACAAGGATCCTTTTATTCCCACTCACTGCCTCTCATCAATCAGCCAATGCTCTAACCATGTTAGTACCATGGTTTTGATTTACTAAAGACAAATTAGTGGAATTTCAAGGAAGATCATTTTCGCCCAGAAAGTGGCTAAAATGAAGAACGCACAGCCTGAAGGAGACACGGAGACGGCAGATGCTGGAATCTGGAGCAATAAACAGTCTGCCGGAGGAACTCAGCATCTGTGGAAGGAAAGGAATTGCCATAATCCTATAAATGAAAAACAGTATATTTACTTATTCAGAGACTCGTTGTAGAGTGGTTGTCTCCATGCTACTGAATATTGTCATCAAAGTAATATAAAACATGGCCGATTCTCTTCCCCGTCCAAGTTGAGGTAGACCACAATTAGTTAACTTGGTTGCTGAAATCAGTCAACCTGCCACAGGTGATAAAACCTAACCTGAGTGGTTTCTCGATCAGTAAGGGGGTCAAAGGTTATTGGAAGAAGGCAGGAGAATGGGGTTCAGAAGGATAATAAATCAGCCATGGCAGCAGACTCAATGGGCCGAATGGCCGCAATTCTGCTCCTAGATCTTATGGTACATCAATTTCACATCTTGTAGATTTTGTTGGCTAAAATAAAAGTGGAAGCTATTTTAAACCATTGCATTGAATCTCGACCACGATGCGTTCAAAGTTTCAAAGTGCCAGGCACATCTGAAGAACAGAACCCTTTCCATTTTATGCGACCAGATGTACTGTGACAACGTCTGAAGCTGCAAATGCCCACTACCTGAATCAAAGATTGAGGAAAAATTGAATTTAAGCCGCTGTAGAAAAGCGGCTCTGAGTCTTTGAAGTGGAAATGAAAAGAGCGGGCATTTCTAGAACACGGTGGCACTGGGTCAGACCAACTGGTCCAAAATGCCAGAGCACCTGCAGGACAGCAAATGCAGAAATCATGAACACGAGAGATTCTGCAGAAGCTGGAAACCCAGAGCTGGAGGAACTCTGCGGGTCATTCAACATCCATGGAAGGGAGAAAACAGACAATGTTTCAGGCTACCTTTCATTAGGACTGGAAAGGAAGGAGGGGAAGGGGGTGTTAGTGAAGTAGCCAGAATTCTAACTCCCCCCTTTCTGGTGCAGGTGAAGGATCTCGACCCAAAACACTGACTGTTCTTCTCCATAGATGCTGCAGGAACTGGGGAACTCATTTTCCCTTCAGATCCAGATCCTTGTGAATTAAACTGCTACAAACCTCAGTGCAGAGCTCCTGTTCCAATAAAACAAACATTTTTGTGACCTGGCGTTTATACTTGCATTGCTCTGAAAACGGGGGTTTTGTGAAATAATCCGCAACGGCTATTTTTGGCGGTGCAGTACAGCAGCTGAGTAAAACACTGTAATCTGATTAAAAAACCTCTTCATTTCTTTGGCATTTTGTGGGTAATGTGAGAAATTGCATCGCGTCCCAATGGGCAGATCCACACACAAGTTGCAGCTGTCAGGAGAATCGTTCACTGCTCGCTTGCTTGAAACAGAAAGATGGGCTCAGTGGAGAAGTTAACCGGTGTGCATCACTTCAGATATGTAGCCCACAAGAGCAGAATTAGGCCATTCAGCCCATCAAGTCTGCTCTGTCATTCCATCAGGACTGATTTATTATCCCTCTAGCTAAAGAAATCCCTTCTCCTTCCTTCTTACCACATGAAGGCAACTCTTTCAGGCCAGCACTTTGATGAGCATGACTGGACAAATGGATCATTATTGTATACAAAATGCACTTTAGCTTTCTAAACCTCTTTTGCACCTTTAATCCTATTTGGAGTGAAGGAATGTGACCCAGGATTGCTCTAAGCTATAAGCCAATGATTAAATGACGATGGTGACCTGCACACTGGTTTAGCCTGGGTTTTCTTGCTTGTGAGGAACTATTTGTATTCTGTTCAATACCTGCAGGATCAAAGTACAATTTTTAGGGAAATCATGGGGTTGAAGCCATGGGTACTGGGATAATTGGGGTGTGTGTGTGTGTGTGTGTGTGTGTGTGTGTGTGTGTGTGTGTGTGTGTGTGTGTGTGTGTGTGTGTGTGTGTGTGTGTGTGTATGAGTGTGTGTGTGTGTGTGTGTGTGTGTGTGTGTGTGAGAGAGAGTGTGTGTGGTGTATGTGTGTGTGGTGTATGTGTGTGTGTGAGTGTGTGTGTGTGTGTGTGTGTGTGTGTGTGTGTGTGTGTGTGTGTGTGTGTGTTGGAGGGGGAGGAAAGAGACTTGTTTCGCTGTTGTTGCATTGTTCATTGCGTTCTCTGTTGTCCTGCTGAACACTTTGGGCATGCTATGTTGGTGCCAGAATTTGTGGCGAGACATGCGGGCTGCCCCGAGCACGTCCCTAGCTGTGTAGCTTATGTTAAGACAATTGATGCATTTCACTGTACGTGATCAATAAATCACACTTTAAACTAATATCCATTGTACTTAACTACCTCACTGCTCCAATATTACAAGAATTATTTCTCATTCAAAACCACAGTGGGACCATTCTCCATCTCCTCACCATTTTCTGTATCTGGGTGTGATTCCAAATTGACTGCTCACTCACTGGTGTCCTTATTGCATGGTTCAACCTCCTGGATCATTATTCAACCTCCTGGATTTGCCAGATTACTAAGGCATTGGGTCGTTAGCTTAGAGGTCCTAAACTCCTTGTTCAGCCATTCAGTGGTTAAAGTCAAAACCCAGAAGGTTTCCTTTTCCCTCCTTCTAATGTTACCCCTATGGCTCTCTTTGTCTGTCTTTTATGGTTCATTCACTTATCCAAGGCAGTAACTGCAAAAACAAACAAGTGCATTCACAAGAAAGGGTTGGCAGGCTAATAACTGTTATGGTTTTTGCAATCAACCTTACTCTATCTTGCCATATGTGAATACATACATAATTATATCAATTAGAGGACTGATAACACCCTCATGATCTGCTTTGTAATGTGCTGGCTACGATAATGGCACTATGTAAATAGGAGATGTTTTTACTGCTTTCGTTTATATTCCACAGCTACCTCCTTCGCACTACGTAGGAAAGGCAAGACTTTCTGGTCAGTATGCTCACCAGACCAGAGAGCATTGCATGGGGCCACTTTTGGAATCTTGCCCACCTACCTGTTATCTTAGACTATAATAACACAATATATAAAAGTACTGTATTATCAAATCCAGATAACGCATAAAAACCTGAAGGCACGAACATCAATTTATCTAACCTGGTAATTTCTCCCACTCTGCCTTCCCTCTTTTTCCATTTCCTCTCTTACGCTCCTCTTCTCCTTGCCCCCCTCTGGTGTTCTTCCACCTTCCCTTTCTCCCATGGTCTACTCTCCTCTCCTATCCTTCTTCAGCCCTTTATCGCTTTCACCTATCTCCCCCCAGCTTCTCACTTCAACCCACCCACCTTTCCCCTCACCTAACAGCAGCCAACTTGTACTCCTTCCCCTTCACCCTCTTCCCTCTTCCTTTCTAGCCCTGCTGAGGGGTCTCGACCCGAAACATCACCCGTTTATTCCTCTCCTGCTGAGTTTTTCCAGCACTTTGTGTGTGTTAAACAGCAGAGATTTTGGCCAGCACACGAAATGCTGGAGGAACTCAGCAGGTCAGGCAGCACCAATGGAGGGGAATAAACAGCCAATGATTTGGGCCAAGACACTTCATCAAGACTGCAGAGATCACAGGTTGGGAGAAGGGAGAGAGGGTCTTGCAGAACTCCCGTTGAAGAGAGGAGGAAAACTTCTTTTGAAGACATCCTTTGAAGAGCCTTCATAGTGGAGCAGCAAAAGGGAGACACAGAAAATTATGCAAATACTGTAAATCTTGAGCAATACACAGAAAGAAAGGCGCTGGAGGAACTCCCAAGTCAGGCAGCATATCTGGTAGAGAATAATGAAAGCAGCCTTAAGCATGACTGTTTATTTTCCTTCATAGATGCCACCAAATTTGCTATGGTCCTCTAATTTAGTGTGTTATGCTTAAGATTTCCAGCATGTGTAGAAGCTCTTGTATCTGAGTGGGGCTTTCAGTGTCTTGGAATTGTGGAAGGAAGCACATTTGCCAGGATTACTGGGTGCATGGTGACAATTCTCCAATGGAGGTTTTGATGCCAGGATGTTACTTGATGGAAAGGAAATGCTGACAGACATGGAGTGGTTTCTGATGTGGCCCACCGTCTCGTTTGCATGTCTACGCTTGTTTTTGAGGATGGGATTTGTTCTTCCACCTTTGCTGAAGGTGACTTCTCATCTATCAATGACATATGTCGTGAAGTTTGTTGTTTTACAGCAGTAGTACAGTGCTATAAATAAAAAAAACTATGACATTAAAATTGAAAAAATAAACAATTAGTGCAAAACAAAAAGCAAAAAAGTGAGGTAATGGTCGTGGATTCAATGCTCATTGAGGGATCTGTTGGCAGAGGGGAAGAAGCTGTTCCTGAATCGCTGAGTGTGTGCCTTCAGGCTTCTGTACCTCCTCCCTGATTGTAGCAGTGAAAAGAGGGCATGTCCTGGGTGGCAAGGGTCCTTAATGATGGAAGCCACCTTCTTGAGGCATCTTCAGTTGAAGATGTCTTCAGTGGTGGGGAGGCTAGTGCCCATCATGGAGCCGGCTGAGTTTACCATATCCTGCAGCTCTTCCCATTCCGTGCGTTGCTGCCTCCGTACCAGCCAATTAGAATGCTCTCCGTCATTCACCTGTGGCAACATGCTTGAGTCCTTGGGGTTAGGTTTAGGTGAAGGGACAGAGATGTAGGGGACTTGGAGGGCAGCTCAGAGTCTAAGCCTCCGGTCCAGGTTTGAAGGCCAGCAGTGAGGGCGTGGCCAGCTGCACACAACTGGGGCCTCATCCTCGGTAAGTCCGGCGTTCGAGGCCTGGAGTTCGGGCCGTCGTGCCGGGTTCTCGTTCGTCATCATCCATGGTACCGAAGGTCGAAGCCCGAGGGCTGATCGGAGGTCTGGATCAAAACCGGAAGGGCAATCAGAGATCCAGTGGAGGCCCGGTGGTCAGAGCCCAGGTCTGCCAATCTCTGCAAGTCGCCTGGCGAGGTCGGGGCGCAGTGTCTGCCAATCTCTGCAAGTCGCCTGGCGAGGTCGGGGCGCAGTGTCTGCCAATCTCTGCAAGTCGCCTGGCAAGGTCGGGGTGCAGTGTCTGCAAATCTCTGCAAGTCGCCTGGCGAGGTCGGGGCGCAGTGTCTGCCAATCTCTGCAAGTCGCCTGGCGAGGTCGGGGCGCAGTGTCTGCCAATCTCTGCAAGTCGCCTGGCGAGGTCGGGGCGCAGTGTCTGCCAATCTCTGCAAGTCGCCTGGCGAAGTCGGGGCGCAGTGTCTGCCAATCTCTGCAAGTCGCCTGGTGAGGTCGGGGCGCAGTGTCTGCAAATCTCTGCAAGTCGCCTGGCGAGGTCGGGGCGCAGTGTCTGCCAATCTCTGCAAGTCGCCTGGCGAGGTCGGGGCGCAGTGTCTGCCAATCTCTGCAAGTCGCCTGGCGAGGTCGGGGCGCAGTGTCTGCCAATCTCTGCAAGTCGCCTGGCGAGGTCGGGGCGCAGTGTCTGCCAATCTCTGCAAGTCGCCTGGCGAAGTCGGGGCGCAGTGTCTGCCAATCTCTGCAAGTCGCCTGGCGAAGTCGGGGCGCAATGTCTGCAAATCTCTGCAAGTCGCCTGGCGAGGTCGGGGCGCAGTGTCTGCCAATCTCTGCAAGTCGCCTGGCGAAGTCGGGGCGCAGTGTCTGCCAATCTCTGCAAGTTGCCTGGCGAGGTCAGAGCCCAGGTCTGCCAATCTCTGCAAGTCGCCTGGCGAAGTCGGGGCGCAGTGTCTGCCAATCTCTGCAAGTCGCCTGGCGAGGTCAGAGCCCAGGTCTGCCAATCTCTGCAAGTCGCCTGGCGAGGTCGGGGCGCAGTGTCTGCCAATCTCTGCAAGTCGCCTGGCGAGGTCAGAGCCCAGGTCTGCCAATCTCTGCAAGTCGCCTGGCGAGGTCGGGGCGCAGTGTCTGCCAATCTCTGCAAGTCGCCTGGCGAGGTCGGGGCGCAGTGTCTGCCAATCTCTGCAAGTCGCCTGGCGAGGTCGGGGTGCAGTGTCTGCCAATCTCTGCAAGTCGCCTGGCGAAGTCGGGGCGCAGTGTCTGCCAATCTCTGCAAGTTGCCTGGCGAGGTCAGAGCCCAGGTCTGCCAATCTCTGCAAGTCGCCTGGCGAAGTCGGGGCGCAGTGTCTGCCAATCTCTGCAAGTCGCCTGGCGAGGTCAGAGCCCAGGTCTGCCAATCTCTGCAAGTCGCCTGGCGAGGTCGGGGCGCAGTGTCTGCCAATCTCTGCAAGTCGCCTGGCGAAGTCGGGGCGCAGTGTCTGCCAATCTCTGCAAGTCGCCTGGCGAAGTCGGGGCGCAATGTCTGCAAATCTCTGCAAGTCGCCTGGCGAGGTCGGGGCGCAGTGTCTGCCAATCTCTGCAAGTCGCCTGGCGAGGTCGGGGTGCAGTGTCTGCAAATCTCTGCAAGTCGCCTGGCGAGGTCGGGGCGCAGTGTCTGCCAATCTCTGCAAGTCGCCTGGCGAGGTCGGGGCGCAGTGTCTGCCAATCTCTGCAAGTCGCCTGGCGAGGTCAGAGCCCAGGTCTGCCAATCTCTGCAAGTCGCCTGGCGAGGTCGGGGCGCAGTGTCTGCCAATCTCTGCAAGTCGCCTGGCGAGGTCAGAGCCCAGGTCTGCCAATCTCTGCAAGTCGCCTGGCGAAGTCGGGGCGCAGTGTCTGCCAATCTCTGCAAGTCGCCTGGCGAAGTCGGGGCGCAATGTCTGCAAATCTCTGCAAGTCGCCTGGCGAGGTCGGGGCGCAGTGTCTGCCAATCTCTGCAAGTCGCCTGGCGAAGTCGGGGCGCAGTGTCTGCCAATCTCTGCAAGTTGCCTGGCGAGGTCAGAGCCCAGGTCTGCCAATCTCTGCAAGTCGCCTGGCGAAGTCGGGGCGCAGTGTCTGCCAATCTCTGCAAGTCGCCTGGCGAGGTCAGAGCCCAGGTCTGCCAATCTCTGCAAGTCGCCTGGCGAGGTCGGGGCGCAGTGTCTGCCAATCTCTGCAAGTCGCCTGGCGAAGTCGGGGCGCAGTGTCTGCCAATCTCTGCAAGTCGCCTGGCGAAGTCGGGGCGCAATGTCTGCAAATCTCTGCAAGTCGCCTGGCGAGGTCGGGGCGCAGTGTCTGCCAATCTCTGCAAGTCGCCTGGCGAAGTCGGGGCGCAGTGTCTGCCAATCTCTGCAAGTTGCCTGGCGAGGTCAGAGCCCAGGTCTGCCAATCTCTGCAAGTCGCCTGGCGAAGTCGGGGCGCAGTGTCTGCCAATCTCTGCAAGTCGCCTGGCGAGGTCAGAGCCCAGGTCTGCCAATCTCTGCAAGTCGCCTGGCGAGGTCGGGGCGCAGTGTCTGCCAATCTCTGCAAGTCGCCTGGCGAGGTCAGAGCCCAGGTCTGCCAATCTCTGCAAGTCGCCTGGCGAGGTCGGGGCGCAGTGTCTGCCAATCTCTGCAAGTCGCCTGGCGAGGTCGGGGCGCAGTGTCTGCCAATCTCTGCAAGTCGCCTGGCGAGGTCGGGGTGCAGTGTCTGCAAATCTCTGCAAGTCGCCTGGCGAGGTCGGGGCGCAGTGTCTGCCAATCTCTGCAAGTCGCCTGGCGAGGTCGGGGCGCAGTGTCTGCCAATCTCTGCAAGTCGCCTGGCGAGGTCGGGGCGCAGTGTCTGCCAATCTCTGCAAGTCGCCTGGCGAAGTCGGGGCGCAGTGTCTGCCAATCTCTGCAAGTCGCCTGGTGAGGTCGGGGCGCAGTGTCTGCAAATCTCTGCAAGTCGCCTGGCGAGGTCGGGGCGCAGTGTCTGCCAATCTCTGCAAGTCGCCTGGCGAGGTCGGGGCGCAGTGTCTGCCAATCTCTGCAAGTCGCCTGGCGAGGTCGGGGCGCAGTGTCTGCCAATCTCTGCAAGTCGCCTGGCGAAGTCGGGGCGCAGTGTCTGCCAATCTCTGCAAGTTGCCTGGCGAGGTCAGAGCCCAGGTCTGCCAATCTCTGCAAGTCGCCTGGCGAAGTCGGGGCGCAGTGTCTGCCAATCTCTGCAAGTCGCCTGGCGAGGTCAGAGCCCAGGTCTGCCAATCTCTGCAAGTCGCCTGGCGAGGTCGGGGCGCAGTGTCTGCCAATCTCTGCAAGTCGCCTGGCGAGGTCAGAGCCCAGGTCTGCCAATCTCTGCAAGTCGCCTGGCGAGGTCGGGGCGCAGTGTCTGCCAATCTCTGCAAGTCGCCTGGCGAGGTCGGGGCGCAGTGTCTGCCAATCTCTGCAAGTCGCCTGGCGAGGTCGGGGTGCAGTGTCTGCAAATCTCTGCAAGTCGCCTGGCGAGGTCGGGGCGCAGTGTCTGCCAATCTCTGCAAGTCGCCTGGCGAGGTCGGGGCGCAGTGTCTGCCAATCTCTGCAAGTCGCCTGGCGAGGTCGGGGCGCAGTGTCTGCCAATCTCTGCAAGTCGCCTGGCGAGGTCGGGGCGCAGTGTCTGCCAATCTCTGCAAGTCGCCTGGCGAAGTCGGGGCGCAGTGTCTGCCAATCTCTGCAAGTCGCCTGGCGAAGTCGGGGCGCAGTGTCTGCAAATCTCTGCAAGTCGCCTGGCGAGGTCGGGGCGCAGTGTCTGCCAATCTCTGCAAGTCGCCTGGCGAGGTCGGGGCGCAGTGTCTGCCAATCTCTGCAAGTCGCCTGGCGAGGTCGGGGCGCAGTGTCTGCCAATCTCTGCAAGTCGCCTGGCGAGGTCGGGGCGCAGTGTCTGCCAATCTCTGCAAGTCGCCTGGCGAAGTCGGGGCGCAGTGTCTGCCAATCTCTGCAAGTCGCCTGGCGAAGTCGGGGCGCAGTGTCTGCAAATCTCTGCAAGTCGCCTGGCGAGGTCGGGGCGCAGTGTCTGCCAATCTCTGCAAGTCGCCTGGCGAAGTCGGGGCGCAGTGTCTGCCAATCTCTGCAAGTCGCCTGGCGAAGTCGGGGCGCAGTGTCTGCCAATCTCTGCAAGTCGCCTGGCGAGGTCAGAGCCCAGGTCTGCCAATCTCTGCAAGTCGCCTGGCGAAGTCGGGGCGCAGTGTCTGCCAATCTCTGCAAGTCGCCTGGCGAGGTCAGAGCCCAGGTCTGCCAATCTCTGCAAGTCGCCTGGCGAGGTCGGGGCGCAGTGTCTGCCAATCTCTGCAAGTCGCCTGGCGAGGTCAGAGCCCAGGTCTGCCAATCTCTGCAAGTCGCCTGGCGAAGTCGGGGCGCAGTGTCTGCAAATCCACGAGTCCACCAAAGAAGATGGTCTGTTCTGGTGTTAGAGGATTGTTTATGTGTGAGGGTGGGAAGAATGGCGATTATTTCGCTGTTGTTGCTTCGTATGTCGGTTTTGTTGAGTTCTGTGTGTTTCGATGTACACATGATATAGAAAACTGAACCTGCATGTGAATCAGCTGTGATGGACAAAATGGGATCCTCAAAACAGCTCAGGTGTTAGCTACAGTAAACAGTATATATATTTAGCGATGAAAGGATGCAGAATTTTGCTAGCAGTTGGTGTAAATAATGTCAGGATCTCTAGTACTGACCATGGATCTCTCCCATTGCATAAACTGAATACACTTCAAGGTCAAGTGATATAAACAGAAGGAAGTATTCGTTTCACGAGTCTCAGAGTTTCACTGCTTGATATATGCTCGGGAGTCAGATTATAAATCTAGCTAACCCCACAGGTTTTTTCACAGTGTGTTAGAAGTCTCCCCTATTCTATTCCAGCACAAATCCCTGTCAGTTATTGTACTGCTTATCTACAGGTTCAGAGTGGGTCACACGTGTATATTGCCTTTTTGCAGGCCTGCCGTATTGCAACTGATTTGTAAACTTAAAGCTATGATACCACCACAAAAGGCAGGATCTCCCAGCGGCCACCCATTTCAATCTGACTTCCCATTCCAATATGTCTACTAAGGTTGGAGGAGCAACACCTCACATTCCATCCAGGTACGTTCTAATCTGATGGCATAAACGCTGATTTCTCTAACTGCTAGTAATTTCTCAACCCTTCCTGACTTCTCCCTTTCTCCATTCTAGCTTGCCTGTTAACTGTCTCCTCATCTGTCCATTACCTATCAGATTCCTCCTGTTTTGGCCTTTTACCTCTTCTACCTTTCACCTCCCAGCTTCTCACTTCATCCCCCCCTTCACCCAGCCACTTTCCCCCTCACCTGGTCTCACCTGCCAGCTTGTGTTCCTTCTCCTTCCCCCCTCCACCTTCTTATTCTGGCTTTTCCCATTTGCTTTCCAGTTTTGATGAAGGGTTACAGTCTCAGTCCAAAATACGGCATTGATTGGCCTAATCTCAAATAATAATGAGGCAACTTACAGAGAAGAAGTCATCACCCTGACACAGTGGTGTCAGAGAACAACTTCTCCTCAATGTTGCAAAAACAAAGGAGCTGGTTGTGGAATACAGGAGGAATGGAGTCAGGCTAACCTCTATAGACAAAAACAAAGGAGTTGGTTGTGGACTACAGGAGGAATGGAGTCAGGCTTATCTCTATAGACATCAATGGATCTGGGGTTGAGAGGGTGAACAGCTTTAAATTCTTCAGTATACACATCACCGAGGATCTCACGTGGTCTGCACATACTGGCTGTGTGCTGAAAAAAGCACAACAGCACCTCTTTCACCTTGGATGGTTGAAGAAGTTTTGTATGGGTCCCTAAATCCTAAGGACTTTCTACAGGGGCGCAATTGAGAGCATCCTGACTGGCTGCATCACTGCCCGGTACGGGAACTGTACCTCCCTCAATCACAGGACTCTGCAGAGAGTGGTGCGGACAGCCCAGCGCATCGGTAGATGTGAACTACCCACTATTCAGGACATTTATAGAGACTGGTGCGTTAAAAGGGCCTAAAGGATCACTGGGGACCCGAGACACCCCAACCACAAACTGTTCCAGCTGCTACCATCCAGGAAACGGTACCGCAGCATCAAAGCCAGGATCAACTAACTCCAGGACAACGCCTTCCACCAGGCCATCAGACTGATTAATTTGCGTTTCTATGTGATATTGACTGTCCTGTTGTACATACTATTTATTACAAATTACTGTAAATTGCACATTGGACATTTAGAGGGAGACATAATGTAAAGATTTTTACTCCTCATGTGTGTGAAGGATGTAAGAAATGAAGTCAATTCAATTCAGTTCAAAACGTCAACTGTTTATTTATTTCCAGAGATCCTGCCCGACCCGCTGAGTTCCTCCAGCATTTTGTGTGTGCTGCTCTGGATTTCCAGCGTCTTGCATTTAGGATACTGCTCTGAAGCAAAACGATGGCAAGCCCTGCACCGTCCGGCGTCTGGCTCCTTTCCTGTATCATCATTCCACGTCCAATACCGTGGCGCTCCGGTGCGACGTCGGCAGCTCACACCGACGTTCCCAGTGGCCAGCGCTGCGTACTGTTCCCGTTTCAAAATGCGCTTGTGGAATTATGGTGAGATGTTCAGTTTCATTAATTGTTACATTTTAGCTCAGGTTCGTGGGTCACCCTGACTGTAACCAGGGTGCATCATAATCCCCTCCCCAATCTGTATGTGACTGAGCTGCTGCTTGTCACAATAAAGATGGCAGTTGAGTTAAACGAGCTCTTCTCTGTCATCGTGGACAGAATGCTCGCCACATTGGCGTCAGAAGTGGGATTAGAAACGGACAGAAGATTGAAGAGCTACGACATTGGATGGAAGACCTTCAGACCCTGGGGCTGAGTCTCCTCCGCACCCCAGGCCGTGCTCCCAGAGTTTGGATGCCGACTCACTGGGAGAGCCTGGGAACTGGGCAGTCCGGCGGGTTATGGTCCCCGGCAACTGTGCAGTGATGCAAGGGAAGAGATGACTGCGTGTCGTAGAGGGGAAAAGCCCAGTGGAGCACGAGGTATGCCTAGCCAACATCCAGAACATCTGCATCATTGGCCTGGACGTGCTGTCTTGCCAGGGACCCATGTGGACGTGCTTGTTGCCGAAGCTGGTGCTCTCCGGCAGGGCAGCTCCAGGAAGAGGACCAGCTGGGTCCTGCACCAACCACCACCAGTCTCACCACGGCCCTCTGCTGTGCAGTACACCCCACAACAGCCAACGCAACACAGCAGAACCAGGGGCCACCAGGACTGGCCACTTCAGGGCCGCAAAGACGTTGGACAAGCTGCGGGGACGCTTCTATTGGCCTGGGTGCAGGCGGGACGCCAGTCTAGGGCACCCATGCAGTGGTACCTGGTGGGGGCCCCAGTACAGGTCTACTGCCCCACACTCAGAAGGAGAGACTATCCCCCAAGCGTGGAAGCCACTGGAAGTGGTGGGGGTGGGGGGGGGGGAGAGGTCTGCATCTCCGATGTGGTATACCGGATGCAGTGGCCTGAGCAGTGGAAGGCAGTCGTACTGCACTGGGACCGGCTGGCACCATATCGGCCCTCTGCCAGGCTGAAGGAAGGAAGTGACACTCCGGGGCCCTGCCTCTTGCCTCACTAAACAGTGCCTCTCCTGGGGGGGGGGGGGGGGGGAGCTACAGACACTGCCAGTGCTCCAGGTGGCTGTGTTGACCACCATCGGGACTTTTGAACTTTGTTGTGGACTCTGGGGTTGCTGGGGAGGGCTGATCCCTCAGGTGGGGGCAGAGTGGCCAACAACTCACCTCAGCATTCCCAGTGGCCGGCGCTACTTATTGATCTTGTGTTGAAATGTGTTCACGTTCAAGTTCATTTATTTTAGCTCAGGTTATACAGTTGTTCGCTTGTGTGTTTGTGGGTCACCCAGACTGTGACTGGGGTACGTAATAATCACCTCCCCTGCATCTGTATGTTGCTGAGTGGGTTCTCACCGAGTGATGGCGCTCTGTCTGTTGTTGGGCTCGAGATAGACGAGTTCTTCTCGTCTGTCATCACGGACCGAATGCTCGCCGCAATACGAGGGCAGGCTGATCTCAGGCAGGCGAACATAAAATACAGAATAGGACAACATAATACAGGCCCTACGGCCCACGATGTTGCTTAAACTCCTCTCCTATCAATCTAACCCTGCCCTCCCACATAACCTCCATTTTTCTTCTGTCCATGTGCCTATCTAAGAGACTCATAAATGGCCCCTAATATATCTGCTTTAACCCCCACCCCGGAGTGTGTTGCAGGGCTTTACCCCTCTCAGTGTAAAAAAACCTCTCTGACACCCCCTATACTTTCCTCCAGTCACCTTCAACTTATGCCCTCTCATATCAGCCATTTCCACCCTTTTATTGTCTCCAAACAATTGATACAAGAGCATACAATCATCACAGCGATATTTTTTATTCTGCACTTTGCGCTCCCTGAAGTACAAATCGAAGTAAATACAATAAAAATTTAAATTATAAATCGTAATTAGAAAATAGAAAAGGGGAAGTAAGGTAGTGCGAGTCAGGTCCGGATATCTGGAAGGTACGGCCCAGATCCGGGTCAGGATCTGTTCAGTAGTCTTATCGCAGTTGGAAAGAAGCTGTTCCCAAATCTGGCCGTACGAATCTTCAAGCTCCTGAACATTCTCCCGGAGGGAAGAGGGACAAAAAGTATGTTGGCTGGGTGGGTTGTGTCCTTGATTATCCTGGCTGCACTTACCTACTTACCTCTGAGGACATAACTAGTGGGATCATTTGGAGTATTGTGTGCAAGTTTGCCACGTTGCGGGAAGGATGCGGAGTTTTTGTGGGAGGCTGCAGGAGACGTTGCCTGGATTAGATGTCCTGCATTAACCAGACCAGCGACGTCTTTACTCTGTTTGTGCCACAAAGCCTTGCAGTGTATTCAGTTTACACAATGGGGAGGACAGAGATCTTCGGGATGTTACCTAGATTAAACAGTACTGGCAATTAAGAGAAACAAGACAGATGGAATGTTTCTTCTGGCATGCGGGAGACTGAGGGGCGACCTGGGAGAAGTATGTAAAATTATGAGTGATATAAACAGGGTAGATAGTTAGAGGCTTTTTCCCAGGGCGGAAATGTCAAATACTAGAGGGAATAATAGCTTTAAGGTTAGAGAGGGAAAGTTTAAAGGAGATTTATGAGTTGAATTTTTTCGTGGAAGGTGCAAAGGCACAAGTGGCTTGCTGAGTGGGGGAAGGGGAGAGAAGAGGGACTTGTTTTGCTGCTGTTGTGGTGTCGTTCTTGCTGCTTGGGTTGTGCTGCCGGACACCATGGGCACGCTAAGTGGCGTTGGAATGCGGGCTGCTGCCATCGCATCCTTGGGCTGTGTTGGGTCGTCAATGCGAACGATGCATTTCACTGTACGCGTATCTGAATCGGCGATCCTCCCAGGGGAGAAATCAGCCTGTTCCTGGCGCGAGACCCACCACTGAGGCTGGCTCCGGATGGGCCAGCAATCCACGCAGTTCCCGAGCGGGAAAGTCAGGGCTTTAATTGCTCCCCTTGGCAGAGATACTCAGATACTGATAGGTTAATGAATTAGAAAGAAAGCAGCGTGTGAGCATCTCTGTCAACACTTTGCATATGCGGACGGAGGCAGCAGATGCTGGAAATGAGCTGCTGCAGGGACTCAGTAGGTGAGGCAGCGTTTGTGGAGAGAAACGGACAGTGGACGTTTTGGGTCGACACACTTCATGTGAGATATCTGTTCACCTCCACAGTTGCTGCCTGACCTGCTGACTTCTTCCAGCATTCCGTTTCTCTTTCTCTGACCATCAATCTTATCTATACTTCTCATGGGGGCCCCACGCTAGCTTTGTGGTTAGCGCGGGGTGTCAGAGTTCAAAGTTCGATTCCAGCATCAGCTGTAAGGAGTTTGCATGTTCTCCCCTTGACGGCATGGGTTTCCTCTGAGCGCTTCAGTTTCCTCCCAAAGTCCAAAGACGCACAGGTTAGAAGATGTATTGGTCTTTATAAATTGTCCTGTGACTAGGCTAGTGTTTAATTGGTGGATTGCTAGACAGGGTGGCTTGTTGGGCCTGGAAGGGCAGTTCTGCGCTGTACTTGTTAATAAAATAATTTTATATTAGGCCAAATTTTTATATCCAGAGTGCATAGAACAGTACAGTGAGGTACAGGCCCTTTGGCCCGAGATGTTGTGCTGACATTTCAAACTATGATGCGTGTTTGAAATTCTCTTCCCTAAACAGGAAAAGTCAAAACTAAGCAGGTTTCCATACGTGGAGAAATAGGGGAGAGAACAATAAAGAAGGGAAGCTATAGAAATTATGGGTGGTAAACAATCCACTCCCATTGACTGGAATGCAAGTACAACCCAACTTCTGTGTCGGGTCAGTGTGTGTTTTTGAGTATTTTCCAGGCTGGGGGTGGCAGGGGTGGTGAAATGTTATGGCAGGTAGAGTTTGGGTTACACTCAGATCAAGCACAACATTCAAAATTCAAAGGGAATTTATTATCAAATTACATATATGTCAACAAATACTGTAACGTCCTGAGATTCATTTACTTGCACAAGGCAACAGGATTGATGAAAAATTACGCAGAAAGATGACAAAAGGAAACAAGTAATAATAACAATACTGAGTTGTAGAGTCCCTGAAAGGGAGTCCATAATTTGTGTTCAGTGTTGTGGTGAGTGAAGTTATCCACGCCAGTTCATGAGCCTGATGGTTGAGGGGTAATAGCTGTTCTTGAACCTGGTGGTAATGAACCCAAGGTTCCTGAATCTCCTTCTTGATGATCACAGCAAGAAGAGAGCACATTAAATAAGACAGCAGACTTGAGGGGCTGAGTGGTCTATTCTTGCACCCAATTCACACGTTTATGTATAAAACGTCCGTATGGCCTCTACCCATACTGGGCAAAGCACTGGAGCCCCTCCAGTGGCCTCAGTGATCAGAAATAGATGGACTGATGGTGTTTTTCAACTCGATCACGAAACATTTGATTGTATTAAGAACACCTTGAAACGCAGTTCTGTGTATTGAGCTAACTACAGTTCTTCAAAACATCTGTGAAGTCCACTAAAATCTTTTGATCTCTCATCCTTAGTTTTTTCAACACTAGTCATGTGACAGCAGAGTTTTAATTTCATAGTTTATAACCATATAACCATATAACAATCACAGCACGGAAACAGGCCATCTCGGCCCTCCTAGTCCGTGCCGAACTCTTAATCTCACCTAGTCCCACCTACCCGCACTCAGCCCATAACCCTCCACTCCTTTCCTGTCCATATACCTATCCAATTTTACCTTAAATGACACAACTGAACTGGCCTCTACTACTTCTACAGGAAGCTCATTCCACACAGCTATCACTCTCTGAGTAAAGAAATACCCCCTCGTGTTTCCCTTAAACTTCTGCCCCCTAACTCTCAAATCATGTCCTCTCGTTTGAATCTCCCCTACTCTCAATGGAAACAGCCTATTCACATCAACTCTATCTATCCCTCTCAAAATTTTAAATACCTCGATCAAATCCCCCCTCAACCTTCTACGCTCCAAAGAGTAGAGACCTAACTTGTTCAACCTTTCCCTGTAACTTAAGTGCTGAAACCCAGGTAACATCCTAGTAAATCGTCTCTGCACTCTCTCTAATTTATTGATATCTTTCCTATAATTCGGTGACCAGAACTGCACACAATATTCTAAATTTGGCCTTACCAATGCCTTGTACAATTTTAACATTACATCCCAACTTCTGTACTCAATGCTCTGATTTATAAAGGCCAGCATACCAAAAGCCTTCTTCACCACCCTATCTACATGAGACTCCACCTTCAAGGAAGTATGCACTGTTATTCCTAGATCTCTCTGTTCCACTGCATTCCTCAATGCCCTACCATTTACTCTGTATGTTCTATTTGGATTATTCCTGCCAAAATGTAGAACCTCACACTTCTCAGCATTATCCATCTGCCAACGTTCAGCCCATTCTTCTAACCGGCATAAATCTCCCTGCAAGCTTTGAAAACCCACCTCATTATCCACAACACCTCCTACCTTAGTATCATCTGCATACTTACTAATCCAATTTACCACCCCATCATCCAGATTATTTATGTATATTACAAACAACATTGGGCCCAAAACAGATCCCTGAGGCCTGAGTCAGTGGCCTCCATCCCGATAAACAATTATCCACCACTACTCTCTGGCATCTCCCATCTAGCCACTGTTGAATCCATTTTATTACTCCAGCATTAATACCTAACGACTGAACCTTCTTAACTAACCTTCCATGTGGAACTTTGTCAAAGGCTTTGCTGAAGTCCATATAGACTACATCCACTGCCTTACCCTCGTCAACATTCCTCGTAACTTCTTCAAAAAATTCAATAAGGTTTGTCAAACATGACCTTCCACGCACAAATCCATGCTGGCTACTCCTAATCAGATCCTGTCTATCCAGATAATTATTAATACTATCTCTAAGAATACTTTCCATTAATTTACCCACCACTGATGTCAAACTGACAGGTCTATAATTGCTAGGCTTACTTCTAGAACCCTTTTTAAACAATGGAACCACATGAGCAATACACCAATCCTCCGGCACAATCCCTGTTTCTAATGACATCTGAAAGATCTCCGTCAGAGCTCCTGCTATCTCTACACAAACTTCCCTCAAGGTCCTGGGGAATATCCTATCAGGACCCGGAGATTTATCCACTTTTAAATTTCTTAAAAGCGCCAGTACTTCCACCTCTTTAATTGTCATAGGTTCCATAACTTCCTTACTTGTTTCCCACACCTTACACAATTCAATATCCTTCTCCTTAGTGAATACCGAAGAGAAGAAATCGTTCAAAATCTCTCCCATCTCCCTTGGCTCCACACATAGCTGACCACTCTGATTCTCTAAGGGGCTAATTTTATCCCTCACTATCCTCTTGCTTTTAATATAACTGTAGAAACCTTTTGGATTTACTTTCACCTTATTTGCCAAACCAACCTCGTATCTTCTTTTAGCTTTTCTAATCTCTTTCTTAAGATTCCTTTTACATTCTTTATATTCCTCGAGCAATTCCTTTACTCCATGCTGCCTATATCTATTGTAGACATCCCTCTTTTTCCGAACCAAGTTTCTAATATCCCTTGAAAACCATGGTGCTTTCAAACCTTTAACCTTTCCTTTCAACCTAACAGGAACATAAAGATTCTGTACCCTCATAATTTCACCCTTAAATGACCTCCATTTCTCTATTACATCCTTCCCATAAAACAACTTGACCCAATCCACTCTCTCTAAATCCCTTCGCATCTCCTCAAAGTTAGCCTTTCTCCAATCAAAAATCTCAACTCTAGGTCCTGTCCTGTCCTTCTCCATAATTATATTGAAGCTAATGCTATTGTGACCACTGGACCCGAAGTGCTCCCCAACACATACATCTGTCAACTGACCTATCGCATTCCCTAATCTATTTACTAGATTATCTATTCACTCTTCTGTCCTTGAAATTACTCTGCACAAATCTATTTGCATTTTCACATTGCTACATCAAAATCTGCTTACACTTCAAGACTGATATCATTTCTAAATTTAACCACCAAGTTCAAAATCCCAGACATTCATGAAATTGAAGACAGCACTGGCCTTGAGATAGTCCTATGGGAGGTGTGGCAATACACAGAACTTCCTCTCAGGGTAACAGTACCGCACAGTGAATTCTGCTGTTTCTTGCCTTTTCCATTAGTTCCTCATCCATTCCCACGGTTCACCCCCAACCCGCACTGCATGGAGCATTGCACTTAACCGTGTCTTCATTTGCAATGTGAAAAGAAAGATTGGCAGGACCTTTGGCAAGGATGTCCCACAGCAACTTACAACCAATAAAATGCTTTCAAAATACCTGTAAAGTATCATTCTAGGGTTATAGGGTTATAGTTCCAAGAAACTTGTAGTTAGAGAATTGTCACATATGAAACCCAGACTTCCTTCTTGAAATGCTTTTGGTGAACCACACAGTTTTACTGACAACTCAGTGCAGGGAGATATGCGGAGTTCTACATTTAATCACTCTTTAAGGTGCATTTTAAACTTGCACGCACGGTCTGTGGAGAACTGGTTGCATCACCGGCTGGTACGGAGGCGTTGCTGCACAGGAGCAGGAAAGGCTGCAGAGGCTCGCAAGCTCAGTCAGCCCCATCAAAGGAACTAGCCTCCCTGGCACTGAGGACATCTTCGATAGGCAATGCCTCAAAAAAATGTGGCGTCCATCATTAAGGGCCCCCATCACCCAGGACGTGCCCTCCTCTCATTGCTCCCATCAGAGAGGAGGCCTGAGCCACACACTCAACATTTCAGGAACAGCGTCTTCCCCTCCGCCATCAGATTTCCGAACGGACAATGAACACTACCTCATCATTTTTGCTCTCTCTGTGCACTATGTATTTATCTCAATTTTATTTATATATATTTCTTATTGTAATTTATGGATTTTTCATGTACCGCTCTGCTCTGCTGCTGCAAAACAATGAACTTCATGTCATATGTCAGTGATAATGAACCTGATTCTCATTCTCATTCTGATCTACTTGCGTTTGGCCGTACACCTAATAACGCAAGATTAACTAAAGGAGCTTTGTCTTGACGGCCGTCCCCACCTTGCCCATGACCCTGGTCCAATAGTTTCACGGTCAGTGTTACTGATGTTTTCTAAAATGCAAGAATATGAGTTTAAGTTCCCCCAACATGGTACCTGAAAATTTTGAACTCTCCCTAAACAATCTGGAATTTAAAGCAGTTGTGACCAGGAAGGCACTGGAGACTCAAGAGGCTGTCGGTGCTGGGAACTGCAGCAACACACAATCTGCTGGAAGAACTCAGCAGGCCGAGCAGCATTTACAGGAGGAAAAGAAGTTTCGGGGTGAAATCTTGAATGTGCAATTTTGTATCTGAACCTTTCTGCTTCTCCATCTTCCTCTCCTTGTTTATAAAGCTCTTGAAAACTGATTCCCTTGGCCACGACTGGTTAGTTATGGACGTGCCTCGGTGTCAAACACAGAAGGCATCATAATAAACTCCAAAACTGCCCTAAGCAACTGTAATTCACAAAAAACGGTGGTGGGACTCAGCAGGCCAGGCAGCGTCAATGGAAACCGTCGACATTTTGGGCCGAGACTCTTCAGCAGGCAACTGTAGATGGACTGGTCACGAGAACCCCACTTTGTCACTCACAATCCATCCTATCCCGTCCCTCACTGAAGCCAATTGCATGTCTCATCATTCCTGGATTTCTTTACAGCTGCAGCTCTGCCTCTTTGCATTCACTGGGACATTGAAGAAGATAATACCATTCTTAGTTTAACATTACTATTACATTGAAGAGAACTTCTAGCCAGCTCCAGACACTCAGCTTATTAACGCTAGCTGTTACAACATTGTAACTGGCACTTTATACACGAGCTGTACAATCACATTCTCGTCAAATTACTGCACCAGAGATCCTGCAAAAAGTCACTGAACACACACAAAGTGCCGGAGAACCTCAGCAGGTCAGGCTGCCTCTATGGAGAGAAATAAACAGTTGACTTTTCGGGCCAAAACCCTTATTCAGGACTAACATTTTTTGTCACAAATGCAGTGAAGTGCATCACTTTGCATCAATGCTAACACTGCCCAAGGATGTGCTGGGGGCAGCCCATAGGTATTGCTATGCTTTCAGTGCCTATATAGCATGCCCACAACTGACTAACCTAGCTAGCACACACAAAATGCTGGAGGAACTCAGCAGGCCAGGCCACATCTATGGAACAGAGTGCAGTCGACGTTTCGGGCCAAGGCCGATCCAATGCAAAATTATAAGAGGTCAGAACTTGAGGGTGATTGGAGAAAAGTAAGAGAGAATGTCTGAGGTAGGTTTTTTTTACACAGACAGTGGCGGGTTCATGGAAAGCTCATCTGGGGTGGTGGCAGAGGCAGTACATTAGGAGCATTTAAGAGACTCTTAGGTAGGTGATGCACCATCAATAACTCTCGGAGACGTGAGGCGAGATATAGGCTTTTATTGGCTGGAAGAAAGAACAAGCAGCAATTGACCACCAGACTACATCGCCTTTATACAGGGGTCTGTGGGAGGAGCCACCGGAGCAGTCAGCAAGGGGGCGAGTCCAGACAGGCACATGTAGTTCACCACAGTAGGCACAAGGATGAAAGAAAAATGGAGGCCTATGTGGGAGCGAGGGGTTAGATTGATCTTAGAGTAGGTTAAAAGGTCGGCACACCATTGTGGGCTGAAGGGCCTGTGTTGTGATTTCCCTGTTCTCTCTGATGTCAAAGGTTATAATTACCTTCCAGCCAACATTAACTCACGTGTTTACGGGAACTTGGTATGTGTAAATTCGCTGCTGTGTTTCTTCAATTACAATCACACTTTGCTCGCTGTGAACGTAACACGCCCACAATGCTCGGCAGAACAACACTGAACACAACAAGCAACAAAACAATATCAGCAAAACAAGCCCCTTCCTCCCCCCCCCCCCCCACCCACCTACACGGACAGATCTCTGACTCCAGGACAGGCTTCAGGCCTCCAGTCACCAGATGTCAGGTTTTGACTTCCAGACATCCAATTGACCTTTGACCTTTTAAATAAAATCAAATGTTTTGTCTCCACTGCCTCTTCAGGTAGTGAGGTACAAGCCTCTAGGTGGAAAAAAATTCTTAATTTACTTCTGATCTTACTAACTTTGTATTGAACAATCACTTTGTCTGCAGTTTGTTTCTTCAATCAAATGTTTAGAAAATTCAGTGACAATCGGGATTATAGGGTTAAGGAGTACAGAATGGA
The DNA here is from genome assembly GCF_030144855.1 of Hypanus sabinus. Lineage (NCBI taxonomy): Eukaryota > Metazoa > Chordata > Chondrichthyes > Myliobatiformes > Dasyatidae > Hypanus > Hypanus sabinus. Next base: position 68,189,322 of record NC_082721.1, on the reverse strand, counting down.
AAGTGGGCACTGTCGACAAGTTTCCATAGCTTAAGGATGGAAATATTTTGCCTGAAATATAAAGGGCCAATGGCCTATTCTGCAGGGAATCTTATATTGGAGTAAGTTAATTGGCTAAAGGTCTTTTTATAAAACAAGGCCAGGTCACAAACAAACTGAAAAAAAAGGCAATGCTATTGTGATTATTTTCCCACACAAATCCTGCAGTACATATTTAAACTGACATGTCAAAATGTGGTAACATCTTTTCTGATTTGGGAACAAAATTGAATCATAAAATCTCCTGACCTACTAATAGGATCAAATATGTTATCCACCCAGTGTTTCTTCTGCACTTAATTCTTGGATTTCCTTGTGTGTGTGTGACAAGAATTAAGTGTTGTGGTAATATCTTTCCATCTGCTCTGTCAAATACGTGATGACAACAAGAAGCAGCATGTGAATTTGCAAAGTACCTTCGAGGTTAAGGAACGTAAACTGGAGGCAAAACTTAACACTGAGCCAGAGAAAGAATAGAGATGAATAAAGTCAAAAGAGAATTTAAAGAGCAAAGCGGAAAGGAAAAATGCAGCGGTTCAGGGGAGTGTATGCTAGAGCCTGGTGGCTGAAGACAGGTGTGTGTGTGTGAGTGTGTGTGTGTGTGTGTGTGTGTGTGTGAGTGTGTGTGTGTGTGTGTGTGTGTGTGTGTGTGTGTGTGTGTGTGAGTGTGTGTGTGTGTGTGTGTGTGTGCGTGTGTGTGTGTGTGTGTGTGTGTGTGTGTGTGAGTGTGTGTGTGTGTGTGTGTGTGTGTGTGTGTGTGTGTGTGTGTGAGTGTGTGTGTGTGTGTGTGTGTGTGTGTGTGTGTGAGTGTGTGTGAGTGTGTGTGTGTGTGTGTGTGTGTGTGTGTGTGTGTGAGTGTGTGTGTGTGTCTGACAATTTAGGAATGGTTTCATTTTGGTGAAGAAGAGGAGCTTAGGGTCACCAAAGACTGAATCTTTGACCGCATGATTGTAAACTCGGAGCTAAAGGCGAGGGTGAAGGGAGGCCGCTGGCAGAAAATTTAAAGTTGATCGCATGCTTGTGTGTTTGTGGGAACGCATTTCCTGCACTGTTGATACTTGTTGACGAAACAGGCATTTGTTTCTGCATTGCCCATTTCCCTCATAAAGCTGTGACCACCAGAAGAGTTGGCATGGTCGTGTAGTGGTTAGCATAAAGCTGTTACAGTTCCTGCCACTGGGTTCAGTTCCGGCCATTGTCTGTAAGGAGTTTGTACGTTCCCCCTGTGATTACAAGGGTATCTCTAGGTGCTCTGGTTTCCTCCCACAGTCCAAAGACGGATGGGTTAGTTGGTTAGTTGGTCACATGGGTGTAATTGGGCGATACAGGATTGTTGGGCGGAAAGGCTTGTTACTGTGCTGTACCTCTAAATAAAAAAAATAATTAAAGTTCTGAGAGCACGGGTACTTGGCAGCGAGTAGTGCAGGGTGAGGCCCCAATGTTGATTACTTTTATTAGAAATTGTGAAGCGAATTGTTGGAACAGAAAACAAATTGGATTAGGAGCCTTCTGGCCCATTGTGAGCGTGGAGTCATACAGCACTACAGCACAGAAGCAGGCCCTTCAGCCCATCTAGTATGTACTAAACTGCTATTCTGCTTCATCTCATTGACCCACACTTAGACCACAGCCCTCCACACCTCTCCCATCCATGTATCCATCCAAGCTTCTCTGAAATGTTCCACCGCTGCCACTGGCAGCTTGTTCCACATTTGCACTAAGAAGGTCCCCCTCAGGTTCCCCTCCCTTAACTATTTACATCTCTTCACCCCTTCTATTTCTTGAGAACCATTTCATTTGTGTTCCGTGGTACTCGGCTTTGTTGGGCTGTTGTTCAACCTCCTTCCTTCGAGATCTGAGCGTTGCCTTCAGTACACAAGAGAGGTTATAAAAGAGGTATAGCCTTCGACAGTTCTTCTGTCTTATTCTGAGGGTCAGTTAAACAAAGCATGTGATGCTTCACTGTACTTGCCTTACCAACTGGGAGTAACACACATTTAAAAAATGGCTTTCAAAACAATCTATCAATTAAAACAAGAAAGAGAATTTCCAGTCACTGCCCACTTCTCTTCTCATCTAGTTATGCTAGAATAAGATGGCAGAGCTTGTCGTTGAAACATTGGTTATAATTGATACCTGTACCCAGCTGAAGCCTGAGAAGAGTTTATTTGTCTCATCTATATTTTCAAATTCTATTTGTTCATTTTATTCTCTAGTAGCAATGTTCTACAACTTTTCAGTCTCAAGGAGAACACTTCCATTGTGTCCATCATAACTATGCGGCTAAGGACCCTGACTGCTGGAATAAATTCCGGATTCATATTTATTGATCACGTGTATGCAGAAACATATAGTTAACAACTGAGTATGTGCTGGGGGCAGCCTGCAAGCATTGCCACACGTGCTGCCACCACCTCTAATGCCCTCCCACCCACACTCATGGGCAGTCGTCCAACTGCCGGACCGGCCTCCAGCCCTGCAGTCTCCAGGTTTCAGCCGTGGGGACTTCCGATCAACCTCCGGTATCAACAACATCTACAAAAGAGTGGTCGCTTCTGCACCAGCTCTCTACAACTCTGACTGCTCAGTCACTAAGCATCTTCACTCACTTCTCAGCCTCCAGTACTTCTCCTTTTGCCTCTCTTGGTTCCCTCCACACGCTCCTTCCTCCTCCCCTCCTTATCCCACTCTTGTGGCCAAATGGGCTACGTTCATCCCAGAATGTATTTTAAAATATCTGTTGGTTCTAAAAAGAGTGTATGCTGATTCCCTAGCTTGTTATTACACCAGGGAGCAGAATGCCTTCACTCTGCTCCTCTCTGAGAGCCAGTCTGTAGCTTACTGCTTGTAAAACAATGTTCTGAGAGATTAATAGTATCTGTCAACACCGCTATTTACAGTTAAATGGAGTACGGTTTAAACTCTCCATTCACTCAGCTCTGTATTTGTTCAATGGGAAGGTCAGTTTAATGATCTAACTTTGCACTGCACACAGATTCACACAGGAGTTTATACAGACCTTTTCACAGCCTCAAGACATCTCAAAGTGTTTTATGTCCATGGCCTCTTCTACTGCCGCGATGAGGCCACTCTCAGGTTGGAGGGGCAACTCTCATATTCCGTCTGAGTAGCCCCCAACCTGACGAGATGAACATAGATTTCTCTAACTTCTGGAAATTTCTCCTTTCTCTTTTTCCATCAACCATTCTGGCTCCCTTGTTACCCCTTTTCCTCTCCTCACCTCCCCATCACCTCCCTCTGGTGCCCCTCCTCCTTCCCTTTCTCCCATGGCCCACTCTCCACTCCAATCAGATTCCTCCTTCTTCAGCCCTTTACCCCTTCCACCTATCACCTCCCAACTTCTCACTTTGTCCCTCCCCCCTCACCTATCTTCTGCCAGCTTGTACTCCTTCCCCTCCCCTCCCACCTTCCTATTATGGCTTCTTCCCCTTCTGTTCCAGTCCTGATCAAGGTGCTCAGCCTTGTTTATTCCTCTCCATAGATGCTGCCTGACCTGGTGAGTTTCTCCAGAATTTTCTGTGCGTTACAGCCAATGAAGTTCATTTTGAGCCTTAGATTCTGATTTTGCCTGGCAGCCAAATGGAGCACAGTAAGATCCTATAAACGCCTGATCACAGCTGACCAATACACATTGAAGCAACACTCCGCTGCTCAACGTGATGAAATCTGAGGTTTAACAGAATCACACTTCACGGTCTGACTCACCAAAGCTGAAAGGTGCAAAACGATGCATCGTAATATATACTCCAATATGAAGTAAGAGTGGCAGGTTTCTGGATAAATGGCAGATTGGTTTATTATTCTGGCTGCTGCTGGATAAGGTGCCTGTGTGTGATGGTTTATCGTTTGCTGCTCTTCCTCTGTGTTCGAGTGGTCTATCTCTCTCCCTCCCTCTCCCTCTCCCTCGAGGCTGCTGGAGGATGTTTCTTCAGTCCAGCACTTTATGGATTGGACTGAGCTCTTTCTGTTTTATGTTTTTTCTATTCCATGTTTTCACACATTCTTTCCTGTTGCCGTTTGGGGCAATTTATTAGGTTTTTTTGTGCAGAGGGGGTGCTCAGAGATCAACGTTCTTGCCATTTGTGCAATTTGGTTTTTTTGTGCGGGGAGGCGAATTTCCTTTACTCCACTGAGATATTGCTACATCAGAGTTTAATTTCTCCCTATCAAATTTCAAGTTGAACACAACCATTTTGTGTCTTGCATACCGCCATCCATTTCATTACAACAGTGCACTGAAGATGTACATGGTAAAACTTATTGTAGTATGTAGAATGAAGTGTCATAGTGAGGGAGAAAGATAATTTCAATTAGACCCTAATGAACAAGATCATAATGGGATGGATTGCAAAGTCAGGACATCATCCTATCAAACACTTTCCATTTCAGCTTATGAAAATAGGAATCTGATGTGCTGGGAGGTGATTCGGCAACACACAAAGACTATTTTATGGATTGCAGTAAATTTTCTGTATTCATATACTGGCCCTGAAACAAATGTGGAAATCTCCAAGATTATTGCGATCAAGAGATTTTCAACTCAAATTCAGTAAGTGGCTGCCTGCTTCAAGAAGTAATATTGCCTTAATTATTACAATATGGCTCCAAAGGAAATGTTACCACGATCGTTAGAAAATTGACTTGCCCTCTGATACTTTGCCTCCATTCGCTCTTCCCACTACTACCATCAGACAGGAGGTACAGAAACCTTAGGTCCCACACCACCAGGTTCAGGAACAGTTATTACCCCTCAACCATCAGCCTCCTGAACCAGCATGGACAACTTTACTCACCTCAACTCTGAACTGACATCACAAACAACAGACGCACGTTCGAGGTCTCTGAAACTCATTCTCCCAGTATAATTTACTTTTTTTTTGTTTGCACAATTTGTCTTCTTTTGCACATTTGTTGTCAGTTTTTATCCCTTTATTTTCCTGTAAATGACTGCAAAAATTAATCTTAAGGTAGTATATGGTGACATACACTTTACTATGACTTTCCCACTTTACCATCCAAATGAACTATCGTCGATTTGCAGAGAACCTGTAGCTTTATTCACACTTGAAATGACAGCCTGCTTTAACAGAGTGCTTTTCATGTTGAAAAACATCACAAGTTAAGTCATGGGTGAGCAGTCAAACAACCTGGGCGTTAATCAGCAAGGGGCCAGTTAAACTTCTTAAAGGAGAGAGGCGGGTTGGCAGAAGAGGTTGAGGGTGAGTTCAGAGCTTAGGGTCTTAGCAACCGAAGGGGAAGAAGTAATAAAACTGGGGAATTTGTCAGGCCTAAAGAAGCATTGGAGTGGCTACTAAGTATTTTCATTTAAATATATCCTCACCAGTTGAAACTCCACCATGGATAGTCCCAAGCCCAGCTGCAGAAGGAGAAGGCCTTGGACATGGGGCTAGCTAGCAACCTCATCCTATAAAAACCCTGAGTTACAGAAACATCAACAGAAGCTCCAAGGACCTCATTCCAGGAAAGGATGGTTCCTCGGCGAGAAGACATATGCAGTTGTGCGGTGAAAGTGTAGACAAAGGGATGACCGACCTTCTATTGGCCCAGGACAGAGGACTCTGGCACACTGCTGTAGGCAGCCTATGCCCCAGCAGGGCTGACGGACTTAAGAAGATCATCAGTTTAAGTAACATCACTGACAATGAGCAGAAAACAATTTATAATTCCTCATGTCACGGCTGGGTAAAAAAAAACACTTTCACCCCAGAAGGTTTATCATAAACCTGCAGCAACACAAGGATAGTGCAGAAGGGATGCTGCTTTGTACAGGAAAAGCTGTTTTTCTGGTGAGATGGCAGCAGGTCTCCCTCATGGCCTAGATACATTTATCCCTAAATCTTTAACAATAAGAATTGGTCATGAAGTCATTAATTTCATTTTGTGGCCTTGTGTCGTGTGGAAATGCAATTGCCATTTGAGCATATGTCATAATCATCACCACATTTTGGAAATAATTTGCTGTACTTTTGGATGTTCTATGGCCGCGTAAGGCTCGACAGACCCAGCCCTACGACCATCCGGAATGGAATGGCCTACAGAAACTGGCGGATACAGCCCAGTCCATCAAAGGCAAAGTCCTCCCCACTACTGAGCTTCATTTACAAGCACTGCCACTGTAACATCAGTGAGCGCAGCACCCATCAGCAAGGAAGCCAAGCGCCCAGGCAGTGCCCTCATCGTCAGGGTCAGTAAGTCGTTACCCTAGAACATCTGGCTTCTGAGCCAGCACAGGTAATTCACTCACCTCAATGCCAAACTGACTCCACAACCTATAGACTCACTCCATATCAACTTCTTTATTATTGGCATGATTTCTCTTCCTTTGCACATTGGCTGTTTGACTGACCTCGATTTTTTTATAAATTCTATTGTATTTCTTTATTTTCCTGTACAAGTCTGCAGAAAAATGAATCTCAAGGTGGTATATGGTGAAATGTATACACTTTAATAATAAATTTACTTTGAACTTTGATAACAAATGCACACCCTCCCTTTTATGAAATGGTCCCAGATGAACCCAACGAGTTTCAATATTCCACCTTTCATTTCCAGTCCACTCTATTCCTATTCTGGAGCCACTTATAATGATACTAAAAGTGCCCCTGTACACTCAGTGGCCACTTTATTAGGTACCATGGCACTGTAACTTCCTGTGGGATCAATAAAGAATCTACCTATTTATCTCAGTAATGCAAATGTGTAATCAGCTAATCATGTGGCAGCAACTCAATGTACAAAAGCATGCAGACATGGTCAAGAGGTTCTGTTGTTATTCAGAACAAACATCAGAATGGGGAAGAAATGTGATCTAAGTGACTTTGACTGTGGAATGATTGTTGGTGCCAGACAGGGTGGTTTGAGTATCTCAGAAACTGATGAGCTCCTGGGATTTTCATGCACAGCAATGTCTCCAAAAGTTTACAGAGTTTGGTGCGAGAAACAAAAAAACAAAAATCCAGTGAGCAGCTGTTCTGTGGGTAAAATTACCTTATAAATGACAGTTGAGAGACAATCTGCAGTTACTGAAAATCCAGGTAACACACACACAAAATGCTGGCCAGATGGTCTCTATGGAAAAGAGTACAGTCGACTTTTCAGACTAAGATAATGACAGAGGTGAGAGGAAAAAGGTCAGACTAGTACAAAATGACAGGAAGGTGTCAGTAATTCAAGTAACTATGCATTACAACAGTGGTGTGGAAGAGCATCTCTGAATGTACAATACATTGAACATTGAAGTGGCTGGGCTACAGCGGCAGAAGACCATGAATATACACTCAGAAACCACTTTATTAGGTATGGGGGTACCTAATAAAGTGGCCACTGAGTGTATATTCATATAGAATAAGCTCTTTGTATCATTAAATACGATAAATAAGCCTCAGCTTTGGTCTAAAGAAACTCAATAATCAATAGCAAAAACAGAGAGCTGATAATTATGCACCGCCTTCCCGTCGGCTGCAGAAAGAGAAAGAAAGATTCTCCCTTGCATCATTTCACTGATGGACTTCATTCGCACAAAACTTTTTCATGAGAATTTTGATTCACCTCAGCTATTTCTCAGGCAATGATGACAGGATTCTCCAAGTGTCGTTTAATGCCTTTCGGAGGTTTGTAAATTGTACATGAAAACAAGGAGCTGACTAAACCTCATGACTATGAAATGCCTCACAGAGATGCTGAACTGCATGTGCAAAGTTTGGTTTACAGATTAGTGCAATAAAAATAATTGTAGAGTTTCTGAATCACATGAGTGTTTTCTCGGAGGCTGGGCCATAAACCCATGGAAACAGCAAACAGTATTTTAAGAGAGTCATTACACTCAACAATATCACAATGCATTATATCCTGTTATTTACATAAAATATAAAGCAGGATTTGTGCGTTCTTGAGTCTTATCTTCCATTCAACATCAGCTGGCCACTATTACTCCTCGATCCCAATATCCCTCGATACATTCATTCAGTATCAAGAAAGCTATCAATCTCAACTGCCTTGTAATGACTGAATCCACAGCCCACTGGGAAAGAGAATTCCAAACTCTCTGGGTGAAGTCATTTCCTTTCAAACCAGTCCAAGGTAGCCAGACCTTTATCGTGTGACTACATCCCACGGTTTTAGGGTTTCCAATCCAAAGACACAGACTTTCAACATTTATTCCATCAATCCCTCACAGAACCTTGAATCTCAGTGCTTTGAGGCCCTTTCTCCTCAATATCCTCCCACAGCTCCACTGACAGCTCATTCAGGGGAGCAAAACTTTAAGGTGTTTGGAAGAAAGTATAGGTCGGATGCCTGAGGTGGAAGATCAATCTAACTCTTCCGTCCCTCCTTCCCACACAGCCCTGCATTTTTCTTTCATCCTTGTGCTTAACTCAGCGTCCCTAATGTATCTGCCTCTACAATCACCATGGCAATGCAGGGAAGATCGGTCTTCCAGTAGGCTAAAATGTCAGAAAAACACGATGGGCCCAGGGTCCTGCACTGTTCAATGCTGTCTGTTCTGTAACCTGCTAATACCATTACCACGAAGGCAACAACAACTAAAGGGATTATCTCTGTCAATGTGCCTTCTATCCGGTAGCCATTGAGTTAGACATGAACCCTGTCCTCACTGCAAAACATGCTATTTTTCAAAGAACGCAGAAACTCCTTACAGACGTGAACTTGGGGCACTGGCACTGTGTTAGCATTATGCTAACCACTGTCCTACTGTGCCACCCGTGTCTAAATAAATTCAAATTACATTTGTCACTATGAAATTTGATTCCCAATGTACAGTTGACAACTGGCCATCCCACCCACACTGCAAATACCGCAAGATTTCCACGTTTGGTATTAAATAAAAACATGTATATATCAACAGCAGCACTCCTCTCAGACAAATTTACCTCTTATTTCCTGATGTAGTGTCACTGTGCTAACTGACACCTCAGGCCTGTCTTGGCCAAGTCCTAACTTAGTGAATGCTTGAGACCACTTTTTTGGTTTAGTCTTGATAATTACTTTACCTTACTGAAGTGTTGAAGCCAGGGATCGTGAAGCTTTTTGAGAGCATGTGCCAAAATTGGCAGTAATCTTCAAAAAAACTTCTCCCATATGCCGTGATAATTTTAGCCAAGATTATCATTGATTAATAAATTAGTAACAATAATTACAAACATTTTAAGGGAAAAAGAACATAGTATTCATTGTTTAACTATTCATAAAAGTAGAAAATTTGTTAAAAATAATTAATATTAATTTTTAAAAAGACAATTGAAAAATAACTTCATTTCTAAATAGGATGGTTATTGTAATTTTTTACTGTCCAAATACTGATGTGTATACCAGATCTGTGAAGTTTTCAAAATGCATCATCCAGCATCACCTGTTCTTACAAGTGCAGCAAGCCAGCCAGCGTAAGACAGTTCCCGTGAAAGCATCTTGCTGATCTCGGCTTGTAAAAAAATTATTTGCTGCTTCGTAGGTAGTCATTATGTATCGTTTTATTATGGGTGGGGTTTAAAGAACCCTGCATGCCACATGCCAGCAAAATTTCTGTATGTGCCATCTTGGGCACGGGTGCCATAGATTCACAATGGTTCTTTATATTCATTACATAGGGCATATCTTAGCTCGTTCAAGAGTGAAGATTGTTCAGTACACTAGTGTGAAAGAGATCGAAATGTTTGTTCCACAATAAGCATAAAGAACACAATAGATATAAACAAGAGAAAATCTGTAGTTGCTGGAAATCCAAAGCAACACACAAAACGCTGGAGGAACTCAGAAAGGCAGGTAGCATCTATGGAAAAGAGTAAGCAGTTGACATTTTGGGCTGAAACCCTTCATCAGGATTAAACCTCATCAGTCCTGAAGAAGGGTCCTGGCCCAAGTGTCGACTGTTTACTCCATTCCATAGATGCTGCCTGGCCTGCTGAATTCCTCCAGCATTTTGTGTGTGTTGCTGCAATAAATATAAAAGCAATCTTAGAAATCACAATGTACAAGTAACCGCTATACATAGACTGATGCTATGTACATAAAGTGAAGCTAGGTAATGTATATGTGGCGACGGTGTGGAGTAGACTTCATGGTCAATATTTGACAAAAATCATAATGTGGTTGAAGGGTCACCATGCTGATAAATTATATTATTCATGTAACAAATAAATAACTTATCAATTATGAATTGTAAAATGTAAATATTAGCATTCTTACAAACAATGCCCAAGGAATGTAATGTTGCCATCTTATAAATCACCAGTGAACATAAACTCAACAGTGTAATTAACATAAACTGACTTATTCAGCCTAATATCACAATTAGTTTTCTGCAATAATTTCAGAATTAATGGTTGCTGCATTAATAGTTGAGGAGAATATTGTGTCAAAAGTTGGAATGAATACAAAGACATCAGAGCTGGACAGCATCAAAGAAAGTAATGGCAGGACTATATTTGAATTAGATTTGAGGTTAGCTATTTATAGCGGGGCCAGTGTCTGAGGAATCATTCTCTCATCCAGCGTCGTTTCAACAAAGGTCTGGAGTTTGTTCATTGCATCCCATCAGGCGTTAGATAAACAAATGGAACTGAACAACTGTGGGAAAATATTTTACATCCCTTCAGAGTGCAAATGGCTGCCTTGAGAAGGTTGGCCAAAACGGACTCCATGTGGTTTTCGAGTCAATCCAAAACTTGTTCTTAAAGCAGACCTCCTTGATGGCAGGAATATAAGAATTCTAATTGCAATGCAGCTAAGAGTTCAATTACTTATTTTATGTAAAATAGAAGTTATTAATTACCTTTTTACTCTAAAGGAGCTCTGTAACACTGCACAGCAAATGATTAGCAGCCACTGAACCAGCCAACATGCAGAAACCCTGGATTCCTTTTTCTGGTTCTGTGGGAAATAAACACAGGTTTGAGATTACACATGCCACACAAGAGGATCTTGAGTGACTCCAGAAATTACAAAGAGTTTAGAAATGTATTTTTACATCAGATTATTTAGAGAGAGAGAGAGTTATATGGCAGAAAAGCTGCCATTAACCCTGAATTATAAATGTGTTCTCAAATGTAAGCCAACGCTGGCAGGAGTTCAATTCCAGCAAACTCTGTAAGGTGTCTGTACATCCTCCCTGTGAACGTGTGGGTTTCCTCTGGAGTTGCAGTTTATTTATTTAATGGGATGCAGCGTAGAATGCTCCCTTCGAGCCATGCCACCTGGTCATCCCCCAATTTAATCCTAGCCCAATCACAGGGCAATTTACAATGACAAATTAACCTGTCAACCGGGAAGAAACTGGAGCATCCCAAGGGAGCACCCGAAGGAAACACACGTGGTCACGGGGAGAACGTACAAACTCCTGACAGGCAACGGGGTGGGGGGGGGGGTCCTCACACGGTTCATTGTGATTAGGTTGGGGTTAAATAGTTGGGTTGCTGGGCAGTGCGGCTCGTTGGGCACAGAAGGCCTGTTCGCTCTGCATCTCTAAATAAAATAAAAACAAAGTTGTTAACTCTGGATTATAAATTTACTTTCAACTGTAGGCAAACGCTGGCTCCGTAAAGCTTACACACAAGGTGTTCCACAGCGGTTTGCCTCAGGGCCAAAATCAGCCCTCTTTCTCTGGAACTGATGGCCAGTATATTGGGTCTTGCCTCGATTAAGGTAGCCAAGGGAAGCCAGAGCAATGTTTTTGGTGTAATTCCTCATCAAGGTGCTGACAGTAAAGGAAAGATTTTCACACAGTTTTACTTATATAATCTGATTTTGCAACCCTGGCGCACAAAGAAATCACTGAGCAAGAAATGATTGAATAGATCGCATAATATCAAAAAAACCTGAATGATATCACTAGTCATGTTTGTTCTGTCTCTTCTCCTGCCCTTCCCTTCCCTTCACTGCCTCAAACCGTCTGCTTGTAACCCACCTTACTGCAATAACTTGTTGCACGTTAAGTTTGATGAGATACACCCAGTGGCCAATTTACGCCTGCTCATTAATGCAAATATCTAATCGGCCAATCATGTGGCAGCAACTCAATGCATAAAAGCATGCAGGCATGGTCAAGAGGTTCAGTTCTTGTTCAAACCAAACTCAGAATGGGGATGAAATGTGATCCGAGTTTCCTGCTTATGGCAGGAAAGCATGTAGGTATGATCAAGAGGTCCAGTTGTTGTTCAGACCAAACATCAGCATGGGGAAGTCATGTGATCAAATGACTTTGACTGTGGAATGATTGTTGGTGCCAGTCCAGGTGGTTTGAGTATCTCAGAAATAAATGAGCTCCTGGGATTCTCACTAACAACAGTCTCTGCAGTTTACAGAGAATAGTGCAAAAACATAACAGCATCCAGTGAGCGGCCGTTCTGTGGGCAAAAACGCTGTGTTAATGAGAGAGGAGAATGGCCAGACCGGTTCGAGCTGACAGAAGGTGACTGTAACTCGAATACCCACGCATTACAACAGTGGTGTGCAGAAGAGCATCTCTGAATGGACAGCACTTTGAACCTTGAAGTGGATGGGCTACAGCAGCAGAAGACCACGGACATACAGCAGTGGCCACTTTATTAGATACAGGATGTACCTAATGAGGTAGCCGTTAAGTGTACTACATCAAGTACAACAGGCCCTTGGACCCATCTGCTCCATGCTGACCTGACCTTCTGCCTAATTCTGTCTACCTGCATTGGGACCATACCACCCCCCCCCCCCCCACCAACCCCCATCCACCACTCCTCTCAAGTGTTCCAACTGAACCTGCATCCACCTCACCTGCTGGCAGCTTGTTCCATGCTCGCTCCACCCTCTGAGTGAAGATGTATAAGAAGATTAACCTTATTTGTCACCTGTATATCGAAATGCGCCACCTGTGTCAAATCAAATCAGCCAGGAGCCTGCTGGGCGCCATGCTTTTTAATTTGTAAAGCGTTGCGTTAACCGCTACGCTACCCTGGCGCCCTGTTCTATGTGGCAACTGTTCTGCCTGCGACCACAAGAAACTACAGAGAGTGGTAGACACATCTCAGTGCATCATGGAAACCAGCCTCCCCTCCACAGACCATGTAAACATCCCGCTGCCTCATTAAAGCAGCCAGCATTTCACTCCTCCCATTGGGCAGGAGATACAAAAGCTTAAAGCTTTTACCACCAGGCTCAAGGGCAGCTTCTGTCCTGCTGCCATAAGACTGTTGAATATTCCCTAGTACGATAGGATGAAACTTGACTTCACAGCCTACCTCGCTATGACCCACCCCCCTACTGTCTGCCTGCATTGCAGTTTCTCTGTAACTGTAACTTTATTCGGCACAGATACTAGATGTAATGAATTGAACTGTGTGAATGATATGCAAGACACATCTTTCACGATGCAACACACACAAAATGCTGGAGGAACTCAGCAAGTCAGGCAGCGTCTATGAAGGAGAATAAACAGTCAAAGTTTTGGTCCACGACCCTTTATCAACATAGTCTTCGTTTTTTAGCTGCCCTCCATTACGCAATGGATTCGTTGCATAAGACAGCCTTCTGGGACTCAAAACTAATCAAGTTTACTTCCTTCCATAGATGCTCCGTGACCTGCTGAGTTCCTCCCGCATTCTGTGCATGTGTGTGTTGCTCAAGATTTCCAGCTTCTGCAGAATCTCTTGTGTTTAAGTTTTTTTTCTGTACCTCAATACATGTGACAATAATAAACCAATTTACTAGTTTCCCAAATCCCACCAGGGCAACTGGAGAATTTAAATTTAGTTAAATAAACCTGCCAGGAATGGTAATCATGAAACAATACAACCAATCAGCTTAATTATAGCCCCTCAGGGAAGGAAATCTGTCACATTTACATAGTCTGCCCTTTATAAACTCTCCCCAGCTTACAAATGCCCCATTGATGCACAGCCCAGATATACGAGTGAGTGTTGGGAGACTGCTAGTATGGATTTTCCAACTGGTGAGTGACTACAGGCACTTTCTGCCCCATGGGACCTTGATTTGTGAGTTCACAATCCACTTCTGAATTGTGAACTGTTGTAACCTGGGGAGGACCTGTAAGCAAGTCCCAGCCTATCAATCTGGTTGTGTCGGTAAGCCATCCAGCTCAGGGAGCTGGGCCTGATGGCACAGCTTGCATCCTGTGACAGAGTGTCAAAGGCTTCACTCTGCATCTGAATTTCAACGTGAGAAGACAGAGTGCTGAAAGCTGGAAATGTCTGGCAGAGAATTCCCAGCAGATGGAGGCTTGTGAAACATTCTGCAAGAACATCTTAGACTAAAACAGGATATTTGGAGCTCCTGACTTGAAGTAAAAGGCAGGCTTAAGCAGCAGACACTCCTGCAGTCCTATTCTAATTAGAAGAGTCAGATATTCCACGCAGACACAGGCCTTAGCTTGCTTTTTATCTGTTTGAAGGGGCTTTGGTCTAATTAAGGAGAGGAGTGTATATGAGTTAAAAAAGGACCACTGGTTTTAAGACAATAAGGGGCCCAAATCTTCTATAGGTCTGCTTCTACAGATTTAATAGCTACTTGTTTTCTTCAAATAATATACTTATTCTTTACGGATCACTTTCAAAGTTCAAAGTAAATTTAATACTGAGGTGCATATCTGACACCCTGAGATTCATTTTCTTGCAGGCATTCACAGTAGATCAAAAAAACACAATAGAATCAATAAAAAACCACAAAGACTAACAACCCGTGTGCAAAAGAAGACAAACTGTAAATACGAGAATAAATAAATAAATAAATCGGCGGACTTGCTACGTTGTGTCCTTGAAAGTGGGTTCATAGGTTGTGGAATCAGCTCAGAGTTGAGGTGAGTGAAGTTATCCTCATTAGTTCAGGAGCCTGCTGATCACAGGGTAGTTACTGTTCCTGAACCTATTATGGTCCAGTCCTTAGTCTGCATTCCGGGTCTTGATCTGGTCCACGGACTCCAGACTCCAGGTCTTGTAGCCACCCAGAAGCCCAGATAGGATCAACTTGGCTTAAGGAGGCACACCTGATGCCTAGCGGCTGGCAGGTGTAGATAAGGAGCTCTGGCACTGAGTCATGTCTGGTGCCATTTGCCTGGCTATCCTGTTTTGACCCTGGCTTGGAGTACCCACTGTTAATCATCTAATTCTGTAAGTCTGTTCTTGTAATCACCCTGAACTGAGCTCCCTTCCGATCCCTCGCCTCTGTTGGGTAAGCAGGCTGGACTGCTGTTGCCTGGTGGGGGGACTCTGACCCTTTCTTACCCCTCGCTTCTGATGGGTTGTGCCCTGCAACCTGCCCAGGTGCCCTGTGTCTTGCCCAGGCCCCTGTGTTCCTGCCTGGGAGGCTGGGCCCTGCCCAGGAGTTATGTGACCTGCCCAGGGGGCTATCCTCCCAGCATTCCTTGTCCCATTGACCCATCCTTTAGCCTAGCTAGGGTCTTGCCTTTGCCATGAAATCTCTGAACCCCAGGATCACCTTTGCATGCCATGGTCTCCTCATCTTGTTCTATCCTTTAGTTGTTCCTGTCCTGCCCCTAGTACTTCAGTGCCTGTGTCCTGCATTTGTGTCCAGTTTCCATGTCCCCTTGTGACAGAACCTGGTGATATGGGACTGGAGGCTCCTGTATCTCCTGCCCACAGCAACAGCAAGAAGAGGGCCTGGTCTGGATGTGGGAGGTTTTTCATGATGAATGCTGCTTCCTAGTGGCAGTGCTCCTGGTAGATGGTGTAGGTGTGCTCAATGGTGGGGATGACTTTGCCTGTGATGGATTGGGGTGTCTCCTCCACTTTCTGAAGGTGTCTCCATTCTTGGGTGTTGGTGTTTCCATACCATCAATCAACTAAAGCCTCTGTTTGCTCTGACTACAGCTGAAGCAGCCAATCACAACATAGGAGTCTTTCTGCTAACCCTGCTATCATCCTCTGGGCACACCAGTAGGGTGGTGCTTGCTGACAGGAGATTTGACTTTGATGGAGGGAACCAAAGCCCTTAAATAATCTACTTGAGGGCAAACAATGGGAAATTATTAAGAGTCTGTAAAAATTATTCAACTTTAGGTAAATGTTGTTACAACTGAAAGCAGTAAGACATTGCCTAAGGCAAGAAACAACTGGTGGGAAGAACACAGTTGGACGAGCAGCATCTATGTGAGGAAAGGAATTGTTGATATTTCACATCAACCCTTCCCTTTTACACTCAACACTAAACTCTACTCTTATCCTGCAGATATAAGGCAAGAGCTTAGTATTGGGTGCAAAAAAAGCTTGGACTTTGAGCCTTACATTGGAGATTAAGTGCAGACATTTTTGCTCAATGAAATACACTCGGTGACTAGTTAATTGGGTACAGGAGTGTAATAGTGAAGTGGCCACTGATTGTATGTTAGCAGTCTTCTGCTTCTGTAGCCCATTCACTTCAAGGTTTGATGCATTGTGTGTTCATAGATGTTCTTCTGCACATCACTGTTGTAACATGTGGTTATTTGAGTTACTGTTGCCTTCCTGTCAGTTTGAACCAGCCTGACCATTCTCCTATGACTTCTCTGATTGACAAGGCATTTTCGCCTGCAAAACTACCATTTGCTGGATTTTATTTTTGCTCTATAACTTCCAGAGACATGAAAATCCCAGGAGATCAGCAGTTTCTGAGATACTCAAACCACCCTATCTGGCACCAACAATCGTTCCACAGTCAAAGCCACTGAGATCACATTTCTTCCCCCCATTGTGATGTTTGGTCTGAACAACAAGTGGAGCTTTTGACCATGTCTGCATGCTTCTATGCAAAGAGCTGCTGCCACGTGATTGGTTGATTGGATATATGCATTAATGAGCAGGTGTACCTAATAAAGTGGCCACTGAGTGTAAAGTCCACAACATTTCTGTTTGCTACCTTGTAATTTACTCTGCATGCTCATAATGCTATGGTGCTGTTTAAAGGGAAGTATTATTAAAGAGCACAATAATAAAAGGAAATGTTCAGGACAACAGCCTGAATATTAGTTTGGTCAGTTGTGTATCTCTTCCTCTCTTTGTTTCTAACAACTTCAAGCAGTTCCTTGAAAATCGAAGTGTAACTCCAAAGTTGGATCATTGCCAATTTGGGAGCAAAAGGTAGTCCAGAGAAGCTTGACACCATATTCTTTTGCATGAACGTTACAACACTAGGAGTGATTTCTGAAGGCAGTGTTACACTGGCAGTAGCAAATCAGAAGTATTTTTCACACGCTGGATGATTAAATGGTCCATTTATCATAATAAAAAATAAAATGGGGGTGTAAATCGATCCTTTTGTGTAGCCGGTCAAGACCAATTTCACCTCCAGTGATTCTGGAATCGGGACAGTTTCACAATGGGAGTGGGATCACGATACAAATCCCTATTAACTAAGGTTAACAAAAGCTTTCAAACCATGCACAAAATACAAACAAGGCTCTAAGTTCAGAGAACCTGAAAAGATTATATTCCCTGCCAGTACACATGATCTCCAGGACAAAAACATTTTTTTATTTGTTTGGACTTCTTAAAATCGCGCTTTTTTTTTAACTAGAGAATAGCCACCCCCTGCTTATCCTCCACCAGCCCAGTGCTGGTGTGAAGATCATAACAAAAGCAAGATATTTGTCTAAGGGAGCAAATACTCCTCATCAGCAGGTCATTAGACAATTCATAGGTGAAAGATTTCCCCTCTGCTCAACTCATAAAATTAAGGACAACGCACGTGCTTTCACCAAAGTCCTGCTGAAATCCTGCCATAACCATGTTGGGAAACCTCAAGCTTCATTCAACATTATACTGCTAAAGATGTACAGATTTATTACATTCACAACGCAATTGTACACATACAGGTGGCAGGCACAGACACACACATGGACTTTCTCCTCTAATCTCACACACACTGACACCCTCACCCTCACTCTTTCACACACACACACACTTACTGACTGACGACACAAACGTACTTTTGATTTTGTTCTTTGTAAGCAGTTGCTCAAGATCAAGAATAACTTACTGTTATTATTATTAATTAACTTGCTATTAATTAATTAGAGATATGGCAAGATAACAGGTCTTTTGGGCCTTATGAGGCCTCATGCCCAATTACACCCATGTGACCAATGAAACAAGTAACACAGTCTTCGGAAAATGGAAGGATTCCGGAGCACATGGAGGTCATGTTGAGAATGTAGAAACTCCAAGAAAATGCAACTACCCAATAGGTCTACCATTGTAAAGACCTTCACCCTTTCCTTATGGGAAAACAAGTGCAGTTTGTTTATCCTTTATGATATTGCTGGCATTTCATTATAAATCTTCTCTACATCCTAGTCACTGTCTCTCCACTATTTTAAATGGATCATTTTTTTAAATTAAAGGACAGTAGCAGGCCCTTCCTGCCCAATGAGCCCACGCAACCCAATTGAATCCATGAGGCCTCCTAACACATATGAACTTTTGGAACGTGGGAGGCGCCCGAGAACACAGAGGAACCCCACGCGGTCATGGGAGGACATACAAACACCTTGCAGACAGCGGGGGAATTAAACCAGGTCACTTTCACTCTGGTTTTGTGGACTTGAAAGCTAATGAAACCAATATGGGATTCGGAGATTATTCCGCAGAGGGGTTAGGATGTGGTGACGGTGGGCAGGTGGATAGTCTGTGGTGGCCCCCTCCTCCATCATTTACTGTGAGCTCCTGACCACCCTGCGTGGCTCTCCTCCACCTAGAGCAGCCAGAGTTCCCCAGGAGTCAATGGGATGTTGCAATCCTTCAAGATGGCCTTGAGGATATTCCTTAATCTTTTCCTCTGTTTACCTGCTGATCTCCCCACAAATCAATTGGCGTATACATTACACATGCAAATAGGCCACATGCATGCTGACAGACTGACACACAGACACATACATAATAACAGGTGTGCGCGCGCACACACACGGCAAGACTAGTAATCTAGGGTAAATAAATAAAAAACATTAAAAAGCTGGAACATTTTTCAGAAAATTCAAGTCATTTACTATAGGTAGAAAGATAAACTGCAATCCAATGTACAGATTTCCAGTATCTGATATATATATATATATATATATATTTGACTTTCATAAACAAGATAAACACGGGCTGTCCCGCGAGATGATTTTCACATCTAGTATTGAAGAGGTTAACATTATTGTTCGCATACAGCACTGATTATGCTGAGGTATTCATGCATCACAATTCAACGAAAGGGCAAAAGACGGCTGGCATGCTATGGGAAAGCATGGAACATTAATCACCGGAGCCTGGGGCTGTGTGCCAGTAAATGTTGGCGGGAAAGTAAGCAAGATTGACAAGCAGTTCAAGCAGTGCATATGAGCAACAAGAAAAGGGATTTAACACATTACAGCCTGATTCAAATAGTAAACTTCTGAAGTGCTTTGCTAAGAAATGTCATTCTAATGCCACTGTTTCTATAAATAAGCATTGTGGAGTCATTGAAGCAGGGAATTGTCTGCATTCTTATTTCTTCAGAATTGTGGTCTCTCACAGGCACACAAACCTCCAACAAACTACAAACTCTTAAACACTTGTAAAGATTTTTTGATGGTATTTTTTGCATCATTCTCCTTAGGCTTTGGTCATTTACAATTGGAGCTGCTACTTTTTAATATCTTGGTCAAATTTGAGGTTCAGTTGTTGTTCAGAACAAACATTGGAATAGGGAGGAAGTGATTTTGACCATTGAATGATTGTTGGTGCCAGGCTGGGTGGTTTGAGGATCTTCGAAACTCCTGACCCCCTGGGATTTTCATACACAACAGTCTCCAGAGTTCACAGAAAACGTTGCAAAAAAAAAACACACACACACAAAAAAACATCCAAGTAGCAGCAGTTCTGTGGGTGAAAATGTCTTGTTAATGAGAGAGGTCAGAGGAGAATGGCCGGACTGGTTCACCATGACCGGAAGGTGACAGTAACTTGAATAACCATGTGTTACAACAATGCTGTGCAGAAGAGCAGATCTGAATGCAGAGCATGTTGAACATTGAAGTGGAAGGGCTGCAGCAGCAGAAGACCACGAACATGCACTCAGTGGCCATTTTATTAGATACGGAAGTTATCAAATGAACTGACCGCTGACGGTATCTGAGAAAGCTTTGGTTCTCCTTGGAGCAATGGTTGACCAGTTCACAGACCACATCTGATTTTGAAAGGGCAAATGGAGAAAAGGTGTTCTAATTTGCAGATGAATGAAGAACCAGGGGTAAAGCCTTGAAATGTTATCATGCTAATACGAGAGAGCATGATTTTAATGTAATGGAAGGGAAGTGGAGGGGGAATGTCAGAGGTAAGAATTTTACACAGAGAGTGGTCAGTGTGTGAAACACACTACCAGGGGTGGTGGTGGAGGCAGATACGTCAGGGACATTTAAGAGACTCTTAGATTGGCACATGTACAGTTGACAAATGGAGAGCTACAAAGGAGGGAAAGGAGAGGTTGAGCTTAAAGTTTCTGTACAACATCATGGGCCCAAGTGCCTGGACTGTGCTTTAAAGCTTTGTATTCTATGATCTACAGTATATAGAAGAGATGTTAGAAAGGAGCAAACACGAGGAAATCTGCAGATGCTGGAAATTCAAACAACACACACAAAATGCTGGTGGAACACAGCAGGCCAGGCAGCACCTATAGGGAGAAGTGCTGTCGACATTTCGGGCCGAGACCCTTCATCAGGACTAACCGAAAGGAAAGATAGTAAGAGATTTGAAAGTAGTGGGGGGTAGGGGAAATGCGAAATGATAGGAGAAGACCGGAGCGGGTGGGATGAAGCTAAGAGCTGGAAAGGTGATTGGCGAAAGTGAAACAGAGTTGGAAAAGGGAAAGGATCATGGGATGGGAGGCCTCAAGAGAAAGAAAGGAGGGGGGGAGCACCAGAGGCAGATGGAGAACAGGCAAACAACTAAATATGTCAGGGATGGGGTAAGAAGGGGAGGAGGGGCATTAACGGAAATTAGAGAAGTCAATGTTCATGCCATCAGGTTGGAGGCTACCCAGCCGATATATAAGTTGTTGTTCCTCCAGCCTGAGTTTGGATTCATTTTGACAATAGAGGAGGCCATGGATAGACATATCAGAATGGGAATGGGACGTGGAATTAAAATGTGTGGCCACTGAGAGATCCTGCTTTTTCTGGCGGACTGAGCCTAGGTGTTCCGCAAAACGGTCTCCAGGTCTGCGTTGGTCTCACCAATATATAAAAGGCCACACCGGGAGCACTGGACGCAGTATACCACACCAGCCGACTCACAGGTGAAGTGTCGCCTCACCTGGAAGGATTGTCTGGGGGCCCTGAATGGTGGTGTGGGAGGAAGTGTAAGGGCAGGTGTAGCACTTGTTCTGTTTACAAGGATAAGTACCAGGAGGGAGATCGGTGGGAAGGGATGGGGGGGGGGGGATGAGTGGACAAGAGAGTCGCGTAGGGAGCAATCCCTGTGAAAAGCAGAAAGGGGGGAGAGTGAAAAATGTGTTTGGTAGTGGGATCCCATTGGTGGTGGCGGAAGTTACGGAGAATTATACATTGGACCGGAGGCTGGTGGGGTGGGAGGTAAGGAAAAGGGGAACCCTATCCCGAGTGGGGTGGCGGGTGGATGGGGTGAGGGCAGATGTGCGGGAAATGGGAGAGCTGCATTTGAGAGCAGAGTTGATGGTGGACGAAGGGAAGCCCCTTTGTTTAAAAAAGGAAGACATCTCCTTCGTCCTGGAAAGAAAGGCCTCATCCTGAGAGCAGATGCGGCAGAAACGGACGAATTGTGAGAAGGGGATAGCATTTTTGCAAGAGACAGGGTGGGAAGAGGAATAGTCCAGGTAGCTGTGAGAGTCTGTAGGCTTATAGTAGATATCAGCAGATAGGCCGTCTCCAGAGATGGAGACAGAAAGATCAAGAAAGGGGAGGGAGGAGTTGGAAATGGACCAGGTAAATTTGAGGGCAGGGTGAAAGTTGGAGGCAAAGTTAATGAAATCAACGAGCTCAGCATGTGTGCAAGAGGCAGCGCCATCGCAGTCGTCGATGTAGCGAAGGAAAAGAGGGGGATGGATACCCGTATAGACTTGGAACATGGACTGTTCCAAGGTATAATGTAGAGTTCATTCTTGATAAGTGTGCTGGAATTAGCAGTGTTAATCCGTACATTCAAAAGCGAGTTGCTTTGTTACAAGGGAAAGGGGAAAAGCAATGAAACAGGACAAATTGAAACTTAAATTTCTTGTTTATCAATTAATTTCCATTTCCCTAAGACAATGATGGGATGTGAGAGACGTGGGGAGATTTTATAGAGGAATACATCATGGAAACAGGCCCTTCGGCCCACTGAGACTACACTGGCCATCAGCCACTGATTTAGACAAATCATACACGGATCGCGGTTAATTTTACATATATTCCCCTCATTCTCCCACTTCTCCAGCCCAATTCTACCAGGCATCTGCACAAGTGTGAATTAACCCACACTCCAGACATCTTTAGGAAACAGGAGGAAGTCAGTGGGAAACGCACACGGGCAGAGGGAGAATGAGAAAATGCCACACAGATAGCTACTGGAGGTCATGACTGAACCTTGTTCTCTGTCACAGTGAGGCAGTGCCTCTATTAATTGTGCCACTCTCTACTATTCTGTCTGGAAAGAATGAGACACAGGGCTCCGCTTGGTCAAGAGTGTCCCAGAAACATCGGCGGAAGTGGGGGACTGCAAGCCATTTAGCTGGTGGAAAGTAAATTATGGGATTTCCAATTGGCCAATGGCTGATGCCACTTTTTCAAAGACGGTTCCTCAAGATCATGGATGAACAACTCCCGGCCCAGTGTTTTTTGGGTTTTGAGCTGACTGACAGGGCCAAGCTGGGAACCACAGATTCTTCCCCACATAGGGCAGGTGATGGCGAGAGGTGAAGGCAGCTATACAACTTGTGAGAAGGTGTATCCCTTATGTCACTTTCATGTTCCTCATGGCCATAAACTCTCAATGATGTTATCCTGTCTTTACTTTGAGCAACCATGGGCCAGGCATTCCTCCTCCACCTATCACCTCCCAGCTTTTTATTTTGTCCCTCACCCACACACCCACCTTCCACCTCACCTGTCACCTATCACCTGCCAGCTTGTACTCGTCCCCCTCCCCTTGCTTCTGCCTTACCAATCAAGAACATATCAACACAACACACACAACACGCTGGAGGGACCCACCAGGCCAGGCAGCAACCGTGGACAAAAGTGCAGTCGACATTTCGGGCCGAGACCCTTCAACAGGGCTGGAGAAGAGAAACGATGAGGAGTATGACTGCTGTTTACTCTTATCTGTGCTTGCTCCTCCAGCATTTTGTGAGCGTTGCTCAAGATTTCCACCAGCTGCAGAATTCCTTGCATTTATTTCCAGGGGGGAGGCTGGATTATTTCAAGGGGCTTTTGAGCACATCCTTGAATCTTTTCTTTTCTTTTGCCTGCCTGGGAACCGCTTCCCATGACCGAGCTCAGAATAGAGCCCCTGTTTCAGGAACACAAGGGATTCTGCAGATGCTGGAAATCTAGAGCAACACACACAAAATGCTGGAGGAGCTCAGCAGGTCAAGCAGCATCTACAGGGAGGACTAAAGAGTTAATATTTCAGGCTGAGACCCTTCAGCAACCACAATGGGATGTGTGGGGGAATTCATAAATGAAATCAGCTTGGGAACAAGCTCTTGAATGTCTTGGTGTATCAATTACTTTCCATTGCTAGGAGACATTAACAGGTTGTGTTTGTTGCAGTGTGGGGCATGGATGTCCCAGCTAGCCAAACAAGTGTAACTAAAGCCTCAATAATTGGGATATCGGCCGTGGAGAAGACACTAGCATTGGTTCACTAGGCCTTCCAGTCAATGTTGGAGGATTAGGCCGAGAGAGTCTGGTGATATTTTTCAAGTGCCTTGAGATGCCAAGATCATGGTTAGGGGTCGCAGTTGCTTTTCGAACCCTGCCGCATCCCATTAATATGGAAAGCAACTGATTAACAAGAAACTTAAGGGCCTATTTCTGCGCTGCATTTGATGAATTCCTTGCAAAACCACAAGCGTTGTGGCAGGCCTGAGGTCACGGCCTTCAAATCTCCTTTTCCTCAGGCACCCAAAGGGTGCAGAATTGAACTGAAAGTGGGGGTAAATTTCCACACTGATATCCTTGCTTCCAAAATACAACCATAGGACATCAGAGCAGAATTAGGCCATTCAGCCCATCAAGTCCACTCCACCATACCTGTCTAGCCCCCTTTCTCAGTTTCCATGAAAACCTGTTGACACCTCTGTGATAAGAGAGACATCGCAGACCATGGGAACTGATTTTGCTGAGAATAATTTGGCTGACTTTCCCTTTCCAGTACATTGAGAATTGTTTACTTGGCATTATTTGTACTCGAGGAATGCATGGTATACAAACAACAAAAAGAAAACCAGAAAATTATTTCAAAAATAAACTTTTCAGGTTCTATATATAAAGATCCCACAATCCCTGTAATGCCTGGTACAGTACGTCTTTTTTAAATAACTCATAGTTCTGATTCTATAAACCTACTCTTATCCAGTGATGCACTGATTATTAAAAACAAAACACTGAGTAGCAGTTACTAAAATTATTAAAAATCATTAATAAGGATGTTTTAATTAAATAATTATTTTTTGAAGACTGAGCAACTTTGGGAATGCCTGAATGTCCTGAACAATATCCCTACCCCAACTCCCCAACTCACAGTCGCACTGGCCACTTCTCATCTTTTATTGCTGCCGTTTCATACATGTATACGACTGCTTGTCTTATTATAATAGTATCGGTAACATTATACTGTCTTACATGCGCCTCACACTCTCAGTCAACCTCAGCCACTCAGGGACTTGTGCTAATATTATTTTGTGACTGTATGTGCTGGATTGAAATCATATGTGCTGTGTGTGAGTACGTGTACTGTGGCTTTGCACTTGGACCCAAAGAAACGTTGTTTCATTTAGCTGTATATGTGTGTATGGTGGAACAACAATAGACTTGAACTGAACTTGAACTTTATACTTAGATGTGATCTGCTGGCACCAGTGGATGAGCCTCAGCTCCCAACATTTCACACAAATTTTCCTCTCATCCTCTGGATCACGATTAAACCTGTTCATACTTCCACCTATCACCAGAACATCAAAATGGCTCAAATCTATGAGTTTGTTTGTTGTAAATGCAAAAGGTGCATTTCACTGTATGTTTTGATGTACATGTGATAATTAAAGATGAAATTGGAAATGACTGCTGTGATAATCTTGGCTGGAATCTTGGTCTAAGCTAACATTCAGCCTCCGCCAGCTCAAGTTGCAAAATAAACTCTGATGCTGGAGTCTGAAAGGGTGGAAGCTGCACTCACCTGGATTTTTCAACTAGATGTCTACGTTGAGACCTGAGACCTCGGACTTTGTACCCTAAGATCACCACAATGAAATAACAGCCGATCCAGCGTTAGCAGAATCTCTTGTTTTTATGAGCAGCGGCAGATACGTGGATTATTGCAGAACACTTTCAGGCTAGACTCCTGAAACACAGGAGATGCTGCAAGTCCACAGCAACACACAAAACGCCAGGGGAACTCAGCGGGTCAGGCAGCTCCTACGGCAGGAATAAAGAGATCAGGCTGAGACCCTTCATTACATTCCTGAGAAAAGCTCTGGGGAACACATCAATCTATGGACTGAAACTGGAGCGCAACTGAATCGATAGTTAGGATTAAGATCTTAAGAGTAGTTTTACTTGTAGCATGTATATCAAAACATATGGTGAAATGTGCTGATTGCAGTGAGGGTGCTGCAGTTTCCTCCAAAGACACATCGGTTAGTAGGTTAACTGCTCACTGTCGGCTGTCTTGTGATTAGGTTAGGGTTAAGTAGGAGGGTTGCTGGGCAGTGAGGCTTGAAAGCGAAAGGGGCCTGTTTTGTGCTGTATCCCTAAATAAATTGTGCTGAGCGGTCCACAGGAGATGCCATGCTTCTGGCTCCAACATAATACTACCCACAGATCACTACCCCTATCCGTACGTCTTCCTGTAATGTGGGAGGAAACCAGAGCACCTGGAGGAAATCCACACGGTCATGGGGAAGAGGTACAGACTCCTTATAGACAGCAGCAGGAATCAAACCCTTTTCTTACAATTGGTACGGTAAAGCATTGTACTAACTGCTACACCACTATGCTGCCTCTTTAATCTTTACAACCAAACTTTATTTGTGTAGCAGCCAGATGTCAAGTGATGAATGTCATTTGCAGTGAAGAATGAGCCACGATATTCCCGGTCATAAACATAAGGGAGGGGTCTCAGCCCAAAACATCGACTGTTTATTCTCCTCCATAGATGCTGCCTGACCTGTTGAGTTCCTCCAGCATTTTGTGTGTGTGTGTGTGTGTGTGTGTGTGTGTGTGTGTCTGTTGCTCTGTGTTCTGAACTGCAATTGTTTCTAGCTTGGTTGTGGAGGTTAGTTGAGCTATTGTTAATCGAACTTGGCATTGTGAACGGGCTCGGAGAAACGAAAAGGTAAACGGTTGACAATTAGAGGTTATGCTTCAGCTGTTTACCGTGTGGGAAGAAAGCTCATGGTACCCAAAGAAACACAGCCAAAAATTTGTAGCAAGTTCCCAAAAACATAAGAGGTGATATTGGTTGGAAGGTTAATTATAATCTGACACCAGAAGGAACATAGCACATTACAGCACTATACAGGTCGTTTGGTCCAGACTATTGGACTGACCTTTTAACCTACTCTGAGATCAACCAAACCCTTCCCTCCTACATAACCTTCCACTTCTCCATCATCCATGTGCCTACCTAAGAGTTTCTTAAATGCCCCAAGCAAGTCCTTCATGCACTCACTCCTCTCTGTGTAAAAAAACTTACCTCTGACATCCACCCTACGCCTCCCTACGCCGCTTGTATTAGTCATTTCTGCCCAGGGAAAAAAGTATCTGGCTATCCATTTAATACACTGCACTTTTGAAACTGAAGAGTATCATGAATATATAATTAACTGCATTAACTGTAATGCTTAAATTTGACCAAAATCCACAGACGTCTGGCATCTTTGGAATTCTCTGTCCCAGATGGTGATGGATGTTAGATTATTGCAAGAATGTTAAATGGAGATTGAGAAAGCTTTGAAAAGTTGATGAATTGAGATTTAAGACCATAAGATATAGGAGAAGAAGTAGGCCATTCGGCCCATCGGGTCTGCTCCACTATTCCATCATGGCTGATCCTGGATCCCACATGAGTTTGATGTACTTGATAACATTGGATGTTTGAGGCTCTGGCTGGAAGACAATTTTATGAATTATGGGGGGTGGGGGAAGACAAGGTAGAGGTCTATTTCAACAAGGAAGTCATGTTTGCACAGAAAGAATCAACCTTTTGACTCAGTGGTGCTGTAAACAGTGGAGAGAAAGGGAAAACTACAGAACCACACACACTGATCTATTTTAGGAATGATTTAATAACACTTTTCAAACAAAAAGACAATAGGAAAGTGATACCCTGCAAGCATTACCGGTACCAAAGAGAGTTACAGGGTAAGATTTCAATATTGAACACAACACGCAGTGTTGGAGCAACTCAGGCAGCGTCTATGGAGGGAAATTAACAGGTGACATTTCGGTCCAAACACCCCCGTCTAGATTGAAGAAACCATTATAAGAAGGTGGGGAGTGGGAGCAGTACAAGGTTGTGGGTGTTAGGTGAGGCCAGGTGATGGGGAAGGCAGGTAGGTGAGGGAGGGGGGATGAAGTGAAGCTGGGAGCTGATAGGTGGAAGAGGTGAAGGGCTGAAGAACAAGACTGACAGGAGACGACTGTGGACCATCAAATAAGGGGAACCAGTGGTGGTGGGATTAGGCAGGTGAAGAAAAGTGGTGAGCTGGGAACCAGAATAGGGAGTGGAAACAGAGAGAAGGGTGAGTTTGAGAAATTGATATCCGTGCCTGCAGGTTGGAAGCAACCCAGATGGAACGCTGTTCCTCCAGCCTGAGTGTCACCTCATTGTGGCAGTAGAGGATGTCATGGACCAACATGTTGGAATGGTTCGAAGATTCAAAGGTCAAGTTTGATGTCAGAGAAATGTATACAATATACATCCTGAAATGCTTTTTCTTCGCAAACATCCTTGAAAACAGGGAAGTGTCCCAAAGAATGAATAACAGTTAAATGTTAGAACCCCAAAGTCCCCTCTCCAGCTCCACACCCCCCCCCCAGGCGTAAGCGAGCAGTGATCCCCCCTCCCCCCACCAGCAAAAAAAGACAGTGCATCTGTACTGTTACTGAGCCCAAGCGTGTGCTAAGCAATAGCAAAAACACAGACCAAAGTTACCCCAAAAGCTTCACATTTCATGTGAATTCAACAACCCACAGGTTTTCTCTCTCCCTGACAAGGGAGGGGGAGGTGTCCCCCATTTTCACAGCGAGCGGGAGACATAACAACAACACACTAGTTTACGATCTTAAAAGTCTGTTTCGTCGCTTTTCTCGAGCTCTGTGCCCAAAGATTGCAAAGACCTCGGGTCTTCGGGCACACAGCGAAAGATTTTCCGGCCTCCCCAACGACACACGAGTCTCCTGCCGTGACACCGACCCTCGATCCACCCGTCTCCAGAGCCCCGAGATCTTTGGCTTCCGAACACGATGGAGCTTCTCAGGCCAAACCCTTGGCATGTCGAATAGCAGCCAGTCGTGGAACCCCGAGACCGGGTCCCATTTCCACAAAGAATGGGAATGGGAAGCTTTTAATATTGAGTACTTCCTGAAGCTTCCGACAGTAGACTGGATTCCCACAGGGAATGCGATGCAGACCACTTGGCAATATTAGGCAAATATTTGATTTTTCAGGATTTCCACCAGTTTAGTAGAGTACATGAGATATTAACCCGTAGGAGCTGTGACCCAATTCTTCAAGGCATTTCTTCTGTAGATTATACACATCAGAGGAATGCCATGCTTCTAGGCTATGATGTTAAACTGTTTGGAGATATAAGGGATGATACGTAGGATAATCACCACCAGAGAATAAGTCAATATGGCAGCTTCTTCTTTCTAGCAACCATGTTAGAGAGTCCCAGTGTCAGAATTTCAGGACCAAATGGCTTTTATGAATGAAAAGGCCATTCACGCTAATTTGTCCTTTCCAAAGACGGAAATCGATGGCCAACACTAAAACAGCAAGCTTGGGGACAGAGTCGCTGGAAAGACAGGGGTTTTATGAGGCCGAAGTATAAGGAGCTTGAGTTATGTTCAATCTGTAAGCTATTGGTACCGTACAAAGTTTAAGTCTCGATGGGTTTTAATTATAGAAAAATGATAGATCAAAGGAGAAGTTGTGTGTATTTGATTGTCAATAGAATGCCTGTTCCCAGCATTTCCGACAAAGAGATTCTTGTTGCTTTAACCTTTTCACCCCATTTTATGATTATTTAAGGACTTAATGTGCTGAGCTAGAATGAACAGAACTAAATTATGACAGGATCATAACATTTAAAATAAGACAGCTGCCTAGATGTAATTACAAACAAAAGAGCGTTTATTTGTAGCATATAGAAATGGGAGTTACATAAAGCATTGACAACCAGGCATATTATGCTAATACTTGTTTACAGCAATGCATTCATTCATCTGTGACCATATAACAGATGCTCTTATGTTCCGACATTAAATTATACAGTCGTGTTCAGCACATTGTCTTCTTATGAGACACCAAGTTATTCAAAGTTCAAAGTAAATTTGTTATTAAAGTGTATATGTTACCATATATTACCTTGAGAGTCATTTTTTGTAGGCATTTACAAGAAAAATAAAGAAGTACACTAAAACATACAAATTTTCTCAGTATGCCCACAAGAAAACGAATCCCAGGGTTGCATATGGTGACATATACAGCATGGACTCTGATAATAAATTACTTTGAACTTTGATAAATAAAGGCTGTCCAACAACCAGTGTGAAAAACAAGAGAAGCAATGCTGAGAACATGAGTTGTAAAGAGTCCTTGAAAGTGAGTCTGAAGATCGGAGCAACACGCACACCAAATGCCGGAGGGACTCAGCAGGCCAGGCAGCTTCTATGGAAAAGATCAAACAGTTGCCATTTTGGGTGGAGACCTTTCACCCGTACTGGAAGAAAAGAGAAGAAGTCAGAGCAAGTCTCACCCCCGCTTTCTGCTTGATGGCAGTAGCAAGAAGAGAGTATGCTCTGAATGGTGGCGAACTTTAGTAATGGATGCCGCCTTCTTGTGGCAGCACTCCATAGTGGGAAGGCCTTGCCTGTGGTGGACTGGGCTCCATCCACCATTTTGTGTAATCTTTTCCATTCCCAGGCATTGGCATTTCCACACCAGGCTGTGATACAACCAGTTAGGATACTCTCCAGTGTGCATCTGTCAAAGTTTTTATTTTCACTTACCTTATTTTATTCTATTTAGAGACGCAGCACAGTAACAGGCCCTCAAGGCTCAACATGCCCGTGCCACCCATGCGACCAATTAACTTACTAACCTATATGTCTTTGGAACGTGGGAGGAAACCAGAGCCCCAGGAGGAAACTCATGCGAGAACGTACAAACTCCTTACAGATTTGAATTTTGATTTAAAAAATATATCATAAACATGAGAAAGTCTGTAGATGCTGGAAATCCAAAGCAACACACACAAAATGCAGGAGGAACTCAGCCGGTCGGGCATCATCTATGGAAAAGAGTAAACAGTTGACATTTTGGGCAAAGGCACTTCTTCAGGACCTGGATGTGAATTTCACCCAAACGTGCATCAAAGCAAAGCCGGCTTACATCTCCCGTCGCTCTGGACACAAACAAACTGTACTTTCCATATTTCACCACATACAGCACAGATAATGGACTTATTATCTAAGTCAAGGAGTTGTGGGTTCGAGCCCCGGTCCGAACAATGAAGCCCATACTACAGAGTGACTCTCAAGCTCAGAACTGAGGGGCACTTCGTTGGAGATACAATATTGCAGATAGATCACTAATAGTTCTCCAGATAGACAGAAAAAGCAGGGTGTCAGGACCAGAGACAGAGAGTCAGGCCTGCTCCGTTCGTTCTTCCACCACATTTACTCCTCTCTCCGCATTGCTGAGGCTGTGAGACTGCTCCGGCTGCCATGCGCCTCATACCTGCGAGCTTCGCGGTATTTTGCTTCACTAAATGATGAACTTAGACTGAGGCTATGGGCCTAATCCGGGTGCTCCGGTGTCCGTGGGTATGGACTCAATTTGGTTCAGAACGCTGTTGCTTGCTTTCACTATTTGCATGATTTGTGTTTGTTTCTCTCTCTCTCTCTCTGCGCATTGGGTGTTGGTCTCTTTTCTAATCGGGTTCCTTACGTGTTTCTTGCTTTGTGGCTGCCTGTGAGCAGACAAATCTCAAGGTTGTATAATTTACACATTCTTTGATAATAAATATAATTCCCTTTGAATCCTCTGAATGTCCTCTTCTGAGAACACAGAGGAGCAGTGAATCAAGTTGGTGTTTTAGCCGAGATTTTCCCCGTAGCCAATACTACAGTGACAGATGAGCTGTGCTGGGAATCTGCCTTTGTCATATGATCCAATTACTTACATTGTGGTTCTAGGGCTGTGAGACGCTTTGGGATTTTCTCTGAGAAATGGAACTTCTTGATGCCTTTACCCTTAACATTTCTATGTTGCTTATATGCAGCTATTTTAGTGTTTATCTGTTGCAATGTTCTTCCTAACGTAAAACATGAACATATAGGTAGGTTGTAAAACAATGGGCACCATTTGCCTTGCTTCTACATGTTTATATTTTCTGCCCTTTTAAACATTCTGGCCATAGATGTCCCATCCCCTTATTGCAAGGGGGTTGTAGTTCCAAAATAGAGAAGTCCTGCTATAAGTGTATCGGGCAATGGTGAGATCTCATCTGGAGTATTATGTACAGCTTCTCTGTCCTTATTTATAGAGGAATAAACCTGCACTGGAAACAACTCATACAAATTTCATTTGGTTGAATTCTAGGACAAAGGAATTGTTCAATGAGGGATGGACTGAATAGATTGGGCTTTTCTTCATTGGGATTTAAAAGAATAAGAGGTGATCTTAATTAAACATGAAAGTGTGTGAGAGGTATGACAGGGTAGATGCTGGAACAATGTTTCCCATCCTGTAGGAATCAAGAATAACAGATCACATACTTCGAGGACCTCCCAGAGAGTCATGAATCTTTGGAATTCACTACCCCGGAGAGCCGTGGAGGCTGTCAGCTAATATATTCAACGTTAGGAATAGTTTTTTTTCATCATAGGGAAAATTGAAAACAGGCAAGAGACTGGAGCTGAAGATAAGATTAGATCAGCCATGATATTAATGGCAAGGAAAACTTAAGGGTCATCAAGGCCAAGTTCTGCTTCTATTTTTGTTGTTCTTCCATTCACAGTTTTTGCACGGTAAGGAGAACAACAATGCGCCAGAGTTCCCTTGTTAATATTTAATGTGGTTAACCTGTTTGAAATTCAGTTCTGTGAAACCAGAAGTGCATCAATATCTTTTCTGCTCCTGGACTGAATTTCTGACCCTCCGGTACCTTTAGACCGATTTGCAGCTTCCTTAGAATGGTGTCATACAGTCATATAGCACGCAAACCAGGACCACCAAGACCCCATCTACACTATTCACAGTTCTGCCGCTCCCACTTCCCCATCAACCTCCCTCCTCCACCCTCAGCATGTTTTGGCTTGTGGGAGGAATGCGTCTGGTGAGAGGAACATGCGAGCTCCAACCAGTTAGCATCCAAAGTGAGGATGCAACCCTGGTTTCTAGATCTGTACAGCCACAACACTAGCAAATTGAATCCCTGGGTTGAGTGCTGGAACAAAACATTGAGGAACTACATTAACTAGACAATGTTTACAACTGGGATTTTCCCAGGATATGCCCATACCAAGAGCCAAATTACAAGCGGTATTGTCCGTGGAAAACCACACTCGCAATCCACAGAATTGCCATGCCCTGTGCACGTGTGCACGGCCCAAGTGTTGTACAAAACCTATCATGAAAGAGTTTTTGAGTCTAATGCGTTTATTTAATATAATAGCTTCTTCATTTTCTTTTTATTAGGCTGTGGGTGGGAAGGAGACGATCAGTAACTAGTATCTTTAGCCCAATCAACTACAGTGGAGTCTGTGTAGTCTAAATGGACCTCCTGGTCTCAATGTCCATTTCCTGACATGTGTTAGTTATTCTTGTGAATGATAGAGAAAGGGGAAAAAAAAATCATGACCCTAACTTGCTTATGAGTTGAAGAATGTTCCCACAGAAGACTATGCTGGTGGAACTGAAACATGTGTTTGTGATGTGGAGATAAAATGGGCTGCTGGGAAGCTGCCAAAAGGAAAAGCAACCCCGAAAGGAAAAGAAAGAGACCTTTTTACTTTACAGCAGCCCCGCAAGAGAACAAAATAAATTAACCCTTATAATCTTGTTCAGTGTTGAGCAGCTTCATGCCTAATCAGTCCGTATGCCACTGAAATTAGCTTGCAAGCAAATTCTTCACAGTTCATGAAGCCTGTGTTTGCTTACTTGAGGAATATAGAGTTTTGTTTTGATCACTACAAGAAGTGGGAATGTAAAAACTCGTGCAGTGGGTCAAATGACAGACGAGCATTTCTCCAGGAAATAAGATCCCAGAAGGTTTCAGTATTGCTGAATCTGCATTAAGTTTCTTTTGAAAATGCAGATACTGGAAATCTGAAATAAAACAGAAGAAAAATAAAAACAGAGTCTCTTTTCACAGATGCCACCTGATTTGCTGATGCCATCACCTTTGGTGTATAAATAATAGTGTAGTGGTCTGCTGACCTATGTGGAAGATCTCGCCAGAGGCGCTGATGCTGTTTTCTTCTTAGCTGTTGTTAGTCAGTCACCCTCGTGTAGTCGGGTACCAGGATCTTGGTTCATATTATAGGTCAAGGTCAGGGAAGATCCTGTATATCAAAGCAACTTCCCATGTGAGGTATTGGTACACAATGCCTAATGCTATTCTTCACTAAAACTGGGAATTATCCCCATTCCTTAGGTCACTGTGACAGTTTCTGAGCATAATTACACTCATGTCACTTACAAAATACTCTAATTTTTTTTTTTTGGTTTACTTAGAGACACAGCGTGGTAACAGGCTCTTCTGCAAACAAACCCGTTTCCCCCCCCCCCCCCCCACAATTACACCCATGCCATCAATTAACCTACTAACTGGTGCATCTTTGGAATGTGGGAGGAGACCAGAGCACCTGGAGGAAACCTGTATGGCCACAGAGAGAACGTACAAACTACTTTCAAACCCTGATCTCTCCCTGCATTGCCCTGCTCTATCTCTCCAATTCCTTCAGGCAATGTTAGACGTGACTGTTGGATTCTAGTGTTTTAATCCAAGATGTGTTTAGAAGTCAGGAAAGAAACACAAAACTTGTTGTTTCATGATTGTTTTGTTAAGGGTGGATAGAACAAAGGAAAGTTGAACTGACAGTGATAGAGATCTAATATGTGAAGGGAACGCCAAGATTAAGATAATGCTGCTTTGTGTTGAGCTATTTTATACCCATCCAGATAAGGAAAATACCATTCAAATTTGTAGATAGGAGGCAACCAATAAGAAAGAACTTATTCAAATAATGCAAAAGAAGTCTTAAGAGCTTTCCAGAATTATACTTCGTATAACCACTAGAGATGTATTACACATGCACAAAATACAAACAGATAATTACCTGTTAAACTGCAAAGAAAGTAACAATTAAACAGCTGGATCCAACACCAGGGATCCTCCCAATGAATCATCCCTTTGCACCCACTTCACCTTATCTTCTGCACCTTCCATAACACAGCTCAACCCTAATTCCTTTGCTTTCTCACCTCCTTCTCCATATTCAAATACACAGGTATCCTGCCACATTCCAAAAATGTAGACGTTAGAGTTAGCAGGTTGTTGGCATGAGATGTTGGTGCTGAAAGCATGGTGACACTTGCAGGCTGCCCCCAACACATTCTCGGATTGTGTTCAAAGTAAATTTATTATCAAATTATTGTATACAAACCTGACCTTTAATTTTTTGTAGACATTCATAGAAGAACGAAGAAGTACAATAGAATCATTGAGAAGCTACACACAAGGACTAACAAACAACCAATGTACAACAGAAGACAAACTGTAAAAACACCAAATAAATAAACAACACTGAGGACATGAACTGTAGAGTCCGTGAAAGTGGGTCCAGATGACCTATGTTGTTGTGTGAAGTTATCTAGTTCAGAAGCCTGAGGGTTGAAGGTAGTAGCTGTTCCTGAATCTGGTGATAAGGTTCCTGTACCTCCTTCCTGTTGGTCACTGACACTAGCGATGTGTTTCACTGTATATTTCAGAGTACATGTGACAACTGAAGCTGATCTTTAAGCTTTAACCCAATGCCAATACCAAAACTTATTTCAAGCAGTCACCTAAATACTGTGACTACGAGGGCAGTTGAGAAGCTGGTTATTCCATGGCAAGTGACATTCCAGGATAAGGCCGCTTGACTGGCATCTGTCAATCATCACCCAATACATTCCCACCCTCCACCACTGACACACAGTGCATACCACCTACAAAATGCTCAGCTGCTCAATGATGGAACGGTATAGACACAGTATGGTCCCTTTGGCTCACAATGTTGAGCCAACCAAGCTCAATCTAATCCTTCCTTCCCACATACAGCCCTCTATTTTCCTTCCATCCACATGCCAAAGGATCTCCTAAATGTCTCTAATGTATCTGGATCTACCACCACCCCTGTCAGGGCATTGCATGCACTTAACACCATCTTTAAAAAAAAACTTACCTCTGTTAACATCTCTATACTTCCCTCCGATTACCTTAAAATATGTCATTTCATATTAGCCATGGCTATCCTGGGAAAAGGGTGTCGGCTGTCCACTCTGCCCCATGCCTTTTATCATCTTATAGACCTCTTTCAAATCACTCTTCATCCTCATTCACTGCAAAAGGGGAAAAGTCTTTAAGACATGCCCTCTAATCCAGGCAGCAACCTGATAAATCTCCTATGCAGCCTCTCTAAAGTTTCCACATCCTTCCTATAATAAGGAGAATGGAACTGACACAATGCTGCAAGTCGGTAATAAGGAAGGCAAATGCACTGGATGGCTGCAGAGACCAAGTCATTGTGTATATTTAAAGCAGAGGTTGAAGGATTCTTGATTCGTAAGGGTGTCCAAGATTACAGGAGCAGGCAGGAGAATGGGATTGAGAGGGATAATAAATCAGCCATGATAGGATGGTGGAGCAGACTTGATGGGCCAAATGTCCTAATTCTGCTCCTAAGTCTATGGTCTTATTGTCTTAAGTGAGATCTAATTACAGTGGGCTTTTGCAGAAGGGGATTACCTTCAGGCCCAACTAAGTAATGTCCACCCTTCTAGTGTGCCTTCAAACATAAGAAATTGGAACAGGAGTAGGTTATGTGGCCCCTCAGTCCAACTCCTTCATTTAAAAAGATCGTTTTACTGGTTTTCTACATCAAGTACCAATTTCTTGCCTGATCCAAATATTCAAAAACATATTGATCTCTATTTTGAAAGAAAACGAAGTACGAGACTCCACAGCTCTGCTGACAGAGTTTTGAATATTTAATACACCGTGAGAGAATGGCTTTGGTCAGCACGCTATGTTGTCCACAAAATGTGTAGCAACCCTTGCTGGCTGCCCCCAACACATCTTTGAGCGCGTTGGTTGTTAATGCGAACAACGCATGTCGCTTCACATACAGTGGTCACTTTATTAGGTACATACTGTTACCGAGAAAGTAGCTACTGAGAGTAGGTTCATGGTCTTCTACTGCTATAGCCCATCCATGTCAATGTTCGACATGTTGTGTGTTCAGAGATGCTCTTCTGCACACCATTATTGTAACGTGGGGTTATTTGAGTTACAGTCGCCTTCCTGTCAACTTGAACCAGTCTGGCCATTCTCCTCTGATCTCTTCCATTAACAAAATGTTTTCATCCACAGAACAGCCACTCACTAGAAGTCCTTTTGTTTCTCACCCCATCCTCTGTAAACTCTAGAGACTGGTGTGTGTGAAAATCCCAGGAGATCAGCAGTTTTTGAGATACTCAAACCACCCCATCTGGCACCAACAATCGTTCCACGGTCAAAGTCACTTAGATCACATTCCTTCCCCATTCTGATGTTTGGTCTGAACAACGGAAACTCATGGCCATGTATGTATGCTTTTACACTTTGAATTGCCGCCACACAATTGGCTGGTTAGATATTTGCATTAAGCAAGTGTACAGATGTACCTAATAAAGCAGTCACTGAGTTTATGTTTCAATATACATGCAATAAATAAATCTAAATCTGAATCTTTTTTTGGCATTTCAGTCCTAAATGGCCTAACACATTGCTTTGAGACTGTGACACTTTGTTCTGCTCTTCCAACTAACTTAATAAAGATTTTGCCCCCCTTCGCCCCTCCATCTAGCGAAGCAAAATCCTTCTCTCCCAGTTAGCATTGCTGCTTCACAGTTCCAGAGTTCAATCCTAACCTTGGGTGCTATCTTAAAATGTCTACTTTCTCCGTGTGACTCTCTGGGATGCTTCTAGATGTTCCAGTCTCCTTCCACATCCCAAGGGAATGCTGATAGGTTAATTGTCTGCATCCTCAAGGACACCCACCATCCAGACCATGCACTCTTCTCACTACTACAATTGGAAAGGAGGTACTGGAGCCTTGGGTCCCACACCACCAGGTTCAGGTACAGTTATTACCCTTCATCCATCAGGCTCCCAAACCATAACTTCACTCACCCCAATGGATTCTACAACCTATGGACTGACTTTCAAGAATTCTACAAGTCATTTTCTCAGTATTATTTATTTATTATTATTATTATTATTATTATTATTATTAATAATAATAATAATAATAATAATAATAATAATAATATTTTGTTTTTATTTTTCTATTTGCATAGTTTGTTAACTTTTGCTTGGTGATTTATCTGTGATTGTGTGTGGTTTTTCATTGGAAACAGCCCGAAACGTCACCAGATTAATTTTTTCCATAGAAGCTGCCTGGCCTGCTAAGTTCCTCCAGCATTTTGTCTGTGTTTCCACTGATTCTATTGTGGTTTCTTTTTGTATCCACTGTGAATACCCACAAGAAAATGAATCTCCAGGCAGCATAGGGTGACATATATGTGGTATAACAATAAAATCACTTTGAACTTTGAACTGAAGAGCAGTCGATGGGAAAATAAGCTGTACGGCTACAGGGAACTAAATTAGGGAAAATAGGATGAGTGATCAAAATGTTTGCAGCCTAGCACAGACCCTGTGGGCTGAATGGTCTTCCCCGGCATTGTAAATAAAAAACCCACACGTTCGTAGCGAGAAACTGCAAACTTCACACAGTAGCAGAGGTCAGGGCTGAACCTAGGTCACTGAAGTTATGATGTTAACTCCATAGTGTCACTCTGCCACAAGTTCCAGGGCCACACTGGTGGTCCGGTCATCTGAAGCAGGGCAGGAAGGAGTTGTACGGATCAAGGTCTTGAAGGAAAAAGCAGAAAGAACAGTTGAGGGAAAGAGTGGGGGAAGAGAGTGCAAGCTGTAAGATAATAATCTAGAAAGGTTAAAAGCAACAAGAAGAGGTCATGGTACATGACAAGATAAAGACAATAATGAAAACATTCTGGGAATAGAAATTGTTAGAGTAAACAATCTAAAAGAAAATTAAAATAAAGCAGGTGTTAAATTGCGTGTGAGAACAGCACGACCGGGGCATAGGGGCAGAATAGGTACTTCAGCTCAAATACGGGTTCTGTATTGTATGCACATTGCATGAGAATTAAAACAAATAGGACCATGGAAGGCTCTACAAGCTGTTTAAATGCCAGTTCACCCCCCTCAGTTGCAAAGCCAGCATTCATTGCCTGTCCTTAAATGCATTGAAATTATGGACCTGTTCTGTGAAGCCCAAGAGATCAGGTTTAATGTCACCAGCATCTGTCTTGAACTTTGTTGACTTTGTGGCTTCAGTACAATGCAATGCATGACAATATAGAAAGAAACTGAATTCCAGTAAGCAGACATATTAAATAGTTAAATAAATAGTGCAGAAAGCAGAAATAAAAAAGTAGTGAGGTTGTGTTCACGGGTTCAATGTCCATTCAGAAATCGGATGGCAGAGGGGAAGAAGCTGTTTCTGAATCACTGAGTCTGTGCCTTCAGGCTCCTGTGCCTCCTTCCTAATGGTAGCATTAGGAGAACAAGGCATGACCTAGGTGATGGAGGTCCTTAATGATGGACGCCACCTTTTTGAGGCGTCGCTCATTGAAGAGGTCCTGGATACTACTGAGGCTGGTGCTCGTGATGGAGCTGACTAACTTCACAACTCTCTGCAGCTCACTTCAATCGTTCGTGGTAAGCTCCCTCCCCCACCAGCCATACCAGGTGGTCAGAATGCTCTCCATGGTACTTTGGTAGAAATTTTCAATGTCTTGAGTGACAAACCAAATCTTTTCAAATCCTAATGAAATATAGCTGCTGTCGTACCTTCTTTAATTGTGTGGAGCATGATGATCGGATTCAGACCGAATGACAATAAAGGAATGGGAATCCACTTCCAAGTTGGTGGGGGGGGGGGGGGGGGGGGAGGGAATTGCAGCCTGTAGTTAGAGTTCCTCAGTCCTCCATTTTTCTCAACACCAGTCTGGAACGTGCTGCTGAAACAGACCTAGTCATTTGCTGTGAACGACGTGATTTTGAACTAAACACTGTATTTCTAAATGTGCAACCTACAGAAGGAACTGAAAACTAGGAGAAGAAAAGGTGGAATTATAATTTTGATGAAAGCCGGCAGGAAGGAAGGACCCATGAGAGCAAACAGATAATAGAACCAACATGCGCAAAGCAAAGAAAGAGCAAAATGCATTAGATTCTGGTGGGGGTAGTCAACAGTGCAACACAGTAGTGAAGCAGCTGGTGTAATGTTTTACAACACCAGAGACCTGGGATCAACTCCAGCACTGTCTGTAAGAAGTTCGTATGTTCTCCCCATGACCACGTGGGTTTCCCCCTGGTGCTACAGTCTCCTCCCAAAGTTCAAAGACAAAGAGGTACAGTTTAATAAAGGGTTAGTAAGTTGTGGGTTTGCTATGGATCATGGCTACTCTTGCAGGCTGCCTTGTGCACATTGTCAGATTGTGTTGGTTGTTGATGCAAACAGTGCATTTCATTGCATGTTTCGATGTTTTGGTGCACAATCATAGATCTTTATCTTAAACACAGAAGTCTTATTTTTACCTTTTCATGCTGCAGTTGGGGGATGTACAGTGGCATGCAAAAACTTGGGCATCCCTGGTCAAAATTTCTGTTACTGTGAATAGTTGAGCGAGTAAAAGATGGCCTCATTTCCAAAAGGCATAAAGTTAAAGATGACACATTTCTTTAATATTTTAAGCAAGATTACTTTTTTATTTCCATCTTTTACAGTTTCAAAATAACAAAAAAGGAAAAGGGCCCAAAGCAAAAGTTTCTGTACTTAGTAACACCCCGTTTGGCAAGTATCGCAGCTTGTAAATGCTTTCTGTAGCCAGCTGAGAGTCTTTCAATTCTAGTTTGGGGGATTTTCACCCATTCTTCCTTGCAAGATGTCACAAGGGGGCGTTGGGGGCAGACTCAAATGCAAGACACAGACACTGAAGTAGTATGAGCAGGACAATATTTATTAAGAATACTAGGGAAGCCAAGGAGCGAGAACAAGATGACAACATGGACTAAAAGATAGGATAAAACCTGGGCTAGGACTTGGGACTTGGACTTGACTGGGAACTCAGGTCTTGGCGGGGATTTGACTTGTGTCTTGACTAGAACTCAGACTTGAGCCGGGACTCTTCTTGGACACAGAGCCGGGACTCTTCTTGGACACAGAGCCGGGACTCTTCTTACTGCAAACCGCCAGCAATTCTTAGCTGGTCACGAAAGCAACAGAATTCGTACCTTACTCAGAGCAGCAGCAGACAGCCGGCAACTCAGCTGGACGCAAAAATGACTGAATTCGCTAAGCAGCCACAGGCACCAAAGCAACCTAGAGCCCACGACACTTGGTCCAGACTTCCTGCACTGGCTGAGATCACATGTTTCTGGCAACTGGTTTTTGGTAATGAGCTTCTTGGTGTAGGTTTCTGATGGGACGGTCCAGCGAAAGAGTAGCTGGACCCCAGAGCTCCAGCCCAAAACGAGAATCAGGTGCCTCAATTAAGGGGCCCAAAGGAACAAGGGAAAACAGAAACAACCAGACTGTGGAATCCACGAACCAGACTGTGAACTGAAATGAGGAGTCTGTGGATCGGACCATGACACAAAAGGCTTCGTGTTCTGTAGGATTCTTCAGCCGTCTTGCATGCACTGCTCTCTTGAGGTCTATCCACAGATTTTCGATGATGTTTAGGTTGGGGGACTGTGAGGGCCATGGCAAAAGCTTCAGCTTGCACCTCTTGAGGTAGTCCATTGTGGATTTTGAGGTGTGTTTAGGATCATTATCCTGTTGTAGAACCCATCCTCTTTTCATCTTCAGCTTTTTCACAGACGGTGTGATGTTTGCTTCCAGAATTTGCTGGTATTTAATTGAATTCATTCTTCCCTCTACCAGTGAAATGTTCCCCATGCCACTGGCTGCAACACAAGCCCAAAGCATAATCAATCCACCTCCATACTTAACAGTTGTAGAGGTGTTCTTTTCACGAAATTCTGCACCCTTTCTTCTCCCAACATACCTTTGCTCATTACAGCCAAAATTTTAACTTCATCAGTATACAGGGCTTGTTTCCAAAATGCATCAGGCTTGTTTAGATGTTCCTTTGCCAACTTCTGTCACTGAATTTTCTGGTGAGGATGCAGGAAAGGTTTCCTTCTGATGACTCTTCCATGAAGGTCATATTTGTGCGGGTGTCACTGCACAGTAGAACAGTGCACCACCACTCCAGAGTCTGCTAAATCTTCCTGAAGGTCTTTTGCAGTCAAATGGGGGTTTTGATTTGCCTTTTTAGAAGTCCTACGAGCAGTTCTCTCAGAAAGTTTTCTTGGTCTTCCAGACCTCAGCTTGACCTCCACCGTTCCTGTTAACTGCCATTTCTTAATTACATTACGAACTGAGGAAACCGCTACCTAAAAACGCTTTGCTATCTTCTTATAGCCTTCTCCTGCTTTATGGGCATCATTTGTTTTAATTTTCAGAGTGTTAGGCAGCTGCTTAGAGGAGCCCATGGCTGCTGGTTGTTGGGACAAGGTTTGAGGAGTCAGGGTATTTATAAAGCTTTGAGATTTGCATCACCTGGCCCTTCCTAACGATGACTGTGAACAAGCCATAGCCCTAACAAGCTAATTAAGGTCTGAGACCTTGGTAAAAGTTATCTGAGATTTCAAATCTCTTGAGGTGCCCAAACTTTTGCATGGTGCTCCTTTCCTTTTTTCACTCTAAAATTGTACAAAACAAAAATAATACACTAATCTTGCTTAAAATGTTGAAAAGAATGTTTCATCTTTAACTTTATGACTTTTGGAGATCAGTTCATCTTCTACTCACTTAACTATTCACAGCAACAGAAATTTTGATAGGGGTGCCCAAACTTTTGCATGCCACTAGGGAGGAGGTGCCTAATGTTTTACAAAGACTGGGAAAAGCAGGGATAGGGCCAATGAAATAGTGGAATGTGTTCAGGGCAGTTTCCTGAAATTGGCAGAGAAACTTTGTTGCTCCCAGTTCCAGACAAGGGAGGTGCACTGTTTCTCCATGGCAAAGGATTCAACAGATATGGAGACTTAGCTTCAGTTCAACTGAACTAGTGAGCAAAAGATCGGGACCCTTCCTTTCCAATCCTGATGAAGCGTCTCAACCTGAAATGTCAACTGTTTATTCCCCTCCATAGATTTTCTGTGTTTCCTCCAGCATTTTCTGTGTGCTGCTCTAAACTTCCAGCTATCGGTACCAGAATGCTGAGATGGTTATGTAGTCAAAGAAGGCCACGGAGGTTTGGCTGTGGTGTGGCCTTGGAGTCATCTGAACATGAGGCTGAGATTCTGCGTGTTACACTGGGGGTTAGAATGGCTGTCAGATCTCTGAGGCCACATTGTTTTTGGTTTGTAGGAAGTTTGCAGGAGGTGAAAAATGGGAATCCGTCCAGGAGGGCATTAGATTAGTCAAGTGCAGAGATGTCAAATGTCTGGACACACTTCTGAGCAGCAGATTAACTACAGCTGGGGTGGAGGATATTATGAAGGTCACGGTGGACAGCCTGGGTGAACGGAGGTTCTGCACTCTGTAACTCATTCCAAGTCAGCTGCTGAAGACGTCCAATTCGGCCTAACAGTGGAGAGAAGGAGGCAGAGGCCAGAACAGTGATGGAGAGGATGCAATGCAGAAATTCATCCAACGTCAAAACATAACACGGCATCTGGTTCAGACTAACAGAGGATAGAGAGAGATACGAATTGATCAATCTTCCCAACATGCAACTTGAGAAATATCAGTCCATCCAAAATTTCTTATCGGATAAGTAGTGTGACCACATTAGTTCATGCTGATTATAAATTAATACAGTCCTTCGTACAGATTAAAAGTAATACAGTTCTTCATTCAAACAATCCAGAGCCAAGTGTGGAATTTCAAGCAGTTTGTTTCTGTCGGGAGGAAAGCGGTTCCCACTTCATTCCTTTGAACGCTATGCATTCAGCGTGTAATTCTAGTCCACAGTTCCACGTTCGCTCACATCGCTCCACACAGCACAGTACAATGAAAGCTCAGAATCAAAGAGTAGACCTCAGAGGTAAAGTCCGACTCTGCGTTATTGAACGTTTCAAGTGCACGGAAGCGTGCAAAGGGGAAAGGTGATTTTTCACAATGCAAACCCTGTTACCTGTTTTGGTTAGGTTTCAGGTCAGTGATGTGCAACAGATCACAACATCCAGCAAATAGTGGTGATAGAAAAGCTGCTTGAGTTCTCACAGTCACCTAACAGGAACAGGTGGGCAATGCCCTCCGTTTGATGGTGTAGGGTGGGAAACCGGGCCGCAAGGTGTATTAATGGCAAGCAAGGTCCCCACTAGGGCAGCAGAGATTGGCCAATGCTGCAGAGTCAGCGGTGAACAGTACGACACTCTATACCACAGTGGAGGCTTCGACACATCTAAAGCTTCAGCTTTCAAGATTATTATTTCCATCTGGGGTCGGCA
The DNA here is from genome assembly GCF_030144855.1 of Hypanus sabinus. Classification (NCBI taxonomy): domain Eukaryota; kingdom Metazoa; phylum Chordata; class Chondrichthyes; order Myliobatiformes; family Dasyatidae; genus Hypanus; species Hypanus sabinus. The sequence continues at coordinate 68,144,952 of NC_082721.1, read as the reverse complement.
CAGTTAGTGTAAGGCTATTACCGTGCAGTGGGTTTGCTACCTGTACATTTCCCCCGTGACCACACAGGTTTCCTCCAGGTGCTCTGGTTTCCTGCCACATTCCGGAGACCCGCGAGTTAGTAGGTTGATCGGTTACAGGGGTGTAGTAATGCAGCCTTACTGGGTCTGTTCCTGTGCTGTGTCTTCAGTAATAAATAATACAGAGTGCCCTCGCTGATCAAAGTCAATGTCAAACTTCAGTTCAGAAGTTCCGGAAACTTCATGGGGAATTGTTGGGGTACGGGATTAGCCAGAACCTCATTGACCAATAGATCAGCCTCATGAGTTCCTCATGAGCTACTCCACAAAGGGTCACCAAGTCCCCTCCTCTTCGGAGGGTCACAAGGCCTACTCCTGTTAATGAGGAACCCAAGGTCTCCACCTTTTCTCTGGACCTAAAGGTCCACCCCTATTGTTGGTGTCAGCAGGATAGTTCCCATTTGTAGGATTACAAGGATGGCTTCTGCACACGAGGTGTAAGGCCTTCGCAAACTCGTGGGGCTGCCTCTTGCTCATGGGCTAACAAAGACTACTGCTGCTCATACAAAATGCTAGAGGAATTCAGCAGGTCAGGCAGCACCTATAGAGATGAATAAACAGATGACGTTTTAGGCCGAGGCCCTTCTTCAGGACCAGAAAGGAAGGAGGAATAAGCCAAAATAAGGTGGGAGGAATGGAAGCAGTAGAAGCTAGAAGGTGATGGTGAAGCCAGGTGGGTGGGGAGGGGAATTAAGTAAGATGCTTGGAGGTGATGGATGGAAAAGGTCAAAGGCTGAAGAGAAAGGAATCTGATACTAGAGGAGAGCAGAGCATGGGAGAAAGGGAACGAGAAGGAGCACCGGGGCAAGGTGAGGCAAAAAGGGGAGGAAAGGGGGTTCACAGAGTGGGGAATTGAGGAAGAAGGAAGGGGGAAGAAGTAAAAAACTACTGGAAGTTGGAGGGAGCAATGTTCATGCCAGCAGGTTAGAAGCTATCAGGTATAGTTCCTCCAACCTGAGAGTGACCTCGTTGTGGAAGAAGAGGAGGCCATTGCTTTAGATGTCGGAATGGGAATGGGGATTGGAATTAAAACGGTTGGCCACTGGGAAATCCTGCTTTTTGCCGAGGGAGTGAATGTGCTGGACAGACCTCCCCCCAACGCATGTCAGGTCACACCAGTGAAGAGGGGCATGGGATACAGTAGACAACCCAGGTGGAATGTTGGATGGACTGTTTCCGGCCCTGAATGGAGGCAAGGGAGGTGGTGAATGAGCAGATAAAAGAAGTGCCACTTGGATGTCGTGCAATGTACTGTATCCGGATAACTACACGGGTGGGCAGTTGTAGCTCAGTAGCCTCCCCAGTTATGCTCCGCTTTTCTCCTCTGGTAGTTCCATGCTGATGTTATGTTGCACTCCTAGACTTTGTTCTAAATGCCAGGAATGCAGGGTTTTAGGATATCATACCAAAAGGCAATAGCTCATATTGTGGAAATCTGTAAAATGTCAATGATAAAGCAACTCTGGATGCAGTTAGAGATGAGATCGGATATGGCAGGTTTGCAGGCCATGACTACCTACGAGGCAAACCTAACATGATAAATGTGCTACTTCACTCCCCGAAGAACTCAATGCCTTTCATGCACACTTTGAAAAGGAGAATTAAACTATAGCTGCTCAGATCCCTGCGGCATCTGGTGACCCTATGATATCCATCTCAGAGGCTGAATTCAGAATGCTTTATAAGAGGGTGGACCATCACGAGGCATCAGGACTTGATGGTGTATTTGGTAGGGCTCTGAACACCTGTCCCAACTGACTGGCTGGACTGTTCCAGGACATCTTCAATCTGTCACTGCAGCACTCAGAGGTCTCCACCTGCTTTGTCCAGTGACCATAGACCACAGACCATAGAGCTTTGTCCAGTGACCATAGACCACAGACTGTAGAGCTTTGTCCAGTGACCATAGACCACAGACTGTAGAGCTTTGTCCAGTGACCATAGACCACAGACTGTAGAGCTTTGTCCAGTGACCATAGACCACAGACTGTAGAGCTTTGTCCAGTGACCATAGACCACAGACTGTAGAGCTTTGTCCAGAGACCATAGACCACAGACCGTAGAGCTTTGTCCAGTGACCATAGACCACAGACCGTAGAGCTTTGTCCAGTGACCATAGACCACAGACCGTAGAGCTTTGTCCGGTGACCATAGACCTCAGACCGTAGAGCTTTGTCCAGTGACCATAGACCACAGACCGTAGAGCTTTGTCCAGTGACCATAGACCACAGACCGTAGAGCTTTGTCCAGTGACCATAGACCACAGACCGTAGAGCTTTGTCCAGTGACCATAGACCACAGACTGTAGAGCTTTGTCCAGTGACCATAGACCACAGACCGTAGAGCTTTGTCCAGTGACCATAGACCACAGACTGTAGAGCTTTGTCCAGTGAACATAGACCACAGACTGTAGAGCTTTGTCCAGTGACCATAGACCACAGACTGTAGAGCTTTGTCCAGTGACCATAGACCACAGACCATAGAGCTTTGTCCAGTGACCATAGACCACAGACCTTAGAGCTTTGTCCAGTGAACATAGACCACAGACTGTAGAGCTTTGTCCAGAGACTATAGATCACAGACTGTAGAGCTTTGTCCAGTGACCATAGACCACAGACCATAGAGATTTGTCCAGTGACCATAGACCACAGACCGTAGAGCTTTGTCCAGTGACCATAGACCACAGACCGTAGTGCTTTGTCCAGTGACCATAGACCACAGACTGTAGAGCTTTGTCCAGTAACCATAGACCACAGACCATAGAGCTTTGTCCAGTGACCATAGACCACAGAATGTAGAGCTTTGTCCAGTGACCATAGACCACAGACCATAGAGCTTTGTAGAGTGACCATAGACCACAGAATGTAGAGCTTTCTCCAGTGACCATAGACCACAGAATGTAGAGCTTTGTCCAGTGACCATAGACCACAGACTGTAGAGCTTTGTCCAGTGACCATAGACCACAGACCATAGAGCTTTGTCCAGTGACCATAGACCACAGACCATAGAGCTTTGTAGAGTGACCATAGACCACAGAATGTAGAGCTTTGTCCAGTGACCATAGACCACAGACCGTAGAGCTTTGTCCAGTGACCAGAGACCACAGACCGTAGAGCTTTGTCCAGTGACCATAGACCACAGACCGTAGAGCTTTGTCCAGTGACCATAGACCACAGACCGTAGAGCTTTGTCCAGTGACCATAGACCACAGACTGTAGAGCTTTGTCCAGTGACCATAGACCACAGACTGTAGAGCTTTGTCCAGTGACCATAGACCACAGACTGTAGAGCTTTGTCCAGTGACCATAGACCACAGACCATAGAGCTTTGTCCAGTGACCATAGACCATAGACTGTAGAGCTTTGTCCAGAGACCATAGACCACAGACCATAGAGCTTTGTCCAGTGACCATAGACCACAGACCTTAGAGCTTTGTCCAGTGAACATAGACCACAGACTGTAGAGCTTTGTCCAGTGACCATAGACCACAGACCGTAGAGATTTGTCCAGTGACCATAGACCACAGACCGTAGAGCTTTGTCCAGTGACCATAGACCACAGACCGTAGTGCTTTATCCAGTGACCATAGACCACAGACCGTAGAGCTTTGTCCAGTGACCATAGACCACAGACCATAGAGCTTTGTCCAGTGACCATAGACCACAGAATGTAGAGCTTTGTCCAGTGACCATAGACCACAGACCATAGAGCTTTGTAGAGTGACCATAGACCACAGAATGTAGAGCTTTGTCCAGTGACCATAGACCACAGACCATAGAGCTTTGTCCAGTGACCATAGACCACAGACTGTAGAGCTTTGTCCAGTGACCATAGACCACAGACCATAGAGCTTTGTCCAGTGACCATAGACCACAGACTGTAGAGCTTTGTCCAGTGACCATAGACCACAGACAATAGAGCTTTGTCCAGAGACCATAGACCACAGACCATAGAGCTTTGTCCAGTGACCATAGACCACAGACCGTAGAGCTTTGTCCAGTGACCATAGACCACAGACCGTAGAGCTTTGTCCAGAGACCATAGACCACAGAATGTAGAGCTTTGTCCAGTGACCACAGACCACAGACCATAGAGCTTTGTCCAGTGACCATAGACCACAGACCGTAGAGCTTTGTCCAGAGACCATAGACCACAGACCATAGAGCTTTGTCCAGTGACCATAGACCACAGACCATAGAGCTTTGTCCAGTGACCATAGACCACAGAATGTAGAGCTTTGTCCAGTGACCATAGACCACAGACCATAGAGCTTTGTCCAGTGACCATAGACCACAGACCATAAAGCTTTGTCCAGTGACCATAGACCACAGACCGTAGAGCTTTGTCCAGTGACTATAGACCACAGACTGTAGAGCTTTGTCCAGTGACCATAGACCACAGACCGTAGAGCTTTGTCCAATGACCATAGTCCACAGACCATAGAGCTTTGTCCAGAGACCATAGACCACAGACCATAGAGCTTTGTCCAGTGACCATAGACCACAGACTGTAGAGCTTTGTCCAGTGACCATAGACCACAGACTGTAGAGCTTTGTCCAGAGACCATAGACCACAGACTGTAGAGCTTTGTCCAGTGACCATAGACCACAGACCGTAAAGCTTTGTCCAGTGACCATAGACCACAGACCGTAGAGCTTTGTCCAGTGACCATAGACCACAGACCGTAGAGCTTTGTCCAGTGACCATAGACCACAGACCATAGAGCTTTGTCCAGTGACCATAGACCACAGACTGTAGAGCTTTGTCCAGTGACCATAGACCACAGACCGTAGAGCTTTGTCCAGTGACCATAGACCACAGACCATAGAGCTTTGTCCAGTGACCACAGACCACAGACCATAGAGCTTTGTCCGGTGACCATAGACCACAGACTGTAGAGCTTTGTCCAGTGACCATAGACCACAGACTGTAGAGCTTTGTCCAGAGACCATAGACCACAGACTGTAGAGCTTTGTCCAGTGACCATAGACCACAGACCATAGAGCTTTGTCCTGTGACCATAGACCACAGACCATAGAGCTTTGTCCAGAGACCATAGACCACAGACTGTAGAGCATTGTCCAGTGACCATAGACCACAGTCCATAGAGCTTTGTCCAGTGACCATAGACCACAGACCGTAGAGCTTTGTCCAGTGACCATAGACCATAGACTGTAGAGCTTTGTCCAGAGACCATAGACCACAGACTGTAGAGCTTTGTCCAGAGACCATAGACCACAGACCGTAGAGCTTTGTCCAGTGACCATAGACCACAGACCGTAGAGCTTTGTCCAGAGACCATAGACCACAGAATGTAGAGCTTTGTCCAGTGACCACAGACCACAGACCATAGAGCTTTGTCCAGTGACCATAGACCACAGAATGTAGAGCTTGGTCCAGTGACCATAGACCACAGACCATAGAGCTTTGTCCAGTGACCATAGACCACTGACTGTAGAGCTTTGTCCAGTGACCATAGACCACAGAATGTAGAGCTTTGTCCAGTGACCATAGACCACAGACCATAGAGCTTTGTCCAGTGACCATAGACCACAGACCGTAGAGCTTTGTCCAGTGACCATAGACCACAGACTGTAGAGCTTTGTCCAGTGACCATAGACCACAGACTGTAGAGCTTTGTCCAGTGACCATAGACCACAGACCGTAGAGCTTTGTCCAGTGACCATAGTCCACAGACCATAGAGCTTTGTCCAGAGACCATAGACCACAGACCATAGAGCTTTGTCCAGTGACCATAGACCACAGACTGTAGAGCTTTGTCCAGTGACCATAGACCACAGACTGTAGAGCTTTGTCCAGTGACCATAGACCACAGACCGTAGAGCTTTGTCCAATGACCATAGACCACAGACTGTAGAGCTTTGTCCAGAGACCATAGACCACAGACCTTAGAGCTTTGTCCAGTGAACATAGACCACAGACTGTAGAGCTTTGTCCAGTGACCATAGACCACAGACCATAGAGCTTTGTCCAGTGACCACAGACCACAGTCCATAGAGCTTTGTCCAGTGACCATAGACCACAGACTGTAGAGCTTTGTCCAGTGACCATAGACCACAGACTGTAGAGCTTTGTCCAGAGACCATAGACCACAGACTGTAGAGCTTTGTCCAGTGACCATAGACCACAGACCGTAGAGCTTTGTCCAGTGACCATAGACCACAGACCGTAGAGCTTTGTCCAGTGACCATAGACCACAGACCGTAGAGCTTTGTCCAGTGACCATAGACCACAGACCATAGAGCTTTGTCCAGTGACCATAGACCACAGACTGTAGAGCTTTGTCCAGTGACCATAGACCACAGACTGTAGAGCTTTGTCCAGTGACCATAGACCACAGACTGTAGAGCTTTGTCCAGTGACCATAGACCACAGACCTTAGAGCTTTGTCCAGTGACCACAGACCACAGACCATAGAGCTTTGTCCAGTGACCATAGACCACAGACTGTAGAGCTTTGTCCAGTGACCATAGACCACAGACTGTAGAGCTTTGTCCAGAGACCATAGACCACAGACTGTAGAGCTTTGTCCAGTGACCATAGACCACAGACCATAGAGCTTTGTCCAGTGACCATAGACCACAGACCATAGAGCTTTGTCCAGAGACCATAGACCACAGACTGTAGAGCATTGTCCAGTGACCATAGACCACAGTCCATAGAGCTTTGTCCAGTGACCATAGACCACAGACCGTAGAGCTTTGTCCAGTGACCATAGACCATAGACTGTAGAGCTTTGTCCAGAGACCATAGACCACAGACTGTAGAGCTTTGTCCAGTGACCATAGACCACAGACCGTAGAGCTTTGTCCAGTGACCATAGACCACAGACTGTAGAGCTTTGTCCAGTGACCATAGACCACAGACTGTAGAGCTTTGTCCAGTGACCATAGACCACAGACTGTAGAGCTTTGTCCAGTGACCATAGACCACAGACTGTAGAGCTTTGTCCAATGACCATAGACCACAGACTGTAGAGCTTTGTCCAGAGACCATAGACCACAGACTGTAGAGCTTTGTCCAGTGACCATAGACCACAGACTGTAGAGCTTTGTCCAGAGACCATAGACCACAGACTGTAGAGCTTTGTCCAGTGACCATAGACCACAGACTGTAGAGCTTTGTCCAGTGACCATAGACCACAGACCATAGAGCTTTGTCCAGTGAACATAGACCACAGACTGTAGAGCTTTGTCCAGAGACCATAGACCACAGACTGTAGAGCTTTGTCCAGTGACCATAGACCACAGACCATAGAGCTTTGTCCAGTGACCATAGACCACAGACCGTAGAGCTTTGTCCAGTGACCATAGACCACAGACCGTAGTGCTTTGTCCAGTGACCATAGACCACAGACTGTAGAGCTTTGTCCAGTGACCATAGACCACAGACTGTAGAGCTTTGTCCAGTGACCACAGACCACAGACCATAGAGCTTTGTCCAGTGACCATAGACCACAGACCGTAGAGCTTTGTCCAGTGACCATAGACCACAGACCATAGAGCTTTGTCCAGTGACCACAGACCACAGACCGTAGAGCTTTGTCCAGTGACCATAGACCACAGACCATAGAGCTTTGTCCAGTGACCATAGACCACAGACTGTAGAGCTTTGTCCAGTGACCATAGACCACAGACCATAGAGCTTTGTCCAGAGACCATAGACCACAGACCATAGAGCTTTGTCCAGTGACCATAGACCACAGACCATAGAGCTTTGTCCAGTGACCATAGACCACAGACCATAGAGCTTTGTCCAGTGACCATAGACCACAGACCGTAGAGCTTTGTCCAGTGACCATAGACCACAGACCATAGAGCTTTGTCCAGTGACCATAGACCACAGACCGTAGAGCTTTGTCCAGTGACCATAGACCACAGACCATAGAGCTTTGTCCAGTGACCATAGACCACAGACCGTAGAGCTTTGTCCAGTGACCATAGACCACAGACTGTAGAGCTTTGTCCAGTGACCATAGACCACAGACCATAGAGCTTTGTCCAGTGACCATAGACCACAGACTGTAGAGCTTTGTCCAGTGACCATAGACCACAGACCATAGAGCTTTGTCCAGTGACCATAGACCACAGACCATAGAGCTTTGTCCAGTGACCATAGACCACAGACCATAGAGCTTTGTCCAGTGACCATAGACCACAGACCATAGAGCTTTGTCCAGTGACCATAGACCACAGACCGTAGAGCTTTGTCCAGTGACCATAGACCACAGACCATAGAGCTTTGTCCAGTGACCATAGACCACAGACCGTAGAGCTTTGTCCAGTGACCATAGACCACAGACCATAGAGCTTTGTCCAGTGACCATAGACCACAGACCGTAGAGCTTTGTCCAGTGACCATAGACCACAGACTGTAGAGCTTTGTCCAGTGACCATAGACCACAGACTGTAGAGCTTTGTCCAGTGACCATAGACCACAGACCGTAGAGCTTTGTCCAGTGACCATAGACCACAGACCATAGAGCTTTGTCCAGTGACCATAGACCACAGACTGTAGAGCTTTGTCCAGTGACCATAGACCACAGACCATAGAGCTTTGTCCAGAGACCATAGACCACAGACCATAGAGCTTTGTCCAGTGACCATAGACCACAGACCATAGAGCTTTGTCCAGTGACCATAGACCACAGACCATAGAGCTTTGTCCAGTGACCATAGACCACAGACCGTAGAGCTTTGTCCAGTGACCATAGACCACAGACCATAGAGCTTTGTCCAGTGACCATAGACCACAGACCGTAGAGCTTTGTCCAGTGACCATAGACCACAGACCATAGAGCTTTGTCCAGTGACCATAGACCACAGACCGTAGAGCTTTGTCCAGTGACCATAGACCACAGACTGTAGAGCTTTGTCCAGTGACCATAGACCACAGACCATAGAGCTTTGTCCAGTGACCATAGACCACAGACTGTAGAGCTTTGTCCAGTGACCATAGACCACAGACCATAGAGCTTTGTCCAGTGACCATAGACCACAGACCATAGAGCTTTGTCCAGTGACCATAGACCACAGACCATAGAGCTTTGTCCAGTGACCATAGACCACAGACCGTAGAGCTTTGTCCAGTGACCATAGACAACAGACCATAGAGCTTTGTCCAGTGACCATAGACCACAGACCGTAGAGCTTTGTCCAGTGACCATAGACCACAGACCATAGAGCTTTGTCCAGTGACCATAGACCACAGACCGTAGAGCTTTGTCCAGTGACCATAGACCACAGACTGTAGAGCTTTGTCCAGTGACCATAGACCACAGACCATAGAGCTTTGTCCAGTGACCATAGACCACAGACTGTAGAGCTTTGTCCAGTGACCATAGACCACAGACCATAGAGCTTTGTCCAGTGACCATAGACCACAGACCATAGAGCTTTGTCCAGTGACCATAGACCACAGACCATAGAGCTTTGTCCAGTGACCATAGACCACAGACCATAGAGGGCAGCACATAGAGCTTAGGCCTGTGACCGTAGACCACAGACGTTCCAGTAGAAACCAGAGAGCTTAGCCCAGAGACTAGCCTCAATGACTATCACCCAGTGGTACTCACATCTACCGTGATGAAGTGCTTTGAAAGGCTGGTAATGGCTAGAGTTAACTCCTGCCTGAGCAAGGATCTGGACCCACTGAAACTTGCCTACCACCACGACATGTCTACAGCAGATTCAGTCTCACTGGCTCTCCACTCAGCCTCAGTCTACCAGGACAACAGCAATACCAACATCAGGCTGCTGTTTATTGATTACAGCTCAGCATTTAACACCATCAAGATCTCAGTACAAATCAACAAGCCCCTAAACCTGGGCCTCTGGATCCTCATCAGGAGACCACAGTCAGCATGGATCAGAAATAACACCTCCCCCTCGCTGACAATCAACACTGGCACACCTCAAAGACACATGCCTAGGCCACTGCTCTCCTCCCTACATACATAACTGTGTAGCTATACACAGCTCAAACACCTTCTATAAGTTCACAACTGCTGTTGGCAGAATCTCGGACGGTGATAGATCGGTTGGGTAGAGTGCTGTCTCAACCATAACCTTGCACTCAATGTCAGTAAGACCGAGGAATCTATTGTGGACTTCGGGAAGGGGAAATCAGGAGAATGCACAGCATTTCTCAGCGAGAGGTCAGCAGGGGAAAGGATGAGCACTTTCAAGTTCCAGGGTGTCAACATCTCTAACGATCTACCCTGGGCCCGACAGTGATGCAATTGTAAAGGAGGCGTGCTATTGGCTAAATTAGGAGTGTGTGAAAATTTGGTATGTCACCAAAGATTCGAGAATATTCCTGCAAAGGTACCATGGAGAGCATTCTGACTGGTTATATCAGCATTAGATACAGAGGCACCAATGCACAGGATTAGAAATAGCTACAGGCTGTCTGAACTCATAGGCCTGCCCCGCCCTACCATCAAGGCCATCTTGAAAGCGTAATGATTCAGGAATGCGGCATCCAATTGAAGGACCCTCATCATCCAGGAAATGCCCTTTTCTCATCACTACTATGAATGAGGCGGCACAGGAGCCTGAAGACCCACACTCAACATTTTAGGAACTGCTTTTTCCCTCTGCCGTCAGATTCTGAAAGGTAAATGAACATTACCTTATTATTTTTACTCCTCGTGTGTATGAAGGATGTAAGTCATAAAGTCAATTCAATATCTTGCTGTCTTTTTGCACTATTTTCTTATTCTTATCTTACTGTATTCTTATATTCTTAGGTAACCTTTATGTATTACTCCGTGCTACTGCTTCAAAACAACAAACTTCACCAAATATATCAGTGATAATATGGCTGATTCTGATTCTGAAAGGCACTGCCTCACAATAGTCAGCAAGGCAATGAGCATTAAAGAATGAGGCGTGGGCTATGGAAATGCAAAGAGAATGGAATTGCAGATATACTCTGTACCTATTAACTCATCAGTGATACATCACAGGAAGGTCAACAACATATTCCACATGGACCAAAACGTTTGCTTAGAGAGCACCCGGAACTTCAGAAATCACTACTAGACTTCCCTAAGAGGTTTCCTGCACCTTCACGGCTACACGTTTTAGGTTATCTGCGCATCAGAACAAGCTTGGACATGACGACTAAGATTGCTGCATGTCCTCCCTCAGGGAAAGGAACACCAGGAAGTTTAAGACAATCACGCTCACAATCACCGAAAATAGGGGAGGCCAAGGGAACAAGTCCAGATGAATTGAAATTCATTTATTATTGCCACGTGTACAGTGAAAATCTACCAACAGATTATATAGTTTTACAGATTATTGATTAGCTTTATTTGCCACATGTACTTCGAAACATCAAAACATATGGTGAAATGGATCATTTTGTATCAAACTGAAACAGCAAGGGTTGTGCTGGGGCAGCCCACAAGTGATGCCACCCTTCTGGCAACAACATGGCATGCCCACAACTCACTAACCCCAACTGTATGACACTGGAATTTCCAAGGAAACCAGAGCACCTGGAGGAAACCCACATGGTCATGGGGAGAACATACAAACTCCTTACAGACAGCAGCAGGAATCAACCCTTGATCGCTGTTCGCTAGCGATGAACTAACTGCCCTGCAATGGTGATGCAATGCATAAATGAGAATATTTATAAAAGAAAGCCTGCAACTTTTTATTCAATTTTTTTTAAATCTCCTTTTTCTTCTCTGATTCCTTAAAGTGATGAATCCATTGTTGGGGAAGAGTTCCAAGGGATTCATCAACTAAGTGGCCGTTTCCCATCTGTGAGCAAGAGTTGAGAACAGGAACACCAACAGCTCCAACTCCGATCCATTCTTTCCTCGTCAGAGAGAAGCAGCAAGGAATGGAAGAAAGTGGCCATCCACAAAGGGGGCTGTCAAGTTGGGGGAGGAGTGGGGCAAAGGATTTGGAAAAACATTGAACCTGAACACCAATATGGAAATAGCTAATACGAGGGCCATATTTTAAAGGTGATTGGTAGATGGTGTCAGAGGGGGGTGTCAGAGGTAAATTTTTACACAGAGAGTGGTAGGTGCATGGAATGCACTGCCAGGACTGTGTTAGAGGCTGATATATTTAAGAAACTCTGAGACAGGCATATGGATGATTGAAAAATGGAGGGTAAATACAGTGCCTATAAAAGGTATTCATCCCCACTTTATTGTTTTACAACATTGAATCATAGTGGATTTAATTTGTCTGTTTTTGACACTGATCAACAGAAAAGACACTTCCGTGTCAAAGTGAAAACAAATCTCTACAAAGTGATCTAAATTAATTACAAATATAAAACACAAAATATAAAACATAATTACTCACCTGCTTCAAGTCAGTAATTAGTAGATGCACCTTTGGCAGCAATTACACTGTGATTCAATGTTCTAAAACAATAAAACATGAAAACTTACAAGGGGAAGGGGGGGGGTGAATACTTTTTATAAGCACTGTATGTGGAAAGGGGGTTAGACTGATCTTGGAGTAGGTTAAAAGGTCCAGCACAATACTGTAGACCAAAGGGCCTGTTGTGTGCTGCAATTTTCTATATTCTATGTTCAATAAAATTCTATCATGAATACATAGCCAGGACAGACCAGGACGATGGCAGAAGGTTATCAACAAGATAAATCAAAGTTGAGGAGAGTGAAAGTGGGTGGTGCAGTAGCACATCAGATGATGCTGACATCTTACAGCTCCACCAAACCTGGAGCAAGCCTGGAGTCTGCACGTTCACTCTCTGACTGACTATAAGCTATAGGAGCAGAATTAGGCCATTCGGCCCATTGAGTCTGCTCCGCATGGCTGATTTATTTTCTGTTTCAACCCCATAACCTTTGACACCCTTTCTAACCTACTAACCTCTGCTTTAAATATACCCAATGGCTTGGCCTCCACAGCCATCTGTGGACTGCGTGATTGTACATTAGATATTCTGCTATTCTCCCACATAGAAGGCCATGAAGAGTGGCAGATTAATTGGCTGCAGTACATTATTCCTATTCTAAGTTGGTGACAAAAATGTCAGAGAAGAGCAAATGACATGTAAGAGAGACTAATTTACAGAGAAATAAGGGAAGGACTGGATTGAAAAGATGGCTCTGACATCTCCGCTCTCCTGCGGGCACCAACACAAATCTTGAATAGCTTATTGCCATCATTACAGGCTTCCAGGAATGGCAGGGAGCAGCGAGGAGGTCATTCATAAAACCTGGTTTGCTTAAAGTAGTATGAAGGGGGTTTGCAGAGAGAGTGTGAGATGTTACATGGGGCCAACATGAGATTGTACAAAGGATTTTTATTTTTTGCACAATATGCTGAGATTGCAAGATCTTCACACATTAGAACTGGAGTAACCAGTTCAAACCTGGTATCCCACCATGTAAGTAGGGTAAGAGATCACTCCAACATGTATCTCCATCTACCGGCATCTCATTCAACAGCCCCACAACTCACCAGACTAAACAATGAACATTATGAATAGGTTGAAAGTCAAAATCACCAAAACAAAAGGAAAGTCAAGTTTAAAAGGTACTGAGGCCTGAGAATTTAAACCCAGTCCTCCTCAATTCAAGAATCCAGCTAGCAGAAATTCGTTTGAACCATATTTTTCCAAACAGGAAGTATTGAACTCTGTCCAATGGGGGCTTACTTGTAATAGAACTGCACTCCTTCCCTAAGAAGAACTGCACTTCAAAAGCACTCAAATGGCCTTGAAGCATTTTGGAACATCTGGACGAACATGAAAGACAGCATACAAACACAAGGTCTTTATTTATTACAATGAGATGCTTTACAAGCTTAATGTGGCCAGCACTGACCCCAAAGTATTGCAACTGCCTGACTTGCTGCACCTAACCCAAGAACTTGTCAATGAGATGAGTGACAAGAGGAAAACTTGACCAGCAGGAGGTAGGGCTGAGAGTCTTGGGAACAAAGATGTTGCCAAAAGGAAAATTATAAAGGGGCTTTATGAACTGCCAAGTATTACAATATCTAGTTGATTCCAGGTACTTTTAAAACATTAGGTTTAATATTACACATACTTTCAAAATTAAATGGCAAGTTATTTCACTTTCCAAGCGCGATATATTATTTACACCAAAATAAATTAGAAACTGCACTGTATCTCTTTAACATCCTGAAACCAATTTTATTGTAATTTTCATATTATATCTGAATTCTAGTTTTTTGATAAAGGATGTTTCTTTTTTTAATTTTCTTTTTCTCTGTCTATCTACCTATGCTTCTTTGGACTTCATTTTGGTTCCCACGAGCCTGCAAATAAAACCACCCTGTCCAGTCTCCCCTCATACCTTTGCAAAAATTACCTTTTGAAGATCGATCTCTTCCAAAGGCGATGCCTAAAGAAGGTGACATCCATCAAGAAAGACCCTCTCATTCCAGAAGATAGCCTCTTATTATTACTGCCATCAATGAGGAGGTACAGGAGCCAGAAGATGCACGCTCAACAGTTTAGGGACAGCTTCTTCCCCTCTGCCATCAGAATGGTCCATGAACCCATGACCGTTACCTCTCTATTTTGCTCCCTGGTCTATTTATTTATTATACAGTATATTCTTGTGGCAATTTATAACGTATGTCGGTGATAATGAACCTGATTCTGATTGTGATGCTTGAAAGGTTCCACCAAAAGTAGCATGCTGGTAAATCTACCTCTGATTTGTTTGTCCTCAGTGAGGTCTCCGATATCCAGTGACACTCAAACTTCACGGTGTGCCCTGACAGATGTGCCTGTAAATGATCAAGGTCATGGATCCTCTCAGCCTGCTGGCCTCAGGACTATTACTGCTACCGATCCCAGCCAGTTGCATTGGAGAGCTTGTACTAATTCCACGATTACAGGAAGCGACCTTCTCGACTCAAGCTCAAAGGAGGCGGTAGAACAGATGTCCAGTGCAAGCATTCAGAAAGCACATCCACTGCAGTGCAGTGGGTGCAGGAGTCAGTGTTCATCCCTCACACCTCCAGGGATTAGGGTTCTGGAAGGCACACTTCACAGCACCAGCAGTCGGAAGTTCAGTGTTCAGTTCCTGTCACTGTCTGTAAGGAAGTTATATGGTCTCCTCGTGACTGCATGCATTTCTTCTGGGTGCTCTGGTATCCTCCAAAAGCATGCAGGTTAAGGTCAGTAAGTAATGGGTTGGTATAGACAATAGACAAGGTGCAGGAGTAGGCCATTCAGCCCTTCAAGCCAGCACCGCCATTCAATATGATCATGGCTGATCATCCACAATCAGTACCCCGTTCCTGCCTTCTCCCCATATCCCTTGACCCTGCTATCTTTAAGAGCTCTATCTAACTCACGTTGGTGTCATGGTAACGTCAGCAGATCATCGTACTGTGTTGGTCATTGACGTACTCCGCTGGATGTTTCGATGTACATGTGACAAATAAATCTGACCTGATCTTAATCCTATTTTGAACCTCATGTCTGGAGTTTGCCCATTCTCTTTGTGGCTGTGTGACTTTCAACCCTGATGTTCCCGTTACCGCTGACATTTCAACAACCTGCTTGGTTAGTTAGCTGTCAATCATTGCACGTCTAGGTTAATGACTGAAACAACTGTGGGATGCAGGGAAACATGGGAGAGGGAATGGGACTAATCTGATACTCCTCTGGGATCTGATGCACCAGTGGCCTCGTTGTCAGAAAAATATGAAGTTCTCTCAGGAGTGCCTGGCTTTGGCTCTTAAAAGATCTCCATGATCCCCTTGTTCAAAGGGCATATGTCTTGTGGGTGGTGTTCTTCATCAGTCCCTGACCCTTGGAGACACACTCCCACACTCCTCACTTTATGGCAACATCCATTCATTCATTGACCGCCAACCCTGTAGAGGGAATAATGCTGCCTTCTTAGTGGTGTGCCAAAGATCACACCTGCTGCATGGCTTTGTGACAATTCGCCTTGCAATCCTACATCACTCCGAAGTCATTACTGCACCACATTACACAGGGAAGCTTGTTGCTCCAGGAACTTCACATTCAAAGTCCTCGCTCTCCTCACAAACATCGCTACAGTCACCCATAATGCTGCTTTAACACTCAAAATACAGCAGGGAGCAATTGCTGAGTCTATGCACCCACCTGGACTGATGCAGTTCAATGCCTTTTTCTAATGTTGACCATACATCATTCCCTCAGTACTGAACTGATGTGCTTACCCAACGTTAGGCTAAAGATGGGAGCAGTTACATAAATAAAGTGTATTGAGTTCTAAAGCACTGGCACTCATCTGGTAAATTCTGTAAGCCAGGCTTTTGAAATAGTTGCTGTATTCATATTAAAATTATCAGTGAGATTTTCTTCTCATGCAGTAATTAATATTCCACGGAGCAATCTAGCAAAGGTAGAAGCCCTCACCCGTATCTCCTCCATTTCCCGCACTTCGGCCCTCACCCCATCCTCCCGTCACCACAACAGGGACTGTGTTCCCCTTGTCCTCACCTATCATCCCACCAGCCGCCGGATCCAGCATATTATCCTCCGCAACTTCCGCCACCTTCAACAGGACCCCACCACTAAGCACATCTTTCCCTCTCTACCCCTCTCTGCTTTCTGCAGGGTTCATTTCCTCCGCGACTGCCTGGTCCACATGTCCCTCCCCACAGATCTCCCACCTGGCACTTACCCCTGCAAGCGTAAGTGCTGCACCTGTCCCTACACCTCCTCTCTCACCACCATTCAGGGCCCCAAACGATCCTTCCAGGTGAGGCAACACTTCACTTGTGAGTCTGTTGGGGTAATCTATTGCATCCAGTGCAGCCTCCTCCACATCAGCGAGACCCGACACAGATTGGGGGACCGCTTCGTCGAGCCCCTCCGCTCCATCCGCCACAACAGACAGGATCTCCCGGTTGCCACTCACTTCAACTCTGCCTCTCATTCCCATTCGGATATGTCCTTACATGGCCTCCTCTACTGCCATGATGAGGCCAAACTCAGGTTGGAGGAGCAACACCTCATATACCGTCTGGGTAGTCTCCAGCCCCTTGGCATGAACATTGAATTCTCCAACTCCTCCCTCTCCCTTCTCCATCCCAGTTTCACTCTGCCTCCTCCTCCAGCCGCCTATCACCTCTCTCATGATTCTATCTTCTTCTACTACACAGTGCTTTCCTCTTACATTCCTTCTTCACCTCTCCTGCCTATCCCCTCCCCCACCCCTTGATCTTTCCCCTTACTGGTTTTTCACCTGGCACCCACCAGCCTTCTCCTTCCCACCCTCCCCCCACGTTCTTTATAGGGCCCCTGCCCCCTCCCTCTTCAGTCCTGACGAAGGGTCTCGGCCCGAAACGTTGACTGCTTGTTTCCATGGATGCTGCCCGAGCTGCTGAGTTCATCCAGCTTGTTTGTACGTGTTGCTTTGACCCCAGCATCTGCAGTGCACTTTGTGTTTACGTGTCGCACAGGTAGGGTGGTCCTGGCAGAGGAAATGTGGGGATTTTTCAATACTTCCTGGTAAAGAAATGGCATGCACTGCTTGGATGATCTCATGCAATTAGAACATTTTCTCATAAGATGCTTTCTTGCACAGCAGACAATAAACACCACCTCACCTTTTTGCTCTTGTTTTGCACTACTAATTTATTTTATAAAATTGTATTTCCTTTAAGTTACAGTTTTTACAAATGTATTGCGATGCTCGGCTGCCACAAAACAACAGATTTGATTTGTCGGAGATACTAAACTTGATTCTGATTCTGATTCAAGTCACCCATCAGACACCCATTTACCCAACACTAACCTCATTCTCTATTTCACCACATTCCCAACAACTCGGTATGTACCACTCACGTAGATATGCAAGGAGAAATTTACAGTCGTATCAAACTATTAAAACCTCCAGCTTTGTTATTTATCAGTAGAAAGTTCTAAGGTTATGAGACAGAGTATGAATCGTTTAACTAAAAGTGTCCTTATTCAAACTTTACATTATATTTCATTTCATTCGGCTATTTTATGAAGGTTTTATAGACCATCTGCTACTTAAAGTTCAAGCTCAAGACCTGCAAATAGATGGGTTTAGAAATATCTGTATAAAAGTTAAATCAGCTTACACTTCATGTGATACAAAATAAAAAAAACAGCTTAGGGTTTCAGTGTAAGATTTTACTTGGAATCCAAGATCACACTGCAAGAGTTTTGGAACCAAGTCAATACTTTGGTTCCAAGGTGTCAAATTAGCCAATTCTAGGGAACTCCAGGGAATTGATTTTGGTTAATAAGTCTGGCTGACTTGTAAAATCCATCGCAGTGAGATGAGATTTTCTCCTCACTGAGCGACTAATATTCCACAGACTGAGCTCCCACAGATAGGGTGGCCCTGGCAGAGGAAATGCTGGGATTTCCCATGGCAAAGAAACTGCGCGGATTGCTCAGATGATCTCAGGCAATTAGGACATATCCTCATAAGTCCTGGTTTCTGACACAGCAGACCCTACAACCCACCAAGTCTACATCAGCCAAAATGCTGGAGGAACTCTTGTGTGTGTTGCTTGGATTTCCAACATCTGCAGATTTTCTCTTGTTTGTGATCAACCACATTAGGCACCCATTTATTCTACACTAATCCCATTTTCTATTTCTCCACATCCCATCAACTTCCCCAGTTTCTACCACTCATGTATATACACTAGGGAATACTTACAGTGACCAATTACCTTACCAGCCGGCACATCTTTCAGATGTGAGAGCACTTGAGGACATCAATGCAGTCACAGGGAAAATGTGCAAGGCAGCAGCCGTAGTCTGGGTTGAACACTGGAACTGTGAGGAGGTAGTTATACCAAGAAAGCACAAGAGATTCTGCATATGCAGTCCTGATGAAGGGTCTCGGCCCAAATCGTTGACTGTTTATTCCTCTCCATAGATGCTGCCTGGCCTCCTGAGTTCCTCCAGTATTTTGTGTTTGTTGTACCAAGAAAGGTGGAGTGGTGTAGTTGGTGGAGTTGCTGCCTTACAGCTACGGCAATCCAGGTTCAGTCTTCCAATGGAGACTGTGTGGAGTTTGCATGTTGTCCTTTTGATTGGTATTGGTTTATTACTGTCACATATACCAAGATACATTTACCTCACTGGCGACACACAGAAACTGAACCCCTTTCGGACTCAGGGTGAACTAAGAGGACAGGGAGGAGGTCCGGCCCTTGCATACATAGCACACAGGCCCACTGGTGTGTGGACGCACCATGGCGCCCATGAACCAGATCCCCAGCTATGGGTAAATAACCCCTCTGCTTTTTGGGCAGCCTTGGGAGAGTGAAGGCTAGAGGAGTAGACCCAGACAGCAAATCCAGAGTGGAGCCCCTAAGGCAGCTGGACGTCATCGAACATCCTTCCGGCAGCTCCTGCAGCCAAACTGGTGCCAAACATGTTGCTTCATAAGCTTTCCTTTGGAGCACACTGGTGAGGCCGAGAGGGGGATCTTGATGACTGGGATCTCTATGCCTTCCACCCAGGCTTGCGATGATGATAATCAACACCCATTGTCCTTCAAGACAGACGGCTACCAACCACCAAGGTACAGTGAAAAATTTGTCTTACATACTGCTTATACAGATCAAACCCTTACACAGTGCACTGAGCTGGAATAAGGTAAAGCAAGAATAATGCAGAATGAAGTGAAAAGGACACGGAAAAAGTGCAATTGAGGCAAATGATAAAGCGCAAGATCAAAGCAAGATAGATTGTGAGGTCAAGAGTTCATCTTATAGTCCATTCAAGACGGTGGGATAGAAACTATCCTTGAGCCTGGTGGAACGTGTCTTCAGGCTTTTGTATTTTCTGAGAAGAGGGGAGAAGAGAGGATGTCCGAGTTGGGTTGGGGTCTCTGATTATGTCTGCCACTTTACTGAGGCAGCAAGACATTTAGATAGAGCCCACAAAGAGCAGGCTGGTTCTCGTGATGTGTCCACAACTCTCTGCAGTTTCTTACGGTCACAGGCAGAGTAGTTGCCATACCGAGCCATCGTGCATCCAGATAGAAAGGTTTTCTGGTGCACCAATAAAAATTAGCAAGGTCCGACAGGCACATGCCAAATTCCTTAACCCTCCTGAGGAACTGGAGGTGTAGGTGAGCTTTTCTGGCCACAACGTCAATGTGGTTGGACCTGGGTTGGGTATGGGTGATGTTCCTACCAGGGGACTTGAAGCTCTCAAGCCTCTCAACCTCTACACTATTGAGGTAGACAAGAGCGTGTGTGCCACCCATCCCCCCCCCCTTTCTGAAGTCTATGACCAGACCTTTTGTTTTGTTGACTTTGAAGGAAAGGTGGTTGTCATGACACATGTTGCTAAGTTCTCTATCTCCTTCCTGAATATGTGGGTTTCCTTGGGTGCTGTGGTTTACTCCCACATCCCAAAGACGTGTGGATCAGAAGGTTAATTGGCCACTATAAACTTCCCTTAATTGTGAATGATGTAATCTGGGAGGGGCTGACAGGAATGCTGGGATAATCAAGTGGGCTTAGTGTAAATGGGTGCATCCTGGTCTGTGAAGACTCAGTTGGTTGAAGGACCTTTTTCAATGCTGTATGACTTTGCCACTCTAAATGCTCACATGCACATATAAATTTACCAGTTCAAACTCTGCTAACCTGTGCCAAAACTCTTTGTCGCATTAGGGACAGGATCTGCTCTCCACAACGGCCAGAGAGGACTGAACTATTCAAATCTTGTTCTCTCTTTCTTCCCCAGTCCTGACGTTAACTCGATTTCTCTTTTCTTACCTGCTAAGGGTTTCCACACTTCAAAAATCAATGTAACTTTATTATGGAAGTACATATATGGCACCTGAGATGAATTTTCTTGAAGGCAGGCACAGAAAATACAAAGAAATACAGTCAAATCAGTAAAAAAAAACCACGCAACTAGATGGACAAACAACCTATGTCCTAAAGACAACAAATGTGCAAATAAAAAAAGACTAAATAAATAAACAAATAAGCAATAATTATCGAGAATATGGGGTGAAGAGTCATTGAAAGTGAGTCCCATAGTTTGGGGAACAGCTCAGTCTTGGGGTGAGTGAAGTTATCCGTGTGCTTCTGGAGTCGGATGGTTGAAGGGGAATGACTGTCCCTGAACTGGGTGGTGTGTGACCTAAGGTTCCTGTACCTCCCTCCCAGTGGCAGCAACGGGAAGAGAGCACGGCCTGGATGGCGGGAGTCCTCGGCGATGGTCATTGCTTTCCTGTAACAGTGCTTCTTACAGATGCGGGCAATAGTGCACTGTTTCCCGTTCTCATTTTAAATCCTCAGCCATTTAGTTTTCCCAGTCTTAAGCAAGAACGTGGATCTCAATATATTAGACAACATGCACATAGCTGAGAAAATTTGGCAGTATTTAGAAGGAAAATCAAATATTAACCATTCAGCTCAGCATTCTGCGACTGTTCCATACTGGGCCGTGCACAGTGGGTAGATCAGCAGGAACACCACAATCCTCTCATGATCGTTAAACACATTAAAGATGGATATGGATATATTATGCACATTTGCTTAGTGTCCCTTTGCAAAAGCAGACAAATTTAAAAATCTAGCGTGAGTGCCATGTCCACGATATCTGTGATATCCAAACTATGAAGTGTAAGCCAAGTAACTCTGGGCTGAGTGGAATTTTATAGAGCATTTGAGGATGACAAGAAATGTCAGGATCTCAGACTTACAGAAAAATACATTAAAGAAAGAGGCCATTTGGCCCACTGTCCATACTATCCATATGCAAGAGTAGCTCAACTGGTCCCACGTCCCCACCTCTCCAGACTTCTGCATGTTCCTTGTATTCTTACCCCCTTCCTTTCCAGACCCCACAATTGAGTCTGCTTCCACTGCTACTCTTGGCATACATTCCAGAAGCTAAGCGCGTACTGGATAAAAGTCATAATTCTGAATCTTTCGTCAATCACCTCCATTCTACTATATGTCCCCTGGCTCTTCACCTTGCGGCCAATGTCATGTTTCTTTATATCGAAGCTGAGGGGCCACTCCAATAGTTACTGTTTTTCACCCAATGCTAGAACACCCCACCCCCACACTCAAACACTTCAAGGAGCTTATTTAGGTGGGAATCTTAAATATGAATTAAGATAAGTAGCAGAGCACTTTGCAACACCAGTGACCCAGGTTTATTTCCCTCCGCTGTTGGTCAGGAGCTTGTACACGGGTTTCCTCCAGGTGCTCTAGTTTCCTCCCACATTCCAAACGTGTACCAGTTACTAGGTTAGTTGAGCACATGGGTGCAACTGGGCAGTGTAGGGTGGGCTCGTTGAGCCAGAAAAGCATGTTGCTGTGCTGTATCTCCAAATAAAATTGACAAATAAATATTCATTGCTCTTCAGAAACCTGTGCAAATTCCTCTGTCCTCAGTACCCCAACTGTGGCCTCCCACTAGCGGCAATGACAAGGAATGAATACATGGTTTACGATGATCAGAGAAGGTTAATCGATTGCTGGTTGTATTGTGGTGTGACCACAGAGCTATTTCCTGTGGTCACAAGACCGGAGGAAAGTGCAGATGGTTTTGTTAACATCTCTTTTTCTCTCTTTTTAAAAAATTCCTTATTTGATAAACTTGAAACCATTTCACATATTCAAGGATTCTCTCTGGCATTTATAGTTATTTAATTTTGAAGAAGAATTATCTGGCGGGTGGTGTGAGAACTGGCATCCCTCTTTGGGTTTTCACTTCATGAGGTTTGTACGGGAGTTGTGTCTGGCTTCTGAAATAGCATCATTATTAAAACGGTTCTTCTGGAAAGGGAACACTGAGGTTGAAAACCTGTCAGATGGCAAATTTTTGACCTTGCACTATGACCACCCTGCCTCGCCCACCATCCAAGCCTTCTCGAAGGAGGTACAGGAAGTTTAGGTCCCAAACCACCAGGTCCAGGTTCAGGTATTACCCCTCAACCACCAGACTCCTGAACCGGCGTGGATAACTTCACTCACATCAGCACTGAACCGATTCCACACCCATGGAGTCAACGACTCATGTTTTCAATATTATTGATGTATGTATTATCATTACTTTGTTTTTCTTTTTGTGTTTGGACAATATGTTGCCTTTTGCACCTTGGTTGTTGGTCCATATTTGTCAGTGTGTAGTTTTTCATTGATTCTGTTGTGTTCTTTGTATCTGCTCTGAATGCCCACAAGAAAGTGGACCTCAGGGTAGTATATGGTGACATATATGTACTTTGAACTTTAAACTTTGACTTGAGGTTACTTGAGTGAGCCAAACACTGGAGAAGCAGAGCAACGCATCCAAACCTTTCACAGCAATAACAGCACATGAAATTAACAACACGTGATAACTTTCCCAGTAACATGTCAGTAATACAAAGTTTAATGTCATCTCCAGTAACTGTGGGACAGAAGCTGCCCTTGAGCCGGTGCTACATGCTTTCAGGCTTTTGTACTTTCTGCCCAATAGGAGAGGGGAGATGGGAGATCATCTGGGGTCTTTGATTATGCTGGCTGTTATGCTTTGTAACTCCAAAAACTAATTGAAAGGAAAAACACGGGAGCTGGGAGATTCAGGTCCACTCGGCTTTACGTCTTTAGTGAGGCACTCACGTATGACGTGGTGGCGTCGTATAATCAAATAATATATTTACAATTTACTCAAATGTTACAAAAGTATTAAATACACAACACTCCTGCCTGCTTAGCTATAAACCCCAACTCACCAGACAAAGTTTTGAGCCAACATTTTCATCTTGACCATGCCTAGACGCCCAGTATGTAGCTCCTCCAACACTTTAGCTCTCAGCTTTGATGGTACAACTCACAATATCCACTTAATGCAAACATCCTCAAGAGCAAGTTCAATGATAAAAATGGGAGAACTGGAATTTCTGCTGCACAGTCCAGCCATTTAAGGTTGCCATGCAGACCCAAGACAGTGTGGGGCCCTTTCTGGTTCCCCTTTGGATCATCTCTGCTGTAAAAGGGAGGCTTTCAATTTGCATTAGGTAGAATGCGTCAAGAGGATTGTCCTCTTTTGTAAGTTTTTCAAGTATTTCCCTTTCCAAGGGTAAAGGTGACAATCCATCAGCATTCCTAAGATTTGTTGTCCTTTTGAATTCAATCTTGTAATTGTGCACTCCAAGAAACAGAGGCCGTTTCTGCATTCATGCTGCTGCTGTTAGTGGAACTCCCTTCTGTGGACTGAAAATGGACACTCGTGGTCGATGATCAGCAATGACGATAAACTCTCCCATACAGGTAAAGTTTTACACCCCAAACTAGACTCGAGGCTTCTCAGTCAATCTGGGCATAATGTTCTCAGTAGTGATAAGGAAATCTGATACAAAGATTGTAGAGCATTCACTTCCATCACTCATAACACATGACATGACTGCACCTGTACCATAAGTAAAACATCACAGGCAAACTTCACTGGACAATGTGGATTATGACGTGTGCACAGAGTCTGATGTCAGCATTTCCTTTAGCTTTTCGAAAGCCACCTCACACTGCCTTGTTCATTGCCAATTCTTCCCAATCTGTAATAATGAGTTCAAGGGATGGAGCACAGTAGCTAAGTTTGGCAGGATAGTCATTGACAAATCCTGAATAGACAATTGTGATATGTGCTTAGGTCTTGGGTCATCCACCACTGCTAGAATTTTCTCAGCACACTTGTGCGTCAATGGTGCGACCGCAGTAAATGATGGTTCATTCAAAGAATTCACACTTGCTGCATCATGCTCTGAGCCCATAATTTTCTTTTACTTTTAACACTATCTTGAGATATTGGAGATGTTCCTTGTCATCCACATTGGTAACAAAGTTTGACATCCAGGTAACACTGAGTGCCAAGACAGCCTTGCAGCACCTGGCCCATGGCCCATAGTTTTCTGCCAGAGTGCAAGTGCAGATGCTGCTCAAGAAATAAGCCCTCTGTGAGTATTTATGGTGAGAAACATTTTGGACTCTTCTTCTATCTCCATCTTTAGGAAGGCCTCAGCTAATCTACTTTGCTGAAGTGTTTTCCTCCAGAAAGGTTTGCTAAGATATCATCTATCCTGGGCAGAGGTTATTGATCTACTTTCAGCACTGGGTTGATGGTGACTTTTCGATCAGTGGTCATCCTGACAGACCTATGCATCTTGGTCACTGGGACCACTTGCATTGCCCAAAGGCTCCACTTAGCTCAAAAAGAATTTCTGTGGTCTCCATGTGATCTAACCCACTGGCTACCTTATCATGGATGGTATAAACAACCAGATAGGCTTTGTAAAACTTGGGGCTGGCATTTTCATTTAACACTGTTTATCCTTGATATGTTTAAATTTTCTAATGCCATCCTTCTTGTTGTTTACATTTTCTAATGCCACCCTTAAACTCTGCTGTGGCATCATCCAGTACCTTCATAAATTCACTTTCAGTTGACTCTATTACAGGGTATGTGGTATGCAAATGGTGGATGAATCAAGTTGTAGTTGTCTCAGCCAATCACAGCCCTAAAAAACTGGTTCTCCTGTTTTTACCACATACAGGCCCAATGTGGCTTGTTGTTTTTTTTTTAATTGTTACTAACGCCATTGCTACAGGAGTTTCCTTTCTCCAGTATATGTTTTTAGTTGGATATCTGCAGGCATCAGTTTATAAGAACATAAGAAATAAGAGCAGGAGTAGGCCATTCGGCCCATTGAACCTGTCCTGCCATTCAATAAGATCATGGCTGATCTGTCTGTAAACTCAGCTCCATCTACCTGCCTTTTCCCCATAACCCTTAATACTCTTAATATGTAAAAACCTACCTAACTGTAAATTTATTTAGCGAGGAAGCCTCAACTGCTTCTCTGGGCAGAGAATTCCACAGATTAACCATTCTCTGGGAAAAACAGTTTCTCCTCATCTCCGTCCTATATCTTCTCCCCTGAATCTTGAGGCAATGTCCCCTAGTTCTAGTCTCACCTACCAATGGAAACAACTTTCCTACTTATATCTTATCTATCCCTTTCAAAATTTTGTATGTTTCTATAAGATCCCCTCTCATTCTTCTGAATTCCAGAGAGTATAGTCCCTGGTGACTCAATCTCTCCTCTTCATCTCTGGAATCAACCTGGTGAACCTCCTCTGCACTGCCTCCAAAACCAGTATATCCTTCCTCAAGTATGGAGCCCAGAACTACACACAGTACTCCAGGTGCAGCCTCATCAGTTCAGTACCTTTGAACTACCAATTAAACTCATTTTGTGGAATGACTGAAACAGCCGTGCCAGTGTCCAATTCAATTTTAATTAATTTGCTGTTCTCTTCTGGTGTGAGCTATATTACTTGTCTCTTGTTAGATTTCACATGGTAAATCTCAAGGCTAATCAGACCTACGTCACTCTCATCATTATCAGCTTTTTCATCAACAGCAAGCAGATTAGTGCTCTTTTTGAAACTACAAATTGACTTTTTATCTCTTTCTCTTCCCTGTGGAGTATATTTATTTTTGTCTGCCTACATGCTCTGTGTATGAGTCCTATTTCACTGTATTTTCTGCAAGTTTTGCCTTTAAATCTGCATTGGTCTGTTGTACGTGAGCCCTGGCACAACAGTAACACAATTTGTTCGGTCAGGCAGGTCTCTGTTGAGAGATATTGCTATTTTGTTAATGCTCGTTTTCATTTCTGATTGCAACTCAGTTGTGTCTCTGGCTGCTGTTTCCTTCAATACAGTTATTTCAACTACTATATTAAATGTGAGTTATGCTTCAATTAGGAGCCATTTTTGAATGCTTTCTTGTAAGATTCCACAAACTAAATGATCTCTTAGTGCATCATTAAGCCCAGCACTGACCTGACAATGCTTGAACGATCTCTTTAATACAGTCACATAAGCTGAAATGGACTACCGTTCCTTTTGATTCTTCGTATGAACCCTAAAGCATTCTACAATCAACTAGGGTTTTGGTTCTAAATGTTCCTGCATACCATTCTTGATATAAGCAAAGCTCACTATGGCTGGTTTGGTTGGAGCAATCAAATTTCTAAGCAACCTGTATGCCTTTCCACTTATTGCGCTGGCACTTGCTTTTTATTGACTATTTCATTTGTTTCAAAATACTGCTCAATTCATTCAGTATACATCACCCAGTTATTTGTAGTGCAATCAAATGCATCTATCCTTCTGATGCAGCTAGTCATTTCTGCTTTATTTTTAAATTTATGATTATTAATGTCATTATGTCCCCCCTCACAGTCCTCAGCAGTCCTGTGTCCACTGTGGAGAACTTCAGGTTCCTGGGAACCACCATCTCTCAGGATCTGAAGTGGGAGCAGAACATCAGCTCCATCCTGAAGAAGGCCCAGCAGCGGATGTACTTCCTGCGGCTCTTGAGGAAATATGGTCTGCCTCAGGAATTGCTGTTGCAGTTCTACACTGCAGTCATTGAGTCTGTCCTGTGCACCTCCATCACTGTGTGGTTTGGAGCCGCCACCAAGCAGGATAGAACCAGACTACAGCGCACAGTGAGGACTGCCGAGCGCATCATTGGAGCCTCCCTGCCCTCTATTGTGGACCTGTACTCTTCCAGGTTGAAGAAGAGGGCGGGGAACATCATAAAGGACTCCTTCCATCCTGCGCATGGACTGTTTGAACTGCTTCCGTCTGGTAGGCGCTACAGATCACTCCAGACTAAGACTAATAGGCACTGGAGAAGTTTTTTCCCTACTGCGGTCACTTTGCTGAACAGTTAACTGCCGGTTAGCTGTCGGCTAACTATTACTTGGATTGCACTACCTGTACGTATAATCTATATTTTCATTTATATTTATCATCTGTTATGAGCAGAGAGACAACATCTGCCGGAAGTAAGTTCCTTGTATGTGCACAGGTACTTGGCGATTAAAGTCTGATTCTGATTCTGATTATCACCCAGTATAAACTGTTTATGAACCCATGAGTTTTGTCTGATTTATGCCTTTTTTAAAAAAACTCAAATGTCTCTCCCCCCTTTCAAAGAAAAATCATGCTGCACTTCATGGGGTAGGTAGCAGTCTTTGGTTTGTTTTAAAACTCGCTCATTGCAACTGTTACGTTTTATAATTCCAGAAGCTAATTGTAAGGAAAAGCACAGGGGCCATGAGATGAGTGTTTACTTAATTTTACTTCTTTAGTGAGGTGCACAGCGGTGTGATGACATTTGCTAATCACGTACTTCTTACATGTAACCTTAATGCAATATACAAAACACAAAAATGCTTAATCAAATGATATAGTTACCATTTTACTTAAATATCAATGAAATATTAACAGAACATAGAAAATCTACAGCAGATTACTGGCCCTTCAGCCCATAATGTTGTGCCAACGATGTAACCTACTCCAGAAGCTGCCTAGAATTTTCTTACTGCATAGCAATACACTATTGCAATACACAATAGCAATACCTCAGTATACAATACTGGCTGTTTTAAGACTCTGCGACTCCTTTGCTTGGTATTTGTCACAAATTAAGCAAGATTAAGGTTAAGATTAGCTTTATTTGTCACATGTATGTTGAAACATTCAGTGAAACGCACTATTTGCGTCAGCAACCAACAGTCCAAGGATGTCCTGGGGACAGCCCATAAGTGCTGCCACGCTTCCAGCACTGGGACGAGATGCTCAGAAACTACTAGCCCTAACCCATACACCTTTGGAATGAGGGAGGAAACCAGAGCACGTGGAGGAAATCCAAGTGGCCACTGGGAGAATGCACAGACTCCTTAGCGGGTGGGAGTAGCCCGCTCTTACAGCTGGAATAGTGCTACGCTCATCACTGTGCTACTGTGCCATCACAGGAGCCTTTGCTCTGGCCGTGCAGGTGAAAGGCCTTGAGGCACCAAAGTTATCCTAATGAAGCACCAGCAGCAGGTAAACATCATCCCTGTCCACCAGTCACCGCTGCAGGCTCCAGGCCAGGAAGCTGAAAAGCCAACCATTCATTTCCCTCCATTGACACTGCCAGATCTGCAGAGTAAGTGCAACATATATACTTTTACTGACTTCCCGGTTGCTAGACCTGCTTTAGGCCCCACTTTTGTTCTGCGTCACTGCCCCACCTAGAGAGTTGCTCAAGTGTCCTTTGTTAACAGGCAGCAGGCAGTGGGCTAATGAAGCTACTTGTACAGCAACCTTTCAATCTGTCCAAGATCAGGGGGATTCCATGAGCAGGAAAGTGCAGTGCAATTTGAGGAGGAAACAATGCACACCAGTCTACGTCCTACCTGGAACACCCTTCCCCCACCACCTCCTCCAGATTAAGTTGCTGATAGAATTGTCTGTTACTCTGCTGATGATAACAATGAAATCACTGGTGCCTGGGCAAGGGTCACTGTGATCACACAGAAGAGGGCTTGTGCTCCCTGGTGCGTGCTGGCACTGTTTTTGAGAGCAGGGAATGTCAGGCAAGGGAGTGCCAATGCGACATACTGGGAGTGCTCCAGTCATTTTACAAAAGATTAGAGATTAATGAATGCCTGTTAGCAGTTTCTACCTCAGATCCACTGCATTGATGTAAACATTCTGAAAACAGTAAAGCCAATCCCTGTTGCATCTCACACCAGCAACAAAGCTCACACAGAGTAAAAGCATAAGGCTCCACCAGTTGAGTTATGTCAAGTGGGAAGTCATGGTTTTAGGGGCAAGGTTGGGCATCATGGTAGTGTAGCGGTGTGCTACAGGCAGCGCTAAAATTACGACACGGAGTCGGTAACTGCAGTCGAAGGATAAACTTTATTCGAAAACCTCAGCCTCACTTTTAAGCCTCCCTCGACCTGCCCCCCGTGGCGCAGAGGCTCCAAAGCTCTGTGCTCGCAAACCCCCGTAGGCTATCTAATTGTGAGCCGGTTTGGATGTGCCAGGAAATGGGTCGCCACATAACCCCCCCCCCAGAACCGGCGATACACCCCCCAATGTCCACAGTCTGGGCCAGAACCTGCTTGGGAGCTCGGCCTCTGCGCCGAGGTGCCGGAAACTCGGCCGGTTGCGCCAGGTCCACATGGGCTGGTTTGAGGCGGTCCACCGTGAAAACCTCCTCTTTCCCCCCAACGTCCAGCACGAACGTGGACCCGTTGTTCCGGAGCACCATAAATGGCCCCTCGTATGGCCGCTGCAGCGGTGGCCGATGCCCGCCCCTTCGTACAAACACAAACTTACAGTTCTGTAGGTCTTCGGGTACGCAGGTCGGGTGCCGCCCGTGCTGTGAAGTGGGTATGGGGGCCAGGTTACCGAGCTTCTCGCGTAGTCTGCCCAGGACTGCTGCGGGATCTTCCTCTTGCCCCCGTGGGGCTGGTAGGAACTCCCCGGGGACGACCAGGGGCGCGCCGTATACTAACTCGGCCGACGAGGCATGCAGGTCATCCTTGGGCGCTGTGCGGATGCTGAGTAGGACCCAGGGAAGCTCGTCCGCCCAGTTGGCTCCTCGCAGGCGGGCCATGAGGGCCGACTTCAGGTGACGGTGGAAACGCTCCACTAGCCCGTTCGACTGTGGGTGGTAGGCAGTGGTGTGGTGCAGCTGAGTCCCCAAAAGGCTGGCCATAGCTGACCACAGGCTGGAGGTGAACTGGGCGCCTCTGTCGGAGGTAATGTGGGCCGGTACACCAAAGCGAGATATCCAGGTGGCGATCAGGGCTCGGGCGCAAGATTCGGAGGTGGTGTCGGTGAGCAGGACCGCCTCTGGCCATCTTGTGAACCGGTCCACGATAGTCAGGAGGTGCCGCGCGACACTGGCAGGGGGCCCACGATATCCACATGAATGTGGTCGAAACGCCGGTGGGCGGGATGGAATTGCTGCGGTGGGGCTTTGGTGTGCCACTGCACCTTGGCCGTCTGGCAGTGCATGCACGTTTTGGCCCATTCACTGACCTGTTTGCGGAGTCCGTGCCAAATGAACCTGCTGGAAACCATCTGGACAGTTGTCCGGATGGAGGGATGCGCCAAGTTATGAATGGAGTCGAAAACGCGGCGCCGCCATGCTGTCGGGACGACTGGACGGGGCTGGCCGGTGGCGACGTCACAGAGTAGGGTCCTCTCACCTGGGCCCACGGGGAGGTCCTGGAGCTGCAAACCGGAGACTGCGGTTCTGTAACTCGGAATCTCCTCATCTGCCTGCTGTGCCTCTGCCAGTGCCTCAAAGTCTACCCCTTGGGAAAGGGCATGAACGGTAGGGCGAGAGAGCGCATCCGCCACGACATTGTCCTTACCCGAGACGTGCCGGACATCCGTTGTGTATTCAGAGATGTAGGACAGGTGGCGTTGCTGGCGGGACGACCAGGGGTCGGACGCTTTCGTAAACGCAAAGGTAAGCGGTTTGTGGTCCGTGAACGCGGTGAAGGGCCGACCTTCTAGGAAGTACCTGAAATGCCGGATTGCCAGGTAGAGCGCCAACAGTTCCCGGTCGAAAGCACTGTACTTGAGCTCGGGTGGTCACAGGTGTTTGCTGAAAAACGCCAGGGGTTGCCAGCGACCTGCGATGAGTTGCTCCAGCACCCCACCGACTGCCGTGTTAGATGCGTCCACTGTGAGGGCGGTAGTGGTGTCCATTCTGGGATGTACTAGCATTGCGGCGTCCGCCAAAGCTTCCTTCGTTTGAACGAAAGCGGCGGCGGACTCCTCGTCCCAGGTAATGTCCTTGCTTGGACCCGACATCAGGGCGAACAGGGGGCGCATGATCCAGGCAGCTGAAGGGAGGAAGCGGCGGTAGAAATTGACCAAACCTACGAATTCCTGAAGGCCTTTGATCGTGGTGGGTCGGGGAAAGTGGCGGACCGCATCTACCTTAGCGGGCAGAGGGGTTGCCCCGTCTTTAGCAATCCTGTGGCCCAGGAAGTCAATGGTATCGAGTCCGAACTGGCATTTGGCGGGGTTGATTGTAAGACCGTACTCACTCAGTCGGGCGCAGAGTTGACGGAGGTGGGACAGATGCTCCTGATGACTGCTGCTGGCTATGAGGATGTCATCCAAATAGATGAACGCGAAGTCCAGGTCCCGTCCCACCGCGTCCATTAACCGCTGGAACGTCTGTGCGGCATTCTTCAAGCTGAATGGCATGCAGAGGAACTCGAAAAGGCCAAACGGGGTGATGAGAGCCGTTTTGGGGACGTCGTCAGGATGCATCAGGATTTGATGGTACCCTCAGACGAGGTCTACCTTGGAGAAGATCCGTGCGCTGTGCAGGTTTGCCGCAAAGTTTGAATGTGCGGCACAGGGTAGCGGTCCGGTGTGGTAGCCTCGTTCAGCCTGCGGTAGTCGCCGCACGGTCTCCAGACCCCCGTCACTTTGGGCACCATGTGCAGGGGGGAGGCCCATGGGCTGTCGGACCGCCGGATGATCCCCAATTCCTCCATCCTCTGGAACTCTTCCTTCGCCAGTCGGAGCTTGTCCGGGGGGAGCCGCCGAGCGCGGGCGTGGAGGGGTGGTCTCTGGGTCAGGATGTGGTGCTGTACGCCGTGCCTGGGCATGGCCGCTGTGAACTGCAGTGCCAGAACGATGGGAAATCCGCCTGGACCCTGGTGAAGTCGTTGTCGGACAGCCTGATGGAGCCGAGGTGAGGGGCTGGCAACTGGGCTGCACCCAGGGAGAACGTCTGAAAGGTTCGGCGTGTACCAGTCTCTTCCTGGGCAGGTCGACCAGTAGGCTGTGAGCTCGCAAAAAATCCGCACCCAGAAGCGGTTGGGCTACGGCGGCCAGTGTGAAGTCCCACGTGAACTGGCTGAAGCCGAACTGTAGCTGCACCTGACGGGTGCCATAGGTCCTTACTGTGCTGCCATTCACGGCCCTCAGGGGGGGACTCGGTGCCCTGCTGCAGGTGTCGTAACTCGTCGGAGGTAAAACGCTGATCTCGGCCCCAGTGTCGACCAAAAACCGGCGTCCCGACCTTCTATCCCACACATACAGGAGGCTATCCCGATGGCCAGCCGCCGTAGCCATCAGCGGCGGCTGGTCCTGGCGTTTCCCGGGAACTTGCAGGGCGGGCGACAACGGCGGGCTTCTGCGCTCCACCGCTGGTGGTAGAAGCACCAGTGTTCATTGGGCCGGGGGTTGGCGGGCTCTGCGGCCGGGCCTGGACTGGTTTGCTGCTGGGAGCGTGGCTGGGAGATCTGTGCGATGGACGCCCCGCTCACCTTTTTGGCTTTCCACAGCAAGTCCGCCCGGGCTGCCACCTTCCGGGGGTCACTGAAATCCGCGTTGGACAGCAGCAGGCGTATGTCCTCGGGCAGCTGCTCCAAGAAAGCCTGCTCAAACATGAGGCAGGGTGTGTGTCCGTCGGCCAGAGACAACATCTCATTCATTAAAGCCGATGGAGGTCTGTCTCCCAAGCCATCCAGGTGCAGTAAACGGGCAGCCCGCTCGCACCGTGAGAGTCCGAAAGTCCTGAGGAGCAGGGCTTTGAATTCCGTGTACTTGCCGTCTGCCGGGGGCGACTGTACGAACTCCGCGACCTGGGCCGCTGTGTCCTGGTCGAGGGAGCTCACCACGTAGTAGTAGCGGGTGTCTTCTGAGGTGATCCGGCGAACGTGGAATTGGGCTTCGGCTTGCTGGAACTATAGGTTCGGGCGCTGGGTCCAGAAACCCGGCAGTTTCAACGAAACCGCATGAACAGAGGCAGCGTCGGTCATTTCTGGTCCAAAAATCGTTTGGACCGTCGGGGTCACCAATTGTAGTGGTGTGCTACAGGCAGCGCTAAAATTACGACACGGAGTCGGTAACTGCAGTCGAAGGAAAAACTTTATTCGAAAACCTCAGCCTCACTTTTAAGCCTCCCTCAACCTGCCCCCCGTGGCGCAGAGGCTCCAAAGCTCTGTGCTCGCAAACCCCCGTAGGCTATCTCCCTTAGCCGGAACGCTGGCTAATTGTGAGCCGGTTCGGATGTGCCAGGAAATGGGTCGCCACAGTAGCATAGCAGTTGTTGTTGTTCCTTGTGGTGGCAACCTTGCAATTTCTTTTAGCTGTTTTGCCTGGTTTTTTTTTACGAAGCTGAGTTGCTAGCTCAACACCCAACCCAGCACGGATGGAAAGCGTGCAAGGGAGCCAGCCGGATTCGAACCTCCAAGTCCGGAGCCGATGCCACTACAGCACCGGCCAATAAAGCACAGCGGCTAGTGCAGCACTATTACAGCTCAGACTTCCGGTGCCATATTTAAAGAGTTCGTACATGCTCCTCGTGAACTGCATGGGTTTCCTCCAGAGGCTCCAGTTTCCTCCCACAGTCCAAAGGCGGCCCAGTTAGTAGGCCATTGCAAATTGTCCCATGATTAGGCTAGGGTGAAATAGGTGGGCCGCTGGGAGGCATGGCTTGTTGGGCCTGTTCAGGAAATCTGCCCTATTGAAGATTAAGCAGTTGGGTCCTGATAGGAGGAAGTTATTCTAAAAGGAGAAATTGAGCAAGATTGGCCTCTTTGCTCCAGGTATTTACAGTAGAAGAAGGGGAAGCAATACAGAGGCAACTAAGCTTTAGAGAACAGCTGAGTGGAAATGCTGCGGGTCTTCCTCTGGCTGGAAAATCAGAACAATGGGGTAAACACTAGAGCAACACACACAAAATTCCAGAGAAACTCAGCAGGTCAGGCAGCATCTCTGGAGAAAAATAAACAGTCGACGTTTCAGGCCGAAACCCCTCTTCTGGTCTGGAAAGGAAGGGGAAGAGGTTGGGTGAGGGGAAAGGTGTATGGATGGGGGAGGGAGATGAAGTAAGAAGCTGGCAGGTGAGGTGAGGGAGTGGGGGATGGCAAAGCTGGCAGGTAATAATTCAAAGAGATAAAATATCACTTCCCTGATTCTCACTTCAGCCCCCTCCCCTACCTACCCACCTTCCCCCCACTACCTATCACCTGCCAGTTTGTCCTCCTTCCTCCACCCCCCACCCCCCCCCCCCCCCAACCACCTTATTCTGGTTTCTGCCCCCTTCTTTTCCAGGACAATGGAGTGTAGTTTTCAGATAAATAGTTGGCAGTTTATTCAAGGTTAAAAATCTCTGAAATTCTCTAACAAAGGGGGCTGTAGATGTTTAGTCAATGTGTTCAAAACAAATTGATTGACTTTGAGCTGCAAAGGAGTCAAGGTCAAGATCAGGATTGTTATCATAGATACACATGCACTGGGTATAAATGCAGAGTGTATAAAAGTTATGGTACAGACATATAAACCACTAGGAGGCTACAGCTGGGGTACTGGGTGCTCCACAGGAAATGCTTTAAAGAGATAAATATAGAGACCAGCTTTGTTTGTCACATGTACATCAAAACGCTGAAACACACAGTGGAATACGCCATGTGCGCGATGACCAGCGCAGCCTGATGATGCGCCGGGGGCAGCCTGCAAATGTCGCCAAGCTGCAGGCAGCAACAT
Organism: Hypanus sabinus; assembly: GCF_030144855.1. Classification (NCBI taxonomy): domain Eukaryota; kingdom Metazoa; phylum Chordata; class Chondrichthyes; order Myliobatiformes; family Dasyatidae; genus Hypanus; species Hypanus sabinus. The sequence goes on along the minus strand of NC_082721.1, from coordinate 68,109,490 downwards.
AGCAAGACCACGACTTACTAACCTAACTCGTACGTCTTTTGAATGTGGAAAGAAAGCAGAACAACATCATTATGTGCCGTGTCAATTGACGTAGGCGATCACACTCTCATGACCATGATTATTCTTGACAAACTTTTCTCCACAAGTGTTTTGCCATCGCCTTCTTCTGGGAAGTGTCCTTACAAGACAGATGACCTGGCTATAACTCTTCTGTCATGGTCCCTTCTGGCAATCCCCCACCTTCCTATTTACCTCAGGAACTGGGCCTCAATCCCCTCTTTTAGTTTCCAATCATTCCCAGGTTCCACTAGCTACACACACCTGCTTTCCATCAGCAAATGCAGGATAAAGACCCCCTGATCACAACATGGAGCTGCCAGTTCGTTGGTTGACTCCGGTGTGAGTAAACTCGTTTCATGGTTCTTAGGACTGCCAATTCTAAGTCTAGCATTGCTCCTGGATACCAATTCCACGCTCGCTACATCAATAGCACCTCCCGACTCTGCCTCCGCACCTGTGGTCGTCCACCGCCTCGCTCACGTAACATCTTCAGAGATTGTTTGGTGTCAGTGGTCGCAAAACCAAGAGCAATCACTGCTCCCTAGGTTTGGTATGACCCTGATCGGGGCATTAAGCAGGTGCTACACCTTGCCCAAGGGTGACCTGCAGGCCAGTGGAGGGAAGGAGCACCTCACGCCTCCTTTGGTCGAGACGTAACTCCACTGTGCCACCCAGAAACTAGAGTGCCTGGAGGAAACCCACACGGTCATGGGGAAGATGTACAAACTCCTTACAGACAGCAGATGAAATCGAACCCTAATCTGCTAACTGCTACACTACCTAGCCATCCATATTCACTTCTGGCCCGCTCATAGACATGGGCCGAGAGGCAGTTCTACAGGGTTGGAGCATTTTGGATACGAGAGACTGGAAAAGCTGGGTATGTTTACTTTAGAACAGAGGAGGCCGAGAGGTGAGCTGATAGAAGTATACAGAATTACAAAGGCTGTAGATAGAATAGACAGCGAGAGACATTTTGCCTAAGTCAGATGACTTTGTTTAAGGTAAAAGAAAAGAATTGGAGGACAATCATTTTTTTTAATCCAGAAAGTGGCTGGAATCTGGAACATGTTGTCCGAGGGGGAAGTGGTGACAGATACAATCAGATGATTTAGGGGTATTTAGATAAGATCTTGAAGTACCATAGTGTATCAGGGAATGAGAATGATTTCAGTATGTTCTCGATGGCTGGTGTGGCTTTGGTGAGCTAAAGAGACTTTATGCAAGTGAGAAATAGCTTCTTTCTCTCAATTTTCAAGATGGCGGCGCAACGCAGCACACAGCAGCCACTCCAGGAATGAATATCTGTTATCTGTAAGTAGGGGCTGTGTACAATCCTGATTTGACGGAGACAGACGTGCGAAGCGCGGAGGAACATCTGGTGAAACTTTTGAAATGCCTGTTCCGCTGCCGCTGCTACTGTGTGATCAGAAAAATCTCCGGGAGGAAGGCCCCAAATCCTCGGCTTTGCCTGTTGCTTGGCGGCCGGTGCCGGGGTCGAAGCGCTCAGCAGAGATGGTGCTCCGTGCTCAGTGTCAGAGGGCTGGTCAGAGGCTCGAAGTTTTCGGACAGACTCGGAGTTGGCTGTGGTCGGAGCTCCCAGAGTGCTGTATCGGCAAGCTGCGGCGCTGGAGGTTCATGGCAGGAAGAGTTTTTCTTCCTTCTACCGTCTGCGTGAGATGATGGGCTGTAGGGACTTTGAGACTTTCTTTTAAACCGTGCCATGGACTGCTCTTTATCAGATTACGGTATTGCTTTGCACTGTTGAAACTATGTGTTATAGTTATGTGGTCTTTGTCAGTTAGTCTTTTATCAATTATGGTATTGTCTGCACTGTTGAAACTCTATGTTAACTATAACTATATGTAACTATGTGGTTTTGTGTAGGTCTTGTAGCTTTAGTTTAGTCTGATAGGTTTGTAGTTCCTTTCCGGGGAACGCGCTAAGATGGTAGCGCGATATCGATACGCAGCAGCCTCTCTGGACTCTGGATTGGGAGTTACCAAACGTTATGTGGTTTTTCTTGTGTGGTCTGTTTTGTGTTTTTTCGTGATATCATTCCAGAGAACGTTGTCTCATTTTTAACTGCAGTGTATTTGTGGTTTCTAAATGACAATAAACTGAATCTGAACATTAGATTTCTAAGCAATCCATGAACTCCCATCATTAATCCTTTTTTTTGTACTATTTATTAATTTTGTAATTTATAGCCATGTTACGTCTCTGTATCTTACTGCTGCGGCAAGACAATAAATGTCACATCATATTGAACAGATAATCAGAATAAACCTGATTCTGAACATGATTTACTACACATTACTTAAATATATGAAGGTTGCAGAAAGAATGGAGAATGTATTAAAAGAATGGCTCCAGGGACAAGGGACTATTAGACTGGAGAAGTGGATGTTCTCAGAGAAAAGACTTAAAGAAGATTTATTGGCAATGTACCAGACTGATTAAAAGAGGATAATATTCCTATATGTGAATGACACAAGGATAATTTGAAATATACTTAACTATTTCTTTCTAGCAAAAGAGATGAGAAACCTATTTACTCAGAGAGCAGTTATGATCCGGAAACAGAATCAATCATGCACTCACAATGAAAATGGATTTGGTGCTTTGGAGAGAATTATTTACGGGACCTCTGGGAAAGAATGAAAAAGCACCTCACAGGGTTACTCTACCAGAAGCCTACACAGAGTTAATCAATCAAATGCCACCTTTCACAGTCATCTCAATCCTGCGGTTCAGTGAATACAACATCTTCCCCATTTCCACCAAGATATTCCAAATATGAATCATGCTTTTTAATGTTATCTCTTGATTTATGCTTACCTTGCTTTTTGATCACAGCAAGCAATCTAAATTTAGCATAACAAATCTATCAGGATGGATCTTTTACACAACGGCATCCAACTCTGAGTGTATATAGTGGAACAATTTTGAAGCTCATGCCTGCCCTGCTCTAGGCTTCTCTAGCACTCCAACTGTAAATTGGTTTCAATGTAAATACTGTAAATACTCAGATCATAAAAATATTCTGTTTCTGCCTTGAACGTGCAATGCCTGAAGTGGTTGACCCTTTTTAACCAGTCTCAAGTTAGCCACAAGTATAAAGGCAAAGCCAAGTTGCAAGCAGTGATGGGAAACTGACTGAAGAATGTTAGCCCTTTGCCCCTAGCCTGAGACACAACGTTCTTCTGCTTTGAGTGACTACTTCCATAATTCCCACCAGGCAGAATGTTTACTGAAAACAGGATCTTTTTTGTTGCTTCATAAGGGCCACATTCAAGATTCATACCCAGACAGCACTTGATTGAATTGCACAACCTTTTCCCTTCCCTCAAATGTCTGGGCACATTCCCTTAAACTGAGCAGCATTCAAACCTCAGGTTTTCCCACCCACCGCTCTGGGAACAGGGAGAACATTAAAGTAGGAAGAAACTTATAGGCAAGATTTGTGTCAAGTGTCTATGTATACGTGCTCATAAATGTTCAAAGATCAAAGTAAATTTGTTATCAAGCTACGTATGTCACATACAACCTTGAGGTTTACTTTCGTTCAGGCACTCACAGGAAAACAAAGAAATACGATAGAGTCCACGCGGGGAAAAAAAAACAAAGACTGACAAATATACAATGTGCAAAAGAGGACCAATTGTGGAAATAATTTTTTTTTTAAACAAATTGTACTCTGGGCTCAACGGAAGTGAGTCCTTCGGCTGGCGAGTCAGTTTGGTTCTAAGGCAGGTGAAGCCGGCCCAGGAGCCCAGAGCAACAACTCTTCCACAAAATGTCACTTCACGGACATCACACCCTCCAGCACAGGGAAAAGGTGAAGATAAAAAACCTGCTGACAAACAACCCACATGTGATTTTTAGTAAGTGAGGGTAATCAGTACCCTGTATCAATCTTTCGCCTAATAATAAGGGCAGGAAGCCACCCCCCCCCCCCTTAGAACAAAGAGGGCCAAGAAAACACTCCTAACAGTGATCAGCTAACAAAGCCATAGTAAAAGTCTAACCACAGCAGTCAAATCTATTAGTGAAAGTGAAGCTAAAAAGCAAAAGAACTGTGGGTGAAAAACAGCTAACAAAATTAAAATTTATCAAATTAACTCAGAATCGGTCATTGCAAAGCTCCCAAGGTCTTGTTTCATTGAATACTCATGTAATCCCCTGGGTCGCCTCAGGCTCGCTCAGCTCGTTCTCGTCTAGGGGGAGCAGCCTTCGGCCCCACCAAACTGGGTAATCAGCTGGTGTGGATGCTGTGTGATGTCCCCGCCTCGCCCAAAAACAGACAGTACACCATATGCGATTAAATGAGTACAATTTATAAAGGTTACTATAATTAAGTGATTAATAATGATACAGTATAAATGAAGAAAAAAATAAAGAAAAGGCGCCAAACTTATCAAAGTCCAAACCACTTCATACACAACCGTTGGAGCTCAATTACCGAAGTCTTCTGGCCACCATTCGATCCCCTCCGAACTCCTCGACTCGCAGCTCAGGACCCTCCAAACTCCTCGACGCGCAGCTCAGGACCCTCCAAGTGGTCAACCAAGCACATCTTCCTTCATCTCCTCTCCTCGGAGTACCTCCTGGCCTCGGACCCCGCTTGGGGTCCATTCCTCGCCCAGCTTACAGCATCGCGTCCTCTCTCTCAACCCCTCGCGCCGATCTCCCCAAAAGCCAGTCAACAATATTTTACAGACTCAGAAGAAAGAACAACATTAATCCCAATTGGTTTACAAAGGAATACAATTCTCGTTATCAGTAAATTTTAACCCAAACAAGCTTCCAGCACTCTCTCACAACAAAGAAGCATTCCTACTTTTAACAAAACAAAGAAGCCATTTTGATTACATACCCAGTAACAAAGAAAAAAGAAGAAACCCCCTTTACACTCAAATACTACTTTGGGTTACGATGACAAAGCACTTCCTTGGGTAATTAATGATACCTTTCAGAAAACTACAAATATTTCAGAACCCTTTTCATATCAAGTGCTTGAGGTCAATTGTTAAGAACTTTTTCCAGTATGAGAGATTATTGCTTTTACTCAGCCGTGACTAAATGACGGTGCAACAGAGGGCTGAAAGATAGCCTGGCCGACCTGTGGTGTGGAACTGCATTCCAATGCCAGGACCCTTGGACTTTGAACTTGAGATTCAAGTTATTCAGGGAAAATGATCTAAGGCTCGTTGACAATCAAAGCAAAGGTCAATGCTCTGGAAAATTGTTTGCTTAAAAAATATAGCACCGATTGCTGGAACTCAGAATGATGGAGAGCAAAAGTTATACTGTGACTCATATAGTAGAAAGTTCCAGCAAGTGACAAGAACGATCAGGCTATTGGACCAACATCAAACACAATACATTTCTTACATGAAAGGCCATTAGTTATTCCTATCCCTTCATTCATTTTATTTTGGGTTATTTAAATATTTCACGATCTACTTTTCACTTGTGGCCTTAACTCGAGAATGCCCCAGCCTCATCCGGAAGTGCTTACCAGAGGACAGCATTTAAAGTCATGAGCAGGTGAATTCACGTGGGCTGCAGATGGAACTTGCCCCTGCTACGGGAGGACCAAACCCATGGTAGAAAGTCTGAGCCACAAACGCCGTATAGTTAAAAAGAACAGTTGTCGAAACGGGAAAAATCAAGTTGTCAAGATGAAAAAGCTGTGCGCTCTGGCATGGCTTTTCTAGGCTGCTGGTGTGAAGTCTGAGCTAGATTTATTTTCTAAATATTGTCCCCTAATTCCCTGCTGACCAATAAGTCAGAGGGACTGTCATACCACTGATGTGGTATCCAAAAATCATAAACTGGAAGGTCTGTTTCTGGCCCACCTTGAATTAGTGATGCACCATCAATAACTCACTCTGAGACGTAAGGCGAGATATCGGCTTTTATTAACTGGAAGAAGGAACAAGCAGTGAGTGACCACCATACTACATCCTGGAGACTGAGAGCCGGGCTCAGGCCTTGATCGCCTTTATACAGGGGTCTGTGGGAGGAGCCACAGGAGCAGTCAGCAGGGGGCGTGTCCAGACAGATATATGTGGTTCACCACAATTAGGTGATCAACAAGAAATGGGAATCAAAACAGAATTATCATATTTGATTATTATTCAATATCCTTTGCTGAAATGTCTGCAAATATGCGCATTAGGGTAGAAATCCATCCTAGATCACATGCACTAAATGTGTAACAAAATAGATGTTTCATTTCATACTCTTCTTCCAAAATTATTTTATTTTATTTTATTTTATTTAGAGATGCACAGTGGTTGTCCATCATATCCAACAATGACAGGAGACCTGAGCAGGAAAGTTTTTGAAGTGGAAAAGCTATTGCACTGGGGCAGTTCCACTCTCTTGACCTTGGAAAACCAGATCCAGTGGTAGAAGTAGTCACCACAAACTGGGGTCTTCCTTGGTTATAATGAATGACCATGACTTCGTCTGTGCCTTGTCATGTGTTATGGTTTGTAACTTCAGAAACTGATCAGGAGCCAGGGAAAGTCGTGTATTTAGTTTTTTCTGTCAGTGAAACGCTCACACATGATGTGATGGCATAATGACGTAACAACATATGCCATTCACATACATATAACACAAAATGAGTTATGTAAACAAAGAATGCTTAATCAAACAATATATTTACAATATTACTCAAATATTAAATACACGACATCCCTCCGTGCTTAGTTATGAAGTCCAATCCTATATAGAATGCATCTAAACTCAAATATGTAATGTATTGTTCTCTGGTAATTATATATATATATATATATATATATTTATACACACACACACTGTATACTATATAATACAACCACTACATAGACATTCACAGCATAGTAAATTTTAAATTGTCCCATTTAGATCTAAAGATTTAATTACTTTGGAGGATTTCATACTCTTGTGAGATAACATCCTTCCTGACAAGGAAGGTGGGATGGTGCTTGACGGTGGGACTTGTCACAAATTGTGGTCTACAAAGTGTTCTGAAACAGCAGTCCTTCAGAAGAGACATCTCAAAACAGTAGATGAGGCTGGAGTGGAGGCTATAAGGAACACTTCTGGCCACCTTGTAGCTGTATCCACTACTACCAAGAGATTTGTGCCCATGAATGAGCAGGCAAAATCCACATGAACCCTCTGCAAGGCCATTCCCAGGATGGAGAGCGATGGTCCCTCTAAAGTACGCAGGTTATGTGCGCACACATCTTCTGCTGCAAGTGCACAGAGGAGTTTAAGCTGCACAACCTCTACCTCGTTGGCATGTTAAGTATAAGTCACCATCACATTTCCTTTTCCGGTTTCTGATGCCAAAGGTGTTGACAATGTGGAATTTGCAATGCTTTGCCTGCAGTTATTAGAACTGCCTTACTTATATTGTTTTTGTTGAAGAGATTATTGATTCACTACATCGAATTCCAAAGAAGCAAAGGGTGTGAAGCGCCAAAGAACTGCTAGTTCATTTGAAGTTGAATGGCTTAATGAAACAGTAGAAAGTACTACACCACCAGATCACTTCCGCTACCCTTGCCGCCGCTATGTCGTCCGCCGTTTTCCGAGGGCTCGCTCGCCTCGCCCGGGCCCCGAGGCCGGCGGCGCTCACGCCCCGGGCAGGCTACACCGTCAAGGCGGCCCGCAGCCCGGTCGGCACCCTGGAGACCTTCATTGGATTGGGCACCATAACTGTCGCGATGCTGGTCCCAGCGGGCTTTCTCCTCGCCAACATCGAGAACTTCAAGAAACGGGACTGATCTGCTGGCAGGGAGCTGAACCGGAGACTACACTCCACTCACCCTCTCAACTGGGGATCCCATCTGCCGACATTCCAAATGCTCAAAAACCCGTGGCCGTCTCACGAGACGGCTGCCTTTGAATGTGATGTTAAATGCCTCACCTTGTTGAACTGATGCTGATTAAATTAAAATTAAATTTCTAAAAAAAAAAGTACTACACCAAAAGCTCAGGAGGTCAGGAACGTGCAGCTACGAGTAATATTTACATACAATACAGAAACTGGTGTTACCTATGTGCATTGTTGCAATGCAAAAGTTGCTGGAGAATTTAAACAATGAACAACAAGCTGCACGTGGTAGCTTATTATCCTTAGAATAGCTTCAGGTTTACTTCCACTTAAATATTCAATGTGCACATGTTGTTGTCACTGGGCAAAAAATTGCTCAGCACGGGTTTTGCGCACACTGGTCGTTACAAATTAGAGGGAACATTCAAGGAGAGGCACTGATTCTGGCATCTTCTGGATGTGCTGACATTCCGAACAGGGCACAGCAAGCTGCTTGATCTGCTGATCTATCCCAGGCCAGCAGCCAAAGCCTTCATTTTGACCAGCATGCAGCTCCTCCAACACTTCAGCTCTCAGTTTCAATGGTGCATCAAACCTCAATCCCCACCTAAGTCAACCCCCCATCAGGCTCAAGTTTATCTTGGTGCTGGTAAAAATAGGAGAACTGGAATTTCTGCTGCACAGTCCAGCCATTTAAGGTTGCCATGCAGACCCGAGACAGTGTGGGGCCATTTCTGGTTCCCCTTTAGATCATCTCTGCTGTAATAGGGAGGCTTCCGATTTGCATTCGGGAGAACATGTCAAGAGGAGTGCCCTCTTCTGTAAAGTGCTTCCCCCCCCCCCCGCAGAATAAACGAGGCAATCCATCAGCAATTTCATGAATATTGTCCTCTTGAATTCAATCTTGTGGTTGTGTTCTCCAAGAAACAGAGCCCATCTCTGAATTTGTGCTGCTACTGTTCGTGGAACACCCTTCTGTAGATCAAGAATGGACACTAGTGGTTGATGATAAATTCACTCCCAAATTGGTACTGGTTGAATTGTTTTACACCCAAACCAGGACTCAAGGCTTGTCTGTCAATTCGTGAATAATGTTTCTCTGCAGAGGTAAGAGCGTTCACCTCCCTCGTTCATGAAATGGACGTGACTGCACCTATACCATAAGGCAAACCGCCACAGGCAAGCTTTACTGAATGACGCGGATTATAATGTGTGAAGTCACCACTTCCTTTACCTTTTGAAAAGCCACTTCACACCGCTGTGTCCATTGCCATTTCTTCCCGATGTGTAATAATGAGTCCAAAGGGCGGAACACAGTAGCTAGGTTTGGCAGGAACCTGTGAGAGTAATTGACAAATCCAAGAAAAGGACTGCAGCTGTGACATGTCCTTTGCCGTGGGACATCCACCATGGATTGAATTTTCTCAGCACACTTATTTAATTCTTGTGCATCAATGGCGTGACCACAGTAAGTAATGTTTGGTTTACAGAATTCACTCTAGCGGCGCATTGCTCTGAGCCCATAATCTTCTAATCTTCTTGATGCTGTCTGGAGATTTTGGAGATGTTCCTTCTCACCCTCACTGGTGACAATTATGTCATCCAGGTGATACTGTGAGCCTACATAGCCTTGCAGCACCTGGTTCATAGCTCTCTGCCTGGGTGCAGGTAGAGATGCTACTCCAAAAATAAGCCTATTATAGCGATAAAGCCGGTTTTGAATGTTTATGGTGGAAATACTTCAGACTCTTCTTCCATCTCCATCTATAGGTAGGGCTCATCCAAATCCACTTTGCTGAAGTGTTTTCATCCAGGAAAGTTTGCGAAGATATCCTCTTTCCTGGGCAGAGGGTATTGATCTACTTTCAGTACCAGGTTGATGGTGATCTCAAAATTACCACGGATCCTGACAGACCCATCCTTCTTGGCTATTGGAACCACAGGCTTTCCCCATTCAACCTTGGAGAGAATTCCTTTAGCCTCCATGCCATCTAGCTCATTGGCTACTTTATCACAGATAGTACAAGAGACTGGATGGGCTTTGTAAAACTAGGGTATGGCGATTTCATTTAACAATTTTTTAAAAAAATTTTTAAAAACACAATTTCAACACCATTTGTATTTTCCAATACCATCCTTGAATACTGCTGTGGCATCATCCAGAACTTTTCCTAATATGCTTTCAGTTGACTCTATTTCAGGGATTGTGGCATGCAAATAGTGGATGGATCTCCAATCAAGTTGTAGTTGTCTCAGCCAATCACAGCTCCACAATGCTGGCCCTCCTGTTTCTACCACATTCAAGCCCAATGTGACTTGTTGGTTGTTGTATTCTATTGTTATGAATGTCATTCCCACAGGAATTATCCTTTCTTCAGTATACGTTTTTAGTTGGATAATCTGCAGGCTTCAGATCTTTGAAATGTCATTCAAATTCATTTTGTGGAATGACTGAAACAGCCAAGCCAGTGTCCAATTCCATTTTAATTAATTTTCTGTCCATTTCTGGTGTAAGCTATATTGCTGGGCTCTTGTTAGTTTTCACATGGTAAGTCTCAAGGCCAACAAATCCCGTGTCAATCTCATTATCAAGTTTTTCATCAACAGCGTGCAGATTAGTGCTCTTTTTGAAATTACAACTTGACTTTTTATCTTTTTCTCTTCCCTATGCAGTATATTTATTTTAGTCTGCCTGACATGCTCTTTGTATGTGCCCTATTCTGTGGCATTTTCTGCAGGTTTTGCCTTAGAGCCAGCATTGGTCTGCTGTATTTGAGCCTGTACCACAATGATAACAAAATTTGTTCAGACAGGCAGGTCTCTGTTGGGAGGCATTGAAATTTTGTTCACACTTACTTTCATTACTGACTGCAACTCAGCTGTGTCTCTGGCTGCTGTTTCCATTGATACAGCTGTTTCAAATGCTCTTCTAAGTGCGAGTTTCAGTTACGTGTTATTTTTGAATGCTTTCTTGTAATATTCCACAAACCAAACCAAACATCATTAAGCCCATTACTGATCTGGCATTGTTTGGACAATTTCTTCAATTCAATCATGTAAGATGAAATGGACTCTCATTCCTTCTGATTCTGCACATGAAACCTAAAGCATTCTGCAGTCAATAATGGTTTTGGTTCTAAATGTTCCTGCATTAAATTCACAATATCTCACTTTGGCTGGTTTGATTGGAATAGATAAACCAAAGCAAACTGTATGTTTTCTACCTATTAGATTCAGTAACACTGTTACTCACTTTTCATTTCCTTCAAAATACAGCTCAGTTCTTTCAGTATACATCATCCAGTTATCTGTTGTACAATGAAATGCATCTATCTTTCCGATGTAACTAGCCATGTATGTTTTGTTTTCTAATTTATTATTATTATCACATAGTACTCACTGTTCATGACCCCATGGCCATAGCCATTGCTTGTTGATTTTGTCCATCTTCTGCCCTTTTGTTTCAAATCAACTGCCTCTCTCCCCCTCTGAAGTAAAAGCATGCTGTGATTCAATAGGTACGTAGTCATCCCAGGATTGCCACTGTCATGGAGCCATGAATACTCGTGTACTTAGCTTTTCTTTTAGTGAGTCACTCACATATGACGGGGTGGCGTAACAACGTATGACATTCGCGTACTTCCTACATACAACACCTAATGAGTTATGTAAACAAAGAATGCTTATCAAACAATAACCTTTCAATATTACTCAAATGTTACTGAAATATTAAATGCCGGTTTCTCTCCACGAAGCGTTACCGAACCACCTTCTTGGTCAATGGATCTCCCTGTTGATCCCATCTGCCCAGTCGGCCAAAGCTGCCTTCACACGGTTGGGTTGCCAGCAGGCCTCGTACCCCAGTGAGCCGGGGACGTGCCTGTCCTGGTATGCATGAAGTTATTTAGAGATTAGCATGGTAACAGGTTCTACCAGCCCAACATCGCCACACTGCTCAATTACCCATGTGACCAATTTACTATTAACATGTACATCATTGGAATGTTGTGGAGGGGGGAACCAGGGCACCTGGAGGAACCCCATATGGCCACTCCTTACAGACAGGGGTGGCATTGACCCTGGGACACTGGAGTTGTAAAGCTTTCTCTAACTGCACTGCAACAATGCCATCCCATTTTTTTTATTGTCTGCAGTAGTGATGGTGTGCAATGTACATACATTAGTATAGTATAGACACACGAAATTCTGCAGACTGAGTAACACACACAAAATGGTGGAGGAACTGAGCATTTTGTCATCAGGGTTGATGATGGGTCACAGACCGAGATGTTGACTGTTCATTTCTCAGCATAGACGCTGCCTGACCTGGTGAGTTGCTGCTTGATCAAATGTACAATGGTCATGCTCATGGCATTGGAATGTCCCAACAGCACTCAATCACAGCACTAATACATTAATAGCCAGTCGTTCCCATATACCTGCACACCAATGCAAATATCTAATCAGCCAGTCCTGTGGCAGCAACTCAGTGCACAAATCCATGTAGGCGTGGTCAGACTAAACGTCCTAATGGGGAAGAAATCAGTGATTTGGACCCTGGAATGATCATTGGTGCCAGATAAGGTGTTTTGTGTATCTCAGACACTGTTGATCTGTGATTTTCACACACAAGTCTCTACAGTTTACACAGAATGGTGCGAGAAACAAAAATCATCCATTGAGCAGCAGTTCTGGGGATGAGAAAGCCTCGTTAATGAGAGAGCTCAGAGGAGAACGGTCAGACTGGTTCAAGCTGACAAGAATGTGACAGTAACTCAAAGAACCACGTGTTACAACAGTGGTGTGCAGAAGAGCGCCTCTGAATGTACAACACATCCAGCCTTGAAGTGGATTGGCTACAGCAGTGGACGTTTATGCATACACACTCAATGGCCACTTTTCCAGGTACAGGAGGTATAGTAACTAATAAAGTGGCCGCTGCGTTTAAATGATAAAGTCTCCAGTAAATAGCTTCAAAAATAGATCCATGTTCTGGGAAACTATGAAAGGTCAACATTTGGACTATATCATCTATTCAGAATTAAAGCTACAGCTGACTTAAATTAACTAATATGACTAGGAGATGAATCTTGAAGGAGTCTCCTATGACTAACAGTGTTACACGTAATCTTATATATATCTCATTCCTGGGCTATAAGGGAAGCCATTTTTCACCAATATGCAAAACAATCTATGATATGGGTATGAATTCTTGGAGAAAAAGTTAATACCTAAAAATCCCAGTGAAGATAAAAAGAATAGTTGTTGAAGCTGGAGTAATCGAGAGATAGAGATTAAAAAGCAGTGCGCTCTGGAAATACACGGCAAGTCAGTGTCTCAGAAGATTTTTAAAAATGCTTTTTAAAAACATCCAAACGTCCATCACAGCTAAAGTCCTGTCCACCACTGAGCACATCTACAAGGAGCACTGCCTCGAGAAAGCAGCATCCATCAAGGACGTCCCCTGTCCAGGCCATGCTCTCTTCTCACTGCTGCCATCGGGAAGGAGGTACAGGAGCCTCAGGACCCACACCACCATCAATCATTGGACTTCTGAAGCAGCATGGATAACTTCACTCACCTCAACACTGAACTGATCATCGAACACAACCTATGGACTCACTTTCAATGACTGTGCAACTGATGTCCTCAACATTGCTTGTTTATTGTGCACAGTTTGTTCTTCTTTTGCACATTGTCACAGTTTCTTTGTGTTTAGTTTTTCATTGATTTGATTGCAATTCTTTCTTTTACTGTGGATGTCTGCAAGAAAACGAATCTCAGAGTAGTTTATAGTGACGCGTGTACTTTGAACCAGAGCAATCTAATTCTAATTTTAAATACAGGTAGTTCCGCCATATATTTGCAATAATTTCTGTTTCTGTTCAAAAGGAAAGGGGTAAATCTATAAACAGATGTTGATGGGAGAAAAATTCACTAGAAAACCTAAGCCGATATTGTAACGTTTTAGTCACTACCTTTGTTGTATGTTGGATTGCATTGCAGCCGCAGCCAAATACAATGTGTGACTCTCACTAGCAGTTCCCATCACAATCATTCCCATTACACGTTGCACACAGGAATGACCAACATCTTTGTCGATTATGCTTCAGATATTTATTTATGTATGTATTAGTCTCAAGGCCAGAAATAACAACAGTCATTATCAGACCTAAACTTTCCAATCCTTATTTGGGAATATCAACTGAAAGAATTTTGCCTTCCTGACCCTAAAAAAAATAGTTTCCCGTGACATCATTAGCTCCAGCTCACAAGTAGCTGCATGTCTGAACTAACAATGAGGCAATCTGGCTCGATGGTGTGTCTGTGTCAGGGCTTTTGTCGTGGTTTCATGCGAGAGGCTCTGACGTTCAGTGATGTTGGTCTTTCTTGATAAGTTCGTCTTCAGGACCCCATCCATAGTGAGCACGGACACTAAGTGACAGGACAGTCGGATTCCAGCCACGTGCTAATGCTTCATAAACTGGCATATGAACCACCTATTCTACTTCTAAAATGTCCTGCATACAAACTTGGGGACTCTACATATCTGACCCTTCGTATCCAGTAAGTAATAAAAATTATAAGGGCTCAAAGGACTTTAGGCTATTGATGATAGCAAGGCTTCAGCAAGAAGGAGAACTCCTAGAAAACTGTCTGACACCATCCTGAAATCCTTCAATGTCACAAGCTGAAACTATACCAATCATTTCCATTTCTATGAAATGAAGGCAGAAGATTCTGGAACTATTCAGTAGGTCACGCAGCATCTGTGGAGTGAAAATTGAGTTAATATTTCAGTTTATCGACCTGTCAGCAGAGAATCGATCTCACTGATCTCAAGTTTTAACCCTGTTTCATCCTCCAGATACTGCCCGACCTGTTGAATATTTCCAGCACTTTTGTTCTAACATTTGGTTTCCAGAATCTACAGTACCTGTTTGCTTTTCTATTTACATAGCATATTTAATATCTCACTGTTAGTTCAGTGAGTTCTTCAATTTTCCTATATATGAACAATGTCTTATGAGGAGGGTTTTACAGAGCCTGCAAATACTGGAAAGAGTATTGTTTTCATTTCAACCTTTCCTACAAAGGAAGCAGATTCCTGCATTCCCTTAAGAAAACTTTAACAGGAGAGAATTCCCTCTGTCATCACAACTGCCAAACATACATTATATTTCAATCTTTAATTATAAGCCATTTCACTTATAGACAAGATGAGATTGCCAAGGCATGATAGCATTAGTATCCGTCCCTACCCTGCAGTGCAGTTAGGTTAAGAGTCGTCAACATTGAAGTTCTGGAGTCACACCTAGGCCCAACTGAGTAATGATGGCAGATTTCTTTCCCCGAAGGACATCAGTGAACCAAATGGACACTTATGACAGTGCAGTCTTTTCACAGTTTCTGTTACTATTCCCAGATCGATTTCATTGCTTGAATTTGCAGTCCCCAGCTACTGTCACAGGATTCATTTCTGCAGTCAGCAGTGCAGAACCCCGGCTGCTGGTCCAGTAACTTAACCACTACGTTACTGTCCAAATTCAAATCTAGTATAACTGAGATTTATAACAACGATAAGATTTGTCTCTCACACGTACATTGAAACATGCTGTGAACCTTGTCATTTACCTCGACAACCAACACAGCCTGAGGCCGCCCTCAACTGTTGCCAGGGCATGCCCACAACTCACCAGCCACAACCCGTCCGTCTTTTGGACTGCGGAAGGAAACCTGAGCATCTGTGGACACGGGGAGAACATACAAATTCCTTACAGGCAGCGGTGGGAATTGAACCCCGATGGGTGACTGTTGCTGCTGTATGACTCTGAGGGTCGGACAAGGAAGAGTCACATGCTGAGATCATGAGCTCAGTGCAAAGCCAGAATTAAACCTTCCAACTTTTAGTGGTTCAATTACTTACGGGAGAAAAATGGAGTTTCTAATGTTCCAATGCATTGCAAAGCAGAGGCCCTAGTGATTACAACCTCCTCTCCAACCTCATTAGATCTTTGTTAATACAAATAAATATCCTGTTACTTCAATATTGTGCTGAAATTCCTTCTCAAGTAAGAGAGATCATATCAGTGGAGAAGCCAACTGTTTACTATAGCCCATCTTTAAGTGAGTAAGATGCCTGTCAACAGGCAGGAGTGTTGTGAAAGAAACATGAAATTGACAGACTGAGATTGGAAATTAGCTTGGAGAGAAATGGTAATCAGATCTATAAAGACACTAGTCTGCTCGATCCTTTGTTTTGCAGTGCTGTTGGAACATTTGAATCATAACAAGATAATGCAAAACTTGTTCTTCCTGAAAGAGAGTTTTTCAGAAAAAAACACATGAGGCCTGGGGACAAGTTTAAACTTTCTGTGATTGCCTGATTTTTGATATACAAAATCTGCCACAGAGTTTGAAAAGAGTTTGTCACAGCCATTTGGGAGGATTTAATTGCAATATTCAATACTTGTTTTTTTCTGCTGTTCATCCCATCTAAGTTTCCTTGATGCCACACACTGTGCGTTTTCTGAACAGACAAATGTTTTATTCTGAGATTTCTACCAATGCTGGGATATAGTGAATTTCTATTGCTGTGCCAGTTTCTATTGGCAAAGTTGGCAAGGCCATATAAAAGAAATCTAATTACTGGGATTCAATTCTACAGAGTTTGCATTGTAACATACAGAAGTTATGCAAAAACTAAATTTAACCTTGATTGAGCCATACTAGGAATACTGATTTTACTTAGAGACATGCAACACTGAAACAGGCCATTCAGCCCACTATGTCCATGCTGACCCATCTGTGCTACACCCATTTACCAGTACTTGCTTTATGGCTTCCATATCCTGGCGATTCAAGAATTAATCCTAATACTTCTTAAGTGTTAGGGAGTATACGTCTCCCTTACCTTCTCAAGCAACATATTTCAAATTTGTAATCACCCTCTGATTGAAAATAAAACTTTCTCTTAGACCCCTTCTAACCCTCTTACCCCTCATCTTAAACTATGCCTCTGGTTTTAGATGCCCGCCTTTATGGAGAAAAGATTCACACTCTTCAGCTTGCTATCTCCTCTCAATTTTGTAAATGTGGTATTTTATAAAGGTAACCTCCTTCCCTGCGAGAAGCAACCCGGTCCATCTAGTCTCTCCTCGGATCTCCTATGCCACGGAGCGTGCTAATAACTCTTCTGTTTCCTCCCCAATTCTGGTCACCATATTGGCCATGGAGGTTGCATCCCAGCATGAGCCAGTATGCAAGCCAGGTAAGAACAATATGGACAGCAAGCTATTCCCCCGTAGCTGGCTCCCCGTCTCCATGCAGCTGATGAATCCAAAGGTGCGGCAGACGCCGATACAGTTTGACACTAGTGTTGCCAATCAGCATGGAAATCGACATGGGACTGCCTTAGGGGCTCCAGCTCTGGATTTTTCCCTCGAGGTTTACTCCCGAAGCCTTTTCCATGAGTGGGTACAGCCACAGGCAATGGAGGTTTGAGATCAGAGTTTTCCCTCTCCTAGATGAGCTGCCAAACACAGCTGACAAAACCTGTCTGCTCAAAGTGACAGGTTATAAGGCAGCAGTAACCTGCCTTTGCCCCTTCTCCTGTCAGGAGAAACAGTTCTGCCCGGTTTAGCAGCTAAGCCCCATATGAAAGCCAGCAGATGGGCTTGGTTGACAGAAGCTTTTTGAGATGCACTCCATTGAATAGGTAGCAGGAGCTTGTCCCCACTATCTCCCAGGCTATGACCACCTTAAGGAAGTATATTAAAGAAAAATTATCCACACATTAGAAAGGATGCGGAGAGGATTTAAATAATGGTGCCTTTGTATTTAAAGGTACTGGGAAATTATTAGCAGCCTGGTCTCTTTAGTGGCTAAAAGACTGAAGATTGGTGACCTAAAAGAGGAGTTTAGAATCATGAAAGTGTTTGTTGAAGTAGATTGGGAGAATGTTTCACTTGTGGGAAAAAAAAAGCATTGAAGCGATCAATAAAAAAAATAATCACCAAGAAACAAGATTAAAAATTTAAGATTGTTTATTGTCAGTATACGAGCGTAAAGGAGAAGAAAATGCTTGTTACTCCAGTTCCATTGCAGCGTTAAAAAACACAATAAGCATAATAAACACCATAAATACAAATATAATACAATCCTATAAAACACAACATACAAATGATGAATTCACAAGAAACTTCTTTACCCAGAGTGCTGTGAGAATGTAGAATTTACACAGACTAGGAGTGGTCAAGTTGAATACAGTGGATGCTTTTGAAGGGAGATTGGACAGGCATATGAGACAGAAAGGAAAAGAGACAAAAATTGTAGATTAGCTTCATTTTTCACATAGACATCAATACAGTGAAGTGTGTGAATGACAAACACAGTCATCACCACGCTTCCAGCACCAGCAGAACATACTCTCAAACTGCTAACCCTAATTTGTATGTCTTTGGAATGTTTGTATGTGATGCACCATCAATAACTCTGAGACGTGGGTTAAGGTAGGCTTTTATTGGCTGGAAGAAAGCACAAGCAGCAAGAGCCCACCACACAACATCCTGGAGACTGAGGGAGGAGCAGTGCCTCCAATCGCCTTTATACCGGGGTCTGTGGGAGGAGCCACAGGAGCAGTCAGCGGGGGGGGGGGGGGGGGTGTCCAGACAGATATATGTAGTTCACCACTGTATGGTCATGGAGAGAGCACCTTTACAAGGTGGTGGAATTGAACCCTGGTCACTGGCGGTACATTAACCGCTGATCTATCTTTCCACTGGAAGTGAAGGTGGATTTAGATTTTTTTTAAATGGGAGGAGATTTGAACGAATGCTAGCGTGGATGGTTTGGATCAAATGGCAGGTCTCTTGTATATTGCTACATCCCACCATTCACAGAAAAGTCACTTCAAAGCACAGCTACAAGAACTGACTTTCCTCCCCACCCCCACCCCCATACATCAGCAACCAAATCCTCATTCATGGGAAGATTAAATTTAGAATTAGTGTGTTTATTTTCTTAGGCAACAGGCATGGGTCTTAGAGTTTAGCATTGTTGAGAGAAGGACAATACAGAATTAGTCAAGGTAATTTCCCATCACCTTTCCTCTCCTTAATTTACATGTTTATCGTTTGGTTCAGCTTCACAGATGGTGGCAGTGTATCAATACTGATTAAGTATGCATCAGGTGTAGAGTGAAAAAAGTATCTTGACAGATCATCTGTGGGATTTTACACATTACGGTATATCGGGACAGGTCTTGTCCTGAAAACAGTGAGGTCATCGCAGCACATGAGAGAAATGATTGTTGATATTTCTTCTCTTTTCTTATTTTGACTAAAATCATTGAAGGCCAATTCTAATACTGTGTGCGTCAGGTCAGCTGGTTCACCAGAGACCAGAAATCAAGCCTAGAGTACTTTTTAAAAACACAAGAGGTTCTGCAGTTCTTGAAAATTCTAAGCAACATGCACCAAATGCTGGGAAGGGACTCAGCAAGTCAGCCAGTACCTATGGAGGGCAATACTCTTTGCTCTCTATCACCCAGCAATATACCCCACTTAACTTTCAGGACAGCCCAAAACAAAATCAGGGTCATAGTTATTATCAGTGATAAAGGTTGTAAAGTTTGCTGTTTAGTCGCAGTACAGTTGCAATACACAAGTATATTATAAATTATAAGAAAAACATATTTTAAATAAATAAATAAATTTTCTTGTGTTAAAGGTATGGGTATCTTAGTCTAACCACAGGTAATTTATTACTTATAAATACAAGAAATTCTGCAGATGTTAGTAACACACACAACATGCTGGAAGAACTCAGAAGGTGAGGCAGCATTTTATCTATTATTTAAATAATTGGATCCCGTGACTAATGCAGTGTTGCCAACACTTCAGATCTCAGGGCCTCACTTTTAAACTGCTCCTGTGTTCCTTCAGGGATATACTGTCCTTGTATGGCAGGTGGGATTTTAGTTGTATTCCTAGTTATCTGTGATCCTCCATGTAGCTGTCTGAGATGCATTAGGGAAACAAGAATTCTACAGTTGCAAAGTCCAGGGAGGAATGGCAGGGTAAGTGAATACGCTGCTGGAGAGATTCAACTCCTGTCACTAAATAAAAAGATGTTCCGTGTCATTCTTCTGACCAAGTTAGAACTTCTGGGCAGTTCAGTTTATGGGTCAGATTTTGTTTTCAAACACTGGAGCAAACAATGTCAGTGATCAGGGACCAGGGTTCAATTCGCGCCGCCTCATGTTCCCTTTGTGACCGCATGGGTTTCCTCCCACGTTTGGGTTGGTGAGTTGTGTCATGCTAGGTTGGCCTGGAGCTGTAAGCATAGTGACATTTGCACGCCCACAACTCACCAGTATGAGGATGTGCCGGCTGCCCTTGTACTTGTGTTGGTCATTGACACAAGCAAGTCATTTCACTGCTTGTTTCGATGTACAGGTGACAAATAAAGCCAAGCTTCTCTTCAGAGGTTAACCCCCTCAACTCCAGAATCAACCTTGTGAGCCTCCTCTGCACCACCCGCAAATCCAGTGTGTCTTTCCACAAGTAAGAGGGCCACAGCTGCATACAGTACTCCAGCTGCGGCCCCAACAACACTCTGAACAGTTGCAGCATCATCGCCCTGTTCTCAAATTCAATCCCTCTAGCAATGGCCAACATCCCACTTGCCTTCTTTATAACTATAAGACCATAAGACACAAGGATCCCATTCAACCCCATACACCTGCCCTCTTACCATATCCTTTGGTGCCCTGACTATTCAGGGAACGGTCAACTTTCATCTTAAATATATGCATGGTCGTGGCCTCCACCGCAGTCTGTGGCAGAGCATTCCACAGATTCACTACTCTCTGGCTAAAAATATTCCTCCTTACCTCTGTTCTAAAGGGTCACCCCTCAATTTTGAGGCTCTGCCCTGTAGTTCTGGATACCCCCACGATAGGAAACATCCTCTCCACATCCACCCCATCTAGTCCTTTCAATATTCTGTAGGTTTCATTGAGATCCTCCTGTATTCTTCTAAATTCCAGTGAGTACGGGCCCAAAGCTGCCAAACGCCCCTCATATGTTAACCCCTTCATTCCCAGAATCATCCTTGTGAACCTCCTCTGGACTCTTGTGTTGCACCTGGAAACCAACCTTTTGCAATTCATGCATGACACTCCCAAGTCCCTTTACACAACAGCACGCTTCAACCTTTCACTAGTTAAATAATAATCTGACCCTCTAGTTACCTCGCAAAGTGGATGGCCTGACATTTACCAAAGTTATACTCCATCGGACAAATCCTTGCCCACTCACTTTATCTATCTATACATTTCCATTGTCCACAATCTCTGCACAAATTGCTTTTCCACTCAGTTTAGTTTAATCAGCGAACTTAAATATGCTATACTCAGTCCCCTCTTCCGAATTGTTAGTGCACATCAAGATGGTCTTAAAAATGGAAAGTGCTCTGGGTATGATTTTACCCCAGAAAAAAATAATATTGTAACATGATAATGAGGCTGTTAAACAGGAAGGTGGTTATAAGGAAGAAGGATACAATGGAAGAGAACTGGGCATAGGTTCAGTACGAAATTACATTCAGCAGCAGAGTAAAATCAGTCTGTTTCACATAATGGTTAACATTTAAACAATGAATGCATATTTTACAATACAGCCATTTAAGTCAACTAATTTAACAAGAAAAGTTGTTCAGCCATGACTATCAGGAAAAGTTAAAGATAATTAAAGGAAAATGCTTATAACACTGCCATAAAAAGCAGTAACCCCAAGGACTGAAGAAATATTGGACTTGGCAAAGAGTGATCAAGTCATTAATTATGATCAAGAAAGGAAATGTAGAATAAGAGTTGAGTGAGAAACATAAAAACATAGAGCTTTTATGGACATGTAAGGAAGGTGAGGATTAACTGACATTAATATGGATCTCTTACAGACTGAGAAAGAAGAAATTACACTGTGCAAGATGGAAATGGCACAGTATATTCAAACTTGCTTAAGCCCATTGCCCCTATGGTGTATTTACAAAACTGTAAAATTAAACAAATAATTTTTCTTGAATTGCAATTTAAATTTACAATAAATTTTAAAGTAAGGAGTAAGAAAATCCTGCAGAAACAGTGGTGCACTCCAGGTATACAGTGAATAAGCTGCAGAAGAACAACAACAGTATTGGAGAAAATAATGGAGTTTAAAAGTTGTAAACCCTTATTGGACTTAACACCATAGGTGTAGAGTTAATGTTTTTCTGGCCAAGTATTCAGAAACAGAAATCACACTCTCAGAATGAAGAGTCCACACTTCAATCTCAGCCCACACTGAGGGCCGAGATGAGAGGAAGTTATTTCACTCAGAAGATGAATCTTTGAAATTCTCCCGTGCAGGAAGGAGGTTCGGACGTGGAAGATTTGCCATTATCTTATTCTGACTGGTTGCATTGCAGACTGGTACGGAGGCTTCAATGCACAGGATCGGGAAAAAAATGCTGTAAAGTATTGTAAACTCAGCCATTTCCATCAAGGGCACCAGCCTCCCCACCATCGAGACCATCTTCAATAGGGTGATGCCTCAAGAAGGCAGCAAACACCCTTAAGGACCCTCACCATCCAGGACACACTCTCTTCTCATTGCTACCATCAATGAAGAGATGCAGGAGTCTGAAGACACACGCACAATGTTTTAGGAACAGCTTCTTCCCTTCTGCCATCAGATTTCTGAAAGGACCATGAATCCCAGCAAACTACCTCACTTTTTCCATTACATTTAATTTTTTATATTTCTTATTGTACTTTATAGGAATTTTTAATATATTACATTGTACTGTTGCCACAAAATAATAAATTTCACAGCGTATATCAGTGATAATAAACTTGATTCTGATTCTGACTGATCAGATAAATATAGCCAAATAGACCACCCTTGCTTTGACTGTTCCATGTTCTGATGTTAAGCAGTTGCATACCTGAATGCTCAATACTCAGCTACTTGCCTGCTTCAAATGTTAATTCCAATGGAATTATCAATCTAAAATATTGGTTCAGTCCAATCACAGTATGGCCGTCAAAAATATAATGCAACTTGTTAGACATTAAGATGCATGGTAAAATGAATCAGGGAGAGGGAGGATCCAATCTGAAACTCAAGCAGGCACTATTGGAACTGCCCTTTGCTATTGCAAACCATGTAGAAGTCATGCTCCAGCAATCTGTAAACATGGTCAAAAGCTTAACAATACGCTCCTGTTGGAGATGGTATCAGGAGTTATTTATGATTTAGATTTGAATTGGCTGATTGAGAAGCAATTAAAGCACAGAAGGAGTGCATGTGCGAGAATGGCAGTCATATCCTAGCAAACTATCACTGAAGCGGTGTGCACACATCATTAGGATTGCAAAGGAAACAATCCACGATCCCACACAGTTGCATCCTTCCAAGGTCATCGCCTCCATCGCAGTTAATGAACGCCATGCTCTTTGAAGAGTCACGCTTGCTATATTACGGCCCTGTCATTTTTCCACATAAACAGCAAGATTTATCTGATTGCTTGCATCAATATTTGTGTTCCAGTGAGGGAAATGCAAAATCAAATGAAAGATAAAGGCTTCTCTTCAATACATCACACAGTGGGCTTCAAATTCTTCCTAATGAGAAATCATGTAGGTAAATAGTTGCACAAGAAACAAACTATTTCAATGGAAATCATGGGGGAATGACTCTCTTACACACATAATTTGCAAGGAACATGCATTTATCCCACACTGTAGCAACATGGTAGGGCCTAGATATTGGCATAGCTGTTAGCATAGCACTTTGCAGTGCCAGTGATTGGGGCTCAATTCCCACTAATCCCTGTGACGAGATTGTACATTCTCCCCATGACCACATGGGTTACCTCTGGGTGTTCCGGTTTCCTCCCACATTCCATCAGAAAGGGCATACATGTGTCGGATAGTAAGCTGTGGGCATGCTACGTTGGTACCCAAAGCATGGCGATACTCGCAGGCTGCCCACAGCACATCACAGACAATGACAAACGATGCAACTCACTGCATGTTTTTCAATGTTTCAAAGTACATGTGTGTTCAGGAGTCACATGTGAAGCATGTACTTCCTTATGTTAAGTCCCTTAATGGGTAGAGATCTTAAAACAAGGATAATGGGTAAAGAACTGGCAAATGGGATAGAGGGTAGGCACGTGCATCATCAAGCACTTGGGTAGAAGGAATGACATAGACTTTTCTAGACCGGGATCAATTTCAGAAATTAGAGATGCAAAGAGACTTGGGATTCCCTGAAGATTAACTTTCAGATTCAGCCTTATGGTCTTCTCAAATGGAAACACCGCTGGAGGCAGGAAATGGACCCTACTGCTCTTGTCTTCTGCCTAACATGTTCTAACAATTATTGAAGATCTCACCTCCACAATACTCGACTGGGTGTCTTGTTGGCACCTCGGCAGAGGACAAGATCAGCAAGATGTTCCTCACCAAAGAAAGTAGAAGACCTTGTCCACAGAATTCTTAGGAACTTAATCTGTTATTACTTTGAGAAGAATCCATAGTTATTTGCTGTATGTCTGTTTAGAATTTTCTTCCTTTAGTGTCTCATTGTTTCCTTTAAAGTTTGTAGGCACCAGGTAAAATGTACCAGGCATTCTGAAAATTTCCAAGAATCTTTTTCCTTAAAGCAAAGATCAACCTGGTAGGCAGTCGTGACAAGAGATGTTTTAACCAGTTAGCTTCTGAAGACCTTGACCCCTGTTAAAGCTTATGGCCATTGAACCATTTTTGATACAATAATGCAAGCCTCCAAGGGAAAAAAAAAGGGTGTGAAATTAGATTTTAATGAAGATGGAAAACTATTGGCATTGTATCTGAACTCTAACTGGATACATCACTGTGTGGCTCGGAGGGGCTGCTGCACAGGATCGGATGAATCTGTGGAGGGTTGCAAACTCAGTCAGCTTTTATCCTGGGCACCAGCTTTCCCAGCATCAAGGACATCTTCAAAAGGCGATGCCTCAAAAAGGCAGCATCCATCATTAAGGACTCCCACCACCCAGGACATGCCCTCTTCTCATTGCTACCATCGGGGAAGAAGTACAGGAGTCTGAGGCACACACTTAACATTTTAGGAACAACTTCTTCCGCTCCACTATCAGATTTCTGAACAGTCCATGAACACTACCTCACTGTTTTTCCCCTCTCTTTCCGCACTACTAATTTAATTTCTGATTCAGATTTTGATTTGGAATTCGTCATGGGACATTGGTCACAAAACTCCACCCCATTCTTACAACTAGCCTTCAGAAACACATTCGGTGTTCACACGCTTCCACTTTACTGCTGCAGGAAATTGGACATTAACTGAGCTTGTTCCTTTAAATCTGATGTTAATCCTGATGATTTAGAATTAACATGCTCCCATTATTGGAAGGTAATTCACAAAATCTTTGTGTACTATGTCTGGAAATCTTGGAAGGGGCAGAAAACATTTTGGCCAGACATCTTAAATGTATTATGATGTCATTTGTTGGTTTTATTTTTTCCCAAAGCAAGTGAGGTCACCTTGGTGAAGATAAGAAATCAAAGGACATTTTTAGGACTTAATTTCTTTTGTTTCTGGTCAGCAAATTGCATTTTTTAACTGGATAATTTAAAGAATATGTTCATACTTGCCAACCCTAACATTTATTACATATCTTTAACTGATCTTGAATTAAGTGGCTTACTTGGCAATTACCGGGCAAATTGATTTGGGCCTGAAGTGACACATTGTGCCTGTAAAAAGTATTCACACCCCTTGGAAGTTTTGTTTTACAACATTAAATCACAGTGCATTTAATTTGGCTTTTCTTTGACACTGATCAACAGAAAAAGACTTTCGTGTCAAAGTGACAATGGATCTCTACAAAGTGATCTAAATTAATTACAAATATAAAACACAAAATAATTGGTTTTATAAGTATTTACCTCCTTCAAGTCAGTATTAGTAGATGCACCTTTGGCAGCACTTACAGCTGTGTGAGTAGGTCTCTATAAGCTTTGAACATCTGGACACTGCAATTTTTCCCCATTCTTCTTTATGAAACTGCTCAAGCTCTGTCAGATTGCAATGTGATCATGAGTGAACAGCCTTTTCCAAGTCCAGACACAAATTCTCAATTGGATTGAGGTCTAGACTCTGACTTGGCCTCTCCAGGACATTAACTTTGTTGTTTTTAAGCCATTCCTGTGTAGCTTTCTTTGACTTTATGCTTAGGGTCATTGTCTTGCTGGAAAACAGATCTTCTCCAATTTGCAGTTCTCTTGCAGACTATATCAGGTTAACCTCCAGGATTTCCCTGTATTTTGCTGCATTCATCTTATCCTCTACCTTCACCAGTCTTCCAGGGCCTGCTGCAATGAAGCATCCCCACAGCATGATTCAGCCACCACCGTGCTTCACAGTAGTGATGATATATTTTTGATGATGTGCAATGTTCGGCTTACACCAAACATAGCATTTAGTCTGATGGCCAACAAGCTCAATTTTGGTTTCATCAGTCCATTGAACCTTCTTCCAGCTGATTTCAGAGTCTCCCACATGCCTTCTGGCAAACTCTAGCTGAGATTTCATAAGAGTTTTTTTTATCCCAACAGTTGCTTTAACTTTGCCACTCTCCCATAAAGCTGTGACTGGTGAAACACCCGGGCAACAGTTGTATGTACAGTCTCTCCCATCTCAGCCACTGAAGCTTGTAACTCCTCTAGAGTTGTCATGGGTCTCTTGCTGGCCTCCCTCACTAGTCCCTCACTAGCATGGTCACTCGATTTAAGAGGATGGCCTGTTCTAGGCAGGTTTTACAGTTGTGACATATTCTATCCATTTCTTGATGATTAACTTAACTGCACTGCAAAAGATATTCAATTACTTGGAAATCTTCTGGTATGCATCGCCTGACTTGTGCTTTTCTGCATCCTTTTCGCGGAATTGCTTGGAGAGTTCCTTTGTCTTCATGGTGAGGTTTTTGTCAGGACACTTGACTCACCAGCAGTTGGACCTTCTAGCCACAGGTGCATTTTTACTACAATCAATTGAAATAACTTAACTGTACACAGGTGATCTCCATGTAGCCAATTATGTGACTTCTAAAACCAATTGGCTGCACCAGCGATGTTTTGGTGCATGTGTCATATTAAAGGGGTGAATACTTACGCAATCAATTATTCTGTGTTTTATATTTGTAATTAATTTAGATCACTTTGTAGAAATCTGTTTTCTCTTTGACAAAAGAGAGTCTTTTTCTGTTGATCAGTGTTAAAAAAGCCAAATTAAATCCACTGTGATTTAGTGTTGTAAAACAACAAAACATGAAAACTTTCAAGGACGGGTGAAAACTTTTTGAAAGGGAAACTGGGTAAGGATGGTGCATTTCTTTCTACATCTTTTCAGTTGGTGGTCAAGATTACCATCTGGTGAATGAGATGCGATGCTACAGTCCCCAGTTGACCCGAAGAGGCGCTGATGATCCGTCTTCTTGAACCACTACCCTTTTTGTGTTAAAGATACACCCAGTTCCGTTAGGTAGAGCCGCGTTGGAATTTAGGCCCAGTAAAGTCGAGGAATGATGTTTCTGCCGATATATTCCACAGGGGAGCCTCTTGTCATTTGTGTTTTGTGTTTCTTCCTTTTCTTCATCTTCCTCCTCACTGCCTCCTCTCCTAACTGCTGCTGGTGACACTTTGGAAGCCTTAATCTTTGGATCCGGTTGACCGTCCATCAGGTGAACACAGAAGCGTGACTCTCCGAAGGCTTGGGGGGATAGGTTGCTTTGGACAATGCCTTTCTTCATGTCTCTTCTGGTTCCATTTAATGGAGTGCTTGCCTTCAGGTCTTTGGGAACCAAGCCCATAGATCAGCCTTTGTCCATTCAGCTGGCTCAATCAAGGAGACCTTGCCCCAAGCCCTTCTCTTTCTCTTAGGTAAAAGGATCTAACTACAGTCAAGAATCAAGGATCAATTTTATTCATCATATATACATTTACACGCATTAGGAATTTGCTGTGGTGTGTTGCTGTGACATATAACAACAAAAAAACAGCATTCAACAACTATAGAGAGTAAAGAATTATATAAAATAAAGTTAGAAGTACGGATATGGAATAAAAACAACCATGATTACATAAATACCAGCATGTGTTTACAATGTAAACTCCATAATTAAAAAGCAGTTTAAAGTGCTTACAGTGCAGTGATAGGGGTAATAGATTGGGGGGTGGTGGGGGCGGTAACTAGAATAGTTGATCAGATTAACTGCCTGGGCAAGAAGCTTTAAGGATAGCATGAAGTTTTTGTTTTAGTAGCTCTCTGGCGCTTTCCCAGAAGGGAGCCTTTAGAAAAATCAGTTTGCTTTCACGATGATGATTCCTGTCTGCTCCTTTGCCCGGGACACATACAAGCCCTGCCCTGACGGTAGGCTGCAGCCAGCGACCTATTGTGCTGACCTGACAGTTTGCCACAGTTTTTGTACATTGTGAGAGGACGCTGCACCAAACTAGGCAGTATTGGCTGAGGTGAGAGTGCTTTCTACGATGGCAGTGCAGAATTGCACCAGTACGTTCTGGGGAAGAAGGAATTTTACCTGAGCAGCTTCATACATTATACTGAAAAGAGCTTGTTTTCTTCCAGCACCAAGGCAACAAGAGGTCAATTTCACCCTGTACTCTCTGTGTCTGTGCCATACAGAGAACACTCCACACCC
This sequence comes from Hypanus sabinus, assembly GCF_030144855.1. Classification (NCBI taxonomy): domain Eukaryota; kingdom Metazoa; phylum Chordata; class Chondrichthyes; order Myliobatiformes; family Dasyatidae; genus Hypanus; species Hypanus sabinus. The sequence continues at coordinate 68,080,821 of NC_082721.1, read as the reverse complement.
TGTACTCTCTGTGTCTGTGCCATACAGAGAACACTCCACACCCTGTACTCTCTGTGTCTGTGCCATACAGAGAACACTCCACACCCTGTACTCTCTGTGTCTGTGCCATACAGAGAACACTCCACACCCTGTACTCTCTGTGTCTGTGCCATACAGAGAACACTCCACACCCTGTACTCTCTGTGTCTGTGCCATACAGAGAACACTCCACACCCTGTACTCTCTGTGTCTGTGCCATACAGAGAACACTCCACACCCTGTACTCTCTGTGTCTGTGCCATACAGAGAACACTCCACACCCTGTGATCCCTATGCCCTGCTCCACAAAAATCATGGCCTATCCACACCCAAGTGCTCAACTTGCGAGTGTGTGCTTTATACTACGGCAATTTCAAGTTACGGTCATGAACGATCTGGTATCAAAATGCCAGCTGACACCGGTCTTTCAAACAGCACCAACTCAGTTTTATCTGAAGCATTTATCAACAGATAAACTCTCAGTGCTGCTATCAGCTCCTTCCAGATTTCCAGTGCACACGGGACAAAGCGAGAAATGAACTGAAGTAAAGGGAATAGGATGTCTGAACTTCAGGACTATTGTTCCATGTGACAGTAATGAACACCCTATTCTTAACAGATTGCACTGCCCAGCTCTTCACAAGCCTCATCCAGTTCATCTTAATGAATGAATACTATATTCAATCTGTCTCAGCGTGCATGAAAGACTACATAAAATGGAAGCAAATATCTGCTGATACCGTCTCTTTATTGGAACACCCAAGTGAGAATAAAACGTCACATTCATTAAAGAGTCCAAAGTCAAAGCCTAAGATCCAAGTAAATTATCAAGGTACATTTATGAAACCATTTGCTACCTGGAGATTCATTTTCTTTCAGGCATTTACAGGAAAGTAAAGAAATACAGTGCTATATGTAAACAAAGACTGCCAAACAACCAATGTTTAAAAGAAGACAAATTATGCCAATAAAAATTTAAACCCTGAGAACATGAGTTGTAGAGTCCATGAAAGTGAGTGTGTAGGGTGTGGAGTCAGGTCAGTGTTGTGGTGAGTGAAATTATCCACACCGGTTCAGGAACCAGATGGTTGAAGGGGTAATAACTGTTCCTGAAGCTGGTGGTGTGGGACCTAAGATTCCTGTAGCCCTCCTGCCCGATGGTAGTAGCAAGAAGAGAGCATAACCCAGATGGAGGGCGTCCTCTCTAAAGTATTTTACTGACCAACTTCAACATACTGGAACTTACATGACTCTCCTAAGAATTAATAGAATTGGGTTTAATGTCACTGGCGTATGTCATAAAATTTGTTGTTTTGTGGTAGGAGTACATTGCAATATGAATTGGATCAGCCCATGATTGAATGATGGAGCAGACTCGATGGGCTGAATGGCCTACTTCTGCTCCTATATCTTATGGTCTTATAACAGTAGAAACTATAAATTACATTAAGTACATTATATATATATGTGTGTGTGTGTGTGTGTGTGTGTGTGTGTGTGTGTGTGTGTGTGTGCATGTGTGCGTGTGTGTGTGTATGTATGTACCTATAGTCACATGTATTTACATATGTACATACATATGTATGTGTGTGTGTGTGCATATATGTATGTATATATACACACACACACACACATACATACAATGTACTTAAATATAAATTAAATAAGTAGTACAAAAAGGGAGGAAAAAATACCACTGGGAACAAAGAGGGTTGATGTCCCTTCTGATACATAAGGAACTATCTACCAAAGCAAAGATTTATATTTGCAGAAAGTACTTATTTTTAAAATGTAGAGTTGTAGATCTCCTGTTGGGCTGCAATGTGCGGTAATTATCAGGACAGGCTGCAGCTGTCTGATTTCAGCAGCGTTTACAAGGGTTAAAATTACCAGTGGCTCCTGATGACTCTGTTGACACTCACTCAACTCGAAGTTGACAGCCTGAGTGGGCCAGAGAGGTGAACTCCCTGACCTTTGCAGCAGAGGTCAGGTGCAGTGATATCTGAGTTAGTGTTGACAGCTCTGACAGAAACAATGCTTTGTGGTTATGCTCCAGGTCTGCAGAAGCTCCAGCATCAGCTTCAGAGGTACTGTGGAAAAAATTTGGAATTACCTAATTCTTCCACTTCACAAACAAGGCCAACACCATGGACTGGAGGAGTTCCCTCCCCCACCTGAGTTTCACCACATGCAAATAATTAATATTCTCCCATATTACCTAAATGTCTGCCACGTTCTCTTGCAGGTCCTTCTTTTTCTCTGATTAGAATAATCCGTAAAAACACAGCCCATTTCTGGAAAAGCCCTCCCCAGCATTGAGCACATCTACAAGGTGCACTGCCACAAGAAAGCAGCACCCCCACCATCAAGGACCGCCGCGTCCCACCCCCCACCATCCAGGCCACGCTCACTTCTTGCTGCTACCATCCGGACAAAAGTATACGACCCTAACCCCTGCGACCAGCTTCAGGAACAGTTATTACTCTTCAACCGTCAGGCTCCTGAACCAGTGTGGATAACTTCACTCACCACAAAACTGAACTGATTCCACAACCCATTGACTCACTGTCAAGGTCTCTACAACTCATGTTCTCAATATAATTTATTTACTATTTATCTATCATTATTATCAAATGTTTTTAAATATTTGCACAGTTTGTCTTCTTTCACACATTGATTGTCAGTTTGTGTGTTCATCGATTCTATTGTATTTCTTTGTTCTACTGTGAATGCTGCAAGAAAATTAATCTTAAAGTAGTATTCGGTGATATATATGTACTTGATAGGAAATTTACTTTCAATTTTAAGTCTCAAGTGGATGGGGATTGGATATGTGCTGATGAAGGGACTCCACCCAAAATGTCGACTCCTTATTCCTCTCCATAGATGCTGCCCGATCTGCTGAGTTGAGTTCCAGCGTTTTGTGTGTGTGAGTGTGTGTGTGTGTGTGAGTGTGTGTGTGTGTGTGAGTGTGTGTGTGTGTGTGTGAGTGTGTGTGTGTGTGAGTGCGTGTGTGTGTGTGTGTATGTGTGTGTGTGTGTATGTGTGTGTGTATGAGTGAGTGTGTGTGTGAGTGTGTGTGTGTGTGAGTGTATGTGTGTGTGTATGAGTGAGTGTGTGTGTGAGTGTGTGTGTGTGTGAGTGTGTGTGTGAGTGTGAGTGAGTGAGTGAGTGAGTGAGTGTGTGTGTGTGAGTGTGTGTGTGTGAGTGTGTGTGTGTGAGTGTGTGTGTGAGTGTGTGTGTGAGTGTGTGTGTGAGTGAGTGTGTGTGTGAGTGTGAGTGAGTGAGTGAGTGAGTGTGTGTGTGTGAGTGTGTGTGTGAGTGTGTGTGTGAGTGTGTGTGTGTGTGAGTGTGTGTGTGAGTGTGAGTGAGTGAGTGAGTGAGTGTGTGTGTGTGAGTGTGTGTGTGTGAGTGTGTGTGTGTGAGTGTGTGTGTCTGTGTGTGTGTGTGTCTGTGTGTGTGTGTGTGTGTGTGTGTGTGTGTGTGTGTGTGTGTGTGTGTGTGTGTGTGTGTGTGTTGCTCTGGATTACCAGCATCTGCAGAATCCCTCATGTTTATATTTGTTTAACTCATTTAGTTTTCAAGATATAGATTGCTTTGGCAGTGCCAGCATTTATTGTCCATCTCCGAATGCCCTTGAAAGGATGGCATTTTCCTGAATCCCTGATGTCAGACTGCAGGTGGCCCAGCAGAGACAAGAATAGATTGCCGATCTTGGAATCTGGGGCCGCAAACACAATGCTGGAAGAACTCAACGGGTCAGAAAGCATCTGAGGAGAGAAATGGGGAAGGAAATCTCTCTTCACAGATGCTGCCGGACTGAGCTCCCCCCCACCCCCCAGCATTTTGTTTACTGCTCCAGATTAGAAGGGCCATTTCGGAAGAGGCAAACACATTGATTGGCTCTATTTGTCACATCCACATTGAAACATCCAGTGAAATACATCGCTTTGCACCAAATCAAATCAGTGAGGACTATGCTGGCGGCAGCCACGGTGTTGCTGCATTTCCTGTCCCAACGTAGCGTGCCAACAACTACCTGCCCGTCTTTGGAATGTGGGAGCTAACCAGAGCACTCGTGGGAAACCTATGAGGCCACGGCAGAAACATACCATATAACCATTACAGCATGGAAACAGGCCATCTCGGCCCTTCTAGTCCGTGCCGAACGCTTACTCTCACCTGGTCCCACCGACCTGCACTCAGCCCATAACCCTCCATTCCTTTCCTGTCCATATACCCATCCAGTTTTTTTTTAACTCCTTACAGGAATCAAGCCCCAATTTTACAAGTGGTGCTGTACAGAGTTGCTCTAGCCGCCTGAGGCTGGAGTCAGATTTGTCCTTATCATCACCGACTATTTGTTTTGTAAAGCTTAAATTCCTAATTAATGGCCAAATTTAAATCCCTAGTGGGATCTGTACTCAGGTGACTGCTTTTTTTTAGACTGGCAGCCTGTTTGTCTGGGAACTAGTGTTTTGTACACCACAAAACAAGGCTTTAATGAAAAATAAAGTAGAGGAGCTACTGTGAGGTGAGACAAAGGTTGTGTTTTTCGTTCAGGATTCTCCATATCTGAAGTGCTAAAGCACAGATGCGGAGTGATAACACAGCTTCTACCATCTTAGCCATCTGCGTCGGCCTGGGCCACTGGGGCATTGATGAGGACCGCCTCAGAACTTCTCTGCTGTAGCTCTTCCTTGTGGCCACAGCCCCCCTTCAGTCATGACACCCACAGCCCCAGTAACCCCCCCACCACCCAAGGTCAAAATCTGGAAAAAGGCAAAAAAACACGAGATTGATATTTTCACATCACTGATATTGCACGCATGTATTGGTACTCTCTTCCTTCAAAGTACAGCATAAATCATACACCTGACACACCACTTTCTTCACCTCGTTCATTTGTCCATGTCCTTCAGTATATTTCTTAACGGACTTTTGGTGTGAGTTTTCTATGTCCCTACTTTGATTTCAGTCCAACTGCTGAGAACTGCCCATAATCATAGAAGCAGAACTAGGCCTTTGCTGGAGGAATTCAGCAAGTCAGGCTGCATCAATAGAAGGGAATGACAGTTGACATTTCAGAATGAAACCTTCACCACGCCTGGAAAGAAAGGTGGGTGGAGGAATGGGGCAAAGTGAGAAGCTGGGAGGTGAAAGGTGGAAAAGGTAAAGGGCTGAAGAAGAAATCTGATGAGAGAGGAGACTGGGTATGTGGAACAAGATGCCAGAGGAGGTGATAGAGGCAGGTACATTTAAAAGACATTTGGACAGGTAACTGGACAGGAAAGGCTTAGAGAGAGACATGGGCCAAATTCAGGCAAATAGGATTAGTGTAGACAGGTATCAGACCCATTGGGTTGTAGAGCCTGTTTCCATGTTATGTACTGGAACTATGAATTCTCTATTCCAATGGCCTTGTCAATCCAAAAGTCATCTATTTTTAATATCTCTAATATAGCTTACAATGAACAAACACATTGTTTTCATAAAAACAAGATATGCAGACATCTACAAGGAGTTTTGCCCAAGGAAGGCAGCGTTCATCATTGAGGATCCCCACCACCCAGGGCATGCCCTCTTCTCGTTGTTGGGAAGGAGATACAGAAGCCTGGAGGCCCACACTCAGCGATTCAGGACCAGCTTCTTCCCCTCCGCCATTAGGGAGGAGGTACAGGAGCCTGAAGACACACACTCAGCGATTCAGGACCAGCTTCTTCCCCTCTGCCATCCGCTTTCTGTATGGACATTGAACCCATGAATACTACTCCACTACATTTTTTTATTTCTACTATTTTACACTACTTACTTTAATGTAACTGTTTAATAGATGTGTATATATACTTAATGTAACTCAGTTTGTTTTTCTCTATATTTATTTATCATGTATTTCATTGTGTTGCTGCCATAAAGTTATCAAATTTCCTGACGTATGCCGGTGAAACTAAATCTGCTTCTGATTCTGAGATGCTGGGAGTCACAAAATGTTGGAGGAACTTGGCAGGTCGGTCGGTATCTACGGAGCGGAACAAGCAGTAAACATTTCGGGCAGAGACTCTTCACCAGGACTGGAAAGGAAGGGGGAAGAATCTGGAATAAGATGGTAGGGGGAAGGGAAGGAGTACATCTGGAAGGTGACAGATGAGGGGAAAGGTGGGTGGGTGGGGGAGGGGGGATGAAGGAAGAAGCTGGGAGGTGATCGGTGGGAAAGGTAAAGGGCTGAAGAAGAAGGAATCCGACAGGAGAGCAGAGTGGACCAGGGGAGAAAGGGAAGGAGGAGGGGCACCAGAGCGAGGTGATAGGCAGGTGAGGAGAAAAGAGGGAAATGGAAGAAATCCCAATAACAAAACATTTTCTATCCTGGAACTTCACTTGCTACGAGGATTTCTTTGCAAATGGAGTAAATTTCTGAGTAAAACTGATTTCTTTTAAACAACCATTCATTCTAAAAGTAGTGCTTAGTGTTGTAATTTGCATTTAGTTCCCAGGATGAATAACGCAATGAACTGAAATTCTAAATTGTTTGTAATAAGAATCACCCCTGAGTGTATTTGAAGTTATTTGTTGGCTCCGTGATTATCTAGCTTCATAATGATTTCTGTTGTTTATCTGCAGGGCAGTATTACTTTGCAGTGAAATGTCAAATTAGAATGAGAGCATGTCCTAGGGTAGAAACCAGGGACAATGGCCCAGTCTAATGTCGTCTGACAGTCTTCATAAAGGTGATTGGTTTTGACAGCTCAGGCTGTGCTGTTGTTTATTTTTTTCCGTGGGGCAGGGAGGTGGTAGGTTGTGTTCATTCTCTCCAAGACAATGGGCAAAAGTCGGAAAATGCAGGGACGTTGACACAGCACAACACTCCAAAGGCTCAGGCCTTGGCAGCGGTGTTTGTCCCACTTCACACGGGGCACGGCTGTCTTGGATGGGAACCGGGTCACCGAGCTTCAGCGCTGTCACACGAACCTTATTAAGATAATAAACGGGTCTGCTTCCAGTCGGAATGTACTTGCCAAGTGATGGAGAAGCACACTGCTTCGACTGTTTCACAATATACCACCCAGCTGCCCTTATCACGCCCGCCCGTCCCTTCATCCCCTTTCCACCGTGCCACACCACTGGCCACTTTATTAGGTACAGGAGCGGTCTTCTGCCCATCCTCTTTGAGATTCAATGTATTGTGCATTCAGAGACGCTCTTCTGCACAGCACTGTTGTAATGCACAGTTACTGTCACCTTTCTGTCAGCTTGATACAGTCGTTCTCCTCTGACCCCTCTCACTAACAAGGTGCTTCACCCACACAACTGCCACTCACTGGGTGTCTCTTGTTTGTGAAAATCCAGGCGATCAGCAGTTTCTGAGACCCTCAAACCTCCCCATCTGGCACCAATTATCATCCCCACGGTCAAAGCCATTTAGATCACATTTTATCCCCATTCTGGTTTGAACATCAAATGAGCCTCTTGACCATGTCTACGTGCTTTTATGCATTGAGTTTCTGCCACATGATTGGCTGATTAGATACTTGCATTACCAAGCAGGTGTACACGTGTACCTAATAAAGTGGCTTCTAAGTGTATAGCTTTCCTATTTCCGGATTTAAATCTCTCTTGGAACAGTGTTCTTTACCACCCTGGAAGCAAATTCAGAGCTGAGTAAAAGTTCAGACATCAGCACCTATATCGTCTGGAAAGAGAAACTCGGTGTCCATAGTCACCAGCTCTGTGATTGTAACTGACTCGGATAGATGGACTTTCATCTCAAGAGAATTTTCCAAGGTTCATATCAAATGATAGAAATGTTGGTGCACATTTATTCAGAAAATGCTTTAGAAATTTCTCCAGCCACACTGTGTTCTGGCAAGTATTTTCATTTCCCTCAGAGTTTCATCAGATACAAGTTTAAGTATTTATCTGATTCACAGCTGTACTTAATTCTACTCTGACTCAATATTTACACATCAGAAAGGGACAGTTAACCAGATGATCGACAACCAGCAAGTTTGTGTTACATGTTGCAGCCCCCCCCCCAACACCCCAACCCATTTATTTTTGGAGAAATTCAACACACTGATTACCCTCACTACTTGCACACACCATTTCACGTCTAAGTTACTTCCATGAATACTCCACCATAGATACGAGTCATGAATTTGGGCAATTGTCTCCTCTTTTGCTGTTTGATCAGTCGGGAGACACCTTTGCCATCTTGGATAATGTAAGGGGGATGGCACGTAGGGTAGCGGTTAGCGTAAAGCCATTACAGCGCTCGAGACCTGGGTTCAGTTCTGTTGCTGTCCGTAAGGAGTTGGTACCTTCCACCCAGGTGTTCCAGCTGTCTCTCACATTCCAAAGTCATACAGGTTATTCAGTTACTTAGTGACATGGGTGTAATTAGGCTTGAAGGGCCTGTCACAACGTTGTATCTTTAAATAAAATAAAGCACAGCACAAGTTGGCTGAAGATAGCCTTATTCCCTATCTTTCACAATCTCCTGGTGTTGCATTTGGATCCTGAGTCGATAGCAATGTTCAAAGTAAATGTTATTATCGAAGAACATCTCAGTCACCATACACAACCCTGAGATTCGCTTCTTTGTGGGCACACTTGGCAAATCTATTGGATAGTAACTATAACAGGGTCGATGGAAGATCAAACAGAGCACAAAGTGCAAACTGTGCAGATGCAAATATAAATAAACAACAATAACACAACCATGAGATAAAGAGCCCTTAAAGTGAGACCATTGGTTGCAGGAACATTTCAATGACAGGGCAAGTACAGTGTCAGTATCTCCTCTTATTCAAGAGCCTGATAGCTGAGGGGTAGTAACTGGTGCCGTGAGCCCTGGGGCTCTTGTACCTTCTCCCTGAAGGCAGAGAGCTTGACCTGAGTGGTGGGTATCTCTGATGTTGGGTGCTCCTTTCCTATGGCAGCATTTCATGCAGATGTGCTCAATGGTAGGGAGGGCTTTACCAGTGATGTACCTGGGTTGAATCCATACCTTTTGTAGGGTTTTCCGTTCAAGGGATTGGTGTTCCCATACCATTCTGTACAGTATGCCTAAGTAGGTTGCAAAGCATCTTTTTTGTAAAATTCTAGGAACATGGGAGCCCAGCCACTATGGTAGAATTATATTTGTATACAAGTGGAATGAGTGAAGGTATTTGTATCACTAAGAAGAGACATTAGAATGAGCCACTAATAGTTTAAGATCAAACTTAATGACAATAATATCATTAAAAAGTTAACTGGATTTAAAGAATGGAATTTCCCAGAGAAAGGCAGATTAGGTAGAGGTAGCACAGGCTCAAGAATGTTTGTAATCAGGAAGTATATGGTAGAGCTGGAAAGTGGCAAACCCTACACATGTGCCCAAGTAAAAGAAAAAGGATGCCAGGGATTGACCAGTCAATATCTGCTGAAAATCTTACCAAATACTGTATATCCTCTATTATCCACAATGTGAGAAGAAATTAGAAAATGCTCAGGAAAAAAAAGGAGTAGGAAAGGTCGTCATGCGTTGTAGTTGCAGACAATTTTGAATGAATTTTTCAAAGAAATAATAGAATAGATTGTGTGGGGTAAAGACGCTGGCCTCCATAGATCTTCATAGATCTTGGGGCAAGTGAAGTTGAGTGAAGTCATTGCCTTTGGTTCAAGAGTCTAATGGTGGAGGGGCAGTACCTGTTCCTGAACCTGGTTGTGTAAGTCCTGAAGCTCCTGTACCTTCTTCCTGATGGCAGCAGTGAGAAGAGAGCATGTCCTGGCTGCTAGAGGTTCCTGATGATGGACGCTCAGTACAATCTCCCTGTGACCATGTGGAAGGCAGTTCAGGGGAAGGAGGAGAAGAAATTTCTTCGTGGGGAATTTGTAATTCTCATAAGCAGGGTGTGGGGAAGGCTCAATCATTGAATTCTTTCAGAAAGATTAGGGCGTTACAGGAAGCTGGCTTTGGCCTTGTGGTGACATAGTGGTTGGTGTGACACTCAGAGCAGAGTTCAATTCCGGCACTGTCTGTAAGGAGTTTGTATGTTCCCCCAGTGAAATGCATGGGTTCCCTCCGAGTGCTCCGTTGTCCTCCCACAATCCAAAAATGCCCCACCTGGTAGGTTACTTGGTCATTGGAAACTGTCCAGAGACTAGGCTAGTGTTAAAAAGCTCGGTTACTGGGCATCGTTGGGCTGGAGGGGCTGTTCTGCACAGTATCTCTCAGTAAATAAAAAAAAACTAAACAAGATAGACCATTCAGATTCAGATTTATTTTTCACATGTATGTCAAAATTTACAGTGAAATGTGTTGTTTGTGTCAACAATCAACATACCCAAGGATGTGCTGCAGACAGCCCGCAATTTTAAAAAATCAGGCCGTGGTTTCAATAAGCGTCAAAGCAGACTTAAAGAACACAAAGGCCTTCTCCAGCTCCAATTTCTTGTATTCTTACATGAAGCTTCCACTCACTGATTAACTAGTAATGTTTCATCCACCAGATGGAGTATTACAGGAGACCTACAGAACTTCCAGATGAACAACTAATAGCAGCTATTAATGCTATTCCCCTTGGATATCTGCTGATATCCTGCCAAATTAACAGGAGGAGACAAGGAACACAGCGCAGAATTTCTTCTCCCTTGAAAGCTGCCCTTGCTGACAAGCGAGACTGTTTTCCCTTTTATGTGCAAGGTCAAGCAGTGTGCACTGGCAGATTGCTCCATAATGTGAGGTGTCACAAACGATTTTGTCCTTAGCCCACATCTAAAAAACATGCACATTTCAACATGTGTAATGAGATCGGGATCAGGAGTGGCAGCCAATGGTTTAAATTCCCTTTCCTAGGACAGGAATATAAAGCTAGTTTTATCCAAAGTTGCCCAATTTGAGGTCAGTAACTCAGTCTGGGTTGGGAATTAAAGCTGGGATCTATTCTTACCGATAAAATCTATAATTGATGTCATCTCTATTAAAGAATAAGTAAAGCATCAACTGAATTAAACCGGTTTTTTTTTTGCCTGTTCTGCTTAAAGAAATTGGCCTGGATCTTCATCTGTGCAAGGGGAAAAAAACAAAATTTTACTCCAACTTGTAAGTTCAGAAGTTCAAAGTTCAAAGTAAATTTATTATCCAACTATGTATACGTCACCCTGTACAGTAGTAACTTGAGATTCATTGTCCTGCGGGGATTCAGAGAAATACAATAGAATCAATGAAACCTACACGCAAAGGGCTGAGAGGCAACTAATGTACGAAAAGACAAACTGTGTAAGCTGTCAATAAATAAACAAACATAAATAAAACAATCAACATCTAAGTTGTCGAGTCCGTGACAAAGGATCCGTAGGTTGTGGAATCCACTCAGAGTTGAGGTGGGTAAAGTCATCCACCCTGTTCAGGAGCCTGATGGTTGAAGAGTAATAACTGTTACTGAACCCGGAGGTACGGGAACTAAGGCTCCTGTACCTCCCGCCAAATGGCAGCAGCGAGAAGGGAGAATGGTCAGGATGGTGAGGGTTAATACTAACTGCTAATAAACATTTTGGTGCAAAACTTTCACATACCTTGGCATCTTTTAGGTTCCCAAAGATGCCAGTTGCATGCAATAGCCAAAATTTGATTCTGTCAAGAATTAAAAATATATCATTGGTCAACAGATGCTGTTGTTTTCTGGGGAAAAAATAGCTTCTAACAGTACTGAAAGTCATTGGGAGAATTTTGCACAACTGTCTACGGAACAAACCTCAAGCACACTGATCCAAGTTGGGAGCCGAGTCACCACACCCTTGGTAGTTTCAAGACGCCTTCCTTCAAATTTGTGACCAGAAAGATATAGAAGGACGTCACTAGGGTTTGAGGAGTGGAGCTGTGGGAACAAGCTAATTCTTTGTTCCATGAAGTGTAGGAGACTGAGAGGTGTATCAAACAATGAGGGGAACAGGTCAACTGAACACACTCAATTTATTTTCTCAGGTTTGGGGAATCAAGGTCTAAAGAGTATAGGTTCAAGTGAGAGGAGAGAGGTTTAACAGAAATTTGAGCAACTTCCTTATACAAAGGATGGTGTGTGTGTGAAATGAGATGCCATGTTTGAGGATAGCACAATAACTTTTTTAAAGGTATTTGGACAAGTACATGGAATGAAAGGGTGGAAAGGTTTAGAAGGTTATGGGCCTATTGCTGGCAAGTGGGACTAGCCTAAGTGGGGCCTCTTGGTCAGCATAGACCAGCTGGGTCTGTTTCCATGCTGCATAATTCTGTGAATTCTATAAATATCAGAAGAAATTATGTTTAAAAGGGAAGTGAATCCATGCTCATCAAACGAGAAGTAAGTTAAAACAAAGCAGGAGAGAGACCCGATAAGAGGTGGTATCAAAACTGTCTTTGGCTTCCTTGTAGCTTTGAAAGTAGACTTCAAGGAGTCTCACGACAATATATCTAGTGGTCATTCAGCTGTACGAATTTCAAAAGGAAAGTGCGGGCAGGAGGCAGCTTGCTCACATGCCAGAAGGTTGCCACAAAGGTACCTGCAGGAGCACCATGCTGTGATGTTTCAGGCCGAGACCCTTCGTCAACCCTTCCTGACGAAGGGTCTCAGCCCAAAATGTCAACAGTGCTTCTCCCTATAGATGCTGCCTGGTCTGCTGTTTTCCACCAGCATTTTGTGTGTGTTGTTGATTGAATTTCCAGCATCTGCAAATTTCCTCGCGTTTGTTCGACCTATCTAATCACTCTTTACAAGCAAAGCCCTCCATCCCAGGCAACACCCTTGTGAACATTGTCTGCAGTTCTTCTAATACCACCACAAACCTTCTTGTGGTGTTGTAAAAGTCATGAACACAGTGCTCTAAGTGTGTCCTGACTGACGTCTTCTACATTTGCAGCACATCTCCCCAGCCTTGCCCTGTGCAGCCAAGCATGTCAAATGCCTTTTCACAACTCTACCAAACTACAGTGCCGTTTTCAGGGACGATGAGCTTCCTGCCCCAGCTCCTGAGGTCCTTGCCATTTGCTGTAAGTGCCCCTGTAGTGCTCAATGTCCTGAAACACCTTACCTCATCTTTAAATTTCACCTGCTATTATTATAGATAACTTTATTGTATTATTAGCATTCTTAAATATCCACTTTGCATGATAGCAGAGAGATGACGCCTCCCAGTCATGTGATGAAACTTCCAGGAATACTCTTCACTAGTGTTAGTAACACTCGTAAGAACACAATAGGGACAACAGAAGCCCCACCATTCAATGTGACCAAGGCTGATCTTCCTTCGACCTCATGTCCTCTTCTGTTCCAGTTCCCCATAGTCCAGTCAGACACAGAAATGTATCTACCTCTTCCCGTATTCCCCCTGATAATTTATGAAACCTTCAGGGTAGAGAATCCCAGAGATTCACCACCCTCCCTCCACAAGAATAAATTCCTATGCACATTTGCCTCCCAATGGAAGACACAGTCCTGTAAAGATCCTGAACATTAACAAACTGGGTAACATCCAGAATTTAGTCAATAAACAATTAAATAGTTTCATACTATGTTCTTTTGTCAGGTACATAAAGCTGCATGAGAACTTGAAGCTTTCTGTGCAAGACGGTTAGTTGGAGTTAATCACAACTGCCATCCTCTGAGACGGGCCTATAACTCCCCCTGGTGGTTTGAATACAAAATAACTAAATTTAATTAAAGTCTATTTTATTTTGATTTCCTGAGGGGCACAGGTCAAATGGCAAGATATTATAAATGTTGGAAAGCTTAGGGGAGATAAATCAGCATTATTATTTATTCCTTAGCATAGATTAATAATTAATTTCTATATAGGTGCAGTTGAGAGCATTCTGACTGGCTACATCACAGCCTAAATGGAGGCTCCAGTGCACAGGACTACAAGAGGCTGCAGAGCATTGTAGACAATGAAAAGCACAACGCTCCCCACCAGTGAGGACATCCTCAAGAGCCAGTGCGTCAGAAAGGTAGCATCGTTAACTAAGGACTCTCACCATCTTCTCATTACCAGTGTCGGGAAGGAGGTACAGTCAAGTCAAGTCAAGTCACTTTTATTGTCATTTCGACCATAACTGCTATGTACAGTACATAGTAAAAATGCGACAACGTTTTTCAGGACCATGGTGCTACATGACACAGTACAAAATCTAGACTGAACTACGTAAAAAACAACACAGAGAGAAAAAAAAAACTACACTAGACTACAGACCTACCCAGGATTGCATAAAGTGCACAAAAAAGTGCAGGCATTACAGTAAATAATAAATATGACAATAGGCACAGTAGAGGGCAGTAAGTTGGTGTCAGTCCAGGCTCTGGGTATTGAGGAGTCTGATGGCTTGGGGGAAGAAACTGTTATATAGTCTGGTCGTGAGAGCCCGAATACTTCAGTGCCTTTTCCCAGAAGGCAGGAGGGAGAAGAGATTGTATGAGGGGTGTGTGGGGTCCTTCATAATGCTGTTTGCTTTGCAGATGCAGCGTGTAGTGTAAATGTCCGTGATGGCGGGAAGAGAGACCCCGATGATCTTCTCAGCTGACCTCACTATCCGCTGCAGGGTCTTGCGATCCGAGACGGTGCAATTCCAGAACCAGGCAGTGATGCAGCTGCTCAGGATGCTCTCAATACAACCCCTGTAGAATGTGGTGAGGATGGGGGGGGGGGGGGAGATGGACTTTCCTCAGCCTTTGCAGAAAGTAGAGACGCTGCTGGGCTTTCTTTGCTATGGAGCTGGTGTTGAGGGACCAGGTGAGATTCTCCGCCAGGTGAACACCAAGAAATTTGGTGCTCTTAAGACTCACACTCAACATTTTAGGAATAGTTTCTTTCCCTCCACCACTGGATTTCATGAACCTCATTTTGCTTTTCTATTGCACTAGTTATTTATTTTCTGTAATTCATTGTAGCTTTTATTGTATTGCTCCCACAAAGAAAACAAATTTCATGTCATACAAGTCAGTGATAATAAACCCGATTTGATATATAATTAGGAAACAGTTAGATGTTCTTTAATTCATTAAAAAGATAAATGTCCATGTATTTTTCCAATTATTTCATTACTAATTCATTCCCACATCAATTACTTTTAGAATACAGAATTCAAAAGTAATTCATGTGAGAACGACCTACTAGTGACATTACCTCCCCAAATGAGAATAGCCTTTTGTTAATAATTAGCTAATTGTTCTTCCATGAGCATAAAAGGAATGTGTTAGCGAGATGAGGTAAACACTGATTTTTGATTCCATGTTTAACAAATCTATTTAGAAAAAGAACTTCCAAAGAGGACTGGTTATAGTCTCCTACCTTAATAATACGATGGAGCGGAGTCAACCTTCATTTATATTCACACTATCCATGGGTCCTGTAGCACTTCTCAGAAATGGGCATACTTTAGAAATGTTGTCACTGAGGTAGGGTGACATTTTATGCACAGCAATGCTCCTGGATAGCATAGTGATCACAACAAGGTGACTTGCTTCAGTAGTGCTGGTTAACTGATAAATATTAACCAGGACCCAGAGATAAACTCCACAGTTCGTTACCAAAATAGCTCCTTTTATACCTGCCCAAGAGAACAGCTTAGCTTCTCAGCCAAACACAAACACCTTGAACTCACTCATATCACTGGCACGTCAGTCTAGATATTTTGACACAGAAATTTAATTGCTATCCTTTCTGAGTTGGTGGTGTGAGAGCTCCTCACAATGACAGATGACAATACTGTGTGCTGGCGATACTAAGTTTGCTGCAGTTCATTCATGAGCAGGACTGTTGCCAGGTAAAACACACACAAAATGTTGGGGGAGCTCAGCAGGCCAGGCAGCATCTATGGAAAAGAGCAAACAGTCAACGTTTCAGGCTGTTACTCTTTTCCGAGATGTTGCCTGGCCTGCTGAGCTCCTCCAGCGTTTTGTGTGTATTGCTTGGATTTCCGGTATCTACAGATTTTCACGTTTGCTGTTGCTACGTAGGTCTTTCATTCCCCAACATAGACTGTTGGGGAAAGCTGCCACAAATTCAACAGCTCTCTGCCATAATTCAGTTACTTCATTTTCTCAGTGTTTCGCAAATCCCTCCAGCTTTGCCTGTCTATCAAAAGTAACATTGTGCTTTCTTTGTTAGAGAAGGCTGTGTATTTCTGTCAGAAGACAAAATACTGCCAATGTTGGAAACACTGACACCCTATTACAGGAAAGAAGTTATTAAACTCGAAAGAGTGGAAGAAAAGATTTACTAGGATTTGGCGGACTTAAAGGTCCGAGTTACAAAGAGAGGTTGCATAGATCAAGAATATATTGCCTGAACTGTAATAAAGGGGTGATCTGATAAGTTCTTGCTTCGTAAGGGTGGCAAAAGGTTACACGGAGAACATAGAACATGAATAGTACAGCACATTACAGGCCCTTCGGCCAACAATGTTGTGCCGACCTTCAAACCCTGCCTCCCATATAACCCCCCACCTTAAATTCCTCCATATACCTGTCTAGTAGTCCGTTATACTTCACTAGTGTGTCTGCCTCCACCACTGACTCAGGCAGTGCATTCCATACACCAACCACTCTCTGAGTGAAAAACCTTCCTCTAATATCCCCCTTGAACTTTCCTCTCCTTACCTTAAAGCCATGTCCTCTTGTACTGAGCAGTGGTGCCCTGGGGAAGAGATGCTGGCTGTCCACTCTGTATATTCCTCTTAATATCTTGTACACCTCTGTCATGTCTCCTCTCATCCTCCTTCTCTCCAAAGAGTAAACCCCTAGCTCCCTTAATCTCTGATCATAATCCATACTCTCTAAACCAGGCAGTACCCTGGTAAATCTCCCCGTACCCTTTCCAGTGCTTCCACATCCTTTCTATAGTGAGGCGACCAGAACTGGACACAGTACTCCAAGTGTTTTATAGAGCTGCATCATTACATCGCGACTCTTAAACTCTATCCCTCGACTTATGAAAGCTAACACCCCATAAGCTTTCTTAACGACCCTATCTACCTGTGAGGCAACTTTCAGGGATCTGTGGACATGTACACCCAGATCCCTCTGCTCTTCCACCCTCCCAAGTATCCTGCCAGAAGACAGGAGAATGGCGATGAGAGGCAAAATAAAACAGCCAAGATTGAATGGCAGAGTAAACTTAGTAGGCCGAATAGCCTAATTCTGCTCCATGTCTTTTGGGCTTATGACAAAGGTATATAAAATCAGAGACACATGGACAGGGTGAAAGCACTTTGTCTTTTCCCCAGGGAGAGGGCGCTGTAGACAAACGGGTGCAGGCTTAAGATCAGAGGTGAGAGATTTAAAAGGGATATCTGGGGGAAGCTTCGTTGCCCAAAAGGGAGTTTCCTAGTTGGAATGAGATGTCAGAAGAGTGGCTGAGGTGGGCAGATTAGAAACATCTAAAAGCCATCATTTAATGAGAGCACAGATGGGACTAGCTAGCTGGGCGCAGGGTCGACGTCAATGAATTGGCCAAAGGATCTGTGTCCACACTCCGACTCTGATCAGCAGCTAGCATACGTGGAATATGAAACATTAGTTTTCAAATTAATGCACCCCTCTGAAGAAAGATCTTTAACTTGAAATATTGGATCTGCTTCTCTCTCCACAGACGTTGCCTGATACACTGACCAGTCCTGTTTTCATCGTGACGTACTGTCAGGCCATTCAGCCCCTCAAATCTGTTCCACCATTCAATTAGATCATAGCTGATCTGTGTTATGATTCCATTTGACCAGCTTACCTTGTACCCCTTAGTAACAGAAAAGATCCGCAGGACTTCCAAAGTTCTCTTTCTTTCCATTAGGTAGCAGGGAGAACAGATTTCTATTAGGGTGGTTAAGATCACCAGCCTCCCCAGCATCAAGGACATATTCAAAAGACAGCATCCGTCATTAAGGACCCCACACCCCCCCCCAAATCACCCAGGAAATGCCCTCTTCTCATTACCACCATCAGGAAGGAGGTACAGGAGCCTGAAAGCACACACTCAATGTTTTAGAAACACCTCCTTGCCCTCTGCCATCAGATTTCTGATCAGGGCGATACCTCACTACTTTTTGCACTGCTTATTTAATTTTTACGTATTTCTTATTGTAATTTTTATTACGTTTTGCACTGTACTGCTGCTGCAAAATAGCAAATTTCCTAACATATCCCAGTGATATTAAACCTGATTCTGATTCTGGTTTTGAATCTGAAGGCTTATCGTGTGTTGGCCTTCTTTAGTTCAGGGATGGAGTTCATGAAGCCGTTGCATCTCTGTAGAACTCTGCTGAAACCAGAGTTCAGTTCTGGTAGCTGCATTATAGGAAGCTTTAGAGAAGTTGCAGAGGAGACGTACCGGGATGCTGCCTGGATTAGAGAACATGTTTGATGAGGAAAGGGTGAGCAAGCTTAGGCTTTTCTCTTGGGAGCAGAGGGGGATGAGAGGTGACTTGATGGAGGTGCATAGGATGATAAGAAGCATTGATAAAGTGGCACACGCAAAGTGCTGGGGGAACCCAGCAGGTCAGGCAGCATCCATGGAAGTAAACAAACAGTTGATATTTCGGGCTGAGACAAGTGGGCAGCCAGCAACCAGAACAGAAATGGCTGATATGAGAAGCATAATTTTAAGATCTAGGGGCGATGTCAGAGATAGGTGGGTTTTTTTTTACTGCACCATCCAGGCCACGCTCTCCTTTTGCTGCTGCAGTTAGGAGGCACGGGAGCCACAGGAACCATGCCACCAGGTTCAGCAACAGGTATTACCCTCAAACATAGGGCTTTAGAATTAGAGGGGGAAAACTTCACTTGCCCATCACTGAACCGTTCCCACAAACTATGGGCTCACTTTCAAGGAATCTCTATTTCATGTTCTCAGTGGTTATTTCTTATTCATTTATTATCATTATTATTTCTTTTCCCTTTCTTCCTTTTTGTACTTGCCCAGTTTGTGGCTTGCGAACATTGGTGGTTTGTCCGGCCTGTTGGGTACAGTCCTTCGTTGATTCCATTGTGTTTCTTGTATTTACTGTGAATGCCTGCAAAAAAACGAATCTCAGGGCTGTATATGGTGATGTATATGTACTTTGATAATAAATGTATTTTGGACTTTGAACCCACAACACTGAGTTACATCAGTCGAGTCCATAACAAATATGGCCGGGAGTCTACAACAGACCCCTAGGGCACTCTGTGATCAAATCATCTTATCATTCCTGTCAATTAAGTCCCAGGCCAAGTCAAAAGTCTGTTCCAATTCTGCACAGTCTGATTTGTAATCTTACATAGGGAGCCATAGAAATGGAGACACAAAAGGCTACAAATGTTGGAACTGTAGAAATGCTAGTGCAAGTGCAAGAAGTACAATGGCAAAGCACCACAATATTTGCAAACTTGAAGTGGAGTTGGAAAATTCTGCAAATACAGGAATGATATACATCTAGAGCAACACCCACAAAATGCAGAGCAACTCAGAAGATCCGGCAGCATCTATACGGAAAAGAATAAACAGCCAAAGTTTCAGGCCGAGACCCTTTATCAGGACTGGAAAGGACAGGGGAAGATGCCACAATAAGAGCGGGGATGAGGAGGGAAGGAGGACAAGCTACAAGGTGGTAGGTGAAGCCAAATGTGTGAGGGAGAAGGGATGAAGTAAAAAGCTGGGATGTCATAGGTGGAAAAGGTAAAGGGCTGGAGAGGAGAGCAGGCCATGGGAGAAAGGGAAGGAGAAGGGGCACCAGGAAGAGGTGGCAGACAGGTGAGGAGAAGGGGGGGGGCAAGAGGAGATGTACCAGGATGCTGCCTGGATTAGAGAATGTTTTATGAGGAAAGGTTGAGGAAGCTAAGGCTTTTCTCTTGGGAGCAGAGGACTGAATTGCAGAAGAGAGAAGAGGAATGGGGAAAATATGACCAGAAATTGGAGGAATTGATATTCATGCCATCGGGTCAGAGGCTACCTAGATGGATAATGAGGTGTTGAGGGTGGCCTCATCATGTCAGAAGGGGGTGCCATAGATAGACTGACATGTTGGAATGGGAATGAGGATTGGAATTAAAATGGCTGGCCACGAGGAAACCCTGTAATTTGCAGATGGAGTGAAGGTGATCAATAAAGCAGTCCCCCAGTCTATGCCAGGTTTCACTGTTGTACAGGAGGCCACATTGGGAGTGGCCAAAACAGCAGAAGCACAGGTGAAGTGTTGCCTTACCTGGAAGGACTGTTTGGGCCCTGAATGGGGGTGAGGGAGGAAGTGAATGGGCATTCTGCTTGTACGGATAAGTGCCGGGAGGGAGATTAGTGGGGAGGGATGAATGAACGGGATTCAGAGAAGGAATGATCCCTGAAGAGTGTGAGGGGAGGCAACAATGTGTAAGGTTCCATTGAAGATGGCATATTCTAACCTAGTGTCTGAATGTGGAGCAACACACAAACTCAGTGCATAAGGAGCACCAAGGAGCACAGGAGGTATATCCGTTTGGGTTACCCAGAGAAATCAGTGGTGGCAGAACATTGCATTGGCAATGGCCATAGGATTGACTTTGACTGCACAAAACTACTGTGCCGTGCCAATGGCTTGTGGGACTGCCAGGTGAAGGAAGCCATAGAAATAAAACTGGAGAAAAGGAATTTTAACAAAGATGAAGGTCTCACTCTAAGTAAGAACTGGAATTCATTGGATTCAAGGTGGGACCTTGGAAACCTGATTGAATGAGGACTAACCGATCAGCACGGGTGGACTATAGGAGTATAAATACAACCAGACTAGATGTGCCCAGGAAGAAGGCAGAGTTTGTATGCGATTAAAATCGATACCTGTATCCGGCTGGAAGTCCGAGAAGAGTTTATTCATATGTATTGTGTCTCTCCAATCTCCTTCACCACAACTGCCCCACAGGGACGTGTGCTTAGCACCCTGCTCTACTTGCTTCACACTTATGACTGGTGGCTAAGCACAGCTCCAATACCATATGCAAGTTTGCTGATGACCATGACTGTTGTGGACTGTATCAAAGGGACGTGATGAATCAGCATACAGGAAGGGGATAAAAAAATCAGTTGAGTGCTGTAATAACAACAAGCTCTCACTCAATGTCAACAAAACCAAGGAACTGTTTGTAGACTTCAGGAAAGAGAAAGCAGACGTTCCTGATCCCATACTCATCCGAGGTGGAGAGGGTTAGTAATTTTCAAGTCCTGGGTGTCATTATCTCAGAGGCCCCGTCCTGGACCCATCATATAAATATAATTGCAAAGAAAGCACAACAGCACCTCTACTTCCTCAGGAGTCATCATCAAATCAAATCATCAAAAACTTTGACAGACTTCTATAGATGTGTGATGGAAAGGGTACGGACTGGCTGCAAAGGCTTTGAGTGGAAAATCCTACCACAGGTAGTGGATTCAGCTCGGTACATCATGGGTAAAGCCCTCCCAACCACTGAGCACATCTACATGAAACATTGCCATAGAAAAGAAGCTTCTATCATCAATGATCCTCACTACCCAGATCATGCTCTTTTCTCTGCCATCAGGTAGAAGGCACAAGAGCCTCAGGACTTGCACTACAAGGTTCAAGGACAGTTACTACCCCTCAACCATCAGGCTTTTGAACAGAATGGGGTAGCTACACTCATTCTATTTCTGGTGCTCCCACAACCAATGGTCTCACTTTAAGGACTCTTGATCTTGATACTTCATTCTCTTGTTATTTATTTACATTTGCATTTGAATAGTTTGTTGTCTATTGATCCTGTTTACAGTTATTGCTCCATAAATTTGCCGAGTACACCCACAGAAAAACGAACCTCATGGTTGTAAGTGGTGACATGTATGTACTCTGATAATAAATTTTACTTTGAACCTTTGAACTTTGAACTTTGTATTTTGTTCTCTTAAAATCTGCATCTACATGAAATCTGCATCTTAAAATTTGTATTATCTCCAATTTTGTGATGAAAACTCATTGAATTGAAACATCAATTTTGTGTTTTTTTTTCTGTTAGAGTACTTCCAGCTCAATTCTGACTTAAACACAGCCAGCTGATCAGAAAATATCATCAGGTCAGAAAAATAAAAAGTGCATATTTTGCAGAAAAGAACACAATAATATTGTTTTTTTTTAATGTACTTCAGCTTGACACTGATCTCTGCAACAATTCCAAATGACATTAAAATGTACGTTTTCTTTATTATCTAAATTCAGCCCTCATTTTTAGGAGATTTATAAAAGAACAGATTTATTTCCCTCAGCAATGAATTTTTAAAAACCCTCAGAAACAAATAAATTTGTATTTTAAAAAATTATCATCTGTTTCACACTCACTTCTCAGTGGTGCTCTCTATTCTATTGCTCTCTATTATTCCATTATTATCATTTTAGCGTTTCTTCTTGCACTATTGTCACAATATTTTCACAAATTGCACCACAATATTTGTGCTACATGTCTGCGCTGGTTGCTGTAATTATTGTTGCATTTATTATTACCATGTACAGTGTTCACTCTGTGAGCGCCATGCAAACAAGGAATTAAATTGCAGTTCAGCAATAAAACTAATCCTAACCTTATATTAAAGAAAAACAAAACAAAATTAACATACTTATTATTTCTCCTATTGGTTAATAAACGCTGTATATAAAAGAAGTGTCTTATACTCCTGTAAAATTAAATGGCCATTTCAGATGTTCATAAATACTTTTGAAATAGTGAAGTTCAGTAAGAAGTCGAGCGATGTAAAAGGTTTTCGACTCCGCCGGGACTCGAACCCGGAACCTTTGAATCGCTTCAGCCGCTAGAAGTCCAATGCGCTATCCATTGCGCCACGGAGCCACCTGTTGGATCCAAGCTGGAAATAGACTATTCATTCTTGTATCGGAAGCGTAATGCTCAACCCAAACGCGCGACTGCTAATACCCTCCGCCTATGCCCCCCGACTCGCTGAACTCCCCCAGCATTTTGTGTTTGTTGCTCAAGATTTCCAGCACTTGCAGAACTTCAGATAATTACTTGCCATTTCTATTTTTTAGCTATCACCTTGCTGAGTCAACATCTACCCCAGGCGGCTCCAAATTATACCACCACGTCCTCTTCGCCGATGAGGTGATGTGAAATTAATGCCTGTATGTGTGTGGGGTGGGGAGGGGGAGAGCGGCGGCCGGCGCGGCGTCCGATACACCGGCGCCCATACCGGCTGCCGCCGCTAGGAGCCGCCCGTACCGACCGACCCGGGACAGAGAACGTCAGCAAGCCGTTGCCCCTGGCAACGCGTCCGCCGGGGCCGAAGGCGGCCGCCGATCGTTCGAATGGAGGAGGTGTTCAAAATGGCGGCCGCCACAGTCCGTTCAAACGCCGACGTGATGGCTGCGTATTTAAAAATAATGTTCATTACCTTTGAACACGCTGAGTGGCTGTGCCGCGCAATATTATAAAAGGTTGCGATTTTCAGCCTTCCGAAATTTCTTCTGGAACGGAGAACGGCTTCATATAATCTCAAATTCAGCGTTATTACCCCTGAGATATGCCGTAAAAATTGTTTTGCGGCTGAGGTACAGTGCAATACATATATTACAATAAAATATAGTAGACTATTACATATATAACAATGATATATATAGTACAAAAATAGAGCAAGATAGTGTTCATGAGTTAATAGACTATTCAAAAATCTAATGGTTAAGATTGAAGAAGGTGTTCCTAAAACGTTGAGTGTACATCTTTAGGCTCCTGTGCCTCCTCGTTGATGTTAGTAATGAGAATAGTTATGATAGAGTTGACTGTCTACAACACTCTGCAGCTTTTTCCAATCATGTGTAAAGATTAGTATGGGGCCCTCCATACTACACGGTGATGCACCAGTCAAATTGCTCTCCATGTAGAGCATCTGTAGAAATTTGTTAGTTTTTGATGGCATACCAAATCTCCTCCTCAATCTCCTAATGAAATATTGCCACCAGCGTGCCTCCTTCATGTTGGGCTCAGGATAGATCTTCAGAGATGTTGACATTCAGGAACTTGAAGCTGCTCACCCTTTCAGCTGCTGACCCCTCAATGAGGACTGCGTGTGTGTTCCCTCAACTTCCTGTTTCTGAAGTCCACTATCAGTTCCTTGGTCCTACTGATGTTGAGTGGAGGTTGTTGCTGTAACACCACTCAACCAGCCGATCTAGCAAACGCTTGCATGCCTCCTCGTCACCATCTGAGACTCTGCCACCAACAGTTGGGTCAGCGAATTTACGGTTGGTGTTGGAGCTGTGCTTAGGCACACGGCAACGAGTTGTAAAGAGAGTAGAAATCTCAAGGACTACAAAATATTTTAATATTCCATCCTATTATGTACACGCCTCTGGAGCTGGGAAGTGAGGTTAATATAAGATGTTATGCTTTAACAAGTGAAGCCAATGAGCCAAATGAACTCCTTCCATGTTGTGCATGTCTCTAATTCCAAAGCATTAAACTGTGCATTTTTTCTCTCCATATACTTATGTATTGGATTGCATTAGGTGTACATAGCTGACAGTGCAATTGGGTGAGGAGTTATACCACCAATGGTAGCACATTTGGCTGAGTAAGAATAATCAGTTTCCATTCTCAGTGCACAGAAATGTAGGTTGCTTTTGTAACAAGGAAGTCCTTTGTTGTCAGAGGTGCTGTAGAATCATAGAAGTGGCCCTTTCAGTTCATCTCGTACATGTAGACAGCAGTGCTGGTCTATGCTAACCCCATCTGCCTGCATTAGACCCAAATCCCTTTATTCTTTACCCATCCAGGTACTTATCCAAATGTCTTCTAAATGTTGAAATTGTATCTGCTCTGGCAATTTGTCCCAAATATTCACTACCTCTCAAATTTCTCCCTTGTCATCTTAAACCTGTGCCCACTAATTCTTGACTCCCCCATCCTCGTAAAAAGTTTCTAACTGTGTCTCTTATCTATGACTCTCATAATTTTACAAACTTCTGTAAGGGAACCTCTTGGCCTCTTGCATCCCAGTGAGCGAAACACAGCCTGTCCAATTTGTCCTTGTAACTGAGACACAAGAAAGACCTCAGATGCTGGAAATCCAAATCAACACTCATAAAATACCGAGGAACTCAGTGGGTCAGGCATCATCTATGGAGGAAAATGAACAGTCATTGTTTCAGACTGATGCCCTTTATCAGGGATCTTATACAGGATGTGAAGAGGAGTCCTATTGAATTTTCTTGGCACAGTTCATTTTACTCCATGGATGCTGCCTAACCGTTCCTCCAGTGCATGTTTCTCCTTGTAACTACAGCCCTGCATTCCAGTCAAAGCGACATGCTAGTGAACCTCTTCCTCGCTGTCTCGTTTGCTACCACATTAACTATCTTTTGCATAAAATTCCAAGCACAGATCAAGTTTTCTCTCACAGTTGGATGCAGCAATGGAGTCATTCCTAGTGTCCTGCGCAGTACTCATTCCTCAATCAATATCACTATAACTGATTTTCTGGTCATGATCTTATTGCTGCTTGCTGTACATAAATTAGCCTGCTTATATTATAATAATGTCTACAGTTCAAAAGTACTGTTTTTGGTTTACAATGTTTTGCAACATCCTGGAATCATAAAGGATATGCTATAAATTTAAATCTTTCTTCATTCAGCTAACACAAAGTAGTGCAAAGGGCTATGAAGAGGCACCAAGAAAGGACACGACACAATAATAAAAAATTAAGGACATCACTGACTACGCAAGGAAAAACAACTTCGACTGTACCAGTGACACCTCCCTCCCTGACGCCCTCAACAACTTTTATGCGCACTTCAAAACGTGCGACACCACGCCACCGTGAAAGCTACCTCCTGCCAGGAAAGCAGCCAATGTAAGAAGGACTCTGCAGAGACTCAACCCCCGTAAGGCAGCCGGGCCAAGTACTTAAGGAGTGTGCTCACTGACATCTTCATGGATATCTTCAGGACATCATTCATGCAGGCTGCTGTGTCCAATGCTTCAAATCAGCTACCATCATCCCTGTACCGAAGAACTCTCCGTTTTCAGAACTAAATGACTATCATTCAGTGGCATTGATGCTAATTTACATGAAGTGCTTTGAACTGCTGGTAATGTCACATATCAAATCCATTACTGCTACTTTGGATAGTCACCAGTATGCTTACGGACAGAACTGCTCTACGACAGATCCCATAGCATCTGTCACACACCTGGCCCTGTCATTAGAAAACAAGGACTCTTATGTCAGAGTACAGTTTCTGGATTTAATTTTGGTATTTAACACTATTGTCCCACAGACCTTAGTGAACAAACTCCTACTCCTCAGTCTAAATATGCAACTGGGTGTTGGACTTCCTAACCAACAGACCACGGGTATTCACGATGCACAACTGCGCCCACCCTTCCCATTATCTTCAACAAGGGTGCCCCCCCCCCCCCAGGGCTGTGTCCTGAGCCTATTTACACCCTACTCACACGTGGCAGCTTGGCTAGACACCTGAGTAATCACTTTGTCAAGTTCACAGATAGCATGACAATGGCGGGGCTTATCACCAACAACAATGAGGCAGCCTACAGAAGGAGGTGGAAGAGCTTGATAACCTTTTCCTCAATGTCAACAAGGCAAAGGAGATGGTTTTTGACTTCAGGAGAACTTGCACCACTCACACCCCTCCCTACATCAACGACATAGCAGTGGAAACTGCAAGCAGTTTCAAACTCCTGAGAGTTCACATCTCGCACAACTTCTCATGATTCCAGAACATATTACACACAACCAGGAAAGCTCAGCAATGCCTCTGCTTTCTGAGGAGGCTGAAGAGAGCTGGACTATGCACATCTATACTCACATCATTCTAAAGATGCACAGTAGAGAACATCCTAACAAGTTGCATCACTGCATGGTACGGACACTACACTGTGATGGACAGAAAGCTCTACAAGCAGTAGTCAAAATTGCCCAGTGAATCACCGGCACCAGTCTATATACAGAAAGGTGCCAGAAAAGGGCCAGTAGCAACATGAAGTATCCCACCCACTCTTCTCATGGACTTTGTCCCACTCCCATCAGAGAGGGGGCTGCGTAGCATCCACTCCAGGACCACCAGACTCAAAAACAATTACTTTCCTCAAGCAGTAAGGCTGACCAACACTTCCACCCACAAACCCACACTCCATTCCCCCAATCGCCACTACTTTATCACTTCCTGTCAGTCACCTTATCTACAGACACTCCCATGTCTAGTGTCACTTCATGGACATACAATAAATCTAGATATATAAGCTATCTTATGTATTTATATTTATTATGTTTTTATTGTTATTGTGTTCCTTAATGTGCTTTTTATGTGCTGCGTCAGATCGGGACTAACAATTATTTCATTCTCCTTTACACTTGTGAACTGGAAATGACATTAGACATTCTTAAAGGTCTTATGGGCATACAGAACAATTGGAGAGGGAGGGTTCAGTCTTGACAAAAACCTACAAGGCTGTGAAGTCTTCGGAAACCATTTCCCAATCCACATAAGAATGCAGGCTCAACCTTCAATCTGATCTCCAGGTGGATTTATTTATATATGTAAACTAAACAAGCTATGTGCCCCACACTGTGGTGAAGCATAGATTTCAGAGTGCTGGCAAATCACTTCCAGCAGAGGGGGCACAAAACCAAAAGAACTTTCCAGAAGCTTCAGCACTGTAGCCACTTACTGGAAGTTAATACTTGGAGAAAAGTCCCATTGCAAGGGGGCAGAGTTCCCAGTGAGAAAGGAAATAGGTTTCAGTTGGCATAGTAACAATCACATTACCTGATTAATCTTGCCAAAAAAGCAGGTACAGACCTACATGATTTATGAATAGTGATCAAAATCCAGTTGTTTGTTGAAGGAGCATGAACCCTTGAGAGTCACAAGGGATAGAATAATTAACACACGCAGGCCATTTGGCCCATTGTACCTGTACCACTTCTTTGAAAGGACTATCCATTGAGTCCCACTGTTCCTAATCCTTCCCATATCCCTTCAAGTTCTGCTCATTCATGCATACAAATGGTGGATCTTGCTGAAGAAGTTAGCATGTTGGCCTGACTCAAATCAAAGAGGCCTTGGGAGGGAGATCCCCCTCTTTGATACAGTTGCCATGGAGAAATGAGTAAGTGTTAGCAGTAACATGGTTAATACAAACAGGAACTGCAGCCTGTTTCAGTTTGAAATTTGCTAGAGACAATGGCATGCATGGCTACTGTCCACTTAACGCTAGAGGTAAAGAGCAATATGGAAGGACTAATTAAATAGCTCGTTTAACGAGCTGGCATAATCACAACAGATCATGTGGGTTCTTTCTCTGCTGTTTTATAATTCTCTGTATGCCTCTTAAATTAATTTGCTGTAGAAACTTCTCATAAAAGACTCCCAGTCATTACAGTATTTTAAACCAATCTGTACATTGCTATACAGTTTGAGGATGCATTGAGGAAGTGGTATATTGATGTGAAAATCGTACTTGGAACTTCACTTGCATCATCTGACACTCAGTTTCAGTGCTTCTTGCATGAATTGTGGCTATTTTAAAATGTACAATTGTGTCAGGTCAATAGCTGACAGTTCCAGAAAGGATTCAATTGTGTGATGTATCTTCTTCTTAGGCAGTCTTTCAGGACCAAGGATGATTTGCTGCTGCTCCAGTTTTGGATATTTTGAAGAGGTGAAAGTGGTCTATGCTGGAACTGCAGACTCTATCACAAGTTGAGCAGAAGATGATTTTGGGACAATGTGCATTTCTGCGGTTTGCGTAAGACTTGTGTGTCTTCCCGTCATCAAAACTGAGGGCTCTCATTGCCTCCTAAATGCTTCTCCATTTAGAGTAAGGATCCCCACTAGCCAGGTAGAAGCTACATTTTTTTCAAGGTGATTTTGAGAAGAACATCTTTGAGACACCTTTTCTGCCTTCCTGGAAATGCCTGTCTATACAGAGCTCAAAGTATATGGAGCTCAGAGCTCAAATTATTTTGGGAGTCTTCTGAGCCCTGCTGATGAAATTACTGACCTTGGAAAGTTGATCATCATTTTTATACCTCTCCTGCCAAATGTTTTATAGGATTTTGTTGACATAATATTGATAGTGATTCTTCAAAACCAAAGACTTCTACAGTAGGTTATGAATGACTTTAGAGCAGCAGTAATCACCTGATGTATGGATCACTATAGACTAGGCGCTTGAGGTTTTGGCCTTTGTGCAACCTCAGTCAGCCAAAGACAGCCTGCCACACTGGGGAGTGGTGAATTCTGTTGTCAACACTTGCCTTCATTCAAAGGTGTTCTCAGGCTGCCTTGATAAAGTGGAGGATTGTTTGTGGTGCCACTGAGAACCTTAAGAACCTTAATGATGGTCCTGAGGTAAGAAAATTAATAGACAGTTTCAAGCCTCTGGCTGTGGTTATTGATTGTCATCGTGTTTTGTGGCAAAGGAAGATTGATAGAGGGCCTTACCCTTCTGGATTTTGTATGTGAAGACCATCCTTTTGTATACTTCATTGAAGGAGTCAATGACATGTCACTTGATTTCTAAGGTTGCGGTTATCTTGATTCTGAGGTAGAGGCAATGATAATTGAAGAGCTTCCTGCTCGAACTTTAGACCAATTCCACTCCATTTGGAAGCTTGTTGGAAGTGAGGTGCAGCATTTTAGAGAGGAAGTTGATGTGTTGAAAGGTTCAGAGCTTGCTTGGTCATTTTCTGTGCTAGTATTGAATGGACCAGTCTGATAGGACCACAGCTTATATACTGTACAATTGTGTGGCAGATGTAGAATGGTAATGAATTTTTGAAGGCAGACACATTGGAGTACGATTCTTCATTATCTGTCTTTGCAACGGTGTCAACCACTTATGTAAAAATATTCAAAAATATCATGTACTATGTATGATTGGAGCTGTGCTTCATTTTTCATTGATTTTTCACATGTGGTATCTCTTGACGGAATTGTCCTTATGAGTCTGAGGGGAACCTTTCATCCACTGAGAGAAGGCCATTGGAGAAGATCCTTGTGAAGATTTTCAGGCAGTAGATTCTCAGAAATGTCACTAAAATGACCATAATCAGATGTCTCCTTTCTTGGATACCTTCTCATATGAGAATCATGATTTAGTGCCAGAAGTACTTTTCCACCAAGTTTTAATATCTTGGATGGAATTTCTCTGCTCTGGTAGCCTTGTACAGAATAATGGTCCTCGCATTTAGCATTCAGGGTTAAGAAATTACTTCCCCAAACTGCATGAAGAAGCAAATTATTTGCTTGAGGCAGGCAAAAGCAAACTCCATTGGAAGTACATAAATTATCTGTGAATTTGTATCATTTTAATTGACGTATAAAGTAACTGACAGTGGTATTTCATCCATTGCCCATCATTCTGCTCCTATCATCAACTGCAGATGAGATAGGATTAAGTAATTTCAGACTCAAGATTAAGTATCTCACCCTAGATTTGGTAATATTTTTGGTTAATGGACTTGCATTCAAACTAGCATAGTGTCCTAGGTTATAAAGTTGGATTCCACTCTACAATTTGAAGTTACATCTCTGTGACTTACATGAATTGTTTGAAAGATATCCTTAGTTCTATTTTACCACCGATTGTGATTTTCTCAGAATCAAAGAACAGTGCTCCTGTTAATTAATGTTAAGTAAAATGTCTTATAATACATATAATATGCATGTTGTTAAGCCAAATTGCCTGTTTCTGTAACTGCCTACACTTCATAGTAATTTGAAAAAATAGGCCTTGGGCTTGGGAAACCATTCTCTAATTCAAGAAGCACTCATGCCAAATAGAACTCCCCCATGTGCTGCAAACTTATGGATTGAACCTTTTAATTCTCTTCACTTGCTATAGTTCTATTATTTTCTGTTTCTTGAGCCACTAATGAAGCAAGGGGATTTGAAAAGGCTTTAATTGCCTGTCGACATTTTGTTCGAAACAACCAATTATAAATGCAATTTGCTACACCAAGTGAAACAGTGAAATATTTTCCCTTCCTATTCTCAGGACCTTAACTCCCTTGATGACTTAAGTGCATTAGAGTGAAATGTTGATAATATTTACTATATGATATTCTTATTTTGTACTCACATTTCCTGGCCTCTTGGTTTCCAATCCTGTACAAATGACTTTTCACTCCAGGCTGGTGTCTATCCCTTAGTAAACTAATAAAGAAGTGAAAAAGGTAAACAATCCCTAATAAAGGCTCAATGTCCAGAGAACAGTACATCCAGGAAGTCTTGCCAGCTACAATCAGACCTTTAAATATATTCAAGTATATTTTAACCATGCCTGGTTTATTCTTGCCTAGTTTAGACTTGCCTGTTTGATCATTTGTAGGTTTTCATGGAATTCCTTTGAGCCAGCTATGAATGGCATTTAGGGTAATGTACTGACATGTCTACTCTGAACACTTTGTTGAATATGTGCAGACTCAAACTGTTAAAAAAAATAATTCACTGAGAAATAATATATTTGTATCTTGTCTTAATTATCATGCACCTTTTCCTTGTTTTGTTTCTCTTTTTAAGTTTCCTCTATTTTGTTTATCTTTGCTCAGTCTTGAGTTTATCTGCCCTGTGCGGAGTGATTCCCAAGTCCTAGCCTGTGACTTCTGCAAACCAATCCCTGTGTAAAGATTCTTTGTTCAACTCCATGTTTGTCTCTGGTCTCCACTGAACTTCCACTGGTTGAAGATATGGAACTTCATGATAACAACCCTAGTTCAAATCCAGCCTGACTTACAGCAAGACTGAGCCACAACACGGACCCAGCAAAGAATTAATAGCTCCAATCAGTGCTGGCTAGCCATGATGAGTAGACATGAGCATGTGCTCCAGCAGATCTTGACCACCCTGCAGACACATTACCGAGATCATCCAGCTGAGCCGGCAAACTCCTGCTGCCACATAAACTCCCGAGTCTCTGAACCTGCCAGTGCCCAAGCGATTTGATGATAGTCCAGGGACCTGTCAAGGTTCTCTTACTCAGTGTCCTCTGGCTTTCAAGCTGCATCCCACCAAGTTCCCCTATGACCACCACAAATTGGCCTCTGTCGTCTCTCTAGGGTCTGGCAAAACTCTTCACTGGCCATAGTGCTCTTGGAGAAGAACTCTTCAAATTGTGCAAATGTACACCAGGGAGATGAAGAGGGTGCTTGACCACCCAGTCATCATATAAGAGGTGGCCAACTGGCTCCTCCAATTTCTTCAGGTACCTGTAGCATGGCTAACTACACAATCAAATTTCACATCCTGGTGTTAATGGGCATGTACTGCCATGGGTTATCAGGAGAAATTAAAGATGAATTGGCAGCCAGAGACCCAGTTGAGGATCTTGAGACATTCATTGTTATCTCCATCTGGGCTGACAATTGTCCCCAGGAAAGGACAGCACTGCACCAGGGCCTCTAGTACTGCCAATCTCTGAGCCCCTCCAGCTTCATCATTCTTGATGTAGTCACACACCCTTCCCCTTCAGCTCCCTTAAACTTACTCCAGAGGAATTGATGCACCTTGACAGAGCACAGCTTTCTTCAATTGAACGGGACTGGAGAATGAAGGGAAAGTGTTGCCTCTACTGTAGTGAGTCAGGCCATTTCCATCCTGCCTGGTCAGACTCATCTGGGGAAGGGGTGTGACAGGTTCCACAACTCCTCCCAGGTCTGCTACTTCCAGAGTCGTGCTGCCTGCCTCCATCTCATGGGAGAGCAGCAACATGCCTTTGGAGTTTTCATGGATTCTGACACGGACCTAGGTTTAGCAAGGTATCTCCAGGTTCCTCTGGTCCCTCTTGACCAACCAGTCATAGCCACAGCTCTGGACCCTGGGAGGGTCTCACTGCTCCCATATGTCTACATATAGAACATACCAACACGGCCCTCTTTCACCTTATCCATTCTCTGGAGATCTCGTTGATCTTGGGACACACCTGGTTGGCCCTCCACAGCCAACAAATTACCGGTGCACTCCATGGATGGTCTTGTTGTTGCCAGGCCCCCTGCCTACCCACCTCCTAGGCTGCCTCCTGCTGCCTCTCCCAAGCTGTCCTGAGTTCTGCCCATGTATGCAGAAGTGTTAGAGGGTGTTAGTAAGAAAAGGGTCTCTACACTCCTGGCTCATCGAACCTATGTCTGCACAGATGAATTGGTGCCCATGTAGGGTATAATACAATTAGTGAAGATATACAGAATTCACAACCACCAACATTGAATTGGGGTTCACTTTAAAAGATAGGTCTGGTGGGATTACATAATTACCCTTACCATGCTTTGTATTCAGTTTTTTGGAGTTCAATAAATGAGTTGCTATGGTTTTTTTCTTAAACATAAAATGTCTTGCATTGTTTTTTTTGCGAAAACCTACACTGGTGACCCCAATGCTTCAGGATGATTCCAGGGTTACTGAACATATTCGCCAACACAGTCATTTTGAA
This sequence comes from Hypanus sabinus, assembly GCF_030144855.1. NCBI lineage: Eukaryota > Metazoa > Chordata > Chondrichthyes > Myliobatiformes > Dasyatidae > Hypanus > Hypanus sabinus. The sequence goes on along the minus strand of NC_082721.1, from coordinate 68,047,381 downwards.
ACTGCCAGAGCTTTGGGAGCAAAATGCCGTCACTTGGTTTGTACAAGCCAAGGCCCAATTCATGCTACAAGAAATCAGTCAGACCACACCAAATTCTACTATGGGGTAGCATTGCTCAAAAACTCCGTGGCTGGAGAGTGGTGAGTTTATTAGAACACGCGCCTGAACACGATAAATACCAATCGCTTTCATAGAAATTCACCTTTCATAGAAATTTGGACCATCAGAGTCTGAACACGCCAAACAGTTGCCGTCTTTGCCCAGCCTCAGTATCTCTCCTGAGAAATCACCATCCTTGTTTTATCTTTAAAGAACTCTTCATGCAGCAAATGCACGATCAAGTTCACATAGCCCTCACTTATGCACTTGAGAAGGATTATAGTGAGCTTGCTAAAATGATAGTCTACGCTCACCCAGGCTGCGGTGCATAATTTTTCTGCTTTTCCCTGCCTCAGTAAGTCGGGTCAGTGAGGCCTCCAACATAAGCACACAAAACAGGCAATGCCAAGTCTATGTTTTTACCATGCTCACTTTGGTGTAAATGCTAAGAAGAGCTGATCACCTTGCAGCTTCGACATTGCCAGCACATCGGGACGTCAGTGAAAACTGTGGATTCCAGCTGCCAAGGTGGTCTACTGTTCATTACGGACTCTCTTTCAGGGTGACACTTCCTGTGTGACATGGATGCTCAAGTGAGTGTGCTGCCAGCATCACCTATTGATGAGAAGGCAAAGAGCAACAAAACCTCCCTGGAGGCCGCCAATGGCAGCAGGATCCACATTTGATTGATTGACGCTGTGCTTCAGTGGACTTTACCCCTCTGTCCTGACTAAAGTGGCTAGATTTCTGCTTGGTGCAGATTTCTTGTGTGCTCAAGGACTGTTGGTCGATCTAAGAAATACCAGCTTGTGGATGTCAAGGGTGTCAGGGCTTGTTACCCTGGTCTCCCAGTAAGTTCCCCACAACAACTCTGTCAAGCGCATGCACCACTGCATGTGAGTTTATCCAACTGCTGGGTGAATTCCCAAACCTCACCAAGCCCACATTCTATACTACAGACACAAAACATGGGTTCAAGCACCACATTCCCACAACTGGCCCACCAGTCCATGCCTGCACACATAGACTGGACCCTGAAAAGCTGGCAATTGCAAAGGCTGCATTTGCCAATATGGAAAGAGTTGGCATTGTACACTGGTCAAGTACCCGCTGGGCTTCGCCCCTCCGTATGGTCCCTAAATATGATTGTGGTTGCCAACCATATAGCAATACCAATGCCTTAATGAGGTCACCAACCCTGACTGTTATCTGGTCCCACAAATCCAAGATTTTTCGGCACAAATAGCCAGAAAGATAATTTTTTCCGAAGTCAGTTTGGTTAGGAGCTACCATCAGGTGCCTGTGCAATTGGACATTCCCAAAACAACTGTGATAACCCCATTCAGCCTCTTTGAGTTTCTGCACCTGCCATTTGAGCTGAAAAATGCAGTACAGACTTTCCAACAGCTGATGAACTCAGTATCAAAAGACAGATTTTCCTTTTGTCTACCTGGATGACATACCTGTCTCCTGTGCATCGAAATTCGAACGCATATCTCATCTCTGCACACTCTTCGAGCGCTTAAGCCAACACAGTTTGATTATTAACTGCTAAATGCCAGTTTGGGTTGTCAACCATTGACATTGTTGGCCGTCGCATCTCCACAGAAGGTGCGAAACCACTCCATCAAAAGTAGCTGTTATTAGAGAATTCCCACCACTTCACACTACAGGAGTTTTCAAGTATGGTGAATTTCTATCACTGCTTCATTCCACAAGCTGCTGAACTTGTGCTCACACTGCATAATGCATTTAAAGGCAATGCCCCTAATCAAGTGCTTGACTGGTCAGCAAACATGAGCAGGGCATTTGATGATGCCAAACAAGCTTTTTCCAACATGACCCTACCGATGCATCTGCTCCCCAATGTACCTGTGGCCATTTAGTCATTACTACTGACATTTCAGACTGTGCTGTGGTTGGAGGTGTGTGGCAGCTGTTCACCTTCTTCAGCCGGGAGCTCCGTCCCCCCGAAATGAAGTAAAGCATGTTTGACCACAAGCTTCTTGGTCTCTATCTGGCTGCACATCATTTGTGGCCTGTGGCCATCAAACTTTACAACTCCTCCCTCGGAGTGTCAGACACCCTGAGCCAATAGCCTGGTCCTAGACTAATTTCCGCTTGGCATAATTTACTTATTATTATTTAATTATTTATGGGTTTATATTTGCTATATTTCGACACTATTCTTTGTTGGTGCGACTGTAACGAAACCCAATTTCCCACGGGATCAATAAAGTATGTCTGTCTGTCTGTTTTCTAGAGGGTCGCCATTTCACCACAAATGACCACAAACCCCTAATCCATCTGCCACTTCTCAGCCCAGATTGACAGAATATTATACCCTCGGTCTGCATGGTAGCAATGTCACCTGGGCTACATAATCAGATTTTGCAACTGATATACAACATATAGAAACATAGAAAACATACAGCACAATACAGGCCCTTCAGCCCACAAAGCTGTACCAAACATGTCCCTACCTTAGAACTACCTAGGCTTTACCCATAGCCCTCTTCTAAGCTCCATGTAGCCATCCAGGAGCCTCTTAAAAGACCCTATCGTTTCCTCCTCCACCACCACTGCCGGCAGCCCATTCCACACACCCACCACTCTCCGAGTAAAAAACTTATCCCTGATATCTCCTCTGTACCTACTTCCAAGCACCTTAAAACTATGCCGTCTCATGCTAACCATTTCAGCCCTGGGGAAAAGCCTCTGACTATCTACATGATCAATGCCTGTCATTATTTTGTACTCCTCTATCAAGTCACCTCTCATCCTCCGTCGCTCCAAGGACAAAAGGCCGAGTTCACTCAACCTATTCTCATAAGGCATGCTCCCCAATCTCCCCAGGTACTATCCTTATAAATCTCCTCTGCGCCCTTTCTGTAGTTTTCACGTCCTTCCTATAGTGAGGTGACCAAAACTGAGCACAGTACTCCAAGTGGGGCCTAACCAGGCTCCTATATGGCTGTATATGGCTACAACATTACCTCTCAGTTCTTAAATCTCAAACCTCAATTGAGTTTTTTTTAACTCAATCTCATGATTGATGAAGACCAATGCACCATATGCCTTCTTAACCACAGAGTCAACCTGCATAGCAGCTTTGAGTGTCCTATGGACTCGGACCCCATCCCTCTGATCCTCCACACTGCCAAGAGTCTTACCATTAATATTGTATTCTGCCATCATATTTGACCTACCAAAATGAACCATCTCACACTTATCTGGGTTGAACGCCATCTGCCACTTCTCAGCCATTTTGCATCCCATCAATAACCTGTTGTAACCTCTGACTGCCCTCCACACTGTCCACAACACACCCAACCTTTGTGTCATCAGCAAATTTACTAACCCATCCCTCCACTTCCTCATCCAGGTCATTTATAAAAATCACAAAGTGTAGGGTTCCCAGAACAGATTCCTGAGGCACACCACTGGTCACCAGCCTCCATGCAGAAAATGACCCATCTACAACCACTCTTTGTCTTCTGTGGGCAAGCCAGTTCTGGATCCAGAAAGCAATTGCCCCTTGGATCCCACACCTCCTTACTTTCTCAATAAGCCTTGCATGGGGTACCTTATCAAATGCCTTGCTAAAATCCATATACACTACACCTACTGCTCTACCTTCATCAAAGTGCATAGTCACATCCTCAAAAAATTCAGTCAGGCTCGTAAGGCACGACCTGCCCTTGACAAAGCCATGCTGACTATTCCTAATCATATTATGCCTCTCCAAATGTTCATAAATCCTGCCCCTCAGGATCTTCTCCATCAACTTACCAACCACTGAAGTAAGACTCACTGGCCTATAATTTCCTGGGTTATCCCTACTCCCTTTCTTGAATAAGGGAACAACATCCTCAACCCTCCAATCCTCCAGAACCTCTCCCATCCTCATTGATGATGCAAAAATCATTGCCAAAGGCTCAGCAATCTCCTCCCTCGCTTCCCACAGTAGCCTAGTGTACATCCCGTCCAGTCCCTGTGATTTATCCAACTCAATGCTTTCCAAAAGCTCCAGCACATCCTCTTTCTTAACATCTACATTCTGAAGCTTTTCAGTCCACTGCAAGTCATCTCCACAATTGCCAAGATCCTTTTCCGTAGTGAATACTGAAGTATTTATTAAGTAGTTCCACTATTTCCTCCAGTTCCATACACATTTTCCCACTGTCACACCTGATCGGTCCTATTCTCTCACATTTTATCCTCTTGCTCTTCATATACTTTTGGAATGCCTTTGAGTTATACCTAATCCTGTCTGCCAAGGTCTTCTCATGGCCCCTTCTGGCTCTCCTAATTTCATTCTTATGCTCCTTCCTGCTAGCCTTATAATCTTCTAGATCAGGGGTCGACAACCTTTTTGCCTCTGTGGGCCAGATCACATATTAATGAGCGGATAGTGTGCCAGATAAATGCCATAAAAAACTTGAAATATGGGATTTATCCATTTAAATACATCTAGTTATGTTTTGCCTCAAATTAATGAATAACGCATGCTATAAAACCCCATGGGCCGTAGGTTGCCTACCCCTGTTCTAGATTCATTTCATTACCTAGTTTTTTGAACCTTTCGTACGTTCTTCTTTTCCTCTTGACTAGATTTACAACAGCCTTTGTCCACCACGGATCTTGTACCTACCATCCTTTCCATGTCTCATTGGAACATACCTACTCAAAATCCCATGCAAGTATCTCCTGAACATTTGCCACATTTCTTCTGTACATTTCCCTGAGAACATCCGTTTTCAGTTTATGCTTCCAAGTTCCTGCCTGATAGCCTCATAGTTCCCCTTAATCCAATTAAATGTTTCCCTAACTTATCTGTTCCTATTCCTCTCCAATGCTTTGGTAAAGGAGATAGAATTGTGAACACTATCTCCAAAATGCTCTCCCACTAAGACACCCGACACCCGACCAGGTTCATTTCCCAATACCACATCAAGTACAGCCTTGTAGGCTTATCTTATAGACTTATCTACATATTGTGTCACAAGAAACCTTCCTGAACACACCTAACAAACTCCACCACATCTAAACCCCTCACTCTAGGGAGATGCCAATCAATATTTGGGAAATTAATATCTTCCTCCACAACAACCCTGTTCTTATTACTCCTTTCCAGAATCTGTCTCCCTATCTGCTCCTCGATGTCCCTGTTACTATTGGGTAGTCTATAAAGAACACCCAGTAGAGTTATTGACCCTTTCCTAATCCTGACTTCCACCTGCTGAGACTCCATAGACAACCCCTCCATGACTTTCTCCTTTTCTGCAGCCATGACACCATCTCTGATCAACATTGCCATGCCCCCACCTCTTTTTCCTCCCTCCCTATCCTTTCTGAAACATCTAAAGCCTAAACCTTGAACCATAGAACATTACAGCACAGAAACAGGCCTTTTGGCCCTTCTTCACTGTGCCAAACCATTTTTCTGCCCAGTCCCACCGACCTGCACCTGGACCATATCTCTCCATACACCTTTCATCCATGTACCTGTCCAAGTTTTTCTTAAATGCTAAAAGTGAGCCCACATTTACCACTCAATCTGGCAGCTCATTCCACACTCCCACCACTCTCTGTGTGAAGAAGCCCCCACAATGTTCCCTTTAAACTTTTCCCCCTTCACCCTTAACCCATGTCCTCTGGTTATTTTTCTCCCCTAGCCTCAGTGGAAAAAGCCTGCTTGCATTCACTCTATCTATACCCATCATAATTTTATACACCTCTATCAAATCTCCCCTCATTCTTCTACGCTGCAGGGAATAAAGTTCTAAGCTATTCAACCTTTCTCTGTAACTCAGTTTCTCAAGTTCTGGCAACATCCTTGTAAACCTTCAAGTCCTGGCAACATCCTGCCATTCTTACCCCTGCACCATCTAAGTCTCTGTAATGGCCACAGCATTATAGCTCCAAGTGCTGATCCACACTTTAAGCTTATCCGCTTTATTCATGATACTCCTCGCATTAAAACAGACACATCTCAAGCCATCAGACTGAGCGCATCCCTTCTCTATCACCTACTATCCTTCCTTTCGCACTGTCTCCAAACTTTCTCTATTTGTGAGCCAACCTCCCTTTCCTCTCGCAAACACAAGGGAATCTGCAGATGCTGGAAATTCAAGCAACACACACAAAATGCTGGTGGAACACAGCAGGCCAGGCACCATTTATAGGAAGAAGTACAGTCGACGTTTCCAGCCGAGACCCTTCGTCAGGACGAACTGAAAAAAAAAGATAGTAAGAGATTTGAAAGTAGGAGGGAGGGGGGAAATCCGAAATGATAGGAGAAGACCGGAGGGGAAGGGGTGAAGCTACGAGCCGGAAAGGTGATTGGCAAAAGGGATACAGAGCTGGAGAAGGGAAAGGATCATGGGACGGGAGGCCTAGGGAGAAAGAAAGGGGGAGGGGAGCACCAGAGGGAGATGGAGAACAGGCAAGGAGTGATTGTGAGAGGGGCAGAGAGAGAAAAAATAAGGAAGAGAGAAAAAAGGGGGGGAATAAACGAATAAATAAGGGATGGGGTAAGAAGGGGAGGAGGGGCATTAACGGAAGTTAGAGAAATCAATGTTTATGCCAATAGGTTGGAGGCTACCCAGACAGAATATAAGGTGTTGTTCCTTCAACCTGAGTGTGGCTTTATCGTGACAGGAGAGGAGGCCATGGATAGACATATCAGAATGGGAATGGGACATGGAATTAAAATGTGTGGCCATTGGGAGATCCTGCTTTCTCTGGCGGACAGAATGTAGGTGTTCAGCGAAATGGTCTCCCAGTCTGCATCGGGTCTCACCAATGTATAAAAGGCCACGCCGGGAGCATCGGACGCAGTATACCACACCAGCCGACTCACAGGTGAAGTGTTGCCTCACCTGGAAGGACTGTGGTGTCCTGAATGGTGGTGAGGGAGGAAGTGTAAGGGCAGGTGTAGCACTTGTTCCGTTTACAAGGATAAGTGCCAGGAGGGAGATCAGTGAGGAGGGATGGGGGGAACAAATGGACAAGGGAGTCACATAGGGAGCGATCCCTGAGGAAAGCAGAAAGGTGGGGGGGAGGGAAAGATGTGCTTTGTAGTGGGATCCCGTTGGAGGTGGTGGAAGTTACAGAGAATTATATCTGGATGCTGGTGGGGTGGTAGGTGAGGACAAGGGGAACCCTATCCAGAGTGCAATGAGTGCATACAGAGGACCAAACAGGTCCTGGAGAAGACCCTGAGGTGACATGTTGGGTAACCTAACCATTCGGAGAGATCATCAGCTCTGGGAAAGTTTGCTCAGAACGTTCTGTGTCATGATCAAAGGGTCTAGCTTTCCACCAAAGACCTTCCTTTACGGGTTACCTCTCAGAAATTGGCACCACGCTACATTAGACCATACAACCCAGTCACTTACCGTCTCCAGCTGCCCGACGCCATGCGTATCAGCCCACCTTCCATTTCTCCCTTCTGTGTAGTCTGCTAGCACCGGTCCTGAGTGCCCCCTGCTCCTCACATCATCGACGGTCAGCTGGTGTATGCCTGTCGGCTTCTGGATTCCCATCTGGTTTGCAACCCAGAGAAAAGTTATGGGTTCCCTCCCGTGATACTCTGGACCCAGACCTGATCAGAGGCACCCACTGCCACCACCCAGATAACCCTGGGCCATCAGGTACCAGTCACAGGGGGTAGGGTCCTGTCATGCTTTGAGACACACCTGAGTCCACTCCTCCTCCCCTGATTATCAGTTAATTATTTTCACTAGTGTCTTGTTCTAGTTACCAGTTTATGTGTGCCTTGTGTCTCTATCGAATTTCCCTTTGCTTTGTTTGATTTTGCTCAGTCTTGAGTCTACCTACCCTGTCTGTAGCGATTGTCAAGTGTGTTTTCTACAAACCAATCCTCAAGTAAAGATCCTTTATTCAACTCCATGCTCACCTCTCTCTGCATCTGAGTTCACCTGGTAGTCTACTGGTTAAAGGTACGGAACGTCGCCATAACAACCTGATTTCAAACCCAGCCTGACAACCACCTGTGTTATAGAAGGTCCATGTTCAAGTGAGATCAGGGTGAAAACTGACAGTAAACATCATTAACTTTCACTCTCTTCTTGTTACTAACATCAGCAGGAGGCACAGGAACCTTGGGTCCCACACCACGAGATTCAGAAACATTTATTACCCTGCAATCATCAGGCTCTTGAACTAGTGTGTGATTTTTATTCTTAATTGCTGTTTAACTGCATGAGTAGATCGGTGTAATATCACAGTAGTACTCTGGGCAATATGTGTCTAATCCCTGTATGGCAATTCGGATATAAAATAATGATTGGAAATAAAATAATAACTCTGTCAAATGATCATATAAAGCCCTAACTGGTTAATTGCAGTGGAGACGCAAGGCTGCAGATGCTGTAGGAACTCAGCCAGTAAAGCAGCATCTGTGGGAGGGAAGGCAATATCAATGTGTTGTTTCAAAACCCTATATCAGAATTGCATGAGCCACGTCCCGGACATGGGTGGGAAGGGGCTGGACAAGAAGAGACAGGAAAAGGTGAGGTATGTAGAGATATGTTTGGTGGGACATTGCAGTTTGTTATGATACAGCCTGGATCCTGTGACTCTAGTTTCATAGAATGATCTGGTGTATTCCAACAAGACTCTCATCTATATCTAACAGAAGAAGGCTTACCTATGTGGGAGTTCATCCAACATAAGACTGCATGCTTTAAAAAGGTAACTCACATCACTGACTCAAGGGAAAACAGAGATAGTCAATAAGTGTTGGGTTTCTCAAGCAAAGTTCAGCTGGCCTTGTCAGCTATGACCATTTCAGGAATTAATTAAAAATTCTTGCAATGTAATCAACAACTCGAAAGAAAGGCAGGTCTTTGTTTTGATGCTGTTCTTGTGAGTGTAATAAAGGCTGTCATCTCTTTATGGAACAGGCAGTTACTGTATATTAAATTCTGCATCAGAATTACTTAATACCATCTAATGCTCATTAGAGACATCATTAATTGAATAAAACCTTGCATTAGTGGGATGAAATCAACTATAAACTTTCATAGAACGAGGGTGACAGTGTAGTGTAGTGTTTAGTGAAAGTGGATTACAGCATCAGCAGCTTGGGTTCAATTCCAGTGCTGTCTGCAAGGTGTTTGTATTTTCTCCCGTGACTGTTTGGGTTTCCTCCCACATTCCAAAGATGTACAGGTTAGTAGGTTAATTGATCACCTGGTATAATTGGGCAGCATGGGCTCATTGGGCCAGAGGAGCCTGTTACCATGCTGTATCTCTAAATTTTAAAAAAATTAAAAGCTGTGCATTTAGTCTAACACCCTCTTTTTGAAAGATACTATTTAAATTGCTCCTAGCACCCTTTCAAACCCCTCTCAAAAATAAACATTATATAACACAATTTCTCACTCCCTTTTTTTTTAGAATTTTCTCACATCTGTATTTTTTTAACAGATCTTCTTACAGAGAAAGGGAGGAGAAAAAAGTTTTCCTATCTATCAGGCACTACAATTTTGGATTCTTCCTATAATCCTCTTCTAACTTTTTTGCTCTCAGATATCCTAAAGTACATGACTGTAGAATGAGTTACAGGAAGAAAATTAAGTCAGTTATCATCAGAAATTCTGCAGGAATAACATAGAATTATATTGATCATACATAATTAGTTAATACTCCTATATATGCACCTATAAACTTTTTCCCACTCTTCTTTCTCAATTTATCCCTCTATCCGTTCTTCCTCATGACTTTATCTAGATTCAAATGCATCTGTGATATATGGAACAACTATTCTTCACCATAATGAGCTGCATATTTCCACCCACCTCCAGCCAGAAAATTTATTTTGCTATATATATTATTGATCACCTTAGTCTCATGGCTCCTAGTCTGTTATGGAACCTTCTCTGTTCCTGCCCCAACAAATCCTGCCATAATTGCTATCAAATGAGGGTAACCAATTCTCTTCTCAGGGAATCCCAATCCGTTCATTTTTTCCTGAAAGAAATTACCTCCTAAAGTTCAGTAAGCAGTCTTGTGAATCTTTTCTGTACCTTCTCGTGTACTTTGTTATCCTTTTCTAATACAGGTACCAGAATATTTTTCATTAAGTAAATTCAAAACTGATAAGGATAAATGGTTAGATTAATGATTCCCAATGGGGGCAGTTACATGCCCTAAAGGGACATTAGGGAAAATAGAAGTTGTTGGGAATTGTTCAAGATTCATGGGAGGGTGGAGTGCAGTAAGTGGCACCCTAACTAGAGATACAAGACCCTACCAACCATTAGTAGAGCAAGTACTTCCAAATAAAAGAATGAGACATTGGAACACAGGAAGATCCATAGCTCTGTGGACAGTGAATTAGAACCAATCAGTGAACCTGCCAACCCCAAGGATTCCTCTTGAGGTGTTAAAAGCAACCTCAGCTTCAAACATGGAGTCAAGAACTATCTTTGGGGATTATGAGAACTTACATGATTGGTCAATTGCGCTAACTGGAATAGTATAAAGGTAGCTTGCCGAACACCAGCTCTATCCCAACTAACATTCAGATTCCAATCTGAATCCTTGTCAATGTAATTTTTGCTGTTATCATCTTCATCTTCGCCTCACTGTTCCTTTTGCATGGCGCTACCATCATTCAATCCATGTCAACTCACTGCCATTGTCAATATTCGATAGGCATTTGCAGTTTGTGTTAATTTTTTATTTTGATTTAGCCCAGTTAATGATAGATAAATACATCTGGTGAGATCTCTATGACTCTGAAGGTGCTGAAGCCTTGAATTCTAATCCCGCTAAAAAAAAACAGAAATGACAGAATGTGCGTCAATACAATGTAACATATCTGGAGTATGGTTTAATTCCATTCCCGTCAGATCAGCGATGCCCTATGTGTCCTATTTGTACCGTCTAATGAAGCCATGAAACCATCAAGGTTGCAGGAACACTTCAGTAAAGGGCATCCCGAAAAGGCTTCTTATGTTATTACTGTTCTAGAAGATGAAAGAGGCATTTGAAAAGCGTTGTACACTGGAGTCATTTGCAAACAAAGCTAAAAGAAGACCTTGATAGTGGTCTCATTGCTTCTTATAACATTCCCAAAATGATAGCAAAGTGTGGAAAACCTCATACAATTAGTGAAAGATTAATAATGTCATTATCAGAAGTGCTCACCACTGTTCTCAAATGAATACTAGTATTGTAAAATCAATACCTCTGAGTAATAAATCAGTAGCTCATCATATAGACAAAATGAGTAAAGACATTGAGTATCAACTGTGCACAGAGCTACCAAAAAACAGAATTTACGATTTTACTGGATGAGTCAACATGCATGACAACGAGGCATTGCTAATGGCATATTTACAGTTTACCAAAAATGGAAAAGTTTATGAAGAGATTCTCTTTTGTAAAACGTTAAAAACAAATATCAATGGAGATTCAGTCTACGATTTGATGAAAATGTATATTGAAAATAAAAGTATTCCGATTAGGAACATGATTTCTTGGACAACAGATGGAGCACCATATATGGCAGGTTAGATCTGGTTTAGTGGCATTTATGAAAAAGAAATTCCAAGTCAGTTTGCAATCCATTGTGTAATTCTTCATAAACATCTCACAGCCAAAAACCTCAGCTAAGCATGACTCTTGTAATATCTGCTATCAATAAAATTAAAGCTCATCCATTAAATAGCAGAATATTTTACCAGCTATGCCAAGATAACAATGAAGAATTTGAATGCTTGCTTCTTCACACTGAAGTGTATTGTCTGTCAAAAGGCTACTGCTTAAAACATTTCTTTGATCTTTTTGACACTGTGGCTGAATTTTTGCTCAAAGTTGGTAAGAGATTGGGAAACAAAATTGAACTTCTATGTGGTGATGTAGAATACCTAGCCGATCTAGATGACAAAATGAACATTCTAAATATGAAATTGCAGGATGAGAATTTCAATTTAATCCAGACAAAAAGTGCAATTTTATCAGAAAATTTGAAATACATTAGCAAAACATTGGGAGAAGAATGTTCTTACAGTCTCCCTGCATAGAAAGTATGAAAGTCTCTTTCACAGACAGTGATTTGCAAGAGTACTGCTTACACCTGCAGTCACTGAAGAAGGATTTTCAGAATCGATTCAAGGATTTGAACAATCTGGAAATTCCAGACTGGATAATTAACCCATTTCTTTGCAAGGTGAAAGAACAGGAAGAGAGCTTGCAAGAAGGAACTATCAAAATTCAGAATGATGAAGAAGCAAAAATGCTTTTCAAAAATGTCAGCTTTTGTGGTACATGGCTACACTTTCATATTAAGTTTCCTGGTCTTTGGGGAAGAGCCAAACTGCTCTTCATTGCATTTCCATCCTTGTAAAAAGAGGCTTCAGTGCAGTGAACCACATACTCACAAGAAACAGAAACCATTTGGACACTGCTACACGTGGAGACTTAAGGATCTTGTTGTCACTCTTGAACCAGATATTTCAATTCTCACTAAAAAACATTAAGTTCAAGGATCATCTTGATATCGAAGCTTCTGTACAGCACATGGGTACTGTGTAAGCTAATTTAAAGATGAATAAAAATTAAAAGCAGAAACATTGTTCATATGTTGGCATATGGTAGACATGTTTTTACACTCTGGGGGCACCAGAATGTATATTGTGCCTAAGAGGTGTATCGGCAAGTATGAACATGCTTTAAGGGGTGTTGGGCTAAAAAATGTTGGGAAACACTAGGTTAGATTTTAAGGGAATCAAGGGTCCCGGAATCGGCAGTCTGTGCAGATCAATACTGAAACTCAAAGGCCAATGGCTGGAAGCCCAGGGTCTGTGAGTCCACTGGAGGCTGGAGGAGGCCTGCTCTGGGGGGGGGGGGGGGTGTGTGTGTCTGTGTTTCAATAATAATAAGTACTTCATTGATTTCAAGTGGGAAATTCTCTCATTACAGCAGCAACATGTAAAAATACACTTAGCAGTGTACAAATTTTACTAATAATTAAGTATTGAATAATAATTTACCTATGTGCAATAATATACACAATGCAAATAAATCTGATTCTGAGAATCAGATACAAAAGTGGAACTCAGGACTACAATTAGTTCAGCCCTAATTGTTTTAAATAGAGTGGATGTATGGTTTACATCTCTTCCTTGTTATGGTCTAATCAATATTTAATGTTTTATAGATTCTGCTTCCATCTCTTGAGAAATGACCCAGTTGTTTAGCTGACTCTTTCCCTATGGCCTGAATTATGGAATGAATGGGTTTGAACACTAAATGGTAACAACTCGTGCTTAAGTAGTACCTATAACCTGCTTTAAGCAGCCTTCAGTTATACCGGTGCCAGAGAAGGATGTGGTGGCCTGCCTTATTGACTATCATCCAGTAGCACTTACATCCACAGTGATGAAGTGCTTTGAGAAGTTGGTGACAAAACCTATCAAATCCTGCCTGGGAAGTGACTTGGTTCCACTCCAATTTGCCTACCGGAGCAACAAGTCCACAGCAGATGCCACCTCACTGGCTCTTTACTCAGCCCTGGAACATCTGGACAGCAAAGATACACACATCAGGATGCTCTTCATTCAGCATCCAATATGATCATCCCCTTAAAACTAATCAATAACCTCCAAGACCTTGGCCTTATCATCTCCTTATGCAACTGGATCCTTTATTTCCTCACTTGCAGACCCCAGACAGTTCGGATTGAAACAACATCTCCTGCATGATCCACATCAGCACAGGTGCACCACAAGTTTAGTCCCCCACTCTACTCGCTTAGCCCAACTGTGTGGCTAAGCTCAGCTCCGATTCCATTTTCAAGTTTGCTCATGACACCACTGTCATAGGCCAAATCAAAGCGGTGATGAATCAGCACATAGCAGAGAGATTGAAAATCTGGCTGAGTGGTGCCGTAGCATCAACCTCTCACTCAATGTCAGCAAGCTTATTATTGACTTCAGGAGCCAGTCCTCATCAGAGGATCAGAGGTGGAGAAGGTTAGCAACTTTAAATTCCTCAGTGTTTGTTGTTATTTTGGAGGGCCTGTCCTGGGCCCAGCATGCAGGTGCTATTACAAAGAAAGCACAGCCATGCCTCTGCTTCCTAAAGTGTTTACAAAGTTTCAGCCTGACATCTAAAACCTTGACAAACTTCTGTAGATGGGTAGTGCTGAGTATTTTGACTGGCTGCATCACAGAAGCACCAATGCCCTTGAACGGAAAATCCTACAAAATATTCAAAGTTCATAGTAACTTTATTATCAAAGTACATATATGTTACCAATGTTACCATATACAACTCAGAGATTCAATTTCTAGTGGGCATACTGTGGTGAACTGCATATACCTGTCTGGACACGCCCCCCCCCCCCCCGCTGACTGCTCCTGTGGCTCCTCCCACAGACGATTGGAGGCACTGCTCCTCCCTCAGTCTCCAGGATGTTGTGTGGTGGTCACTTGCTGCTTGTGCTTTCTTCCTGCCAATAAAAGCCTACCTTAACCCACATCTCAGAGAGTTATTGATGGTGCATCACATACTCAATAAATCCATAGAATAATAACCCTAACAGAATCACTGAAAGACTACACCAACTTGGGTGTTCAACCAGTGTGCAAAAGACAACAAACTGTGCAAATACAAAAAGAAAGAAATACTAATAATAAGTAAGCAATAAATATTGAGAACATGAGATGAAAAGTCCTTTAAAGTGAATCCGTAGGCTGTGGGGGTATTTCAATGATAGGGCAAGTGAAGTTATCCCCAAGAGCCTGATAGCTGAGGAGTAATAACTGTTCCTGAACCAGGTGGCATGAGTCCTGATGTTTCTGTACCTTTTTCCCAATGGCCGCAGCGAGAAGAGATCATGTCTTGGGTGGAGGAGGTCCCTGATGATGGATGCTGCTTTCCTATGGCAGCACTTCATACTGATGTGCTCTGTGGTGGGGAGGGCTTTACCCATGATGGACTAGGCCTTATCCACTACATTCTGTAGGGTTTTCCATTCAAGGGCAGTGATGCAGCCAGTCAATATACACCCCACCACACATCTAAGGAAGTTCATCAAAGTTTTAGATGTCATGCTGAATCTTCATAAAATCCTAAGGAAGTAGAGGCACTGATACGGCCCAGTCCATAAAGGGTAAAGCCCTCCCCACCACTGAGCACATCTACACGAAACACTGTCACAGGATGTCAGCACTTGAGGAGATATCAGAATATTAAGGAGTTGCATTTAACCATTTTGAAGTGAGATGCCATTTCCCTTTGAAAGCAGCAGGGACAGAGATGAAGAAACGGAGGTAAAAGCCAATGTGGGCGTATCCTGATGCTTCTTCACATGATCGTAATATGTGCAGTTCTGATGGCCACGCTGTGGGAAGGATGTGATTAAGTTCAAGAGGATGCAGGCAGAGATTCACAGGAATGTTGCCTGGACTCGAGGGTTTGAGTTAAAGGAGAGAATGGATAAGTTGGGACTGTTAATAATGTACTGGTTACACTCCATAATGTACTGGTTAGGCACAAGAGTACATTCAGCCAGAGACTCATTCCACCGAGATGTAACACCAAGCATCATAGGAAGTCATTCCTGCTTGTGGCCATCAAACTTTACAATTCCTGCCTTGCAGTGTCTGACACCTTAAGCCAATAGGCTGGTCCTGGACTTATTTCCTCTTGGCATAATTTACTTATTATTATTTAATTATTTGTGGTTTTATATTGCTATATTTCTACACTATTCTTAGTTGGTGCGACTGTAACGAAACCCAATTTCCTTCAGGGTCAATAAAATATGTCTGTCTGTCTGTCTGTTACCCCTGGAGTGTTGGAGACTGAGAAGTAAGCTTTAGAGGTTTATAAAATTAACAGGGGTATAGATAGGGACAGAGTAGGAGAATCTAAAGTTAGAGGGCATAGATTTAAGGTGTGAATAAATTATTTAAAGGGGTTCCAGTGGGGAAGTGGGCAAATGGAACAAGCTGCTGGAGGAGGTGATAGAGGCAGGTACAATTACACTTAAAAGACATTTGGACAGCTGACTGGACAGGAAAGGCTTGGAGAGGGTTATGAGCCAAAATCAGGCGAATGGGATTACCGCAGACAGGCCTTTTGGCTGGCTCAGACCCAATTCTCTATTCCAATGGCCTTGTCAATCCAAAAGTCATCTATTTTAACATTTTTTTGGTAATGGACAAACACATTGTTTTAATAAATACAAGAGATTCAGCAGATGCTGGAAATCCACAGCAACACACAAAATGCTGGAGGAACTTATCAGGTCAGGCAGTATCTAAAGAGATGAATAAACAGTTAACGTTTTGGGCAGAGACTCTTCACCAGGACTGGAAAGGAAGGGGGAAGAATCTGGAATAAGATGGTAGGGGGAAGGGAAGGAGTACAAGCTGGAAGGTGATTGGTGAGGCAAAAGGTGGGTGAGTGGGTGGGGGAGAGGGGATGAAGGAAGAAGCTGGGAGGTGATCAGTGGAAGAGATAAAGGTGAAGAAGAAGGAGGTCAACAGGAAAGGAGAGTGGACCAAGGGAGAAAGGGAAGGAAGAGGTGCACTTAAGGGAGCTGATTGGAAGGTGAGGAAAAGGGGTAAGAGGGGAGCCAGAATGGGAAATTGAAAAAAGATGGAAGAGGGAGTGGGGAGAAATTACCTGAAGTCAGAGAAATCAATGTTCATGCCATCAGGTTGGAGGCGATGTTGCTCCTCCAACCTGAGTGTGGTCTCATCATTGCAGTAGAAGAGGCCATGGACTGAAATGTTGGAATAGGAAGTAGAATATCTTTAAAGTGCCTCAGATTTTTTTCTCTCTGGGAGTTGCCTTGAGCAGTGCTCTGGATATATATTTTTTTTAATTGCTGGGCAATCTTTGTGGTTGGTAATCTTGATTAGGTACCGACAAGAGGGAAGGGCAAAGTTTGCACAATCTCTCCACTTACTAAACTGAATGCTATGCATTAGTGTTACATAGGTTTGCCGTCACAGTGTCCTCTAAGCTAAAGGGTGGAGTACAGCACTGGGATATTCCATGTTTTGTGGGGGCATTGTGTCTCTCAAAAGTTCAGTAAAATGTTAACACTAAAATAGAATGACGTCATTTTAATTGTTAGACCGTTGTGCTAGAAACTGTTTGATGATGCTGCTTCACTGAAGCAGTACCCCTGCCAACCTGTGTGGGGTTACCTATCAGCAACCTTCAGTCCCCTTGTACCTTTCCGCTAATAGTTTTCCCTGGAGGTGCGGTTCCCCTGGGCTGTGTTGAGGTGCTTTTCCTCTCCTGAATAAAACCACTAACCTAAATGGCTCTATCTTACGGTTAGCAGATCAAAACTGGAGCAAACAACATACAAGGTAGGGAAAAATTACTGATCGGTGGTTCTCTATGGCACATCAGTTGAGACTGGGTGAGAAATGTGTGGAATGTGATTAATGAAATGGTTGAAGTTTTATTCTGTATTTACAAGGAGAGTTGTGCAAGACGTGTACAAACCAGTACCAGCGTGTTCAGGCTTCTAAAGCCATGAGAGAAGTAATTTTATCTCCTTCAAAATGGAAAGAAATTTTTGGAAGAAACATTAACCTAAATAACTAATTTGAATGTAAGTTATGTATGTGAGAATTGAATGGTGTGTGGGCATAGATTTAGAGGGATGGACAAAGGATACAGGGGCTATGAATGAAAGGGACTACAATGAAACAGAACATAACAGCAACAGGACCTTCAGCCAACAATGTTGTGGCAAATCAATTTTAAAATTAGTAATCAAATGGCTAACTGAACTAATTCCCTCTGCCAACCCAGTGTCTACATCCTTCCATTATAGAAATGTTTTTTTTTAACTGTGCAATTATGATATGTAACTTGCTATCTACAAGAAGCATAGCTTTCAAAAGGGGGAGAAAGTTGACAGGAAATAATTTGCTGGTCTGTTGTGAAAAGACAGGGAATGAGACTGACCAGCTACCTTGATAAGGAACCAGCGTAGTCTCAATATTTCCATGTCTTAATAATTCTGAGTGTGTTCTTTATCGATTCCTTCTACTGTCAGCAAAATCATTTCAAAATTTCTGATAGAGGAATTGTTACAAATCACATTTGCACATTTAAGGCCTGTCCTTTAAAAGCACTACTTTGCCATTTTCCCACTAGCACAAGAAAATAGGATCAGGTGTAGTCACCGGACCACTCTAGCATTCAATATGATTGTAAGACCATAAGCTATAGGAGCAGAATTCAGCTGTTTGGCCCATTGAGTCTGCTCTGTCATTGGTCATAACTGATTTACTAATACTTACCATAAACTCCTTTCGCTATTTCATTTTAACAATACTTATGAAACAGCTTTAACATAACAAAACATCAAGGTGTATCACAGGAATGCTGCTGATCAATACTAAAATTCTGCTACATCAGAAAATATAAGGACTGGTTACCAAAAGATTTGTAGTATAGGTTTTAATCAGCTTCTTCGAGGTTCTCGCAATCACTGATCTGCAGTGTCCTCCTTTTCGTGTGAGTTCGCACACCTCCACGTTCCTCAATCTACCAAATATTTTTCAATCTCCACTTTAAATATATCTAACTATCTCTAGGGCCTCAACCTTCCCTAGACTGTAGAGAATTCCAGAGATTTATTACCCTCTGATAGAAAACATTTATACACACCCAGCTTTAACTGACCATTTTGTGACTGTGATCTTTGGCTCTGGAGAGTCACTGAAACTGATGATATAAAGGTCTTTATTCATCGCAACAACCAAACATTCTCTTGGATATCCTCTCCACAGAGTCTCAGAAAGTTGAAGTAAATCACAATCTTACACCATTCGGATCGAAGGTAATAGCAGATGATTCAATACAAATTCAATAATTACAATGACACAGTTTATTTCAAAATTTTGAGTCCTAAGAGTTACATATCTACAGTGGGAGGCACCTCTGATATTCAAATCCCTTTGCTGGGACAACGTCATTCACAAAGATGGTCTAAAAGCTTCTGTCTTCTGTCTTCAGACATTCAAAAGTTAATGGTGTGAGGCTGACTCTCTGAGTACACAATATCCCAACCATTGATTAATCAGCTACACTCGTGACCATGTATGATATGCTAAGTGACATAATCAGTCTGGTCTGCAAGCTTTGCTGGACTCAGCCACAATGGCGCAAAATAACTCAGCCTATGTCGCCTTGTATTTGGATATACAAATGAGAACTTCATATGGTCACTTAGTAAACCTTAGCAGCCATCCCATGCTGTGGGCCAGCAGCCTGTGCGCTAGACAATTCTGTTTGTTTACAAAGCTGTCCTTTTAACTTCAACCTTGCAGTTTACATCTAGAACTAAAGGTAGGTTTGTATCTGAATTAATATCTGCTATGTTCGTATCAGAATCGGGGTTAATATCACCGCAATATGTTGTGAAATTTGTTAACTTTGCAGCAGCAGCACACTGCAGTACATGACAAACGTAGAGAAAAAACTGAATTACAGTAAGTATATATCTGTATTTAATAATTGAGTTAAGTGATGCAAAAACAGAAATAAATTTAAAAAGTTGTGAGGTAGTGTTCATGGGTTCAAGCCCATTTAGAAATCAGATGGTAGAGAGGAAGAAGCTGTTCCCGAATCGCTGAGCTTCAGGCTCCTGTACCCCTTCCTGATGGTAACAATGAGAAGAGGGCATGTTCTGGGTGGGAGGGGGGGGCCCTCAATGATGGACGCTGCCTTTCTAGGGCACCACTCCTTGAAGATGTCTTGGTTACTGTGAAGGCTACTACCCCTGATAGAGCTGGATAATTCTACAACTTTCTGCAATCCTGTGCAGTAGCACCCCCCCCCCCACCAAAGTCCACACAAAACAGCTCTTTGGTGTCACTAACATTGAGTGCAAGGTGTTGCTATGACACATCTCAGCTAACTGGTATAGCTCACTCCTGTAAGTCCTCTCATCACTATCTGAGATTCTGCCTACAATGGTTGTATCACCAGCAAACTTATAGATGGCATTTGAGCTGTGCCTGGCCACACAGTCATGGGTGTAGAGAGAGTAAAGCAGTGGGCTAAGCGCACATCCCTGTAGTGTGCCAGTGTTGATTGTCAGCAAGGTGGAGATGTTATTTCCAATCCGCACAGATTGTGGTCTTCTGGTTAGGAAGTCAAAGATCCAGTTGCAGAAGGAGGTATAGAGGACAAGTACTGTAGCTTTTTGATCGGGACATTTAATTGCATAACTCCTGAATCCTTAATGCCGCATCCCCTTGATCATGATTTGAGCCACGATCCTTGTGGGACAGAGTATCAAGGTCTGTTGGTTTGCAAGGACCCAGCATCAATCAGAAATGTGTCCTGATATTGCATAATTCACCTCTCAGGACATCCCAAAGTATATTGTAGTCAACGGCATAGCCTTGGAAGTGCAGGTATTGTGCACAGCAGCAAAATGTGCTCCCAAAAATACCAATGTAACAATATCCAGATAATCTGCTTTTAATGATCTTGGGTAAAAATAGGCCAAGGTGTTAAAGAATCATAGAAAATCCAGAAGAAGGTTGTTTGGCCCACTACATCTGCATTTTCTGATTCCAGCCCCCAGCACTTGAGCCAAGGCCCCTATGAATCATGGTCTCAAGGATATGCCCACACAGGTTTTAAATGTGATGAGGATTTCTCTTTTAGGAAGAAAATTCAAGACCTCTCCACCCTCTGGATGAATAAGCGTTCTCCCATTTCTCCACTTCTATCATTTACTTTCAATATTTCCCTCCTTATTTTTGTTTCCTTAACCAGGAAAATTAATCTTTCCTATATATTCTATCTATAAACCCATCTATACATTTATTCTATCTTTTCATCTTTCTAAAGTCCCCAGTTAACATCAGTGTGGATAACTTCACTCAACTCTGAACTGATACCAAAATCTATGGACTCACTTCCAAGGGTCCTGTAATTTATGTTATCTGTATTATTTATTTCCTATTTATTTATTATTATTTTGGGGTTTTTTGTACGTACACAATTTGCCTTCTTTTGCACAATGTTTGTTTGTCAGTCTGTGTGTAGCTTTTCATTGAATCAGTTGTACTTCTATGTTCTATTGTGAGTGCCTGCAAGAAAATGAATCTCGGGGTAGTTTATGGCGATATCTACAGTACGTACTTTGATAATAAATTTACTTTGGACTTTGGACTTACCTTGCTTTCCCTTGTTTCAAAGAAAACATCCCCGGCCCATCCTTATTCCTCAGAGCTAACATTTTCCAGTCCTGGTAACATTCCTATAGCTCTTCTGTGCACCATTCCAGTGCAATCACATGTCATGGACTGCATCCTGCTCCAATAAATAATGATGTGGGAACCTTTCACACCCACCTGAGAGAACAAACAGTGCTTCAATTACGCATCGCACCTGATAGATGACACCTCTACAGCACTCCCTCGCTGGGATGCACCTTGAACCAATAACCATATGAGGAGAGAGGCAAGATTGCTACCTATCCTCCCTTTGCCCCCCACCCCCGCCCATTCATCAGGTAAGGTTGCTGATGGGGATAGTATTTTTTTATATTCTGTGTGAGAGACGGAATTTATTAACACAGCTATAAATAAGTCTGGAATTAAACAATACTGAATGAACGTGCCCACATTCAACATTTCTATTTGTTCAGAATTCCCATTTCAGGCTGAATCGTTACGTTTGTGTTTCCCAGGACAGAGCTACATTCTGTCTTCATTAACTTTAATAAATAGCAGAGAAATTATAAACAAGGGAAATTGAACCCCCTGCTAATTACCAGATCTTAGTAGGTTGGGCTGCACAATTTTGCACACTGATTACTTTTCCCCTGAGGCATCTGAGAGTAATTTATGTTTGGCCACTGTGATCAAATGGTTACAAGATTATCATCTGCTGATTGTATTCAGCTCCTGGGAGAAGTGAATATCAGAGGCAAGCTGGTATTCTCAGACATTTAGCACAAGGAACGGATGACATATTTTTCCTCAGTGAGACTCCATGTGGCGTGTTGCATTTCACTGTAAGCATCTGCAGAGGTTTTGAAATATACTCCATGCCCCTATCACATACAAAAGTTGTTCGAGGCTGATCCAGAATGAACATTCTGAAAATCATGACCTTTATGAGTAAAGAAAGGCTTGCGTTCTACAGCTCTTTTTTACTAAGTCAGTCAAAGAAGTACTCTTGGTGAGTGCTGCAGTCCAAGAAATACAGCAACCGATTGGCACACATCAAATGTCTACAATTAGTAATCAAACCATCATCAGTCATCTTTTGTAGTGTTGCTGAGTGAGGGTTAAGTGTTCGCCATGACAAATAAGCCAACTGTTTTGTCAAATGCTGCCACAAGATATTGCAAGTCACGGTAAGAAGGAAGCAGGTTTTAGTGTAACCAAGAGATGACAGCAAGAATAAGGACGTCCCCTATATCAGTGTCAGGCGTCTCCCCTGATTTTATGCTGAGGCCACTGGGGTGGGATTTGGACATAAAGTGATCCAACGTGCAGCCCCAAGAACGCTACCACAACCATCAACACATCAGTGATTAGGGTCAGTCTGCATTGGAGATCTGACTGTTTGGGATTATAATTAATTTGGCACTGACCTCATTAATCCATTTTTTTTAGCTGCTGGCTGATAACATAGAATGGCTTCTGTGAAAGATCCATTAACAAAGGAGCTGGAGGAGGAACTGAAACTGAACACAGACGATCTCCGTAGCCACGCCTGGTTCCATGGCCCTATCCCACGACAGGTTGGAATTCCCTCTCTATTTCATTCTGTACCTATGAACCATGAGGCTCAAACTTAATACAACTTGAAAACCATAGCATACAGTTAAATTTCCTTGAAGTTAGTTGAAAATGCTGTTTTTCCAGTATTGTGCAATTGAATTTTTTAAAGTTAAGCATGCGAATAACCACTACAAACCCTTCATGGCCTCAGTCACCTGCGTCCTGTTGGAAAGTTGACACAGACTGATGTGTTTTGCTCCTATAGTAACACTAGGTCACACTGTGCTGGGGTTGAATGTTCCCAGGATAAGTAGGTTTTGACCTGGGAAATGGATATTACTGTGTTGGACTTGGCCCTCTAATTTCTTATGCTTCAAGGTCATATACACACTATACCAATCCCCACTTTAATGTCCCAACAGGAGCCCTAGGCAAATTCAGGCCCCAACCATTCTGTTGGTCTGCAATTTCCCAGATCACCGAATCTACCAGGTCAGATTTCATTCCTTCTGTTTTGATTCTACTGGACTCTGATCCATCCAATGGCCAGGATTTTTCTAGTACCTAATTCTACCCTCCCCACTCCCTGCTGATTCTGTTAGACCTTGAATACACCCTCTCCTCGTGTATGAGTCTTCTGATCTCTGACCTCCACTTTATTTTTCATTCTGGCACTACCGGAGTCCTTCCCCTCCCTGCGCCACTGATTCATCAGTTCCCAGATTCCTCTCTGGCTCTTTCTTTATTCTGTTAGTCTCTAATCTTTTAATTCCTTATCACTATCCCCTCCACCCCCCATCCCCAATCACAATACCAATAATGCTCCCTGAGCAATCCTCCTGCTTTCAAACTGCGGGATATCAAAGCCACATTTTACCACCCTCCCTAAATCCTGGCTATGGCAAAGGATGTCTTGGACTGTGTCCACTAACCATGATCACCCACTCCCCCAGTATGACCTTAGCTGAATTAGGCCATTCGGCCCATCGAGTCTGCTCTGCCATTCCATCATGGCTGATTTATTATCCCTCTCAACC
Organism: Hypanus sabinus; assembly: GCF_030144855.1. Classification (NCBI taxonomy): domain Eukaryota; kingdom Metazoa; phylum Chordata; class Chondrichthyes; order Myliobatiformes; family Dasyatidae; genus Hypanus; species Hypanus sabinus. The sequence goes on along the minus strand of NC_082721.1, from coordinate 68,023,476 downwards.
CCATTCTCCTGCTTTCTCCCTGACTAATCAAGAACCTATCAGCCTCTGTTTTAACTATACCCAATTGTCTGGTCTTCACAGCTGTCTGTGGAATGTATTCCACAGATTCACCACCCACCCCCTTTCCCCAGCTAAAGAAATTCCTCTTCAGACGAAGTCAGCCTCTTAAAGGGGCTGAGGGCATATTTTGTAAAAAGATGCAATACAATAAGTGAAAATGTCAGCTGAGGGCCAAGGATAAAAACACCAATTTGCTACATCCATCCAGATTGCAAAAGAGGTTGCAATAAAATCCTAACCAGTTACCTCTGCAAGGAGGTTTTTTAAAATTATTAATTTGGCTCAGAGATCAAATGAGAGCCAGAATAAAGAACTATAAGACTAGGGTAAAGCATTGATGACATATAGAGGAATCCACATGGGTTCTAATAAACTGATTTTGTCTGAACCAAATGGCAGATCCAATTCACCACTAATGTGACATTCCATTTGCCACACTGCCTAACTGTGCCCTTTAATTTTACTTTTTTCTGCAGTCACAGAACAACAGATTTCATGACATACATCACTGATAATAAACCTGATTCGGATCCCGATTCACTGCTTGGATTGGAACTGTTAGCCCCACCTATTAAGGCAACAACACATTCATACACCACTTCCAACACAAGAGAAAACAGTCCTTAAAAAGGTGCAGACTTCACAGTGGGGAGAAACTTTTCATGGGAAAAGTGAGGAATTGAGATAAGTGTTTTTTTTCCAAAAACATCTAAATATAGAGAAGGAAATGGCAAAACTAATACTTCAACAGGAAGTTAAGGTTCCAACAGTTGATTAGATATCAGTGGCTGAACAGGAGTTATGCTCTTGCTTTCAAAAGACAATAGTCAGGAACCACTATGCCATCAAAATGGCCGGCTGCCTAGAAAATAAAGGAAGCACCCATGAGTTCCACCACTGTGTTATTGGTGATCATGAAATAGTGCCAACTTTTTCACATTTATTATCCTGCAGAATTTCAAGGAATCATTTTCCTTGGCCTCTTCTAAGAATTTATTTAATTCATAGCCAAATAGCAGCAGGATCAGATGTTGATCTTGGACTTCAGCTGATCGGTTGACCTCAGGTCTTATCTCTAATCTCAAGCCTGAAATCTTTCATCCTTTCATCCTAAAACAAATATGGAAAGGCAAATAAAATAAATTTAATATTAGCCAATGAATACCAGATGGAGGCTGATTCTCCTCTTTGTTAACGTAGGAAGCAGAGGCACTGATTGAGAGAGATGGAGATTTCCTCATCCGCGAGTCCCGTTCCAGTCCGGGGGACTATGTACTGAGCTGCACCTGGAAACACGAGTCTCTCCATTTCAAGATCATACACGTGGTCCTGCGGCGCAAGGAGTCCTACACCCGAGTGCTGTACCAGTTTGAAAAGGAGAGCTTTGATAACCTCCCAGCACTGGTGCGATTCTATGTGGGGAACCGCAGGCCAATTTCAGAGAAAAGTGGAGCGATAATCTTCCACCCAGTAAACCGCACTGTACCCTTGAGGTGCATAGAGGAAAAATATAGAAAAGCATCAAATCAAAGATCACAACATGGACCACAGGCAGTCAAAAGCAATGATCAAAATAAAAGATTCAGCTTAAATCTATTCGAAGGAGTATCTTCAGGCCAGCTTGAAGTGGATAGTAATCTTTTGAGGTAATTATTTATTTAAATAATTCTGGGAACCACAGTGACAGGGCTGAGGGTGGAGCAGTTGGTATACAACTAGATGCAATTGTATACAGGAAGGACAGGCAGATGATAGGACAGCAGTCAGCGGGATGAGTTGCAGTGTAACATGGGAACAAAATCTAAAAGGGTGTTGAATACAGGACCGGAGGTGTTATATTTTAATTCACGCAGTATATGGAATATTGTAGATGATCTTGTAGCGCTGTTACAGATTGGTAGGAATGACATTGTAGGAACCACCTAGTTAAGGCTGAAAAAAGATCATAGTTGGGAATTAACATCTAAGATCACACGTTGTATCAAAATGTCAGGTAGGTAAGCAGAGGGCTCTGTAGGTAAAAAAATCAAATCCTTAGAAAGAGGTAACATACTATCCAAAAATGTAGACTCCTTGTGGGTAGCATTAAGAAACTGCAAGAATAAAATGACCCTGGTGGGGGTTATATACAAATCTCTGCACTGTAGCCAGGATGTGGTCTACAAATTACAACAGGAGATTATAAACACATGTCAAAAGGGCAATGTTATGATAATCATGAGTGATTTCAATATGCAGGTAACTTGGGAAAATCAGGTTGGTGTTGGATCCTGAGAGAGAGAATTTCTAGAATGTCTTTTTAGAGTAGATGGCTTTTTAGAGTAGTTTGACTTTGAGCCCACTAGGGGAAGGGCTAATTTTGGATTGGGTGTTGTGCAATGAACTAGATTTGATTAGGGAGCTTAAGGTAAAGGAACCCTTAGGAGAGGTGATCATAATATCATAGATTTTACCATGCAGTTTGAGAGGGAGAAGCTAAAGTCAGATGTATCAGTATTACAGTGGAGTAAAGAGAATTATAGCGGTCTGAGAGAGGGGCTGGCCACAGGGAGTTGGAAGGGGACACTAGTAAAGACGACAACAGAACAGCAACGGCTGGATTTTCTGAGAGCAATTTGGAAGGCACAGGATAGATACATCCCAGTGGAGAAATACATTCTAAAGGCATAATGATGCAACCATGGCTGACAAGGGAAGTGAAAAGCAAAGGAGAGGGTACATAACCAAGGAAAAATTAGTGGAAAGTTAAGGGATTGGGAAGCTTTAAAAACCCAACAGAAGGCAACTAAAAAGGCCATAAGGAGGGAAAAGATGAAATATCAAGGTAAGCTAGCAAATAATATCAAAGAGGATACCAGAAGTTTGTTTTCAGATACATAAAGAGTAAAAGAGAGGTGAGAGTAGATATTGGACCACTGGAAAATGACACTGGAAAGGTAGTAATGGTGGACAAGGAAATGATGGATGAATTGAATAAGTATTTTGCATCTGTCTTCACGATGGAAGACACTAATAGTATGCCAGAAGTTCGAGGGTGTCAGGGGGCAGAAGTGAGTGCAATTGCTATCACTAGGGAGAAGGTTGCTTGGGAAACTGAAAGGTCCTAAGGTAGGTAAGTCACCTGGACCAGATGGACTATACATCAGGGTTCTGAAAGAGGTGGCTGGGAAGATTATGGAGGGATTCTTCTTTCAGGAAGAAGATTCCGGAGGACTGGAAAATTCCAAATGTTACTTGACTCTTCAAAAAGGGAGAGAGGCAGAAGAAAGACAATTATAGACCAGTTAGCCCAACCTCAGTGGCTGGAAAAATGTTGAAGTTGATTGTTAAGGACAAGGTCTCAAGGTACTTGGAGGCACATGATAAAATGGGCCAGAGTCCGTGTGGTTTCTTTAAGAGGAATAAAGGATAGACAAAGGAGAATCGGTGGAGGTAGTGCACTAGGATCTTCATAAGGCTTGGCAAGGTACCGCACATGAGGCTGCTTAACAAGATAAGAGCCCAATGTACAGGAAAAACTTTATCATTGATAAAGGATTGGCTGATTGGCAGGAAGCAAAGAGTGGGAATAAAGAGAGCCTTTTCTGGTTGTCTGCCGGTGATTAATGGTTGGTGTTCCTCAGGGATTGGTGTTGGGAGCACTTCTTTTTACATTATATTTGGTTGCTATATCTGGTTGCTATATTTGGTTGTTATATTTGGTGCTCTGGCAGGATAGATTAGAGGGCTCATCTCGGGAGACTATTTGGGTGGAACTGAGGAATGGGAAAGGTGTAGTAACACTTATAGGGGTGTATTATAGACCACATAATAGGGAGTGAGAATTAGAGGAGTAAATTTGCAAGGAGATAGCAGATATTTGTAGTAAGCACAGGGTTGTGATTGTGGGAGATTTTAATTTTCCACACATAGACTGGGAAGCCCATACTGTAAAAGGGATGGATGGTTTGGAGTTTGTAAAATGTGTGCAGGATAGTTTTTTGCAGCAATACATAGAGGTACCAACTAGAGAAGGGGCAGTGTTGGATCTTCTGTTAGGGAATGAAATAGGTCAGGTGACGGAGGTATGTGTTGGGGAGCACTTCGGGTCCAGTGATCACAATGCCATTAGTTTCAATATAATTATGGAGAAGGATAGGACTGGACCCAGGGTTGAGATTTTTGATTGGAGAAAGGCTAACTTTGAGGAGATATGAAAGGATTTAGAAGGAGTGGATTGGGACAATTTGTTTTATGGGAAGGATGTAATAGAGAAATGGAGGTCATTTAAAGGTGAAATCTTGAGGGTACAGAATCCTTATGTTCCTGTTAGGTTGAAAGGAAAGGTTAAAAGTTTGAGAGAGCCATGGTTTTCAAGGGATATTGGAAACTTAATTAGGAAAAAGAGAGATATCTATGATAAATATAGGCAGTATGGAGTAAATGAGGTGCTCGAGGAATATAAAGAATGTAAAAAGAATCTTAAGGAAGAAATTAGAAAAGCTAAAAGAAGATATGAAGTTGCTTTGGCAAGTAAGATGAAAATAAATCTGAAGGGTTTCAACAGTTATATTAATAGCAAAAGGATAGTGGGGGATAAAATTGGTCCCTTAGAGAATCAGAGTGGATAGCTATGTGTGGAGCCGAAAGAGATGGGGGAGATTTTGAACAATTTCTTTTCTTTGGTATTCACTAAGGAGAAGGATATTGAATTGTGTAAGGTAAGGGAAACAAGTAGGGAAGTTATGGAAACTATGACGATTAAAGAGGAGGAAGTACTAGCGCTTTTAAAGAATATAAAAGTGGATAAATCTCCAGGTCCTGACAGGATATTCCCTAGGACCTTGAGGGAAGTTAGTGTAGAAATAGCAGGAGCTCTGACAGAAATATTTAAAATGTCATTAGAAATGGGGATGGTGCCGGAGGATTGGTGTATTGCTCATGTGGTTCCATTGTTTAAAAAGGGTTCTAAGAGTAAACCTAGCAATTATAGGCCTGTCAGTTTGACATCAGTGGTGGGTAAATTAATGGACAATATTCTTAGAGATGGTATATATAATTATCTGGATAGACAGGGTCTGATTAGGAACAGTCAGCATGGATTTGTGCATGGAAGGTCATGTTTGACAAACCTTATTGAATTTTTTGAAGAGGTTACGAGGAAAGTTGACGAGGGTAAAGCAGTGGATGTAGTCTATATGGACTTCAGTAATGCCTTTGACAAGGTTCCGTACGGAAGGTTAGTTAGGAAGGTTCAATCGTTAGGTATTAATATTGAAGTAGTAAAATGAATTCAACAGTGGCTGGATGGGAGATGCCAGAGAGTAGTGGTGGATAACTGTTTGTCAGGTTGGAGCCCGGTGACTAGTGGTGTGCCTCAGGGATCTGTACTGGGTCCAATGTTGTTTGTCATATACATTAATGATCTGGATGATGGGGTGGTAAATTGGATTAGTAAATTTGCAGATGATACTAAGGTAGGTGGCGTTGTGGATAATGAAGTAAGTTTTCAAAGCTTGCAGGGAGATTTAGGCCAGTTAGAAGAGTGGGCTGAAAGATGGCAGATGGAGTTTAATGCTGATAAGTGTGAGGTGCTACATTTTGGTAGGAATAATCCAAATAGGATTGTAAATGGTAAATGGTAGGGCATTGAAGAAGGCAGTAGAACAGAGTGATCTAGGAATAATGGTGCATAGTTCCCTGAAGGTGGAATCTCATGTGGATTGGGTGGTGAAGAAAGCTTTTGGTAAACTGGCCTTTATAAATCAGAGCATTGTAGGAGTTAGGATGTAATGTTAACATTATACAAGGCATTGGTAGGGCTGAATTTGGAGTATTGTGTACAGTTCTGGTCACCGAATTATAGGAAAGATGTCAAAAAAAATAGAGAGAGTACAGAGAAGATTTACTAGAATTTTACCTGGGTTTCAGCACCTAAGTTACAGGGAAAGGTTGAACAAGTTAGGTCTTTATTTGGAGCTTAGAAGTTTGAGGGGGGACTTGATAGAGGTATTTAAAATTATGAGGGGGATAGATAGTTGACGTGGATAGGCTTTTTCCATTGAGAGTAGGGGAGATTCAAACAAGAGGACATGGGTTGAGAGTTAGGGGATATTCAAACAAGAGGACATGAGTTGAGAGTTAGGGGACAAAAGTTTAAGGGTAACATGAGGGGGAACTTCTTTACTTAGAGAGTGGTAGCTGTGTGGAACTAGCTTCCAGTAGAAGTGGTAGAGGCAGGTTCGGTATTGTCATTTAAAGTAAAATTGAATAGGTATATGGACAGGAAAGGACTGGAGGGTTATGGGCTGAGTGCGGGCCAGTGGGACTAGGTGAGAGTAAGCGTTCGGCACGGACTAGAAGGGCCGAGATGGCCTGTTTCCGTGCTGTAATTGTTATATGGTTATATGGTTACATGGTTGTCAGAAGTGATGGCTTTGTGGCCAAGTTTGCAGATGATATTAAGATGGGTGGAGGGGCAGGTAATGTTGAGGAAGCAGGGAGGCTGCAAAAGGACTTACACAGATTAGCAGAATGGGCAAAGAAAAGGCAGGTGGAATACAGTATTGGGAAGTGTATGGTCATGCACTTTGGTAGAAGGAACAAAAGCATAGATTATTTTCTAAGTGGGCAGAAAATTCAAAAATCTGAGTTGCAAAGGGATTTGGGTGTCCTTGTGCAGGACTTCCTAAAGGTTAACTTTCAGGTTGAGTTGTGGTGAGGAAGACAAGTGCAATGGTACGATTCATTTCAAGAGGACTAGGATATAAAAGCAAGGATGTAATGCTGAAGCTTTGTAAAGCACTGTTGAGGCCTCACTTGGAGTATTGTGAGCAGTTTTGGGTTCCTTATCTAAGAAAGACTGTACTGACATTGGAGAGGGTTGAAAGGAGGTTCACAAAAATGATTCTGGGCATGGAAAGGCTTATCATATGAGGAGTATTTGATGACTTTGGGTGTGTACTCACTGAAATTTAGAAGAATGGGGGGGATCTCATTGAAATCTACTGAATGTTGGAAGGCCTTGATAGAATGGTTGTGGAAAGAATACCTCCTATAGTGGGGGAGTCTACGACCAGAGGGAACAGTCTCAGAATAGAGGGACGTTCGCTTCGAATGGAGTTGAAGAGGAATTTCTTTAACCAGATGGTGGTGAATCTGTGGAATTTGTTGCCACATGCAGCTGTGGAGGCCAGGTCATTGGGTGTACTTAAGGCAAAGATGGATAGGTTGTTGATTAATCAGGGTGTGAAGTGTTACAGAGAGAAGGCAGGGGAATGGGGTTGAGAGGGAAATTGGATCAGCCATGATGAAATGGCGGTGCAAATGCATAGCTTAATTCTGTCCCTAAATATTATGGTCTTATGCTCTTAACTCCATTAGCAAGTTCAGCTCCCTGATGTCATCTTCCGTGTTCCATAAACTTGAGCTCATTGAAACTCTGCTGAAATATCCCATTGGTCATTCACGTTCTTCAATATCTCTGGCCTGTATCAATTCCGTGCTTACAGTATCAGTACCTAAATTTAGAAATCTAGTTTACAAATCCCTGTATTGTCTGGCTGACAAACTATCCAATTTTATTGTTCCACCAAAGGCAGTTTCTAGCTTTCGAGGCCCTAAATTTGTTGGGTGAACTATCTTTCTCTTTCTCTTTGATACCTTAATGTTTTTGGTCAAATGACCTGATTTCTTTTTTGAAGTCACTGGATGAAGTTTAGTTGATAATACTCCTGTGAAGCCCCTTGGGGCATTTTTACTGTGCTAATCCTAGCAGAGGCAAAGATATGCCTTATAAGATATGCCAAATAAGACCATAAGATATAGGGGCAGAATTAGGATATTCGGCCCATTGAGTCTGTTCTGCCATTTGATCATGGCTGACTTTTTCTAAACCCCATTCTCCTGCCTTCTCCCTGTAACATTTTACCCCTTACCAATCAAGAACCTATCAATTTCTGCCTTAAAGATTTGTTTTATTTGCAACATGTAGATCGAAACATCGAAGCATACAGTATCAGCATTCAGCACAGTCCGAGGATGTTCTAGGGACAGCCCACATGTTACCATTCTTCCAGCACCAACAGAGCATGCCCACAACCACCTAACCCTTACCCATTTGTCTTTGCAATGTGGGAAGAAACAGGAGCACCCAGAGGAATCCCACACGGTCACACAGAGAATGTCCCAACTCCTTAAAGAGAGCAGAGGGAGATGAATCCTGACTGTTGGCGCTGAAGGGCATTACACTAACAGCTACACTACCATACCTACCTATCGCTTGGCCTTCACAGGCCTCTCTGTATCAACAAATTCCACAGCTTCACCACCCTCAGGCTGGAGAAATTTCTTCTTCTCTCAGTTTTAAAGGAAGGTCCTTTCCTTTTATTCTGAGGCGATGCCTCCCAATCCTAAACTCTCCCACTAATGGAAACATTCTCTGTCTATCCAGTCTTTCAGTATCCCATAGGTTTCAATGAGATTAACCCGCCCACCTCATTCCTATGAACTCCTTCGAGACCACAAAAATTCCCCATGTCAAGCCTTTCATTCTCATGAACGTCCTCGGACCCTTTCCAGGGCCAGCTCATCTCCCTTTCAGATACCAGGCCCAAAATTGTTTCACAGTATTCTAAATGCAGTCTGACCAATGCTTTACAAAGACTCGGTAGTATATCCTCGCTCTTATGTTCTAGTCCTCTCAAAGTGAATGCTAACATTACATTTGCCTTCTTAAATTATCAACTCAACCTGCAAGTTAACCCAAGAGGACTACAATTCCCAAGACACTTTGCACCTCTGATTTCTGAATTCTCTTTAAAGATTAATTTAAATTTAAAGATAAATTTAAAGACAACTTTTATTCTTTATTCTTCAGAAAGGAAAGAAATAAACACAAAAGAAATAAATCAGCCAGAGATCTCTAGCTGACTACTGAGCTGTGCTGGGCAGTGCTGGCAAAGTTGGTTTGCTGGTCCCATAACAAAACTACCAGCAAGAGTATGCTGAAATGGAGAAACAAACAATGTGAGAACCCACAGCTAATTCTCATGATTATCACAGTACAGCACTCCAAAAATGTATTGTAGAATGTTTTAAATTCATGAAAGCACTATAGAGTTGGAGGCTCTTTTACAATACCAATTGTACTCTACCATGTGAATTGTTTGATAAGTTAGAAGGGATAACTAACAAAGCCATTCTATACTTACTGACATATTTTTATTCTAGGAATAAGGACAAGAGTGGCAGCCATCCAAATATTCTGGATTGGAATGACATAAAGCCATTGCAGTCTGCCCAGTCTGATAGCTACCTTTCTGGAGGTAAGTCCATTTTAAATCTCGCCCCTTGCACTGCATGCATTCCTATCCTGATAGGATGCATCCTAATAACACTGCCATTTCAGCTTTGAGATAATATATCTAGACTGTAATATCTTTTGCAACTGCACCCAATACTCTTTGATCCTGGGGACTGAAAGCTGTTAGAGATGAAAGTGGTGAATTATGAGCATAGATTGCTGATGCTGGGTTTGTCTTCCCTTGAGTATACATCAAGGGATGATTTAGTGGCATCAGGATCAGGCTTAATATCACTGTCATATGTTGCGAAATTTTGTTGTTTTGCACAGCAGTACATTGAATAATAATAAAAAACAGTAAATTACATATAATGGAAAAAATACATTAATTAAGTAATGCAAAAAGAGAAAGAAAAAATAGTAAGGTAGTATTCATGGGTTCATTGTCCATTCAGAAATCTGACAGTGTAGGGGAAGAGACTGTTTCTGAAATGTTCAGTGTGTGTCTACAAGCTCCTGTACCACTCCTTGATGGACACAATGAGAAGATGGCTTGTCTTTAATGGTGGACGTCGCCTTTTTGAGGCATCCCCTTAGAAGGTGTCCTGGGGGGGGGGGGCGCGGGGTTGCTGGTGCCCATGATGGAGCTGGCTGAGCTTACAACTTTCTGCAGCTTTTTCCGATCCTGTGCAGTGGTCCCACCAGGTGCTGATGTAACCAGTTAGAATGCTCTCCATGGTACATCTGTAGCAATTTGCGAGTGTCTTTGGTGATATACCAAGTATCCTTAAACTCCTAATGAAATATAGCCATTGTCATGCCTTTTTTGTAATTGCATTAATATGTTGGGCCCAGGATAGATCCTCAGAAATTACACCCAGGACTTTGAAACTGCTCACCCTTTCCATTGCTGATCCCTCAATGAGGACTGATGTGTCTTCCCTTGACTTCCTCTTCCTGAAGTTCATAATCAATACCTTGATCTTACTGGCATTTAGTGCGAGGCTGTTGCTGGAACACCACTCAACCAGCTGATCTGTCTTTCTCCTGTATGCCTCCTCATCATCTGAAATTCTGCCAACAGGAAGTGTCATCAGCAAATGTATAGATGGTGTTTGAGCAGTGCCTAGCCACATAGGGCATGGGTGTAGAGAGGGTAGAGCAGTGGGCTAAGCACATATCCTTGAGGTGCACCAGTGTTGATAGGAGGAGATATTATTTCCAATCCACACAGACTGTTTTCTCTTGGTGAGGGAGTCAAGGATCCGGTTGCAGAGGGAGGTACAGAGGCCCAGGTTTTGGAGCTCATTGATTAGAACTGGAGGTATGATTGTGTTGAATGCCGAGCTGTAAATAATAAACTGGTATTACTACTGTCCAGGTTATCCAAAGCTGAATGGAGAGCCAGTGAGATTGCATCCACTGTGTACTTATTATGGAGATTGATGTATCTGAGATAATTAAAGGTTTTCTTGAAACTGTTTCCTCTTGTGGGAAACTCTAGAACAAGAGATCATAACCTTAAATCTAGAACTAAGGCATTCATAGCTGATGTAATGAAATACTTCTCCGGCTAAAGGATTGTTCTTCCAAAATGTGTTGATCTTGGGCTTAGTTGGCATTTTCAAGTTGGGGATTGATACACTTTTATGAGACAAAGGTACTGATGATTATTGAATCAAGGTAGGTAATTTCCAATGGTACAGATCAATCATGGTTTTATTTATTAGCAGGAGGCACTTTTTAAAGATTAGCTTTATTTGTCACATGTTAATCAAAACATACAGTGAAAAACATTATTTTGTGTCGGCGATCAACGCTATCAGAGGGGCAGCCCACAAGTGTTGCCGCGCCTCTGGCGCCAATATATCATGTCCACAACTAACTGGAGGGACTGCATGATCTGTGACCTATTCCAGGTTTCGCAATAAGTTTCACGTGATAATCTTGAGTAAAGGCCCTTGATCTCACCCTTTTAAATACAAATCTACAATATAGCCACAATTTATAGCTCTCATCTGGATATCCTGAGAAGATTTATCTCATGTTTCAATAACAGGAAACTCCTCTGACAGTTCAGCATTCCTCAGTATTTTTTATAATTTAATTTGTTAATCTCCTATGGAGGTCCAGTTGAAAACTTGCTAATGAAGAACTATCAAATACGTGTACACGGACAGTGTGGGGAGAGACTGACGGAAAAATTAATTACTATCTTATTCAATGCACTTCTTTCAGATAAGACAAATTTTGACTGAACACAAGAGATTCTGCAGATGCTGGGAATCTTGAGTAACACACACAAAGTACTGGAGGAACTCGGCAGGTCAGGCAGCATCTATGGAAGGAATAAACAGTTGACCCTTCACTTGATCCTTCATCATCTTCATCAGTTTTCATTGAGGCTTTTAAAATCATGAATGGTTTTGATATGATAAGTAAAGCAGAGGGATGAATAGCCAGAGGTTACATGGAGAACACAGGACAGTATAGCACAGGTTCAGGCCCTTCGGCCCACAACATTTTACTGAACCAATTAAATTTGTAATCAAATGGCCAATGAATCTCTTCTGTCGACTCAATATCCATTTTCCCTCACATTCACGTGCCTATCTAAATGTCTCTTAAAATCCCTAATGCATCTGCCTCTAACGCCACTCCAGGCACCCATCACTCTATAAAGAAACAACCTGCCCCTCACATCTCCTTTGTAATTAACCCCTCTCACTTTAATTTTATGCCTTCTGGTATTCAACATTTCAACTCGGGGGGAAAATTTACTGCCTGTCTACCCTATCTACACCTCTCATAATCCTATAGATCTCTGTCAGACTGCCCCTCAGCCTCCAGAGGAAACAACGCAAGTTTATCCAGCCTCTCATTACAGCACATGCCAATCTAACATGTTTAAGATGATTGGGAGTGAATGGCAAGAAATATGAGGTAAAACATTTTTCTGCAGTGAATACATGTGAAACATACTGCCTGAAATGGGAAGAAGAGTCAACCATTAGCCGCACAGGAAATTGGATAAATACTGAAAGGAGAAAAGCATGACTACAGTATGAGGCAAGAATGTGAAAGTGCATTTAAATGGATAGTTCATTCAGAGAGTCAGCCCAGAGTCAATCAGTGAATAGCTGCCTTCTAAACTGCATCATTAGTTGACAACCCTGTGGCCTGTCCTTGTGGTTAGGCTGAGACATATCCTAAAAGGGTGGGGCAGGCAAAGGCCGTTTCTGGACTTATGAGGTTTGCATCAGTTTAACAAGTTGATCTCCTTTACATTTTTTTTTACATTTTCAGGATATGGCATTGTCCATGTTTATTGCCCATTAATAAATACCCTTTAAATTTCTTACTCATGGAAACTAAGATGTAGAAACAAAAGGATGTTAAATGGCTCCTGTAGAATTTACTCTCCTTTTCAGTAAGATCTATGCAGACCCTGTGCCTTGTCCATTTTCCTGCCTGTTTCCGTAACTGGCATTACATTTACTCTGTCTCCTGCACTCACTATTTTCATAGCCCAGCAATAACTTGCCACCAGTTTCTTTGAGCTTTAAAATTGGCCAACTTACTTTGAGCAGCTTTATCAACTGGCTTCTGGAAGTTCATATACAAAGTACTGTTCACTTCTGCAGTGATGTCCCTGTGTGTACAGCAACAGCCTTTGTTTGTTCCATCCAAGTAAGTTCTGTTTCACCATGACCACAAATTCACACTCAATCCTTCTGACCAACTGAAAGATTTCAAATTTTTCTAACAGTCTATGGACTATAGGCTCACTTTCAAGGACCCTACATGTTCTCAGAACTATTTATTATTATTATTATCATCATCATCATCATCATTTGTTGTTGTTTTTGGTGCACAGTTTGTCTTATTTTGCACGTGGGCTGTTTGTTAGTCTTTATCTGTAGACTTTCATCGATTCCATTCCATTTCTTTGCACTGCTGTGAATGCCTGGAAGCGAGTGAACTACAGGGTAGTAAATGGTGACAGTTACATCCTTTGATAATAAATTTACTTTTAACTTTAAATTTGGCACATTATTCAGCACAATATTGCCAGCCCTTGCATGCCTGGTTTGAGAACGTAAGCAGAAAGCTGCCTTGCACATTAACTCAGAATTACCTCTCAGATATGAACTAATCTGCTCCTCTCAATCTAAATGCAGTTAAAATTCCTAATTAAAATGACTGTGCAATTGCAACATGCTTGCCCATTTCAAAACTCCCCCCGAGATGCCCGTACCCCACTCCAGGAAGAGCTTTATACTAACAAATGGAATTGGCATAAAAGGGTCATCATGCCTTTAGAACAGAGATGAGGAGAAATTTCTTTAGCCTGAGGAATTCATTGCCACAGACAGCTATGGAGGCCAAGTCATTTAAAGTGGAAGTTGACATGTTCTTGATTAATCAGGGCATCAAAGGTTATGGGAGGAGGGAGGAGAGTGGGGTTGAGAGGGATAATAAATCAGCCATGGCAGAGGAGACTCGATGGGCCAAATGGGCCTATGTCTTATGGGACAAGATGTGATACTGAAGTTGCTGCTGTGCTGAGGACCTAGTGCAAACACCGCCCTTTCTGTTGCCTCTCTGCTGTCATTGGAAACCTGGGTGCTGGGAGCATGGGGTGAACAAATCCACTCCTAATTACCAGCCTGTCCACCCACCCTCAGTCAGCAACAAAGTGATAGATGCTGTCTTCAAGAATCCCATCAGGGAGCACTTACTGGTTCTCCGGTGTCGAGTTTGAACTTTGCCAAGCTCAGACCTCAACAGAGGCTTGGTCCAAATGTGGACCAAAGAGTTCAATTCCATACGTGAAGTGAGATTGACTGTCATCAACGTCAAGGCAGCGTTTGACCATTGTAGCATCAAGGTGCTCTGTAAAACTGGGATCAATAAGCATCAATCAATAAGTTAAAGTATTGAGTACCGGAGTTGGGATGTTATGCTGAAGTTGTGTAAGACATTGGTGAGGCCAAACATGGAGTATTGTGTGCAGTCCTGGTCACCTACTGTGCCTACTGGAAAGATCTCAATAAGATTGCAATCATACAGAGAACATTTACAAGGATGTTGCCAGGACCAGAGTTATAGGGAAAGATCGAATAGGTTAGGATTTTATTCCCTGGAGCACAGGAGAATAAGCAGAGATTCTATTGAGGTATATACAATTATGAGTGATACAGATAGGGTAAATGCAAACAAGTTTTTTTCACTGAGGTTGGGTGAGAGTAAAGCTAGAACTCATAGGTTCAGGGTGAAAGGTGAAATGTTTAAGGGAAACTCAAGGGGGGAACTTCTTCACTCAGAGTGTGAGTGTGTGGAGCAACCTGCCAGCAGAAGTGATGGAAATGGTCCAATTTCAACTTCTATAAGAAGTTTTAATAAGTACATGGATGGGAGGGGTATGCCCAGGGATGGTCATTAAATACCATTGATACCCAATTGCTGCGTGCTTTTGTGACCATTGCACATTTCCATGAAGAAATGTCTGAGCTGGGGATAACTGACCATCCAGACAAAGCAAATGGGAGACATCTAATCATAAACACAAGAGATTCTGCCAGTGCTGGAAACCCAGAGCAACATGCGTAAAATGCCAGAGGAACTCAGCAGGTCAGTCAGTGTCTATGGAGAAAGAAAAATCTATGGTGAGACAGCATCTTTAACGGGGAAGATGCTCCAGGAATATGTACGGTCACAGCAGTCACTCCTGCTCCAATCAACGGTGAAACTTGTAGTCCTGTTCATCTTTTTTATGACTGGAAAACTCTGCTGACTATAACGAACACTAAAATCTGCAAGTCTACCTCGTTAGCAAGTGGTATAGTGAAGGTGCTGCTCAGTCCAGACTAATGTGGGGAGCTGGCCTCAGTTTGCTACAGCTACTCAGAGAGGAGGCCGTTGGAAGCGGTGCACAGAAAGCGTGTCATTTTTTGAGTGAGACTTAAAACAGGTCCGTACAACTCTACTCACTACTGTTCAATCACTAGAGAATAAGAAGGATTACCAGACTCTGTCTGAACCAGTGGTAGGTGAGGGACTATTGCACATTTGTCCTGACACAACTTCAGATTTGGCCATCCAGCTAGAAGGCTTAATCTCCTTTCAGGTGGACAGAAACGCTGCAACGTCCAGCTAGACCTGTAGAGGAGGTCTGCGTGTCTACGTCAATGAGAACTGGTGTGCTAATGCCTCGGTAGTAAATGACAGATCGTTTTTAAATGGTGGAGTGCAGGCCCTTCTGCTTAGCGAGGGAGTTCACTGCCATTGTGATTATTGCTGCTTATTCCTCACCTCCTCCCCCTCCATCCCTGTGCTAGTCTGGGGAAATGCTATGGGAGCTCCACAGCACCATCTACAACCTCAAAACAACTCACCCCTATGGCGTCTTCGTTGCTGCTGGAGACTTCAATCAGGCCAGTTTAAAAACAGTCCTGCCAGCATGTCAGCTTCACAACCCGAGGAGAGAATACAATCCTAACGAAGGGTCTCGGCCTGAAACATCGACAATGCTTCTCCTTATAGATGCTGCCTGGCCTGCTGTGATCCACCAGCATTTTGTGTGTGTTGTTGAGAGAATACATTTGACCTGGTTTATACCAAAGTTTATGGAGCCTAAAAGCCTGCCCCTTCCCCCACCCTCCCTCAGATATTCAGACCACATATCCATTTTGCTAATCCTTATGTATAGACCACGGGTTAAATGAGTTAAGCCAGTTCACAGGGAGATCAGACCTGGCCAGAAGTTGCCATCTCAGCACTGGAGGACCGCTTCAAAACCATGGACTGGAGCATTTTCAGGGAGCAGATCATCTTTTGATCATGTTTCTTTTTCTTCTATTATGTTTTCTCTCTCTCCTGTATCCATTTCAACGTATATTTAGTTCTTAATCCTGACTACTCAATACCACAACTACAATTTATGATCACACGGAAAGGAGGAACTCTTTAGGGGAGTCAGTGTGGTCTTGTGCATGGGAAATCCTGCCTCACAATTCTTACTGAGTTTGTTTTAAACGGGCTACAAAGAAAGTTGAAGGAAAGGCAGCAGACGTGATATACGTGAACTTCAGCAAGGCTTTTGACAAGACCCTGCATGGTAGACTAATCTAGAAAGCTGGAGCATACCAGGTCCATGTGTTGCAGCAAACGACCAAATTTGGCTTAGAGATAGAAGCCTGATGGTCATGGAGCAGGGTTGTTTTTCTGACTGGAAAACTGTAACCGTGGCGAATGAATGGTGCTAGGACCTGCGTCGTTTGTCATATGTATAAATGACTTGGATGAGTGTGTTTGTGGTCTGATAAGTAAGTTTGCTAATGACACAAGGATTGGTGCAGTTGTAGCTAGTGAGCGAGGACTGTTATCTGAGGATACAAAAAGGCACAAATTTCTGGGAAGCTGGGCAAAGAAGTGACAGTTGGATATTTTTAATCCAGACAAATATGAGGTAATGCATTTTGTATCATGTAATAGCAGCCAGCCATATCACAGGAAATGGCAGCAGCCTTAAAAGTGTTGACGTTCAGAGGAATCTTGGGCTGTAAGTTCATAGCTCCCTCAAAAAATTGCAACGCATGTGGATAGGGTAGTGTAAAAAAGCATAGCTCAGAGGCTGGGGTATTAATTTTGTTTATTTTGCTGTGTAAGTCATGTATAATTTATGTTAATTTAGTTTGATGCAATTTACATTTGCCATGGTTGTGTCGCTGCTACAGAAAGCTAATTTTGGTGGCATTTATCCTGTAGGTGTGTATTCCCTTGACAATAAACCTGTATTGAGTATAAGAGATGAGGCAACATGTTGCAGGTGTACGAGATATTGGCTTGCTGTACTTTCAACATTGTGTAAAGTTCTGGAAACCACAATATAAAAAAGGTGTGGTTGCAGTAGAAAGATGGCAGAAGAGATTCATCAGGATGTTACCAGGAATGGAGGCTTTGGTTCCAAGGAGAAATTGGATAGGCTGGGATTATTCTCACTAAGGTGCTGGAGGATATAGAGTGACCATACAGAGGTTTATAAAACTGTGAGTGACATAAACAGGTTAGATAATCACAGTCTTTTCTCAAGGATATGAAGTCAAAGCTGGTGGACGTGAGCTTAAGATGACATTTAAAGGACGTTTTTCCACAAACTATTCATTAAAATTGGTGCTTATTCGTTGTCTAAGTGCCTTCTGAATTTCAAACTCCAACCTATTCTACTCTATCCTGTATGGGGTGTCAGGGAGGGGGTAGCACCTCTGGGGTGAAGACCTGTTCTTCCTTACTTTGGTCCTCAGCTAGCTCTCACCTGTGGCTCCAAGTGAGCTGTTTGCGTGTGACAGCGGCCACACCCCAGGCAACGGCTTCGACAGGCCGTCCTAACCAGGTGAGAGGAGCCGCCGGGGTTTTTTTGAACCTGGGTGATTCGTGCTTGTCTACCCAAAGTGTGTGAAGACAGGATTCGGCGGACTTCACAGTGGAATCCGCCAGCTGGTTCTATGGGCATGAAGGCGTATCCCAGCACACATTGTAGAATGTAAAGAGCATGACAAGACATGTAGATCGCACTAGTCATCCACTGCGTTCTGACCCATCTCCAGATGTCTTGACTCTTGACTTGCCACTGGATTCAGATAGACTAGGATGAGAGAGTGAGGTTGACCGCCTGCGCAACTCTCCCTCATTTTAATCAAACTCACGCGCAAGTCGCGACATCACAAACACACCCACCATGTCAGTTGTCCTCATTGCTCACGATGGATGTGCACAGGCACTCTATTTTCTAGCTTCATTTGATTACACTTTTAATTTTCCATTCACCTATTGTGGCTAAAACCTACAGTTTTCTTTTTTTAAGAGCTGTTATTAATGCTAATCCTCCTCAGAAACATATCATCCACTTACAAGGTTTAAGTTCTTGTGATTATTGTGTGTATCCTTTTTTGATCTCAGCTGGATTAAGATAGATCCCAGCTCAATGGTACCCCAAAATGGCACTATTAAGTGAAATGTCTTTTTCCCACACCTCGAATTTATCCACATTATCACCTCCCTAATCTTTTTATCCCTGTGCCTATCATTTGGGCGACAATTTAGAGATTCTGTTCTTGGTTTTCTCCGAAAAGGAATATGGTGTTGGTCCTGAGAGAGTCAGCAACATGATTAGAGCACTGGTCAAAGTGAGGAGTCAATAACAAGGGTTTAAGGTGGAGATTCCAGAGCTCAGAGGTTTGATAAATATAGGCACAACCAGCAATTATGGAATAATTAAATGAGCTAGAAGTTTGAAATGAAGTGGTACAAGTATCTTGGAAGGGCTTTGGTATTGTGTTTAATGGCCAGTTGAGAGAAACAGCAGTGCCCTAGCATCTATCTACCCATTTGACAGGGAAGACAACAAAAAAATAAGAAAGGGGAGATTGATGTACAGTGTGAGATTTATATTATTCATATTGTGTTTCTGTGTCACAGGACCCAGGGACATCATTCAAGCAAATGAAACACAGAAATTAATTCGATCTTCATCAGTGATGTATAGAGCGGGGAGTGACCCATTAATAAACCCCAAAGTGGGCCCAAGACGCCTTTATTCCCAGTCTAGCATTGGGTCAAGAGGTTCTGAAGGACAGTTACACTTGAAGGCACCTCCAAAACCACTCAGAATTCCGTCCATTGTGGTTCCGGATGTTCCTACAGATCCACTGTTAGATGGAAGCGTCTACTGCGAGCTAGTGCCACACGTTCTAAAGTCCGGCCAGAAAACTTCACCGTCAATAACTCACGTGGAGAGATTGCGAGCTGCAGAACGATCGAAGATCAGGACCCGTATGACAGACATGAATTTTTGCCTCCTGGATTTAGATATGAACTCAGTCTCTATGAAGGCCTGCCAAGAGGAAGCTGTGGAGGAAGATGGTTGGACATTCACTCAGCCACAACTGGAGACTACCAGCTCATTTCAACCCGACACCTTTACTTCAATCTTACTTCCGCCCGACAACAGATCTCTAGATCCATCTGTGCTTAAGCAACTCAAAGAAATATTCAGTGAACATGATGCAAAGACAATAGCACAGCATATTTTGAAAGTGGACTCTCAGGTACAGTACATGGGCTTTAATTAGTGATGAACCTGATACAGTCAAAACCTTTAGCATTACTGTTTCATCTTCTCAGTCATTTATTTGATTAGGTAAACTGGAGCATTGTTGGCACCGGAATGTGTGGTGACACTTGCAGGTTGCCTCCTGCGCACCTTTGGGTGCGTTGATTGTTAACTCAAATGACACATTTCACTGTATGTTTCCACATACATGTGATAAATAAATCTTAATCTGTAAATTGGAGGCTAAAAGTGCATTAAGGAGTGATGTAGGAAACTATCCAGCCCATTGGGTTTGCACAGACTTCCAGCAGATCAATCCCACTGGAGTATTTCATCTTGTTCCCATTTGAAACTGTCTCACATAATTTCCCCTATCAATTCCCCTTCGGTTTTCCTGTTGCCATTCACTTACACAAAGGGATCATTTACTGTAGAATATTAGCCTGACAGAACTGAGCTCTTTAAAATTTAGTTGGTGTTTGAAAAAGTCATAAATATAAATAAATACCCAATGGAATCTGTTTTGGTCTACTTGCGGGTGCAGACCCAGAACTAGAGGCATATATATAAATAAATCCAACAACAAAATCGGGAGGACCTGTCAAGCCAGAAAATTGTTAGAATTATAAACACAAGTGATTCTGCAGATGCTGGAAGCCCAGAGCAACACAAAATGCTGGAGGAACTCAGCAGTTCACATAGCAACTGTAGAGGGACATTAAAATGAGTGGCCTCCTGTATATCAGTGAGACCTGACGTAGATTGGGAGACCGGTTCACCGAGCACCTGGGATTCGCTCACCAGACAAAGCGAGATCTCGCAGTAGCCACCCACTTTAATTCCGCTTCCCTTTCCTATTCTGACATGTCAGCCCATGGCCTCCTCCACTGTCGCGATGAGGACATACTCAGGTCGGAGGAGCACTCCTTATATTCTGTTTGGGTAGCCTCCAACCTGATGGCACGAACATCGATGTCTCAAACTTCCGGTACGTCCCTTCCCTCCCCCCCCTCCATCTTCACCATTTTTCTCAGGTGCTCCCCCACCCTGCTCTTCTTTCTTCCATGGCCTTCTGTCCTCTTCCATCAGATGCCCCCTTCTCCAGCCCTGTACCTCTTTTACCAATTTCCCAGCTCTTTACCTCATCCCTCCTCACCTCCTGGTTTCACCCTTCCTTCCTCCCCTCCCCCCACCTTCTTGCTCTGATCCCTCATATTTTTTTTTCCTCCAGTCCTGATGAAGGTTCTCAGCTCAAAATGTCGACTGTACTCTTCTCCATAGATGCTGCCTAGCCTGCTGAGTTCCTCCTGTATTGTGTATGCATGTTGCATCTTGAATCTTCAGATACATCAGAGAAATTTAAGAAACTCTTAGGTTGACATGGATGGAAGTAAATTGGAGGGTTAAGTGGGAGGGAAAGGACACCTACTGTGGTATTGTTCTATGTTCTTACCTCAGTGCTGAATAGCCACTCTTCATTTATGAAACTGTGCCATTTGTCTTAGATCCCTCAGCCAGGTGAAGCATCTTCCCTGCGTATTGCCTGTCAAATCCTTTAAGAATTCTACAAATTATGGTGGGATCTCCTCTTATTCTTCGGTACTCTAGTAAATACAATCCCAGTCTACTCTCTCCCTCTCCTTGTATTGTAATTCTAAATCTGGAACCAGTACACCTCTGATGAGTGAGGAGACCGTAACTGGTAAGGTTCAGTCTCCCCAAGGCCCTGTACGATTGCAATTGGATTTCCTTCCTTCTGTATTAAAGTCCTTTTGTCATAAAGCTACTTGTAATAAACTGATAGCTTGCTGTGTCTGAAGTGTTAATCTTCTGCCACTTGTGCACCCAGGTTCTTTTCAACATCAACTCTTCCCAGTCTCTCACCTTTTAGCAAATACTCCACATTACACTGATAATGGCACACATTCCAGTACTATGCTCCTGCATGACCACTCAGCTGGCCTGCATCTCCTCAGTGCTTGCAATCTCTTACTTTGTGGAGTATTATTTCACGGATTGTGAAAAGCTAGGTTGTGAGCAGCAATGCCCGAATAACCTCACTAATTACAGCCTGTCCAAGATCAATTCATTTATTCCCAGTCTTTGTTTTCTGTGATAACAAATTATCTATCCACGTTGGTATCTTAATCCCAATTCCATGTGCTCTCACCTTGTTGATCAACCTCCCGTGTGATACCTTATTAAATAAGGCAAGACAGAATTGACTGATACTGGAAGAATCCCTTCCTATCACCCTGAGTTGAATTTGGCTCCTATTCCCACTGCCGAGATTTACACATGAATAAATGTGAGAAAACATATGATGCTACACGCATATATGTTTAGTGTCAGTGAAGGCCTTGACTTCAACGATGGCATATGAGGAAATTCTCAGTATCCACAAACTTGTGCCATTGGATCCACGCGTTTAAATAAATTCTGCATTTCTTTGTGAGGTTACTCTGAGAATAGGTAGGCCATTCCAACAGAAACAGAAAACACGTCAACGCCCTTTGCTAGGAGGAACAAATTGTTTTAATCTCTTGCAAAGATACACATGCTTTGATCTTGTAGGTTGCTCGCCTCGTCAATGTGTCCCCAGAGCAGAAGAGGATGATGGGAGTGAGGTCAGGACTCGATCTGATCACATTGCCCCACGGACACCAGCTGAGGATGGATCTCCTGGACAGGTAACGCCAACAATCTTTGGCACTGAGATGCCTAAGACCTCAACCAATTAAAACTTCTCTTGTTCAGCGTTTTGGGAGATCCACCTATACTTGTTCATTGTAGGAGAGAGGAAACTCAGCAGATAAAGATGAGATGAGGATGTCATCACAAGAGAAGCAAATTCCAATGTCAATTGCTTGTGATGTCTCAGGTTGTACTGCCGCAAGCTCTTTAGATGATGTTACTAAGCTACCCAGCAGGTGGAAACATTTAACAAAGTGAAAATTTGGGTTAGAACACACTTGCAGTACTGTGAATGGTCATTTTTTTTTGTAGTGTATAATATAAAACTATTGGTGAAACTGCTGAAAAGATTTTTATGATAGCAGGACACAGATGTTATATTGTTCAGAGAAGATAAAACAATTGGGATACTTCATTCAAAAACACAGAAAAAGTGAGGACTACCCAAGAAAAGTCTTGTCTTAACATTATTAACTTCCTGGAAAAGTTTTGTACTTGGGAGAGGAGATAGAACAAGGGCTATAAATTATGCATATCGGGAATTTAGGGGAAGCCAGCATATGATGGAAATGCAGGACACATATACAAATGAAGTCTTTGGTGTGCAGCAAAGAATATGGAAAAAGCAAAGGCAGGCACAATAGAATCACAGGGTGAGACAAGTAAGTGTACCTCCCATCTTTTGGGCTAAACGTCCTGGAGCAACATTCACAAAATGCTGGAGAAACTCAACAGGTCAGGCAGCATCCATGGAGGGAAATGAATAGCTGATGTATTTGGGTCCAGACCCTTCATCAGGACTAAAAAGAAATAATGCAGAAGCCAGAATAAAAGGATGGAAGAAGGGGTGGAGAGAGAGAGAAAGTGTAAATCATGTGAGAAGCTTGGAGGTGATAGGTGGAAGAGGCAAGGGGCTGAACAAGATGGAGTCTGATTGGAAGGACAGAAGACCATGGAATAATGGGAAGAACTGGAGAATAAGAAAGACAAAGTTGTGCACGATGGTAGGTCATAAGGGTGGGGGAGGAGAAAGAGGAATGAAAGGGAAATCAGAAGGGGAGAGGGGAAACAGAGGGAAGAGGTTACGAGATGTTAGGGAAATCGATAGTGATGATATCAGGTTGGGGACTACCAAACAGAATACGAGGCGCTGTTTCTCTAATCTGCATCTAACCTCAACTTGGTAGTAGAAAAAGCTGTAGACTAACCTGTCAGTGTGGGAATGGGAAGTGGAATTAAAAAGGCTAGCCAGCAGGAGGTCCTCTCTGTTACGGTAGGCGGAGTGAAGGTGCTCAGCTAAGCAATAAGTCAGGCCTCACTGTTATAGAGGAGGCCACACAGGACACAGTAAATGACACCGATGGATTCACGTGTGGGATAACTGAAAGGACTGTTTAGGGCCTTGAAAGGTAGTAACAGTGGGGGTGTAGAGGCATGTGTAACATTTAGCTTGCTTGCAGAGATAAGTGCCTGGAGTGCCTACGTGCCCTGTCCCTGTGTGGTAAGTACTGTGCGGGAATCAAATAAAGAAAAATGTACTCAGTGGCCACTTCATTAGGTATCTCCTGTGCCTAATAAAGTGGCCACTGAGTGGACGTTCCTATGCTGCAGCCCATGCACCTCAAGGTTCAACGTGTTGTGTGTTCAGAGATGCTCTTCTGTACACCACTGTTGTAAAGCATGGTTATTTGAGTTACTGTTGCCTTCCTGTCAGCTTAAATCAAACTGGCCATTTTCCTTGGACCTCTCTCATTAATAAGGTATTTTTACCCACCACTCACTGGATGTCTTTGTTTTTGAGTTTTGCACCATTCTTTGTAAACTCTAGAGACTGTTCTGCATGAAAGTCCCAGGAGATCAGTAGATTTCAAGCTACTCAAACCTCCCTGTCTGGCACCAGTAATCACTGCATGGTCAAAGTCACTTAGATCACACTTCTTCCCCATTCTGAAGTTAGGTCTGAACAACAACCGAATCATTTGACCACATTGAGTTGCTGCTATGTGATTGGCTAATTGGATATTTGTATTAATGAGCAGGTGTAGCTGATAAAGTGGTCACTGAATATACACTAGGAAAGGTATTCTGATGTTTGGTCACAGATAAAACAAAAGAAAATGTAGAGAAAGGCAAACAAATTGTTCACCAAGATTATTATTAGCAATTCACACCAAAGGAAATGCCTATTGGCTATTGGATATTTTCTTTTGGATCTTTTGAATTTTAGTCTAGATGGTGGACAGAAATAACAGGTGCTTCAGATGGTGGTTCCAATAGTTCTGCATTTCTGTTATGGATTGCAACCAAGGGTGTACGATAATAACAAAACCAGACATCGGTGCAGACAGTATCTGTAGAGAATATTGGGGATTTTTTTAAAATTGATTTTTTAATGCATTTTCTACAACATTACAAACAAAAAAAAACCCAAAGACAAAGTAGAAAATTAGTACAGTGCAAGATAAACATACAATAGTAATATAATACAAAATAAGATAATTGAGAAAGCACCCAAGTTGAAGTCATGTAAAGTTAGTGTCCTCCCCAAGCCCCACAATAAAAAAAAACTCCAGACCAACCAAAACAAAATGTAGAAAATATAAATCAGAACATTCAAACCCCCAAAACTGTAAATACACTTGAAAACAGAAGATAATAATGCCTACTACCAAAAAAAAAGAGCTGAAAGCAAGGGACTGAATTAAGAGGAAAATTATGAAAATACTCAATAAAAGGTCCCCAGACCTTATGAAACTTTATATCCGAATTAAGAATTGAATAATGGATTTTTTCAAGGTCTAAACAGGACATGATATCGTTAAGCCATTGAGCATGCTTGGGCGGGGCAACATCTCTCCATCTAAGGAGGATTAGACGTCTAGCCAGGAGAAAAGCAAAAGATAATATTCGACATTTAGTCGAACTCAAGTGTATATCTGTCTCACCCAAGAAACCAAACAGAGCAATTAAAGGGTTAGGTTCTAAGTGGTGATTCAGAATACAGGATAAGGTTATAAAAACATCTCTCCAAAATTTCTCTAAGCTAGGACAGGTCCAGTACATATGAATAAGAGAGGCCTCGCCACTTTTGCATTTATCACAAAGAGGACAAATATTAGGGTAAAATCGAGATAATTTAGATTTGGACATATGGGCCCTATGAACAATCTTAAACTGTAAAAGACAATGGCGAGCACAAAGAGAGGTTGAATTAACCGATTTGAGAATCAAGTCCCAAATCTCATCAGATAAAGGAATATTTAAGTCATGCTCCCAAGCCATTCTGATTTTATCCACAGGGGCACGCCGTAAGGATACTAATTTATCACAGATAAAGGATATTAAGCCTTTACCCAGTGGATTAATAGAAATAAATAAATCCATAGCATTTTTCTCGGGCATTTCAGGGAAGTTGGGAATTAAAGGATTGATAAAGTGTCTGAGTTGGAGATATCTAAAGAAATGGGCATTAGGCAGATTGAACTTTGCAGAGAGCTGTTGAAAGGATGCAAGGCGATTATCGATAAAAAGATCTTCAAAATGCCTAATGCCCTTTCTATACCAATCATAGAATGTTGAATCATACATAGTAGGTAGAAAAAGTTGATTATGTAAGATAGGACTAGAAAGGGAAAAACCATAAAACCATAAAATTTCCTAAACTGGGCCCATATTTGCAAAGTATGTCTAACAAGAGGATTAACAATTCGTCTAGACAAACTACTAGGGAGTGCAGAAGTAGATAGATCTTTAGTGGAATTCAGCTCCATTGCTACCCAATTAGGGCACTCAGATTAGCTATGAAAAAAAGACCAGAAGATAGTGCAATGAATGTTAGCTGCCCAGTCGTATAAACGAAAATTAGGTAAGGCCATGCCACCCTCTTTTTTAGATTTCTGAAGATAAACTTTATTAATTCTAGAATGCTCATTCTTCCACAGATAGGACAAAATAATAGAGTCTAAGGAATCAAAAAAAGGTTTTAGAAATAAAAATTGGAATAGATTGAAATAAATATAAAAATTTAGGGAGAATGTACATTTTAATAACATTAATACGACCTACCAAAGACATAGATAGAGGTGACCATTGTGACAGACTCTGTTTTGTAGTGTATAAAAGATTGGCAAAATCTTTTAGATTTTTTTAGTAGCTTGCCAAAAAAATGTTAAAATATTCTTATTGACCTTCTCATTTTGTTTCTTTCAGACATCACTTAATAGCTCTTGGAATTGCAGTGGACATCTTGGGCTGTACGGGAAGTGTTGGACAAAGATCTGCAGTACTTCACAAAACTATCCAAGTTGCAGCCGAGCTGAAAGATTCCATGGGCAATCTGTTTGCACTGTCAGCAGTGATGAAAGCGTTGGAGCTGCCTCAGGTACTTAGATAGACCCTCACTCCTTCTTCCTTTCCCAACTCGTTTCACTTTATCTCCCCCAAGTACATGAGATTCACACCAGGGTACGGCAGAGATGAAAATGAATGATCTTAGTTTTACATTTCACAGAAAGGGGCTACTGTGCCAGAGCCAGTTCATTGAAAACACAAATTAATTAGCTACTATGTCCTGCTTTTTTTCCCTCTAACCCTGAAAATTGTTCCTTCTCATGTTCATCCCCATCCCATTTGAATGTCATTACTAAATCGGCTTCCACTGTCTTTTTGGGTAATGCATTCCAATCAGAACAATTAAATGCATCAAGAATGTATTTTCTGGCCTTCTGATTCTTTAGCCTTTTTCAGTTCTTGACCCTCTGTCGGGTATTGATCATTAAATTATTTAGAAGTTGAGGTGATTTATTGATAGGAAATTCTACCATCTGTATTTGTAGCAGGCCAAGAGTGCAAATTTCAGTGGTGAAGTTTGTTTTAATTTAAGTACCTGAGAAAGGGGCTAGAAAGCTGATGAAGTCAGACAGGTCATTATTATCCAGAATTCACTGACTGAAAGAGCAGTGAAAACGGTTTCATTAGTAACTTTGGAAGGGGAATAGGATAAATATTTACAGGAAATAAATTTGCTGAGTTACAGCAAAATGTCAAGGGAGTAAATCTTATTTCAAAGGGCCAGCACAAGTACAACAGACCCAATTGTTGCTGCAGTACTTAATCTCCCATATGGACTGGTGGACTGTAATACCCACTCTCTCATGTAAAGTAACAGAATTAGCCTGCAGTCTACTGCAGTAGCAAGTTAGAAGTGTCCTGCACTTTCACATCAATTGTAGAGCTTGTCTTACTTTAAAGAAATAATCTAAACAACTTGATTTTAACTGGATCTTGATTTTTGGTGTCTGCTGTCTATGCCCTTATCATTATTTTGAAGGTACTTCCTTATGTTTGGGTACAACTTCATGCCCTGAAAGGGCTCAGGAGACACTCTACAATGAAGTGCAATTTGTCCATATCTGATATCTTCATAAACACACGATTTTCTGTACAGAAAATAGTGATTGTGATCAGCACAAATTTCTTCTCTGTTTTCCCAAGCCTACTACAAATCATTTGGAAGTCTCATATTTCTAAACTGGCTGAGATCAGTTATCTTATTGCAGACCAGATATCCAAACACTGTGGTCTGTTGATGAATGTAGGAATATTCAGAATAGATAGCTATTCAGTTCCAAAGACTGTTCCATTATTGTATTCTAGCTGTATACCTCTTAATAATCTTTTAAAACAATAATCCGTCTATCTAAAGCTATAGTTGGTCCATCATACACTGTCTTTTGGAGTAATAATTTCTAACATTCTGTGAAGAAATGTTGTGT
This sequence comes from Hypanus sabinus, assembly GCF_030144855.1. Lineage (NCBI taxonomy): Eukaryota > Metazoa > Chordata > Chondrichthyes > Myliobatiformes > Dasyatidae > Hypanus > Hypanus sabinus. Next base: position 67,995,551 of record NC_082721.1, on the reverse strand, counting down.
GATTTCACTCCTATACAGTCTAGCTATAATTTTGAGATTATGTTTTGGATTTCTATACCAAAATAAACCATCTTATATCTATCCACCTTTTGAAATCTTCAGATGTTTTATACAAGATCACAAGAGCCCTGATGGCTTAATAAGAAATAGTGTGTGCTCAGGCTACAGGAATAGTTTATGAGGATAGGTTTGTACAACATTTGCACATATTAATTTGAGTTTAGAAGTGATCTAATTACTTTGATCAGATTACCACACCCCCACCTTCTATATACCAGATAGTCTTGCACTAATTTATAAAACCCATCTGAATCACATGACAATCCAAACCGATTCATTCTATTGATCAAGCATTGTATCTGCTCTTAAGCCAATATATCGTCTAAGGTGTCGTACCCAAAACTGAACACAGTATTCACTAAAAATGGATGGGGGTATGATGATTTTGTTCCCATGCCTTTATCGCGTTCAGAACACAGTGGAGCAGTAATTCAGAGTCTCACACACAAAATACTGGAGGAAGTCAGCAGGCCAGGCAACATCTATGGAAATGAATAAACAGTCAACATTTCGGGCAAAGACCCTTCTTCAGGACTGGAAAGAAAGGCGAAAGATGCCAGAATAAAAAGATGAGCGGAAGGGAAGAAGAACTAGCTAGAAGATGATAGGTGAAGCCATGTGGGTGGGAAAGGTTAAAGGGCTGGAAAAGAAGGAATCTGATAGGAGAGGAGAGTGGACCATGGAAGGGAGGGAAGGAGGAAGGACACCAAGTAGAGGGGATAGGCAGGTGGGATCAGAAAACAGGGAAGGAAGAGGGAAAAATTTTACTGGAAGGAGAAATTATGTCCATGTCAGTCAGATTGGAAGCTACCCAGACAGAATATGAGTTCTTGTTCCTTCTACTCTGAGAGTACCTCATCATGGCAAAAGGGGAGGCCATGGTCCGACATGTCAGAACTGGAACAGGATAGGAACTTAAATGGTTGGGCACCAGGAAATTCCGCTTTTGGCAGATGGAGCGGAGGTGTTCAACAAAGTGGTTCCCAAGTTTCCCAATGTCGAGGAGGTTGCATCAGGAGCACCAGATACAATAGGTGGCCCCAACAGATTCACAGGTGAAGTGTTACCTAACCTGGAAGGACAGTTTGGGGCCCTGAATGGAGGTGACGGAGGAGGTAAATGGGTAGGTGTTGTATTTCTGTCACCTGCAGCGATATGTTCCAGGAGTGAGATCATCAGGGAGGGACAAATGGACAAGGGAATCATGAGGAAGCAATCCCTTCGGAAAGTGGAGAGTTGGCGGGAGGTAAAGATGTATTTGATGGTAGGATCCCATTAAAAATAGCAATTGGGCTTACCGGGTGATAGGTGAAGACATGAGGAACTCTATCTTTGTTAAGGTGGCAGGAAGATGGAGTAACCGCAGATGTCTGGAAAATGGAGGAGATGCAGGTGAAGGCAGCATCAATGGAGGAGGATGGGAAATTCTGTTCTTCAAAGAAAGAGGACATCTAATGCCCTGGGAAGGAAAGCCCTGTGCTGGGAACAGATGCGGCGATGAAAGAACTGAGAGAAAGGAATAGCACTTTACAGGAAGCACCATGGGAAGAGGTATGGTCAAGATAGCAATAGGAGTCAGAGAATTATAAAAGATGTCAGTCAACAGTTTGCTCCAGGGTGGAGACTGAGATTGGTAAAGGAGCCGTCATAACTGGACCAAGTGATTTTAAGAGCAGGGTGGAAATTGGCGGCAAAGTTGATGAAATTGATGAACTCAGCGTGGTTGCATGAAGCAGCCCCGATTCAGTCATCACTGTAGAGCTGGAGGAGTTAGGGAGTTTTGCCAGGGAAGCTTTGGAACATGGACAGTTCTACGCAGTCAACGAAAAGGCAGGCATAGCTGGGGCCTATGTGGGAGCCCATGGCCACCCCTCGAGTCTAGAGACAGTGGGAGGAGCTGAAGGAAAAATTGTTGATGGTGAGAATCAATTCTGCCAGATGGAGGACCGTGGTGGTAGAGGGCAACTGGTTGAGTCTTCTGTTGAGAAAGTAGCAGAGAGCTTTAAGGCTTTCTTGATGGGGGTTAGAAGTGTAGAGGGATAGGATATCCATGGTGAAAATGAGACAGTCAGGGCCGGGAAGGTGCTGAGGAGATCGAGAGCACATGAAGTGTCATGGGTGTATATGGGAAAGGAATGAACCAAGAGGGACAGAATGGAGTCTAGTATGTGGATGTGAGTTTAGTAGAGCAGGACCAGGCCGAGACAATGGGTCATCAAATCCCATCGAGGAAATTGTGGAATAATCTCAGTTAAAGTATTATATATTTTTTAAATTGACATAAGTAGTGATGTCACAACACCATGAGATTTTTGTACAAACCCTTCAGAGGAGAAGGCCTGCTCTCTTACTCAGCCTGTTCAAACCATGGCTGTCTCTGCAATGGGTCAGCTCACCACTCAGTTCCAAAGCATTCATAAACGGACAACAAATGGTAGCTTTGCCAGTGACACCAAGATCATGAAAAAAGTGAATTAAAAGAATTTAAATGTTGGGTCTGAAAATGCAAGGGGCTCAACAGAAAGTAGAAACAACGCTACATTTAACTACAAACTTAACAACGTCTCCCAACAATCTCCCCACAAAGCGCAGTGAGCTGTGAATGGTTTTATAATTCACAGTCTCCATGCAAAATCATCACTTACAGCACTGTTAGGTCTAGGGATGACTGAGAGGGAAAATTATTCCACACTGCCATGGTGGCTCAGTCAACCTCGCACCTCGCAATTTAAGTCAATCTCAGGCCATGACACCCAGGAGCTTGTGTTCATTTTACTTGTGACTGTATGTGTCGGATCATAACTAAATGTATGGTGTGTGTTTTGCACCTTGGCCCCAAAGGAACAATGTTCGTTTAGCTGTATGGCTGAATAACAATAAACTTGAACTTGAACCACAGGAAACACTGGAAAGTAACCCCTCACATTGTTGATCTGGAATTGTTCAATTCCAGGAATAAAGGAGTGAAAAGCTCAAAAAATTCTACTGTTGATGCAACTTGGTCTCTTCCCCTTGCAGATTGTGCGCCTCGAGCACACATGGAGGACCCTGCGCAGAAATTATACAGATAGTGCCATCAAGTTCGAGAAGGAGCTCAAACCATTCATGAAATCCTTGAATGAGGGGAAAGGTAGGTATTTCTTTTCCAAAAAAAAGTCAATCAGTGACCAGGTGAGGGCAGAATTAAGTTAGCATTTCAGAATCAGAAATCCACCCAAATATTAAAGAATAGGCCTCGTTTTTTTTAAAAAGTTAGCTTCAAATATACTCCAAGGCCTCAGTGGTCATGCACTTTGTAATTATATAGTTCTGCTAAGAGTCAACTCTGTTGTTAAAGAGACCAGCATCTGTCTTTAGTAGTTAACTAGGTCTTGTGATTAACTGAGCAAAAGTCTTTGAATTTGGATAATTAACATGAATTAGATAGAATTATATGCATTGCTGCTACAAACTTATCACTTGATGCTTTCAGAACTTTCTGAAAATCATTTACAAAGAGAAATAGGAATGGTGGTAGAGAGATGTGGAAGCCTGGCATTCCATTTGTATTCTACCATGACAGCCAGGAAATCAAAATTTTGTTGATGATATTTTTAAAACCCCTGCAGTTTTTCTAAAAATACCTTTTTGCTAATTCATTGTTCTTTATCAGCATAGCCTGCTTGTGAACCTAGAGTCATAGGAATCGGGCAACTCCCAACTCTGAAAAGTTCCCGCAAGCCATTCGGTTGTGCAAAGCAGCCCCGTAACACACTTGGATAATCTGTTCTTATTCATTGCTGTAATTAATCACTGTACTATTAGCATATATGACTTCTAGTGGATTAAGCTCCCAAACCAATCTGCATCTCCATCTCTGCTGTTATTTACGATGCCCCTTAAAGCCTCTCTCATTGACTCACTTCTCGTCATCTGGCCTAATATCCGGTTTGTGTCGTTAAAAGATAACATGTTTGATAACATTCCCAAGAAATAATGTGGGTCATTAATGCCATATTAAAGATGCTACATAAAGGGATATAATGTTGTGAAAAGTGTCATTAAAATGCAAGTTCTTCTTCAACACAGCTGAGTTTCCTCTGCAAAATACCACCATTCCACACATTATGCCCATCATCAAGCTGATGGAGACACAGTCTGTATCTGATTTTATGGAAACTTGGGATAACATCGACTCAGACTGCGAACTGCTATTTAGGACCCTGGAAGCAGCTCGTGTTGCAACAGTGAACACAGCAATATACAGAGCCAACACTGAAGCCAAACTGAAAGGTAGGCTCCTCGCCCCGCAGTATACTACCCGACAAGTGTTAAATCCAGCGTTTCCTTTCAGGACCAGGCCTGGGCCCAGGTCTGTGCTAATTTGGGTCGTGGCTGCAATTCTTGGCACTCGCTGCCAGAAAGTTCAAAGTTCAATTTAAATTTATTAACAAAGTTTGTATGTTTCACCATATACTACCCTGAGATTCATTTTTCTGCAGGCATTCACAGTAAAACACAGTAGAATCAACGAAAAACCACAAAGACTGACAAACAATTAGTGTGCAAAAGAAGGCAAACTGCGCAAATAAAAAAATAAATTATGCTAAGAATATGAGTTGTAGAGTCCTTGAAACTGAGTTGGTAGGTTGTGGAATAACTTCAGAGTTGAGGTGGGTCAAGTTATTCACACTGGTTCAGGAGCATGGTGGTTGAAGGGTAATAACTGTTCCTAATAATAAGGGTAATAACATGGTGGTATGAAACCCAAGGATACTGTACCTCCTTCCCAATGGCAGCCATGAAAAAGAGAGCATGGCCTGGATGGTGGGGGTCCTTGATGATGGAAGCTACGTTCTTGAGGCAGCACTCCTTGTAGATGTGCTCATGGTGGAGTGGGGCGGGGGGTAGAGTTTTTCCTGTGTTGCACTGGACTGTATATTTTGTAACTTTTTCACTCTTGAGCGTTGGTGTTTCTGTACCAACCAGGATACTCTCTACTGTGCATTTACACAAGTTAGTCAAAGTTTTAGATAGCTTGCTGAACCTACAGAAACTTTAAGGAAGTAGAGGCCCTTCCATGCCTTCTTTGTGATTGTACTTATGTACTAGTTCCAGGAAAGATCTTCTGATAATGCCAAGGAATTTAAAGTTACTGACCCTCTGCACCTCTGATCCCCGCATGAGGACTGGGGCTTCATCCCCAGTTGATAATCAGCTCATAGGCTGTGCTGACGTTGAGTGAAAGGTTGTACCATTCAACCAGATTTTCTGTCTCTGCTCACTGCAAAGTTGTGGGTTCGAGCTTATCAAGATCCTAACCAATACTCCCCATGAAGTGCTGAAGGAGTGACGTGCTCTGAGGTAGTCTTTCAGATTAAACATTAAAACTCTGCTCTTTCAGCTGAATGTAAGCGTACCATAGTAATGCTTCTTTGAAGAGCTATTTATTCTGCATCATCCAGCCACCGGTAAAATAAATTATCTGGCCACCTTCACAGGCAGATGATAGTTTAGATCTTATCCTCTTCAATGACCATAGAGTACTGCAGAGTGTACTGAAATTTTAAAAATGCAATAAAATAGCACAGGAACAGGCCCTTCACCCCATGTCGTTCCCTAATACTCCCGTAGACTGTTGGGTTTTGGCCTACCTTTATTTGTCTCCCAAAGTGCAAACTTCTGCATTTATCAAGATTAAATTGCATCTGCTTGATCTATCTTACCATCTGATCACCAACTCACCAGTAACCTAAGACCATTCTCCAATTTTCATATCATATACAAATTGACTTGTACATTCATACTCAAATGGTTCAAATATAATGTTACTGGCATCTACCTGAAAAAGTAACACTGCACTGTCACTTTCAGCCTCCTCTTTATCTAGCCAATTTTGGATTTAATTTGTCAGAGGCCTCACTGAAGTAATATGATACCTAACTCTGGGGTTAAGCAGCGAAATCTGTTTAACAGCAACACAAATGATATCAAAGTATCCCTCACTTTTAATAAGCTATAACGTCCCTAAGGGATTGCACAGGAGGATTAACAAACAAAATTCAACAGTGGACTATGTCAGAGGATATTAGCACAGACGATCGAAAGCTTGGTTATGGAAGTGGGTTTATGATACCTTGGGAGGTGAAGGTATAATTACCAATGATAGATCAGTTAAGGGATAATCCAGAGGTCAGATCTTGAAGAGTATGAGATATGGAAGGTCGTAATGTTGACAGAGATTAAAGATGGTCTGGAAATGAGCATTTTATATATTTTTAAAATAATCAAAAATACAAAGAATTGCCTGCATGACAGGCCCTTCATTGTAACAACACTCACTGTGAGACATCCTCCCATATATTAAGGACTCTGCATGTTTGATGCGAGCCAAACATTCAATGAATATCTGTGGACTGCCCATCCATCACCAGCAGTCAAAACTATATGGAGATGGCAAACGAAGTGTGTTACATTGGGTCAGCAGTCTGCCTTCCTGTAAGGGTGCGACTGGGGTTGACTTGGTTCGGGTTTCAGAGGGATCTGCAAATGCTCGCCTTGCTCATGGAACATAAACTATGGAAACAAATCTGTTGAAACAAACTAATGTACAACTTTTACTCCCTTCCCTTCCACCTCAACCTCCTCCCCTAATCACTTCCCAACAATCTGTTTTTGGCTTAACATCTTGTTCTTTCTCATTCAATCTATCTCATCATCTTCCTTATTCTCTCTCACTTATAGAATCTTCATCTAGAAACCCAGAAGTGTCCAAATATAATAATCCTGTAGTGAACAGTTCTGTGTATATCAAGTTCATCTTTTGCCCTTTTTAAATACAATAATTCTTGCTAAATTTTCTCATATACAGTACATTCCATGTCTAAGAATTTAGCAACCAAAATATGGACATGATTATAATTCTGCTAGTGCCATGCTTAAGTCAAAAATATAGAGAAGGTGCATGGTCCCTGTTCCCACCAATCCCGGTTCATTTCCCTGACCGTAGGCAGTCTGCCTTTAACCAGATGCATCCAATGCAGCACCATTAGGAAACAATGCATCAAGATACTTTAAAAGAATGTCCTAATTTAAGATCTCACAGGTATTGCATTGAGACGAGGTCAGAAATTTTAACAAGGCACTAATTCTGTTACTAACTCGAGGATGAAAACAGAAATAGAGGCACCGCAGTAGCACAGGGGTTAGTGTGACAATTTTCCAGCTCGGGGCATCGGAGTTTGGAGTTCATTTCCAACGTCATCTGTAAGAAGTGTGTTTCCTCCAGGTCCTCTGGTTTCCTCCCATAGTCCGAATATGTACAGGTTCATAGTTTAATTAGCCATTGCAAATTGTAAAAATAAGAACTTCTGCAGATGCTGGAATGTTTGGTCACCAATAAGTTTCAATTTTGGCGAATGGAACAGAGGTGCTCGATGAAGTGCCCCCCAACTCCAATTTACAATGAGTCTCACTAATGTAGAGGAGGGTGGGGCCTGCTTCATCGAGCACCTTCTCTCCATCTGCCAAAGCTGAATTTCCCAGTGGCCATAAGTTTTAATTCTGATTCCAGCACGTGCCACAATGAGGCCACCCTCAGGGTGGAGGAGCAACACCTTATATTATCTGGGTAGCCTTCAACTTGATTTCTATTTCCTGTAAAATATTTTTTCCCTCCCCTTCTACTGTTCCCCACTCTGGGCTCTTGCCTCTTCTCACCTGCCCATCATACTCTCCTGGGACCCTTCCTCCTTCCCTTTCTCCCATAGTCCACTCTGTTCTCCTATCAGATTCCTTCCTCTCCAGCCCTTTAGCTTTCCCTCCCACCTGGCTTCACCTATCACCTTCTAGCTATCCTCCTTTCCCTCCTCCCACCTTTTTATTCTGGCATCTTCCCCCTTTCTTTCCAGTCCCAAAGAAGGGTCTGTATATTCATTTCCATAGGTGCTACCTGAACTGCTGAGTTCCTCCATCATTATGTGTGTGTATGTGTTGCTTTGGATTTCCACTATCTGCAGAATTTCTCATGTTTACCGCTTACGATGGCCAATTAACCTACTAACTGGTACATATTTGGACTGTGGGAAGAAACTGGTCACGGGGAGACGTACAAACTCCTTACAGTTGACACCAGAATTGAACTCTGAACTCCAATGCCCCATGCTGTAATAGTATTGTGCGAGGTGCCCCTATTTCTTTTTATGGGGAGAAGGCAGGAGATTGGAGTTGAGAGCCATGATCGAATGATGGAGCAAACTCAGCGGGCTGAATGGCCTAATTCTGTTCCAATGTCTTATGGTCTTACAATACGAGACTTCAATAATTGGTATTAATTTTTTCCCCAGATTTTCAAGCTAAAGAAGAATTGCTAGAGGTATTCGCGACTGAATTTGCTCTAAGATTGTTCTGGGGTGCCAATGCAACTGTAGTTGCGCGCAAAGAGAGATATGAGAAATTTGATAAAATTCTTAATGCTTTGTCACGGAAGCTGGAGCCTCTGGGCCCTTCAGAGATTTCTATGACAGAACAGACACTCGAGGCCAAGGAGAAAAGGTAAAACAAGTGAAGATCTAATGGCCAACTCATGAGTTAACAAAGTGCGTGTAGTGAGGTACTGACCAATGTGGCACGGGCCGTATGGGAAACGTCCTTTTCTTCTGTGCATGCATCTCCTACAGTGTGGAACTTGCTGCTTTCAGACTAATTGTTGTTTCTGTAACATGGACAGCAACTTTCAAATCCACAGCCTCCGGGCACTGAGGAAAACAAGACCAGTGGTTGCATGGGATCAGCTTTCCTCCCAAGTCACACACTGGATGTATTATTTGTATATACAACCTGAATATATATCTAAAGTTCCTTCATTGTCAAAATCCGGCAAATCCTTTATACATAGATTGTAGCAATTTATAGTGGTGGCTCATTATAACCTTGTAAATGGTAATTAGAGAGGAACAATACATGCTGGCTTTGGCCAGCAGCAACTTCATCAAAATAATTATTTTAATCTTAACTCCACTATGATTCTATACCCATGGAGACATAGTTGGTGTTGTAATGGCTTTTATAATGGGCTTGGGCTGCCCCAGCACATTCTTGGGTGTGTTGGTTGTTGATACAAATGGCACATTTCACAGTATGTATGTGTGATAAATAAATCTTAATTCTGTACCGAATGGATAAATTCTTTACATTTTACCAAAATATGGTCTAAATTTTACAGTGATAGAATCAAAGGAACCTCCGCATAGAAGTACCTTATACAGGTGGCAGTTTAGATAACAATCCATCTGACAACACAATCATGTCTATGGTAAACAGTGGTCTCCTGTTAACAGTGGTACACGTCAACCATTTGTTTCCTGTGCAAAGCATCAGATCATACCACAGTGAACTCCCCCTCTTTTTAGCCAAGGAACTTCAACGATAATGATGTCTTGCCGCAAAAGTTGTTTCATTTTCTCTCTACTTTGACTCTTATTTAGAGATACAGCACGGTAACTGGCCCTCCCAGCCCAACAAGCCTGTGCCTCCCAATCGCACCCATGTGACCAATTCACCTAATAACCCGTACAGCTTTGGACTGCTGGAGGAAACCAGATCACCCACGTGGTTACGGGAAGGACATCCCAACCTCCTGCAGACAGCAGCAAGTTGAACCCGAGCTGCTGACGCTGTAATAGCGTGATACCAACTGCTGCCCAAGATTATCTATATTTACTACGTCAGACCGAATCTTTCCAAATGCTCCAAAAATAAGCATAGAATTGATATATCCATCAGAGACTGCCCATCTCAGAGATTTTGGAAACAATCAGATGTACAACATACCACCATCTAATCGGGCTCAGCCTTCATTTGAAATCAGTGCAATCTCTATTGCTCTGTGCATTAGAGACAGAAGTGACTGCAGATGCTGGAAGCAAAAATCGACTGCAGGAGGAACATGCATGAGAGACATGGAGATTCAATGTTTCAATTGGGACCCTTCATCTGGACTGGTGTGCGTTTAATTTGTTTTAATTGTAAAAATGCAAACTCATTGTGAATTTAAGCTAGTGCAGGATGAAGCTAGCATGAACTTGAAAAGGAAACATGGGAGTTTTTTTGTTTTCTGGCCTAATTTGATGTCTATTTTCAGCCTGCTTCTCACCACCCAAGGCTGTTACATAATTTTAGCAGAATAGGACATTTTATCTTACAGACTTTTCTGTTGCTGTAAATCAAGGTCAAAATTCTCGATAAAATCAAAACAAGTATTGAAAAATTTCATTCATAAAAATAATCTTCAAATATTTCTTCAAAACCTTTTCTATCTCAGCAGCTGGAACTGTTTAACCTTGTAAACAGGCTTATTAAAGAGGACACAGCAGTTGCATGGACAGCAGGAATATGAATTCAGTACGTAAACAGACTGAGGTTTCCTGAAGGAGACTCATGGGTGGCTCGGATGGACTGATTGGTGACAAAAATCAGAAGAAAAATACAGGAAAAAAATGTCGCAAAAACAAAGGAGCTGGTTGTGGATTACAGGAAGAATAGAGTCGGGCTAACCCCTATTGACATCAATGGATCTGAGGTTGAGAGGGTGAACAGCTTCAAGTTCCTCGGCATCCACATCACCGAGGACCTCACATGGTCTGCACACCAGCTGTGTGGTGAAAAAGGCACAACAGCGCCTCTTTCACCTCAGACGGTTGATGACATTTGGTATGGGCCCCTGTGGTGAACTACATATACCTGTCTGGACACGCCCCCCCTGCTGACTGCTCCTGTGGCTCCTCCCACAGACCCCAGTATAAAGGCGATTGGAGGCACTGCTCCTCCCTCAGTCTCCAGGATGTTGTGTGGTGGTCACTTGCTGCTTGTGCTTACTTCCAGCCAATAAAAACCTACCTTAACCCACGTCTCAGAGTTATTGATGGTGCATCAGCCCCCAAATCCTAAGAACTTTCTACTGGGGCACAATTGAGAGCATCCTGACTGGCTGCATCACTGCCTGGTATGGGAACTGTACCTCCCTCAATCGCAGGACTCTGCAGAGAGTGGTGTAGACAGCCCAGCACATCTGTGGATGTGAATTTCCCACTATTCAGGACATTTACAAAGTCAGGTGTGTAAGAAAGATCACTGGGGACCCAAGTCACCCCGACCACAAACTGTTCCAGCTGCTACCCATCTGGGAAACAGTACCGCAGCATAAACACCAGGACCAACAGGCTCCAGGACAGCTTCTTCCACCAGGACATCAGACTGATTAACTCACGCTGATCTGAGTGTACTCTATATTACATTGACTGTTCTATTTATTATAAATTATTATTAATTACTATGATTGCAAATTGCACATTTAGATGGAGATGTAACACAAAGATATTTACTCTTTATGTATGTGAGGGATGTAAGAAATAAAGTTAATTCAATTCAGATTCTGGAAATTTGAGATGAAAACAGAAAATGCTGGAAACACTCAGCAGATGAGGAAAGAAAAATAGAGTTAATGATGTCTCATCTTCAGCTTAGTTGGTGTTGAGGCAGACATGCCAAATTGACTAGGCAGGTAAACACCAGTTGCTTCATTAAATATTATGACTGAGGCAATAAATCTAGAGCATTCTTCCCTCCTGCCCTTTGTCACTGAGCTACATAGAAAGTAACTGAGAAGATTGCAGGTAAGTGCATGCAGAGTTAATTGAACTGGTCACCTGGGTTCCTGTAATAGGTTATTGGAGCTGCAACATGAATCCTGCATTTGGTTTATTTTAGCAGAAAGATGATTCCATTATACAGAAGCCAAGTAAACACAAGACCTTAACATTTTGGTATAATGTCCCATAGATTTTCTGTTTGAAATAATTATTTTCACCAAAATTACTCAATCTCTTTTTCCTCTCCAATTGTAATTCACCTACAGAGATTGTCAAAGCCTGTCTGTCTGAATCCTTCAATAGTCAACTGTAAGTGGAGGGTCCCACCAAAGACCAGATAAACTGGTGGGTTGGGCCAGGTTGGGGCCTGCTGCAATAGTACGGATCTGTACACTCGCCAGGTCATTTTCACATGGTTTTCCTTTGCTAGCTGGATACTCAGCCGGGGAATGCATAAAGAACTTGACCAGAGTAGTCCCACTGTCAAGAGAATGGGCAGGGAACAGGAAGTGTAGATGTAGCTTCAAGTGTAGATGTCTACAATCCACATCTGAGTTGAGTTAGGATAGGGAAGAAATACACACAAGGGCTCAGATTGGATGTGTTCATATTTTAATTTTATACTGAGCTAATTTCTAGACCTTACCAATGCCTAAAAGTTGCCAAATCCAAGACCAAGCTCCAGCTACAACCTCAACTTCCACACAGTCTTAAAAAAAAATGACTTGCAAGTCTATAGTATTGTAAGCAGAACTTTGAGTGGGACTCAGCAGAATTCTCAAGCACTAGAAATATTTGATTTTCAACACATTAAGCTTTGACTTTTCCCCTCACCACAAAAGTTATTGATTTCTACATTCCCTCGTGATAAAACGTACTCCTGTTGGAGGTTCAAAGACCAAAAGGTAAAGAAGTGCGTCTTAATTCAACATTGCTAAGCACATGATAATATTGGCCATTCAACATTTGGTTTCATTAAAGACCTGCTTTTCCATACATGAACAGTAGATACCAGATAGAAACTGTACAGCTGTTCAGTATTCATCAATGATAACTACTGTAGCGGTGCTCTCCAAGTTTAAAACTTAGTATAAATAAAGCAAACATATAATATAATTCATGTATAACTGTTTAAAAAGTTTCTGTTTTAGTCATACTTAATATCCCCTTTCTATTCAGTGACCATAGGAAGAATTTTCCCCTCCTGATCAAGATCTCACTGGATGCCCATGGGTATCTTATAAACAGGCAGCACAGCAGGCGCCAGAGGGTCTTTCTGCCTGCAAGAGATAAAAATCAAAAAGGAATGCAAGAGTCCCTGTAATTGTCATAAATTACGAGACACTTCAGAGCAACTCTGGAGAATTGTCAGGGTTTCCCAGAACAATTTGCTGCCTTCTTTGCCTGTCCTTTTACTGGGTAAACAAACTGTGTCTGTAACAAGAGGTTTTATCAACAGGACTGAAGAACATTCACTTCCAATTCACATAATAAAATCTATACTATCCAATCCTCACCCATGCATACAAACCATTATCTGCATTATTTCTTAATCATCTCCATTACACTCCCATTTGTTCCTTCAATCTCAACCACAATTCTTTGAAATCTACCTAAATCATTCAATTACCAGGCAGTGCAGGGATTGTATCTCATTTCCAAAAGACAGTCCCTCCAAATCCCGCAGGGAGGAGCTAGCCATGAGATGTTAAAAAAAAGCCAAGCATCATTATTTCAAATATATCAAAGAAACAGTCAGAGGGCCTGGAAACTCAGTTCATTGTCTAAGCACAGAAAGAAGGCATTCAGTCTACACTGTGTTCTTTGAAAGATCAGGCAGACTTAATTTACCCCCACCCACTGCTGTTGTCAGGAAGTCTATCTTCCAGTTCTTGTAAAACTCTGATCCAAAATTATTTGTGGAGTTTGTTTCCAGCTCCTTTACAGGACAAACCATCCTGCTCCTGACAATTCTTAAATGAAAAATAAACTCACCACCTCCCCTCTGGGCCTATTGCCAATGTTTTTAAATGCACTCACGCATAACTAATTCGAAGGGTTAAATAAAATGTGGAACGAGCCCAGGGAATTTGCACAATATTCACAAGAACACTACAAATATTTGAGTTAATGAGAGATGCATGTTGAGCTCTGTCTGGATAGGTCCTTTGAGGATAACTTGTTGTAAGATACTTAGAAAGTCAGGAAATGTCAGGTGTGTTAAATTAATTCCCAATTTCCAATTCAGTTAAATCATCTTGAAAATCCATAACATATGTGGACAGGAATCTGTTGTAAAGATACTGAAAGAATTCTTGACTGTAAATCTCTAAAAAGGACTCATTAGAATCCTGAGGAAAGTTTCCAGGAAATGGTTAATGCTTTAGCTTATAGTTGGCTTCATAAAAGCCTGAAGCTGAAGACCGGTTGATTTTCCATTTTGCGTTTATCTCATAAGGTGGTCAACCACACATTATGGAGTAATTCCTATATTCTTCTAATGAACACAGGCACCACATCGACAATAGCCAGGTTTCAGAAATATGTTCACTCAAAATTTTGGGACTTTATTGTGGATTTTTGCTAAAGTTGTGGCAGTCCTATCAATTCTGAGTTGGGTCATTGGTAATTTCTTTGGCTGACAACACTAGTGGGATGTCCAGGGAGTATTGCAATGTCATTGATACCATGTTTAGAGATTGGGATAAAATTACAAAGCCCTTTAATTTTATAAACAAGGTGCATAGAAACTTCTCCTGCTATCCTGACCACCAGTAAGACATCAGAAAGCAAACTGTCCAGGCACCATCACGATGCTGTTGGTGAAAACTCATTCTGCAGAAATTGTCTCTCAGGCTTTACACATTACAGTCCTTCAAAGGTTCAGCATTGGTCATAAAATCTTTTGGGATTTCCAGATGAGCCCAGGTATATTTTCTTTAATGACGTTTGCCTTTAAGGGTCCAGTTTTAATCCTGCTCACTCAGTAGGAAGTTGGGTAGCTGGACATAATTTGCTTTCCACTACATTTTGAACATATATGAATCTGAGCCTGGATTATGGAAGGACGGGGTACCAATGAAACCTAGAGACAGTCAACAGGTCCAGGAGAACCTTTAATTAAGATTTTGTAAGTTGCATGCTCAAGTGTCTCCCCATACCATTACATCATTTTTCTGTGCATTACACTATTGACTCACCAATTTCAATTAGCATAGGTCCCGTCCCTTCAATTCTACCCTCTTCCCACGCCAATTACCAGCTTCGTCATTTCCCAGACAGATCAAGTAGAAGTATTTCTCTACATAGCACTGAGGTCCCAGAACTAAAATATGACTCTCATGCTGACAAACTATCCCTAGTCAGAGTAAAAGAGGTGCAATTCCCCCATCAGTCAAGCCTGGTGACACTTCGTTGTAAACGACTGGGATTAGTTTTTAATCTAACTCTCTTCCACTCACTGCATTTTTCCATGCCATTAGCTGCTTTTATTGGGAGATGTTTCACAACAGCCAAGCTAAATGAGAGTAGCATCTGTAGATGAGTGCCAGAAGACCAAATGACGGAGTAGATAATGGCAGAAACCCATATGCTGGACAAACCATTTATCAGCAACACTCTAAAAACAAATCATAACACTCATATGCATGGGAACGCAAGTACATATCGGTGGCTGTATGTCCCATATTACAGTGAATGTGCTTCAGAAGTGCTTCACCAGTTGTAAGATTTCCTAATAAATGTGCGTCTCTCTTATTTCAGTAAGGATGTCTGTAAACTAACATACATCCATGCACAAAACAAATTGGAAATGATGGTCTAACAATGTTAACCTGTAAAATAAGTTGTAATGTGTGCTCACGACTGCTTGTATTCTGTTCCATTTTTTAATAAAGAAGTTTAAAAGAAACATTTCCATTGTACCCTTTTGAAGTTTAATTAATGCTGCAACGTAGGAACCAAGGCAGCCAAAGTATACACACTGCTCCCACTGAAGGCATTGTTTACAGTGGCCAGTTGATGTTATGAATACCAAAGACATATTAATGCACATTGTAATTATCACTATGTTTAATAACTGATAAATATTGTACTATAAACAATATTTACAGAAAGACATTGTTTCCTGCTTGGCATTGCTGTCTGCCACACCTCCAACAGTGCCCATATGCCATCAGCCAGGGACCACCGCTCATTATGTTTCGCTCCCTCAGCCCTGGTACATCTCCTGGTGGTGGAACAGTAGCAGGAATGTCTCCCTGCCAACCCTGCAGCTTCCAGTGAGATTAGTCATTCCCCACCCCCCCCCCCCACACTCATTTCTGTCCTTCCTCTTCAGCCACAGCCAAAAGACGCCCTTTTCTGTCTCTTCAGCCAGCTCCTAATCGTCGCTCCAGTCACTGCCGTATCAGAGAGTAACCTTGTTGTCGATGGTCCAACGAAATCCCCGCATCCTACCTCCACAGGGTAGATGATGTAGTCCAGCCAGCTTCCTTACCCTCAGCTGCCAGGTCTGAATACTTCAGCCTCTTTCACATGAGGGCAGCCTCCACTCTTCCTCTGGTAAACTCAAATGAGGAGGACTGTCTTGGCAGCCATGGACAGAAGTATTGTGTCTGGGTGGAGAGACATGGTGGTGATTTCTATGGGGAATGTCTTTATGTCAGAGATAATCATCTTGCTCTTTAAATTGTACCATGGGATCTACTCAATCTATCCAAAGAGTACAGACAGGGTCCCTATTTGTCATCTCACCAAAAGGACACCATCTCTGAACTGTAGTCTTCCCTTGGCATTGTTTTATAAACTCAGTGTTCACTTTATTAGGTGCACCTGCTCGGTAATGCAAATATTTAATCAGCCTACCACGTGGCAGCAACTCACTGCATAAAAGCATGCAGACACAGTCAAGAGGTTCAGACCAAACATCAGAATGGGGAAGAAATGTGATCTGAGTGACTTTGACCGTGGAATGATTGTTGGTGCCAGACAGGGTGTTTTGAGAATCTCAGAAACTGCTGATCTTCTAGGAGTTTCACGCACAGCGGCCTCTAGACTTTACAGAGAATGGTGTGAATTTTTTTTTTAAAAAAAAATCCAGTTCTGTGGGCTTGTTAATGAGAGAGGTCAGGGAAGAATGGTCAAAGTGGTTCAAGCTGACGGGAAAGCAACAGTAACTTAAATAACCACGTGTTACAACAGTGGTGTGCAGAAGTGCATCTCTGAATGCATGACATGTTGAAACTTGAAGATGATGGGCTACAGCACCAAAAAAAACCACACCACGTTCCATTCCTGTACCTAATAAAGTGGCCGCTGAGTGCATTATCACTAAAATTTGTTGTTTCGCAGCTATAGAGAGCAGTATTTAAAAAAAATACTGCAGGTTACAATAACAAATATAAACAATATAAATAAATAAGGCAAAAGGAACAAAGTTGTGAGGTGATGTTAGAGTAGCCGGTCAGATTTTTGTCCCCAGTAGGGGCATCTAACAATAGAAGGCCTAGGTTCACAGTCAGAGAGGAAAGACAAAAGGGCAATTTTTCCATACAGAATGTGGTGGTAGAGCGTGGAGGGTTTATGTATCAAGCCACTAGAGGAAGTGGTAGAGGTGGGTCAATTACAATGTTCAAAAGACATTTGACCATAGACACGAATAGGGATGATTTAGCAGGATATGGGCCAAATGCACTTAAATGGGATTAACTTAACTTGAGAAAGCCAGGAAGATCACTCATCAATGGCGTCATTTACAAACCTTAACAACAAATGCCAAAATTATTTAACTAACATTCTGGATTCTGCTGATGGGCACTAAACCTACATTATAAGTGGTGAATATTATGAGTGATGGGTTGTAATCCTAGAAAACAGGCCACATCAAGGTTTTTGATACCATGAGGCCCCATCATCCGCGCATATGCCAAGAATTGTGAGTTTGAAAAAATGTATCTCTATAGTCAATTTTTTTTTCCCAGGGTGAATTTTTGCTGATAGGATTGAGAGTGAACTTTTGGATAGTGATTTGAAAGGGTGAATTTCTATTACTCAGAAGTCCATAAAGCAGGGATCACCTGTGATGGATTTCTCAAGTGCCATGTAGCTTCCAAGACCAAATCTAACCCAAAAATCAATTAACATTACATGAGAAGGAGCAGCAATAGTAGGAATGAAGTCAGGAGAATGAGTGGCCAGCTCACTTCTAAATTATCATTTTCCTGGAAAAAGAGTCAATTGAAAAAAAGCTCCTGTTTTCAGTTTTGAACAAAGAAAACTTGCCATTTCTCAAGGGTTTCTTAGAGCAGAACACAGCCAGCTAATTGAGGAAACAAATTGTTCCCAGCAAAAATGGCCCCAGGTGGGTTCTGAAACTCAAGAGTACAAGGTTATAGTTAACAGTAATACATCCCCACCAGACTGTTTGTACTGGGAACCATTCCACAATGAACTCTGCAGGAAAACAAACTGTGAAGATAACACTGCCTTCCTTGGTAGGGAACCGACAAAATGTAACACACAAACTTTCTCAAGAAGAAAAAAAATGGGATTTCCCTGACAGTTTTCAGATCCCCTTCAGGATCCCCAATGTTTCCAGCTGATAATTTAGGAAGTGCCGCAGTGGCTTACACAGAAACACCACACATTACAGAGCCGGCCACAGGGTTCAATTCCCACTGCTTCCTGTAAGCAGTTTGCATATTCTTCCTGTGACCATGTGGGTTTCCTCCAGGCGTTCTGGTTTCCTCCCACATTCTACAGACATATGCCCTGTGCTGGAACTATCTATTACCGTGCTGCATCTCTAAATAAAAATAACACTGAATAAGGCATAAATATTGGCCAGGAGATTAGGAATAAACCATTCCTTTTCTTAGAAACAGTATCATGTGTTCTTTGTTATTTCCATCTAAGAGCAGACAGGCCTTCAGTTTAACCTCTCAAGGTTGCATCCTCAACCTTACAGTATTACCTCAGTATACAGTGACCTAGGCATTCACGTTTGTTACTGGAATTGCACTTAAAGGAAGAAAGCTGCCTATGAATATTAAACATGAGGAAATCTGAAGATGCTGGAAATTCAAGCAACACACACAAAATGCCGGTGGAACACAGCAGGCCAGGCAGCATCTATAGGGAGAAGTACTGTCGACGTTTCAGGCCGAGACCCTTCGTCAGGACTAACTGAAAGTAAATCTCTTACTATCTTTCCTTTCAGTTAGTCCTGACAAAGGGTCTTGGCCCAAAACGTCGACAGTACTTCTCCCTATAGATGCTGCCTGGCCTGCTGTGTTCCACCGGCATTTTGTGTGTGTTGCTATGAATATTAAAGTTATCCGGAGTGAAGTGGAGAAAATGTGGCACTCACTACCAAATCTGTCAATTGTGGACCTAGATGAGGGGTTATTGCCCACCCTAGCTTCTCCTGAAAAATACAGAAAGAGAACCCTGTGGGTGTGGGCCTACTGATTTCCTCCGGCAGTTTGTGTGTGTTGCTTGGATTTCCAGCATCTGCGGATTTTCTCTTGTTTCAGGTTCACTAGGAATCTTGTTTGGAAGGCCTCTAGAGCTACTGTATTCTTTTTGTAAGATAAGGGGACTATGCCTTACCTGTGCGCTGTATTTCCTAACACCCTGTAAAACTGGAACAAAACCTCCCTATTCTTAAACTCCAACCTCATCACCATAAAGACCAACATGCTGTTTGCCTTCCTTGTTGGGCCTGTTTGCTAATGTTTTGTCACATGGAGGCCAAACCAGGAACAGACAGCAAGTTCCTTCTCTTCAAGGACATTGGTGAAGTACCTTCACTGGCCACTTTCTAAGGTACACCTGCTCATTAATACAAATATCTAATCAGCCAATCATGTGGCAGCAACTCAATGCATAAAAGCATGCAGACATGGTCAAGAGGTTCAGTTGTTGTTCAGACCAAATGTCAGAGTGAGAAAGAGATGTGATCAAGGTGACTTTGACCATGGAATGATTGTTGATGCCAGATGGGGTGGGTTGATTACCTCAGAAACCCCTGATCTGCTGAGATGTTCATGCACAACAGTCTCTAAGTTTACAGAGAATGCTGAGCGCATCTCTGAATGCACAACACATCAAACCTTGAAGTGAACGGGCTGCAGCTGCAGAAGACCACAAACATACACTCAGTTGCCACTTTATTAGTTACAGGAGGCACATAATAAAGTGTCCACTGAGTGTAGATGCCTTTGTAAAACAGTTTAATTGTACACTCACAAAGTTCAAAGTAAAGTTATTATCAATATACATATATGTCACAATATACTGACCTGAGATTCATTTCCTTCTGGGCATTCAGAGAACAACATGCCACAACAGAATCAATAAAAAAACTACACACAAAGACCGGCAAAACAACCAATGTGCAAAAGGAGACAAACTGCAAATACAAAAAGCTAATTAAATTAAATAAACAAATAACACCAAGGACATGATTGTAGAGTCCTTCAAACTGAGTCTATAGGTTGCGGAGTCAGTTCAGAGATTTGGTGAGCGAAGTTATCCGCTCCAGTTCAGGAGCCTGTGGTTGAAGGGTAACAACTATTCCTGAACCTGGTGGTGTGTGACTCAAGGCTCCTGTACCTTCTTCCCGATGACAGCAGTGAGAAGAGAACATGGCACAAATACTGATATTAAAATTCCTCTGTTGTATTGGTGAGAATTAAATTCACAGCAATACCTGCGGTTTAGGCCCCTGGCTGTGAGTCCAGTAACAATTGTAGGGCACCACAGTAATTATGTGAACAGCAAAGATGCATTTGAAGGGGGGTTGGGGTCTGGAAAAACGAATGAAAGAAACAGCTGAAGAAAAGTAGATGGGGTTGATGCAGGAGGACAAATAGAAGCAAAAATCAAAAGATCTTTGTCCACATTTTGTCAGTTCTATACAAGTGTTAAACTCATTTAATATTAACTGGCAATAATATTAATTATTGCACTCTTCTTCCCCTGTTGCATTGATCAATATCCAGTATCTCAGACATCACTCATATTCTTGCAAAAAGTATTTTTTTTAATTTGCAATATTATACATTGGACTTTGCCAGAATTGATCCATTGCTCTCACAAGGAGAGGAAGAAGTCAGGGATTTATGATAATTGACAGCACTCACTACTAACCCCAAAACCTCTGCTTTACCCTGTTGCTTGCCTTAGTCCCATGGAATCTCTGGTTCCAGGAACATCACATGTACATTGAAATATCCAGTGGGATGCATTGTTAGCATTAACACAACCACACCACACGTTCTGGCTCCAACACAGCATACACACATTTAGCAGAACAACAACACAGCCAGCCTACAAAACAACAATGCTGAGACAAAACAACTCCCTTTTCTCCCCTCCTACCCACACACACACATTCATGGCTCCAACCCACCGACAGGCTGTCCCCAGGCCTCAGACCTTCAGTCCTTAGCCCAGGCCCCGGACCTGGACCCACTGACTAGGGGCTTCCCCAGACTTGTCGACCCCAATCTTCGACCTCAAGACTCACTGACATCTGGGTTTTGACCCCAAGATATGTCAATCATAGGCTTCCAACCTCAGGACCTGCCGATTTAATATGGGCCTCCGATCCCAGGACTTCCCACAGAAGAGATTCTACAGATAGTAGGGCTCTGAGCAACACATACAAAATGCTGGAAGAACTCAGCAAGTCAGGCAGCATCTAAGGAGTTGAGAAAGTGATCAGTAACATTGAAAAACCTGGATTATACCAGCCAGCTGTATTAAAAAAATTCTTGCTAGCAACAAACCAGATAGGGGAATAATTATCTTTTCAAGCCAATGTTTTTAATTATTTTACAGAGCACCAAATTAAAAATCAAAATCTTTAATACTGAAATGTTTACCCAAGGGATTTTCAATCGAGGTATACAAAGGTCACTAATGATTGGTTAGTGAACTATTAAAAACTCCACACAATAAAATATAAAATATTAAAGGTACTTTACTCAAGAAAAGTTCGTAAAGCTCTTACTCTGATGTCCCAATTCCTTTCCTGTCCTGGAGTAAGGTCTCGGCCCGAAACATTGACTGTTTACTCTTTTCCGTAGGTGCTGCCTGGCCTGCTGAGTTTCGCCAGCATTTTGTGTGAAAGTTTGTAAATACCAATTTTCTGAAGATGACACTGGAGAAAGCTGCAAATTATCATAACAAATGCAGGACTCGTTGATCATTAATTCCTGGAAATCTCTTTTTCACAGACTAACAACAGTTAACACAGATAGAGTCCTCTATCTAGATTTCCATAAATCAGCAACACTTTGCAACTGACTGCAAAGATCAGGCCAATATTTTGAACTTTAAATCCACACGTACATCGTACCATACACACAAACAAAGTACCAATGCCTTCACCCTGAGAAGTCAAGCTTTCTGCTGGATGAGAATATGTGGGAAGTGGCAGAACTCCATTTACTGTCTGTGACAAATAACACTGTTGGCGTTGCTCATGATAGGAGAAAAATGACGGCCAACACAAACGTCCCCATTCAGAATACTTGGCAAACCACCACAAAAGTGTTTAAAAACTCATGCAGGCCACTTCAGGAAAGAGCAGCCAATGTCCATGCCATAGAAGAAATTGTCTACCCCGATGGAAGAAGGGGGGACCCATCCAATTTATGAAATAAATCATTTGTCACTACATCTGCAAGGCTTTAACCTCCAAAGATAGTGGACAACCCTCAACAGAATCCACATAGGCCACGAATGAAGCAGCTCCTTGGAAGTTGCATGCCAGCTCAAAGTTCAGCTACAAGTCCCGAAGGATCCCATTAATCTGGCCTCTAAAACGGGAGTAGGAGGCACCTCACTTTCTGACTGAATTCCGAGACAATGTCTAGGGGAGAACAGGGAAGACCAACAATATTCCAATGTCAAGAACACTGGTATTTGTTTTATTGTTAATGAAATCCTAGCTGCAATACCTTCCCTGGAGCCGAAAGGATCTTTCAATAGCGTTGGGGACTAACTTCCTTATGTCAATCCCACTAAGCCAAGAAATGGAGTGAATGAGGTGCTTCACATGGCCACTGATGGGTTTATGTAACAAGCTCACTGACCTTGTTTCTAATACAATGGGAATTCAGAAAAAACACAAGAGATTCTGCAGATGTTGGAAATCCAGAGCAATGAGATGCTGGGAGGAACTCAGCATCTATGGAGAGAAATAAAAAGTTGATGTGCTGGTCCTTTTAGAATCTAGTAACCTTTGTATTCTCTGCATTTGACTTTCCTGTACTCCACTCTTACTTTTCTCTTATAGAAAACAAATTTTTTGCTTTGTTCTCTGCATTGCTTCCCTCTGCCTTTCAAGTTGGCGTGTGTGTGTGTGTGTGTGTGTGTAGGGGGGTGGAAAGGGTTTATTTTGCTTTTGCTGTTTGTTGTACGTCGGCTGCGTGTTGTATGGCTACACATGTGGGTTGGCCCCAGCACATCCTCAGACTGTGTTGATTGTTAACACATTTCTCTGTATGGCTTGATGTACACAGGATCACGATCGGTATCTTTTGCTAGCTCCCCTAGATTATCTACTCCCTTACTTGTGATAGAGCTGTGTTCACAGGTTTGGCTGTGTGTTTGAAATCTAATTGATGCCAGATGCACCATGCCAGAGCACAGGAAATTACCCAGAGATACATAATGAGGTCACTATGTTACTGCACCATACGCCAAGACAGAACACCACCCTAAATCTATCAGGGATGAATGTTAAATGAACATTAACACTGGAGCTGGGGAGATTATGTCACCATGCAATCTCTGGAACTATCTTTTGTTTCCAACCCTTTCCTACCCTCCCCCCCCCACCCACCCATACACAGACAGGCCACCAGGCACCATCTTAAAATGTAGAGGGAAACAATACAGAGGCCGAAGCAGAAGTCAGAAAACAGAGAAGTCAAGGTGGAGTACAGAAATGTCAAATGTAAAACCGAAGAGTTCAACATGGTCTTATCATTGACTAAAGGAGGATGAAGCTAGAGAACCATCAGCCAGTTTTCTTTAGGGGAACGGAGGTGGGGAAGGTAAGTAGCTTTAAATTCCTTGGTGTTAGCAGATTGGATGATCTGTCCTGGGACCAGTAAGTGTCCTCAAAGAAGTTACGAAGTACCTGTATTTTCTTATAAGTTTCCATAGATTTTGAATGTCACCAAAATCTTTGAGAAACTTCTTTAGGTGCAGGAAGGAGAGTATCCAAACTGCTTGCATCACAGCCTGGTATGGACACACCAATGTCCCCACCATCCAGCCCATGCTCTCTTCTCACTACTATCACTGGGCAGGAGGTTCAGAAACCTCAGGTCCCACACCTCCAGGTTCAGAAACAGTTAGAAACCTTCAGACTCCTGAACAAGTGTGGATAATTTCAATCACCACTACTTTGTACGGATTCCACAACACCAGACTCAGTTTCAAAGACTCTTTACAACTCATGTTCTTTTTTTTTATTATTTGCGGTTTGTCAGTCTTAGTCTGTTTATGTCTAGTTTTTTTCCATATTCTATTGTATTTCTTTAATTTCCTGTAAATGCCAGCAATGAACCTCCAAGGTACTGTATGTACTTTGATAATAAAACTATTTACTTAAGTTATTACCAATAATAAGGATAAGTGGATAGCATAACGCATTACAGTGCCAGTGACCCAGGTTCAATTCCTGCTGCTCTCTGCAAGGAGTTATGTACATTCTCCCTGCGACCGTGTGGGTTTCCTCCCACATTTTAAAGATGTATGGGTTAGGGTTAGTAAGCTGTAGGCATGCTACGATCGCAGCACAGCAGGGTGACACTTGCAGGCTGTGTTGGTCGTTGACGCAAATAACGATTTTCCATGTGTGCTTCAATGTAAATGTGACAAATAAAGCTAGTCTTTAACTGACTTTGAACTTGATTCGCCTACAAGATGAGACCATCACTGTGAACACCAGCATTTGTTGCTCGTTTCCAAACTTAGTGGGGCAACTAAAATCAAAACCTGAACACAGAGAATATTGCTAACTCTCAGCAGGCCAGGCAGCGTCCGTGGAAGGAGAAATAGGGTTAACTTTCGGAGTACAGCCTGAAACATTAAAGTGACTTCTCTCCCCACAGATGTTGAATGTTTTCAGCCATATTCTATTGTTAACTCAGGAACCCATTCAGAATCAATAAGCTTCTTGCCAAAATAGAAAAGGCAAGACTCAAAGCCAAAACTCTCAAAGTTCAAAGAGAACGTACAAACTCCTTGCAGACAGCGACGGGAATTGAACCCGATCTTGTCACTGGCGCTGTGAAGATGTACACCATTAGAAGTCGAAGGAGAAGGGCTGCTCCATTGTTTAATGGTGCCGTGGGTGACCCTCTATCTCAGAATCACTTTTTTGTACTAACCCAATAACCTCTGCATTTTAATCTCCTTCTCTGTTGTAACGTCTTTTTCAAGACATGTCTCACTGACCAGTGATTTTAGATGTGCATCTGATCATGACCCCCCATGGTTCACTGTTGTTTCCACTCAATTTTTCTTTCACATTTGATATACCACTCAACTATAGATAGAGGCTGTTCGTGGAAGGCTTGTTCAGGCTCCTGTACAGCACCTGAACCTATGCCCACTGCCCATCAGCAGAGGTAAAGATACAAGGAAATCCCTTTAGAACAGAGATGAGGAGGAATTTCTTTAGCCAGAAGGTGGTGAAGCTGTGGAATTCATTGCCAATCGGCTGTGGAGGCCAAGACACTGGGTATTTTAAAGCGGAGCTTGATAGGTTCTTGTTGAATAAAGCTGGTCATAGGTTATGGGGGAGAAAGCAGGAGTATGGGGCTGAGAGGAAATATAACTCAGTCATGATGGAATGGTGGAGCAGATTCGAAGGGTCAAGTGGCTCAATTCTACTCCTACAGTTTATGGTTTAATATTTTCATCAACGATTAAATAGTTGAGGCATTCATGAACCAAATTCCCCATCAGTTTCCTAAATGCAGCACAAAGGGAAATGCTTATTTATAAACTGAGCCTCTCTGCATGTTGGCCAGAGTATACTTGGTCCCAGCCATTGCATTAAAATAGAAGGGGAGGACAGCAGTATGTTTAAAAAGTGTACCAGACTGATCATGGCCCAAGTTAAACATCTGAGAGTGTCCAGCACAGTCTGCAATTGTAAATTTTTTTTAAAAATCAAGATTAGCTCCATTTGTCACACGTACACCAAAACATGCAGTGAAATACGTCATTTGCACCAATGGCCAACGCAGCCCGAATGTGTGCTTGGAGCAACCTGCAAATGCCACCATGCTTCTGGCACCAGCATTGCATGACCACAACATACCAAACCTTACTAATCTACAAGTCTTTGGTACGCAGGAAGAACCCAGAACAGCCAAAGAAAACCCACATGGTCAAGGGGAGAACATACACAGTCCTTACAGACGGCGGTGGGATTCGAACCCTGATCACTGGCACTGTAAGCCGTTATGCTAACCACTACACTATCATGCCACCCACACTACTTAACCAACCAGAGCTGGAGGGAGGAGGTGGGGAAAGGAAGAAGCAACTAACGTTTGGAAACTGTGCTTTGAATGTTCAAAGATGGGCAGGCTGTGTGAAGTTCAGTAATTTGTATAAAAATAGAAAGTGAACATTTTCCATACTACAGGCAAATACCGGACGAGTGATCTCCCACTTAACAAACCCCGGAATGGGCAGTTTCCAATATTCTGCCCTGTGGCTGCCTGATAAGTGGATCAGGGGCTCAGCTATGGAGAGCAGCAATCACCACAGGAAGACTGTGTGTACACAAGCTGACATATTGTACATGGAGTCCTCAGTTGGAACAGTATTTTATTACAGTATTAGATTCGTGCAGGAAAACAACCAGGTTACTGTCCTATTGTAATGTGAAGCGCTTTATAGGTCTACAACATCATAAATGCTCCATTACCATATATTTTCCGCCATGGTTTAACAAATGGGCTACATTCTGGACAGCATACCAAATACCACAGAAGAACTGCTCAAGTTAGGACCCCACAGGTTAGCGTCAGGGCTCAAAATACCCGCCCTCAGTTCACTTCTGACTTATAACAATTCATTGATTTGTTTCTTGTAATAATATACACTTAAAAGACCAATAATTGGCAAACATTCAATTTTAGTGAAGTCGCGCTATACAAACGCACAAACAGATATAACCATCCATGCCCCGCCACAGGTTTCCAGAGGCAGCCCAGTACACTCCTGCTCTCCCCCAAAAATCCACAGCCTAAACTAGCTGCTAGTGTCGATCATCAGCCCCACCATCTAAGGCATCGTTGGGCAGTGCGCTGAGCTTTGCTCTTCGTTTCTAAATCGTTTCTTCTTACCCTTACCCCCACCATCTATCAACCTAAATTGACGCTGGCCCCCATTCACTCGGAGTGAGCCGTAGCCAATTCGCGCCAAGGCCGGGCTCCCTGCAGACTCTGCTGTGTCCAGTTGCTTTTCGGAACGGCCGGCCCACTCCTCACGTGCACGACCAGGCCGCCGCCGTAAAGGATTTGGAGAGCCAGCTCGACGCTGCCAGAGTAATTTCATCCGGGTGCCTCAGGCTGTCACACTCCAGGTCATGTTCTGAGTGGCTTTAACCCCGTGCACAGGACTTGACGATTGTACATAAAAGAAATGACAGTCTATGTAAAATATCTATATAAAAGAACGGCCTCAGTGATTTGCAATTAAAAGTCAGGAGCTCATCCCTAAATACAATTATTACTACACAATATGTACATTAGAACTGGATTTACTGTACCAGAATGGAATGCACAAGGCAATAGTCTTCCTAAAGTGAACTGAATGGTCAGAAATGCTCTCCTAATTATGTGCCGAAGATATTACAATGCAACTAAGTGACTCTTAGGTTTTTTTTTCCAATGTGAAGACCAGTGATGGTCAAGTAACCCTTGTCCCTCTCCCACTTTTCCAAGGAGCTGCCTGTCCCATTGAATGCTCCATCACAACACCACAATGGTCCAAAGGTGGAAACTGAGCCACTCTGAACCAGAGGGCAAGTCCCAAAGCCACTGACACCAGCTGGCTCACATTCTGCTGAGGGAGATCTTCACGTACGACGTGGGGACGTAGCCTTCCTCGCCGTTGTGCCGCCTGACCCGAGTCCATCCATCCCCCTTGTCCTCCTCGATCAGGTGCAGCACCTCTCCTTCCGCCATTGCAATGGTCCCTTCACTGTTACCTGCAACGATCAAAACAGCTCTTTACTCATTACGTCCTTCAATACCAAGCTCAAGCAGGCACCAACCCACGCGCTAAAGTTATACTGGCACATGCGTGCAGTGTCACCTCTCCATTCTGTAAACCCTACCAATAATAAAAACACACACAATGATTATCCTTACTGCCAAGTGAAGTAGCAGAAGATTCTTTACAACCCGAGAGTGAAGAAAATGTCTCACACCATCTCGGTGTCAGCTAGGCAGTTGCAAGAACCCACGAAGTTGGATAACACATTTTGAAATCCTCGCAAACTTGGTGTACACATCAATAAGTAGAGAGTACAGATAGACTCACTGATGAAAATAGTGTTGTGTGCATAGCTCTCAACACAACCACGTACAAACTGGACATAAATTATATTTGCCATCGCTAGTGCAGCAAAAGGTCTCACTGAAAGTAAAGTGTGTCTATTTCCCTTTCCTTGACCTTTTATAAATATGCACTAAAGCTTTTCACATTTCATGTTCACATTTCTATTATATATGAGCTACAATAACAATACTATTTAGAAATGATGTTATTTTTTCAATTGGTTTTTTAGAAGATTAATATTGATCATTTTTGAGCAGGTTTTCTAAAATGCTTCATTTATTTTGATCTGTCTCTGTTAGCAATGGAAGAGCAATGAATACATGATTCATCCTTCTTCCTTAAAAACGTTCATAACGAATGTTACTAATTCATTTCTCACTAACAATATCTGCTCAATATTACTAAGGCATGTGGAAGAGTTTTTAGAAGGTTATCGCCAATTTGGGCACACAAACTCAAATATGTTTGCCCCTTTGCACTAGACCTTTCTGCTCTAGAGCTCATAATATTAAAGACAAGTCCTTGATGGGCCTGTGGTCTAGGGCGGGGGTCGGCAACCTGCGGCTCCTGAGCCATTTGTGGCTCTTTCACCTCTGTGCTGCGGCTCCCTGTGGCTTTGGGAAATAATTGGTCAGTATTTAATTAAAATGTATTTTATGTTAGTTTGTTAGCTTTTGAAATGTAATTCTAAATTTGAAGATTATGGTGATCTTGTACAATCTAAGTGTGGCGACATCCGAAACGGCTCACAATTAGCCAGCATTCCGGCTAAGGGAGATAGCCTACGGGGGTTTGTGAGTACGCGTCTTTTGCAGCATCTGCGTCCATGGGGGCTGGGTTGAGAGAGGCTTAAAAGCAAGGCTGTTTAGTTCGAATAAAGCTATCTTTGACTGCAGTTTACTGACACCGCTACAACGTGTTTTTATCGCTGGCTGTCCAGACGGAAGGTGCTGAAACGCTTTGTCGCGTGTCTGGAAGAAGTGAAAACTTTCCTGGGCAGCAAAGGGCTCACCTTTCCTGAGCTGGAACAGCCAGAGTGGCTGGAAAAGCTACACTTCATGGTAGACATGACAGCGCACCTGAACACGCTGAACACAGCTCTTCAGGGGAAAGGACGTACAGCCCTGCACATGTTGGAGGATGTTTTGGCATTCGAGCGCAAGTTGACAGTGCTTGCCAGAGATTTACAGAAAGGCACTTTGTCTCACTTCCCCAATTTGAGAGAGTTCAAACAAGGTCACGACATGATAATTTCGGAGTATTTACATTCTGCAATCATCGCAATGCAAACATCGTTTGGGAAACGCTTCTGTGAGTTCAGAGAGGAAAAAAACACATTATCCTTCCCGGTCACTCCCTTAAGCATCGATCCTTCCCTACTGAATACGACTGCATTGGCAGGTGTGAGTCAACCTGATCTTGAGATGGAACTGGCCGACATAGCCGACAAAGACATATGGGTGTCCAAGTTTAGACGCTTGACAGCAGACCTTGAAGATGTTGCCCGTTCTTGCTCAGAAACACAAATGGAGTGATATTGAAAACCTTCCAAAACCGGACAAACTTGTGTTCGAAACATGGAATGCTATGCCCGACATTTATGTAAACATTAAAAAGTATGCGCTTTGAGTCCTGTCGATCTTTGGATCCACATATGTAAGTGAGCAGGTGTTCTCCAACATGAACTTTATTAAAAACAAACATCGAGCACGCCTCACAGATGACAGCTTGCGATCCTGTGTAAAGATGAAGGTGACGTCATACAGCCCTGATGTGCAGACGCTGTGCGCTGAGGTCCAGGAGCAGAAATCCCATTAACCAAGTATGATAAATATTTTAATTGCCTATTATTTTATGTGTATTCATATTTTTTCATTGTTCAGTGAAATAGTCCTTTTATTTTTCAGGCTGACAGCTGGCTGACGTTATCTTTGGTTTGCTGCTGGCGGAAAATTTAAGTTCGGCGTTTTTCATAAATACAAGAAGGACTCAAATAGACATTGAGTATTTTACTTAAAAGTAACTTTCAACCCAACGTCTTTTTTTCGGAGTTCAAAATGTTTTTGTTGCATGCAGAAATGTAATTTCGTTTTCTCTGCAGGAGTTCATCAATTTCATAAATGCAACACATTATAGTTTGTTTATACATAGCATAAAGGCAAAAAAAACGTTGTATGCAGTGTAATTTCATTTTAAATGTCAAACGGGTTTTGCGGCTCCCAGTGTTTTCTTTTCTGTGGGAAACGGGTCCAAGTGGCTCTTTCAGTGGTAAAGGTTGCTGACCCCTGGTCTAGGGGATAAGATGCTAAGAAACTATTTCCATTGTTGGGAAAATCCAGAGAAAGGGGAGATATTGAGCTTTTCCCCATTGCAAAGGTACCCAAGACCATTCAGCAGAGTCAAGTTTATTGTCATTGGCACAAAAACAGCGACACACAGATATAATGAAAAAACCTACTTGCAGCAGCATCAGATTCAAAACACACTGAACATAATTTATACGTGATGGTGATCAACGAGATTGTGCGAAACTAGACATTTAAGTGAAGTAAGGGCCTCGACCATGGATGTGGCGTCCAAGCTGTAAGCCAGCACACAAGCCAGGGCAGTCGATACTGAGAGCGAGCTGTTGCCCATGGAGCAGGCTCCCCCACTGCACACAACTGATGAATCCAAAGGAGCAGCAGAGGCTGATATATTTTGGCACCAGCAGCTGCCAGAGAGCCTTCCCCATAAGCAGGTATAGCCGCAAGGAGGTTTGAGACAACTTCCCTTTTCCTTGATGAACTGCCAACCAAGGCTGACAAGCCCCATCTGCCCAAAGTGCCCAGCTTTCCCCATCCCCTTCTCCTATCATTAAAACCGGTTCGGCTGTGCTTAGCAGCTAAGCCACACAGGAGCTAGACTTGGTGTCAGTGGCTATTTAAGACGCACACTATGGGAGCAAGACATTAGTGGTTTAAAAAAAGTACATCACAGGGTGTGCATGAGATGATCTGTGATGTGGTGGGATTAGGGCTGTGCAGGTCGGTTCAAGAACCTGATGGTTGCAGATTCTGGTTCAGATTTATTTATCACATGTACGTCGAACCATAGAGTAAAATGGGTCACTTGTGTTAACAGCCAACACACCCAAGGATGTGCTGGGGGGCACCACTCATCTTGACACCAACATGACATGTCCACAATGTTCAGCAGATTAAACCTGGTCGTGCAGGACCTCTGTATCGTCTGCCTGACTGCAGGGGTGAGAAGAGGGCACGACCAGGACAGAGGAGATCCTGGACAACAGATGCTGCCTTATTGAGGCAGTCCCTCATGTAGATGATCTCAATGGTGGGAGGGGTGTGCCAGTGAGGGGCCAGGCTGCATCCACTATTCAGTGCATTTCTGAGGCTTGGAAATGCCATACCAGGCCATGACACAACACACAAAGAATATCATCGATAGTGCACCTGCAGAAAATTAGAAAGCTGAGGTGTTGTCTCATCTCCTTCATGATTGCATCTATGTACCATGCCCAGGGCAGGCTGCTTGAAGTGTTAACGTCCAGGAATTGGAAGTCGCTGACTCTCTCCACCTCCAGCTCACTAATGAGAATGAGCATGTACTCTCTCCACCTCCAGCTCACTAATGAGAATGAGCATGTACTCTCTCCACCTCCAGCTCACTAATGAGAATGAGCATGTACTCTCTCCACCTCCAGCTCACTAATGAGAATGAGCATGTACTCTCTCCACCTCCAGCTCACTAATGAGAATGAGCATGTACTCTCTCCACCTCCAGCTCACTAATGAGAATGAGCATGTACTCTCTCCAGCTCACTAATGAGAATGAGCATGTACTTTCACCACCTCCAGCTCACTAATAGGAATGAGCATGTACTCTCTCCACCTCCAGCTCACTAATGAGAATGAGCATGTACTCTCTCCACCTCCAGCTCACTAATGAGAATGAGCATGTACTCTCTCCACCTCCAGCTCACTAATGAGAATGAGCATGTACTCTCTCCAACTCACTAATGAGAATGAGCATGTACTCTCTCCACCTCCAGCTCACTAATGAGAATGAGCATGTACTCTCTCCACCTCCAGCTCACTAATGAGAATGAGCATGAACTCTCTCCACCTCCAGCTCACTAATGAGAATTAGCATGTACTCTCTCCACCTCCAGCTCACTAATGAGAATGAGCATGTACTCTCTCCACCTCCAGCTCACTAATGAGAATGAGCATGTACTCTCTCCACCTCCAGCTCACTAATAGGAATGAGCATGTACTCTCTCCACCTCCAACTCACTAATGAGAATGAGCATGTACTCTCTCCACCTCCAGCTCACTAATTAGAATGAGCATGTACTCTCTCCACCTCCAGCTCACTAATTAGAATGAGCATGTACTCTCTCCACCTCACTAATGAAAATGAACATGTACTCTCTCCACCTCCAGCTCACTAATGAGAATGAGCATGTACTCTCTCCACCTCCAGCTCACTAATGAGAATGGGCATGTACCCTCTCCACCTCCAGCTCACTAATTAGAATGAGCATGTACTCTCTCCACCTCACTAATGAAAATGAGCATGTACTCTCTCCACCTCCAGCTCACTAATTAGAATGAGCATGTACTCTCTCTACCTCCAGCTCACTAATGAGAATGAGCATGTACTCTCTCCACCTCCAGCTCACTAATGAGAATGAGCATGTACTCTCTCCACCTCCAGCTCACTAATGAGAATGAGCATGTACTCTCTCCAACTCAATGAGAATGAGCATGTACTCTCTCCACCTCCAGCTCACTAATGAGAATGAGCATGTACTCTCACCACCCCCAGCTCACTAATGAGAATGAGCATGTACTCTCACCACCCCCAGCTCACTAATGAGAATGAGCATGTACTCTCACCACCTCCAGCTCACTAATGAGAATGAGCATGCACATTCCCGACTTCCCCTTTGTGAAGTCAATGGTACGCTTGTTACTGCAGCATCACTCAATGAGACATCCTGTACGATGTTCAGATTTAGATTCTGACTTACTTATCACATTTTATTTCCAGGATCATAGGAGATGTGAGAGAGGTATACAAAATTATGAGGGACGTAGATGCAAGCAGCCTTTTTCCACTGAGGTTGGGTGAGACTAGACTAAAGGCTTTGGGCTAAGGGTCAAAGGTGAAATGTTTAAGGGGAACTACTTCTCTCAAAAGGCAGCGAGAGTTGGGAACAAGCTGACAACAGTAAAGGTAAACGTGGCTCCGATTGCAGCACTTATGAGAAGCTTGGAGACGTACGTGGATGGGAGGGGCACGGAGGGCTGTGGCGGTGGGACGAGGCAGACGAACAGTTCGGCATGGACTAGACGGGCGAAAGGCCTGTTTCTGTGTGGTTGTGCTCTAAGACGATGACACATGCATCAGGATACAGTGAAATGTGTCATTTGCATTAGCAACCAAGGACGGGCTGGGGGCAGCCCACATTTCAGTGCCAACTTAGCATGCCCCCAACCTTCAGCAAAACAACCCACAGCTAAACCAGCACCTTTCCACCCTCTCATCCATCCACACAGGCCTCCAACCCCAGGACCCAACTAAGCCAGCATATACTCTTTGTTAGGTACACCTACGTACCTTCTCATTAATGCAAATATTTAATTAGCCAATCATGTTGCAGCAACTCAATGCATAAAAGCATGCAGAGACGGTCAAGAGGTTCAGTTGTTGTTCAGACCATCAGAATGTGGAAGAAATGTGATCTAATCGACTTTAAGCATAGATTAATTGTTGGTGCCAGATGGGGCAGCTTGAGTATCTTCTAGGATTCTCAAGCACTAAAGACTCTAGAGCTTACAGAGAATGGTACAAGAAACAAAGAATAAGACATCCAGTGAGTGGCAGTTTTGTGGGCAAAATGCCTTGTAAGTAAGTGAGGTCAGAAGAGAATGGCTAGATTGGTTAAAGCTGACAGGAAAGTACAAGTAACTCAAAAGGTCACACATTACAACAGCAGTGTGCAGAGAACAATTTCTGAATGCCCAACAGGTCGAACCTCGAAGTGGTTGGGCTACAGCAGCAGAACCACACTGGGTTCCACTCCTCTAGCTTATAAAATGGCCACGGAGTGTCTACTGCCCACCTGTAATTACCCTCAGGGTGGGTGCGAATTGCCCCCGAAACAGCTACAGTCCTCCTGAAGATGCTCACGCTGCTCTGTTGAATTGCAGGATTTAGATACAACAGCAATGAAGGGCAAGCACTTCATGTCCGTCGCCAACATCGGTGTCTTGGCCAACAACAAGTGGTGGTGTTGGTAGAATTGTGAATGGCACTGGAGTGGTGCTTACCCGCACAGTCACAGGTATGACGAGAGCAGAGCGTGGGGCTCCATACACAGTCCTGAGGTACACCAACCACAGGCTTCTGGTGAGGTTTGAGGCTTCAGAGTTTTGAGGGAACTGGAGGGTGTTTGTAACCTGGCACTCACTGCCTGACAAGCAGAGGAGACAGGCTTCCACAACATTTGAAGGGGTTTTGAGTTTCCAATGCATCGTTGGGTACGGAGCAAGAATTTTCTCCTCATTAACATGCTCAAAACACCGGCGAAACTCAGCAATTCAGGCAGCATCTATGCAGGGAAAATTTTCCAGCATCTACAGTCCTTCTGGTTTCTCTGAGTTTCTGCCTCATCACTGCTGATAATTGGGATTAATCTAGTACTAACACAACGGGCTAAAAAGCTCATTTCTGCACTATAGGACTCTACAATCAAAGGACAGTATTTCTGAATTTTAGGGGTTATGCTCTTAAAACAGTGATGAGGATGAGAGATCTGTGAATACTGGAAAATATTCCTTCCATGGATGCTGCCCAACTGTTGAGCTCCTCCAGTGCTTTGTGTGTTTGTGCTGACAAGGAGAAAATGCTCCTCTTGGAAAGTTCTAAATCTTTGGAATTCCCTAGTTGGTAAGCTGGGAAGCCAAAAGGCTGATGCATTTGAGATTCAAACAGACACTTGTAGGGGAGAACAGGATTGCTGGAACTGGCAGGAAGGAAAGTTGCAGCCATGAATTTAATAAATGGAAGAGCATCTGAAGGCTGAACGGCCTATTCCTCTTCCTATTTCTTGTTATGAATGAACAATAAGCACATGAACACTACCTCACTATTTTTGCTCTTTTTATTGCACTACTTATTTGATTTTTGTGATATACAGTAGACTCTGGTTAATTGGGCCATCAGTTAAGCAGAGCAGCACTTCCTGGGGATAACTCTTAATGAAAAGAAAACTAATCAAGAAAACAGCCAGATTCCTTTTGTTTACTTGGGACAGTAAGCCACTTAACTGGGGTAGGAGACTGTTGCCAAACAGTTTCTAACTTGTGTCAGACGCAGTTAAACATGACCCCGTGCTTACGGAGAAGAAATTAAAATGTGTTGTGTGTGCTTGTATTCAAAAAGCAGATATCTTTTGTCACTGATAGTTGCCTAGAAATAAGTAGAGAGGCAATTCAGAACTGTTTTGCTTACTGCAGTTTCAAGCATTCAGGCTTGGAGATGGCAGAAATGACCGAGAGTAAAAATGAAACAATTTCTCCACTTCAACAAGTTAGGAATTACGGAGAATTTGAAGGTATTGACGATCACCTTGAACGTTACAATGAAAATGAAGATTTGGAGGATTCAATTGTCAAATATGTTGTGGATTCAATTGTCAAATTGTATGAAGGCAGATGACTATCTGCACTAGGTGTCTGCACTGATTTTGTTCATGTACAGTCAATCAAAAGAAGACAGCAGCATACACTGGATGAATTCCTCTGTCAATTATTAAGAACTAATACCCAGTTTCATAGTACTGTAATAGTATTAGTAGCGTTCTAATTTTGTCTGTATTTAATTTAAATACATAATTTGTTACTCAGTTAAGATGTAGTTTGTCTTTTTATACCTTTTTAACTATTTCTATGAAACTTCAGCTAATTGGGGCAACTGCTTAATTGGGCCACAGTGTACTGGTCCCGATGTGCTCCAATTACCAGAATCCACTGAACATTTTGTATTACTTATTGCAATTTCTAGTACATTTTATGTATTGTACTGCTGCCATTAAACATCAACTTTCATGACCTATGTCAGTATAATAAATATGAATCTGATTATATTCTATTGCCTGAGTTCTGCTGTTATTAAAATTTAAGTATCAATGCCTGTAACAAAATTACTGGACTGGAAAAATGATCCAGGGATGAGAGTTTTATTACCATCTCTGCAGTAGGATGATTTAATCGAGTAAGTTCCAAAGCCGGGGTGGAGACACAAGAGACAGCAGTGCTAAAATCTGGAGCAACAAACAATCTGCTGGAGGAACTCAGAAGGTCAAGTGGCATATGTGGAAGGAAGGGAATTGTTGATATTTCTGGCCAAATTCCTGCACCAGGACCTGGTGCCTATACGCATCAGGATGTTGCGTACACACACACAAGCAGGAATAGTAGTAATGATACAATCACGCGAGTTGGATAACATACTCTCTGAAGGGATTGTCCACTGGGTTCCTCAGTTGGCTGTAGAGGCAACTCCGGGATCCAAATATTATCCCTTTAAGAGAGAATGCCTGTGCGTATCTTTGTCTAAAGTTGGGAGGCTGATGCATGGGCAGCCCTTGACAGACCAGGGTCAGGATCGAGTGGCATGTGATGCAAGATGACTGGGGACCTTTCACTGTCAGTGTGACAAGCCAACGTCATCCACCAGCTCCACCACTTTGTCTGGGACCTCACCGCCATGGCTGACCCTACCAGGAGCTAAACGCCAGGAGGCTAAACTCCAGACAACACTGCTCTTGGGACCTCAGGAACACAAGCCTGCCACAACAAGCTGATGAGCCTCCGAGAAGGGCATGTGCACACACACTCAGACTTGTTTAATTAGGATGGAGAGGCATTATTTTTCTAGTCGTTTTCTTGTAGTTTAACTTTCCTATGCTACCTTGTTTTTTTTAAATAAACCTGTGATCAGCACGCTGGGTCAAGGACTGGAGGTCTGCCCGGGTGTGTGAATGGATGGGAAAGGGGCTCATCTTGCTGTTGTGTTGCTGTTGTGTTATTTTGTTGTTGCTCTATGAAACACCGTGGACATGCTGTGTTGGCAACAGAAGCACAGCGACACTTCAGCACATCCTTTGGGATGCTGGTTGTTAACGTATTTCACTGTATGCTTCAATGTGCTGTACATGCGATAAACAAATCTGGATCTGAATCACCTGTAACTGTTCAGTGGTTCCACTCTCTCAGCAGAAGTGACGGAGGGTATGTGGTTGGGAAGGCTAAGGAGGGCTGTGGTCCAGGTGTGGGTTGATGGAACTAGTTTCTGAGCTGTGGCATTCTCTGACTCTAAAGCTCCCAGTAACTGCTGTAGAGCTGATTCTGTATTTCTCTAAAAGCCGCTCAGATTTTCTGCAGCAGGTGTCATGCCACTTAAATCTGCCTATTTTCTAGATTAATTTTTATCTCCAGTCTGAGTAAGAGACGGCCATGACTTACTTGAATTTGTGCCTGCAACATTTAATAAAATGATCGTAACCACCACATTCTAAGCCTCATTCTTGACTTCCAAAGAACCTTGGATCAATATCACTGGATCTAAGACACTAAAGCACACATGAACATACACACACCCGATCTTGCCAGCTCTTACCGTCAAATGGATACAGGGCAGTTGAGCTTCCTATGGGCTGAATGATGTCGTCCACTTCAAAATCATCAAATTCTGAGAGGGTTGGAGGCTGTGGCAGAGGCTCCTGCCCACTATCATCAGAGTAGGTTGTATCCGGACTGGTTCAAGGAGAGAAAGAAAATTAATTTATAGATACCTGATCTTTTGAAAACAATATGGTTTCTTGGCTGTGAATCAGTAGTTGGCACATACATACATCTATCAGAAGATTCATAGAGTCAGAGGAGGAAAACAAGCCCTTCAGCCCAAATTGTCAATGTCGACCACACAACCTACATAGGGTAATCCCACTTACTTGTGTCTGCCTCATATCCCTCTTAAACCCCTGCTATCCATGTACTTGTCTAAATGTCTCCCCTGCTATCAATGACCTCAGTCACTGCATCGTAAACACTTTAAAATCCTTTTTCTAATGCACAAAACATACTGGTATTTATGCTCATTTTATTCCATATCTGTACATCTAACTTTATCTTTCGATATAATTCTTTATTGTATTATTGTTGAATTTTTTTTTGCTGCATGTAGTGCCATAACACTGTCACACCACAGCAATTTCCTGATGCAGTGGATTCAGTTAATTGGAAAACATTGGGACTAATACATCTTGGCCCAATTAGCTAAAGTTTCATGGAAATAGTTTAAAAGGTATAAAAAGGATAAACTACTATTTATTAGTTCCAATGGTTTAGATAGGGCAGAGTTTGTTAAGTGCGTCCAGGTCAGATTCCTGTCACAGTATGTTGACAGGCCGACTGGGGGACTGCCATACTAGATCTAATATTAGGTAACAAACTGGGTCAGGTCACAGATCTCTCAGTGGGTAAGCATCTAGGGGACAGTGACCACCACTCCCTGGCCTTTAACATTATCATGGAGAAGGATAGAATCAGAGAGGACAGGAAAATTTTTAATTGGGGAAGGGCAAATTATGAGGTTATAAGGCTAGAACTTACGGGTGTGAATTGGGATGATCTTTTTGCAGGAAAATGTACTATGGACATGTGGTTGATATTTAGGGATCTCTTGCAGGATGTTAGGGATAAATTTGTCCCAGTGAGGAAGATAAAGAATGGTAGGGTGAAAGAACCATGGGTGACAAGTTAAGTGGAAAATCTAGTCAGGTGGAAGAAGGCAGCATACATGAGGTTTAGGAAGCAAGGGCTATTGAGGAATGTACTTTGCTGTATTGTTCTATGTTCTAATAATTAAATAACAAATTATGTACTTAAATGAAATACAGAACAAATTAGAACACTACAATACTATAGTTCCTTGTGGTTTTCAATGGGAAAATTCATCCAGGGTACAGTATGTATGCCACTGGGTTCTTTTGATTGACTGTAAATGGACAAAATCAGTGCAGCACCTCGTGCAGATAACGGGCTGCCTTCATACAATGTATTCAACAACTTTATCTGCCTAATCTTCATTTTCATTGTAACATTCAAGATGATTGTTGACACCTTCAAATTCTTCATAGTTGCTAATTTGTTGAAGTAGTGAAATTGTTTCATTTTCACTCCCAGCCATTTCTGGCATCTCCAAACCTGGATGCTTGAAACTGTGGTAAGCAAAACACTTACTGCTTACTTCTCGATTTCTATCAGTGACAAAACACACACGCAATTAACACTAATTTACAAACTGCTCACTCTAAGCACGGTGTAGCATCTAACGACCATGCAAGCACATGAGACTGACAGTAGTTAGAAACTGTTTGGCAACAGAATCCTGTCCCAGTTAAGCTGCATAGCGTGCCAAATTAAAAAAATGGAATTCCGGCCACTTTCTCGATTAGTTTTTGTTCTTTAAGAGTTATCCCAAATAAGTGGCTGTCCCAATTAACCAACAGCCTAATTAACCGTAATCGTCTGTACACGTAAATAAAATTGATCCTGATCCTGAATTGAACATTTTATTTACCTCTACCACTTCCTCTGTCAGCTCATCCCATTAACTGACCACCATGTTTGTGAAAACCCTGCTCCTCAAGGACCCCATACATTTTTCTCCTTCCCACCCTAAATTTAGGTCCCCTCAGTCTAGACTCCATTAAAGCTGGGGACTCAATTACTTTAGCTTTGCACCTCATGTTTCTGTAAACCTCTGTGAGGTAATGTGTCCAAGGAAACCAGCCTCAGTCCACCCAACTCTCCTTGTAAGTCAAGGCCACCAGCCCAAGCAACAACCTTGTGAACCTTATCTGTACCCACTTCAGCTGAATTAGATGCTTCCTACATCATACAAATCTCTAAGCTAATATTCCCGTGGAGGTTAAGTTACTTTTTCCGGTGGAGTTATCTGTGGAACTCACTCACCTTTCCTTTTCGTGTGACCCGTTGTTGTTCAAGGAGGGTGACTGGTCACAGTGGGGGATGTACTGTACACAGCTGTCACTTCTTGAAACAACCTTCCCTTCAGCATCTGTCAGCCACGACTTGGAACAAAACAAACAATTTGCTGTCATCAACATTCCTCCTCTGCTGGGGAATTCATTTCTCCATTTCCCTTTCCCTCCCTCGCTCCCTCCATTTTCCACAACCAAAGAAGGATAAAAGATTTCAGGAGCCCAGCCAATACTGCACAGAGAAGCCCACTGCCCACTGCCTGCAGTGGACTTGATCGCTTCATCAGTGACGAAGTGTTTTGAGAGGCTGGTAATAAAACATATCAGCTCCGGCCTCAGAGGCAATTTGGATCCACTCAAGTTTGCTTACCAGACCAACAGGCCCACAGCAGATGCCATCTCATTGGCTCTTCACACAACCCTGGAACATCTAAACAGCAAAGATGCATACATCAGGATGCTCTGTATCTATTACAGCTCAGCATTTAATACCATCATCCCCTCAAAACTAATCAATAAGCTCCAAGACCTTGATCTCAATACTTCCTTGTGCAATTGGGGATCTGGGATTTTCTCACTGTAGATCCCAATCAGTTCGGATTGGCAACATCTCCTCTGTGATCATCCAGACCAACAAGGTCTGCTACTGTTATTCACTGTACCCCAGGACCATTCCAGTCTGGAACTCCCTGCCACCACACATTAAATCTGCTGCTGATAGTAAAACTTCAAGTCGCTGCTCTTAAACACCGTAATTTAAATTACAACTGCATGCACAAGGGACTGCAGAGCCCAGTGGCGGCAGTTGGAGCAGTATGGACAAGACAAGACAAGAGGTAGTGGATTCAGCCCAGTACATCATGGGTAAAGCCTTCCAAACGAGTGAGCACATCCACACGAAATATTGTTGTAGGAAAACAGCATCCACCATCAGAGATCCTCAGCACCCAAGCTATGCTCTTTTCTTGCTGCTGCCATCAGGTAGAAGGTAAAAGAAGCCTCACGACTCGCACCACCAAGTTCACGAACAGGTACAATAAGGCTCTTGAACAAAGGGGTTAACTACAATCACTTTCCCATTCATTGAGATGTTCTCACAACCAATAATCTCACTTTAAGGATTCTTTATCTCATATTCACGTTACTTATTGCTATTTATATTTTCATTTGCACAGTTGATGTCTTCTGCACTCTAACTGATCTTTCAGATTTGCTGATTGTGCCCGCAGAAAAATTAATTTCAGAGTTGTATATGGTGACATATATGTACTTCAATAATAAAATTTACTTTGAACTTTGAAGACCAGGAATCCTTTAGTCACAAACACACTAAATGCTGGAGGAGCTCAGCAGGTTAGTCAGTATCTTTGGAGAGGAATTAGCCGACAACATCAGGCCTAGATCCTTTAGCAGTACTAGAAAGGAAGGGTTGGTGTGTGTGTGTGTGTGTGTGTGTGGGGGGGGGGGGGGTAGCAGAAGCCAGAATAAAAAGGTAGGGGCGAGGGAAAGGAGTACAAAGTTCAAAGTACAATTTATTATCAAAGTACATCCACGTCACACATACAACCCTGAGATTCTT
This sequence comes from Hypanus sabinus, assembly GCF_030144855.1. NCBI lineage: Eukaryota > Metazoa > Chordata > Chondrichthyes > Myliobatiformes > Dasyatidae > Hypanus > Hypanus sabinus. Next base: position 67,953,595 of record NC_082721.1, on the reverse strand, counting down.
TTTCTGCAGACATTCTTAGCTAATCTATAGACTGTAATTATAATCAGGATCTGTAAACTACAAATTTAAAAAAAGCTTTGACTAGCAGCCAATTCAGCATCAAAAGTTTGGAGGGGTGGGGACTTCAATCAGGTTCACTACCCGAGGAAAAAAGGCAGCCGCGTGTCACGGCAGCGAGAAGGAGCTTTGACCAGCAACCGATCGGTGTTTGGGATTGATTACTAAGAGCAAATTATAGGAAGGCAGGAGCAAATGCAGCAGCTGTCGTCCGAGTGGACATCGACTGGTGATTTTGAGGCTTTAGCTCTTCGAGGCTTCTCTCAGAGAAAACAGGAAAGAAAAGCTCAAGTTTTTTTTTCTTCTCTTCTTTATATCTGCTCAGCTAGGACGTTTGAGATGCCAGGCAGGAGAGTGAAATGCTGCTCTTGCGGGATGTGGGAAGGCAGGGAGACCTCCAGTGTCCCTGACGATTACAAATGTGAGAAGTGCATCCAGCTGTAGCTTCTAATAATGTGTTAAGGAGTTGGAGTCGGAACTAGATGAAGTCCACATCTGAGGGGGTATTAGATAGGACATATGGAGAGGTAGCTACACCCAAGGTGACAGTCAGGAAGGGAAAGGGACAAAGGAGCCAAGGAGCCAGTGCAGAGAACCCCGTCGTCAACCCCCTCAACAGTTTGGAAACTGTCTGGGGGTGGGGGGTGGAAATGACCTAACAGAGGAAAGTCGCAGTGGTTGGGTCACTGCCTCTGAGACTCAGGAGGGAAGTGGGGGGAGAAGAGGTGCACTGTGGTGATAGGGGACTCGTTAGATAGGGGAACGGACAGGAAGTTCTGTGGGCGAGAATGAAATTCCCAGATAGTATGTTGCCTCCCAGGTGCCAGGGTCTTGGATATCTCAGACTGAGCCCTCAGCATTCTTAAGTGGGAGGGTGAAAAGCCAGAAGTCATAGTCCATGTCAGTACCAATGACATGGGTGGGGCGAGTGACAAGGTTCTGTATAGGACAGGGGTGACAAACTCATTTTAGGTCACGGGCCGGATTGGGCAAAATGCAGCTTCATGCAGGCCAGATCAGTCGGACGCGTGCGAATGCAGCTTTCATTGCCTCCGTTTTTTCAGCCTGTTCTCATGTGTCTCAGTCTCTGCTATAACTACAAAGTGTTTCACTTCACAAATTCCGTTTCTTATGAAGAAGACTGCTGATCAAGCATTATTTTTATGATTGGTATTAACTTACAATCATAGGCTTCATATCACCGGGCCATTAATAATTAAAATAATAGATCTATCTAAAATGATCTCGTGGGCCGGTTATAATTGTACGCCGGGCTGGATATGGCCCGCGGGCCTTGAGTTTGACACCTATGGTATAGGGAGTTCAGGGAGTTAGGAGATAAGTTAAAGGACAGGACCCCCAGGGTTGTGATCTCAGGATTCCTACCCGTGGCACAAGCTAGTGAGGCCACAATTAGGAAGATTATACAGTTAAATATGTGGCTAAGGAGTTAGTGTAGGAGGGAGGGCATAGGATTTTTGGAGCATTGGGCTCATTTCCAGGGAAGGTCTTGAGCTCCCTATATTTCAACGCAAGAAGTATCATAGGAAAGGCAGATAACAGTGCTGAAGATGAGGTTGCTGGTTTACCAACAGCGGCAACGCATAGTGAGGAGAGGCTGTTGATAGGGCAAAATTCCAATCAACAAGATGAGCTGCAATGTAAAAGGCGGACAAAATCGAAAAGGGTGAATACAGGAAGGGTGTTATATGTGAATGTGCACAGTATGCAGAGCAAGGTCGATGAGCCTGCAGCACAATTACAGATTGGCATGTATGATGTTGCAGGCATCACTGAATCATGGCTGAAAGATTATAGCTGGGAGCTTAATGTCCAAGGATACACACTGTATCAAAAAGACAGGCAGGAAAGGAAAGAGGGGGTCGTGTTGCTCTGTTGGTAAAAATTTAAATCAAAGCATTAGATAGAGGTGACATAGGGTCAGAAGATGTGATAGAACTAAGGAACTGCAAGGGTAAAAAGACCCTGATGGGAGTTGTATACAGACCTCCAAACAGTAGTAAGAACGTGGCCTACAAATTACAACGGAAGATAGAAAATGCATGCTAAAAGGGCAATGTTACAATAGTCATGGGGGACTTCAATATGCAGGTAGATTGGGAAAATCAAGTTGGTGCTGGATTTCAGGAGGGGGGAATATTTAGATTTCCTAGGAGATAGCTTTTTAGAGCAGCTCATGGTTGAGCCCACTAAAGGATGCTGTACAATGAACCAGAATTGATTACAGAGTTTAAGGTACAAGAACCCTCAGGTGAAGTGAGCATAATATAATCAAATTTGCCCTGAAATTTGAGAAGCTGCTAAATTTAGATGCATCAGTATTACAGTGGAGAAAAGGGTATTATAGAGGCATGAGAG